>NC_092042.1:39241136-39841136 GCF_003086295.3 Arachis hypogaea | reverse complement strand
TGAGTAGGAACAAAGGATAATGAATTGCGTGAGCTTCACCCTTGTTCATATTAAATGACCACGACCAATGGCGTTTGATATGGATTAGAGGAGATTAATTGACCACGATCCATGGCGTTAATCACTTACAGGTTTGCCATAGAATGAATCACTCATGGTTGAAATAGTCAGTAAGAAGTATTAATCCGGGAAGATAAAGCATCTCCAAAGCCTTAACTGCTTTTTTCATTACTCTTTCTACATTGCTTTCCTTACTATTTTAATTTTATGCGCCTACAATAACAACCACTATCTTTCTATTTTTCTGACTAAGATTTGCAGGATAACCATTGCTTGCTCAATCCAACAATCCCCGTGGGATCGACCTTCACTCACCTGAGGTATTACTTGGATGACCCGGTGCACTTGCCAGTGAAGTTGTGCGAGTTCTAATTTTGCGCACCACTTCTCTCTCTAGAAAAACTAACTAAAGCATGTTTCTAAACTCCCCTAATTGCTCTCCCCTCGTTCTTTCTTGAATTTTACTTCAAATACTTTAGAAATGAGTTGGATTTGGACCTGAATCAGCTCAGAAATTGCCAGCCATGTTTTCTTTAACAAAGTCATGTGCTGCATGTCACGCGAACGCGTGGGGTATGCATATGCGTGCTTGGAAAAATTTCTAATCACGCATATGTGTGGGTCAAGCGTACACGTTGCTTGACAAAAACTCTTGTCAAACGTATGCGTGGGTCACGTGTACGCAGAACTAGGCAAATTTCCAAACTTTATTTCTTCATGAATCCTCCTTTTTATATGCTTTTTCTTCATTCCTTCAATCCAATCTTTGCCTTCTAACCTGAAATCACTTCATCAAACACTTTAAGGCATTAAATAGAATTAAAATAAATTAAATTTAGCAAATTAAGTGTCTAAAAAGCATGTTTTCACTCTTAAGCACAAACTAGAAAAAATTTACAAAACCATGCTATTTCATTGAATAAATGTGAAATAAGTTGATAAAATTCACTAAATTAATACAAAATAAACCCTAAAATTGGGATTTATTAGAGGGATTGGAGGAAGGTGATACTTAAAGGGGTTAAGTTAGAATTGAGTTTCAATCTAGGTGCCTTAGATAACTGATGAGCGGATATTTTATACGCTTTTTGGTCGTATTTTCATGTAGTTTTTAGTATGCTTTAGTCACTTTTTAGTATATTTTTATTAGTTTTTATGCAAAAATCACATTTCTGGACTTTACTATGAGTTTGTATATTTTTCTGTGATTTCAGGTATTTTCTGGCTGAAATTGAGGGACGTGAGCAAAAATGTGATTCAGAGGCTGAAAAAGGACCATAGATGCTGTTGGATTCTAACCTCCCTTCACTCGGAATGTATTTTCTAGAGCTACAGAAGTCCAATTGATGCGATCTCAATTGCGTTGGAAAGTAGACATTTTGGGCTTTCCAGAAATATATAATAGTCTATGCTTTGCCCGATATTTGATAGTGTAAACTGGCATTTAAACGCCAGCTTTTGACCCATTTTCTAGCGTTAAACGCCAGAACTGGCATAAAGTTGGAGTTAAACGCCCAAACTGGAAACAAACCTGGCGTTTAATGCCAGTAATAGCCTATGCACGTGAAATTTTCAATGCTCAGCCCAAACACACACCAAGTGGGCCCTGGAAGTGGATTTCTACATTATCTATCTCAGTTTACCCATTTTCTGTAAACCTAGGTTACTAGTTTAGTATAAAAACTACTTTTAGAGATGCATTTTGTACCTTATGACATTTTACATCTGAATTTTGTATCTTCTACGACATGAGTCTCTAAACTCCATGATTGGGGGTGAGGAGCTCTGCTGTGTCTCATTGGATTAATGCAATTACTACTGTTTTTCATTCAATCACGCTTGTTTCTATTCTAAGATATTCATTCGCATTTCAACATGATGAATGTGATAATCCATGGCACTCATCACCATTCTCAACCTATGAACGCGTGCCTGACAAACACTTCTGTTCTGCCTTAGATTGAGTGGGTATCTCTTGGGCTCCTGGTTCATGAGTTTGATTGCCTCTCCTGACAACAGAGCATTCAAATCCGTGAGATTAGAGTCTTCGTGGTATAAGCTAGAATTAATTTGCAGCATTCCTGATATCCAGAAAGTCTAAACCTTGTCTGTGGTATTTCGAGTAGGATCTGGGAAAGGATGACTGTGATGAGCTTCAAACTCATAAATGTTGGGCGCAGTGATAGTGCAAAAGGATCAACGGATTCTATTCCAACACAAATGAAAACCGACGGATGATTAGCCATGTACATGGACCATTTTCACTGAGAGAACGGCGGGTAGCCATTGACAACGGTGATCCACCAGCATACAGCTTGCCATGGAAGGAGCCTTGCGTTCGTGAGGAAGAAGATAGTAGGAAAGCAGAGATTCAGAAGACAGAGCATCTCTAAAACCCCAATCTGATATCCATTACTGCATAATAAGTACTCTTTATTTCATGTTCTTTTACTTTCTGCAATTAAAATTAAGAATCATTATTGATATCCTGACTAAGAGTTACAAGATAACCATACCTTGCTTCAAGCCGACAATATCTGTGGGATCGACCCTTACTCATGTAAGGTATTACTTGGACGACCCAGTGCACTTGCTGGTTAGTTGTGCGAAATTGCAAAAGTGTGATTGTGATTTCGTGCACCAAGTTTTTGGCACCGTTGCCAGGAATTGTTCGAGTTTGGACAACTGAAGGTTCATCTTGTTGCTTAGATTAGGAAAAAAAATTTTCTTTTTGGTTCATAGTCACTAAATTTTTGTCTTCTATTTTCTTTTCAAAAAATTTTTAAAAATCTTATTTTTCTTTACTAATTTTTTACTTTTTCTTTGAGTTTAGTTTCATGTTTTAAGTTTTGTGTCTTTTGTGTTTTTATCTTATATATTTTAGGAAAAAAATTTTTCTTTTTGGTTCATAGTCACTAAATTTTTGTCTTCTATTTTCTTTTCAAAAAATTTTTAAAAATCTTATTTTTCTTTACTAATTTTTTACTTTTTCTTTGAGTTTAGTTTCATGTTTTAAGTTTTGTGTCTTTTGTGTTTTTATCTTATATATTTTCAAATTATTAGTGTCCAAGGTATAAAATTTTTAAGTCTGGTGTCCTTTATTGTTTTTATTTTTCTTAAAAATTTTCAAAATTTGTTCTTGGTGTTCATCTTGATCTTAGAAGTGTTTTTGGTGTTCATCTTAACATTCGAAGTTTTCTTATTTGCTTTCCTTGTTTAAATCTAAAAAAATTCTAAGTTTACTGTTACTTTATTATTTTTCTCTTTCCTCATTAAATTCAAAAAAAAAATAAAAAAAATATCCTTTCCTTTAATTGGTCATAATTTTCGAATACATTAGGATTGATTTAGTCAAAATTTCAATTTTAAAAAATTCTATCTTCTTAAATCTTTTTCAAAATAAAATCCTTTTTTATTATTTATTTTTATTTTTAATTTTTTCGAAAATCTTTTAAATTTTTTTAATTAATTAATTATTTTACTTTTCAAATTTTCTTTTATTTAATTTTCTAATTTTCAAAATTTTTGTTTGATTTTTTTTCTATTTTATTTTATTTTAATTTTGTCTCACATCATCTCCCTTTCTCCATCATGGACCTAAGTGGGAATGAAAAGTTCAAAAGGACTCTGGGGTCATATGCTAACCCCACTGCTGCTTCATATGGGTGTAGTATCTGTATAACCCCCATCAAAGCTAGCAATTTTGAGCTAAACCCCTAGCTCATTATCATGGTGCAGCAAAATTGCTAGTATTCCGGTCTTCCACAAGAAGAACCTACCGAGTTTCTGGCATAGTTCTTACAAATTGCTGACACAGTACGTGATAAGGAAGTAGATCAGGATGCCTACAGATTGTTACTGTTTTCATTTGCTGTAAATATCAAGTTAAGAGGTGGCTAAATAACCAACCCACAGCAAGCATAAGAACATGGAAATAGTTATCAGAAAAATTTCTGAATCAATATTTCCCACCAAAAAGGATGACACAGCTAAAGCTGGACATCCAAGGCTTTAAACAAGAGGATCATGAATCTCTTTATGACGCCTGGGAGAGGTACAAAGAGATGCAAAGGAAATGCCCTTCTGAAATGTTTTCAAAGTGGGTGCAGTTAGACATCTTCTACTATGGGCTTACAGAAAAAGCCCAGATATCTCTAGACCACTCAGCTGGTGGATCTATACACATGAGAAAAAATAATTGAAGAAGCTCAAGAGCTCATAGATACAGTTGCTAGAAATTAGCATTTGTACTTAAGTAGTGAGTCCCCCATGAAAGAAGAGGCTAAGGTAGTTGGTGCGCGAAATTGTGAACAATACTTTTCACAACTCTCATAATCCCCGGTCATGAACCCCAAAAACTTGGTGTTCAATACCATGGCATTAACACAACTTCGCACAACTAACCAGCAAGTGCACTGGGTCGTCCAAGTAATAAACCTTACGCGAGTAAGGGTCGATCCCACGGAGATTGTTAGTATGAAGCAAGCTATAGTCATCTTGTAAATCTTAGTCAGGCAAACTCAAATGGTAATGGTGATATACGAATAAAACATAAAGATAAAGATAGAGATACTTATGTAATTCATTGGTAGGAACTTCAGATAAGCGCATGAAGATGCCTTCCCTTCCGTCTCTCTGATTTCCTACTGTCTTCATCCAATCCTTCTTACTCCTTTCCATGGCAAGCTTAAGCAAGGGTTTCACCGTTGTCAGTGGCTACCTCCCATCCTCTCAGTGGAAATGTTCAACGCACCCTGTCACGGCACGGCTATCCATCTGTCGGTTCTCGATCAGGCCGGAATAGAATCCAGTGATTCTTTTGCGTCTGTCACTAACGCCCCGCCCTCAGGAGTTTGAAGCACGTCACAGTCATTCAATCATTGAATCCTACTCAGAATACCACAGACAAGGTTAGACCTTCCGGATTCTCTTGAATGCCGCCATCAGTTCTAGCCTATACCACAAAGACTCTGATCTCACGGAATGGCTGGCTCGTTTGTCAGGCGAGCACTCGGTTGTCAGGCGATCAACCATGCATCGTGCAATCAGGAATCCAAGAGATATTCACCCAATCGAAGGTAGAACGGAGGTGGTTGTCAGTCACACGTTCATAGGTGAGAATGATGATGAGTGTCACGGATCATCACATTCATCAAGTTGAAGAACAAGTGATATCTTAGAACAAGAACAAGCGGAATTGAATAGAAGAACAATAGTAATTGCATTAATACTCGAGGTACAGCAGAGCTCCACACCTTAATCTATGGTGTGTAGAAACTCTACCGTTGAAAATACATAAGAACAAGGTCTAGGCATGGCCAAATGGCTAGCCTCCCAATGAGGGTTCAATCATAAAAACATGATCAAAAGCTCTTAAAGATTCTCAAATACAATAGTAAAAGGTCCAACTTATAGAGAACTAGTAGCCTAAGGTTTACAGAAATGAGTAAATGACATAAAAATCCACTTCCGGGCCCACTTGGTGTGTGCTTGGGCTGAGCAATGAAGCATTTTCGTGTAGAGACTCTTCTTGGAGTTAAACGCCAGCTTTAGTGCCAGTTTGGGCGTTTAACTCCCATTTTGGTGCGAGTTCCGGCGTTTAACGCTGGAAATCTTGAGGGTGACTTTGAATGCCGGTTTGGGCCATCAAATCTTGGGAAAAGTATGAACTATTATATATTGCTGGAAAGCCCAGGATGTCTACTTTCCAACGCCGTTAAGAGCGCGCCAATTGGGCTTCTATAGCTCCAGAAATTCCACTTCGAGTGCAGGGAGGTCAAAATCCAACAGCATCTGCAGTCCTTTTCAGTCTCTGAATCATATTTTTTCTCAGGTCCCTCAATTTCAGCCAGAAAATACCTGAAATCACAGAAAAACACACAAACTCATAGTAAAGTCCAGAAAAGTGAATTTTAACTAAAAACTAATAAAAATATACTAAAAACTAACTAGATCATACCAAAAACATACTAAAAACAATGCCAAAAAGCGTACAAATTATCCGCTCATCACAACACCAAACTTAAATTGTTGCTTGTCCCCAAGCAACTGAAAATCAAATAAGATAAAAAGAAGAGAATATGCAATGAATTCCAAAAATATCTATGAAGTTCAGTATTAATTAGATGAGCGGGGCTTTTAGCTTTTTGCCTCTGAATAGTTTTGGCATCTCACTCTATCCTTTGAAATTCAGAATGATTGGCTTCTTTAGGAACTTAGAATCCAGATAGTGTTATTGATTCTCCTAGTAGAGTATGATGATTCTTGAACATAGTTACTTATTGAGTCTTGGCCGTGGCCCAAAGCACTCTGTCTTCCAGTATTACCACCGGATACATACATGCCACAGACACATAATTGGGTGAACCTTTTTCAGATTGTGACTCAGCTTTGCTAGAGTCCCCAACTAGAGGTGTCCAGGGTTCTTAAGCACATTCTTATTTGCCTTGGATCACAACTTTTATTTCTTTCTTTTTTCTTTCTTTTTCTCTCTTTTTTTTTCGATTTTTTTTTTGAATAGAAATGCTTTTTCTTGCTTCAAGAATCATTTTCATGATTTTTCAGATCCTCAGTAACATGTCTCCTTTTTCATCATTCTTTCAAGAGCCAACATTCATGAACCACAAATTCAAGATACATATGCACTGTTTAAGCATACATTCAGAGAACAAAAATATTGCCACCACATCAAAATAATCAAACTGTTGTAAAATTCAAAATTCATGCAATTCTTTCTTTTTTTCAATTAAGCACGTTTTTATTTAAGAGAGGTGATGGATTCATAGGACATTCATAACTTTTAGGCATAGACACTAAGACACTAATGATCACAAGACACAAACATAGATAAACATAGGCACAATATTCGAAAAACAGAAGAATAAAGAACAAGGAAATTAAGGAATGGGTCCACCTTAGTGATGGCGGCTCTTTCTTCCTCTTGAAGATCCTATGGAGTGCTTGAGCTCCTCAATGTCTCTTCCTTGTCTTTGTTGCTCCTCCCTCATGATTCTTTGATCTTCTCTAATTTCATGGAGGATGATGGAGTGTTCTTAATGCTCCATCCTTAGTTGTCCCATGTTGGAACTCAATTCTCCTAGGAAGGTGTTTAGTTGCTCCCAATAGTTTTATGGAGGAAAGTGCATCCCTTGAGGAATCTCAGGGATCTCATGATGAGTGGGGTCTCTTGTGTGCTCCATCCTCTTCTTAGTGATGGGCTTGTCCTCATCAATGGGGATATCTCCTTCTATGTCAACTCCAACTGAATAACAGAGGTGACAAATGAGATGAGGAAAGGCTAACCTTGCCAAGGTAGAGGACTTGTCCGCCACCTTATAAAGTTCTTGGGCTATAACCTCATGAACCTCTATTTCTTCTCCAATCATGATGCTATGGATCATGATAGCCCGGTCTATAGTAACTTCGGACCGGTTGCTAGTGGGAATGATTGAGCGTTGGATAAACTCTAACCATCCTCTAGCCACGGGCTTGAGGTCATGCCTTTTCAATTGAACCGGCTTCCCTCTTGAATCTCTCTTCCATTGGGCGCCCTCTTCACATATGACTGTGAGGACTTGGTCCAACCTTTGATCAAAGTTGACCCTTCTAGTGTAAGGATGTTCATCTCCTTGCATCATAGGCAAGTTGAATGCCAACCTTACACTTTCCGGACTAAAATCCAAGTATTTCCCCCAAACCATAGTAAGATAATTCTTTGGATTCGGGTTTACACTTTGATCATGGTTTTTGGTGATCCATGCATTGGCATAGAACTCTTGAACCATCAAGATTCCGACTTGTTGAATGGGGTTGGTAAGAACTTCCCAACCTCTTCTTCGGATCTCATGTCGGATCTCTGGATATTCACCCTTTTTGAGTGAAAAAGGGACCTCGGGGATCACCTTCTTCAAGGCCACAACTTCATAGAAGTGGTCTTGATGCACCCTTGAGATGAATCTCTCCATCTCCCATGACTCGGAGGTGGAAGCTTTTGCCTTCCCTTTCCTCTTTCTAGAGGTTTCTCCGGCCTTGGATGCCATAAATGGTTATGGAAAAATAAAAAGCAATGCTTTTACCACACCAAACTTAAAATGTTTGCTCGTCCTCGAGCAAAAGAAGAAAGAAGAGAGTAGAAGAAGTAGAAATGAGGAAGAAGGGATTGGCTTTGTGTTCGGCCAAAGGGGGAGAAGTGGTATTTAGGTTGTGTGAAAATGAAGGAATGAAGGAGGGGTTATATAGGAGAGGGGAAGGGTAGGGTTCGGTCATTTGAGGGTGGGTTTGGGTGGGAAATTGGTTTGAATTTGAATGGTGAGGTAGGTGGGGTTTTATGAAGGATGGATGTGAGTGGTGAAGAGAAAGAAGGGATTTGATAGGTGAGGGGTTTTTGGGGAAGAGGTGTTGAGGTGATTGGTGAATGGGTGAAGAAGAGAGATAGTGGTGGGGTAGGTGGGGATCCTGTGGGGTCCATAGATCCTGAGGTGTCAAGGAAAAGTCATCCCTGCACAAAATGGCAAGCAAAATTGCGTTTTTAGCCATTTCTGGCGTTAAACGCCGGGTTGGTGCCCATTTCTGGCATTTAACGCCAGCTTCTTGCCCTTTTCTGGCGTTTAACGCCAGTCTGGTGCCCCTTTCTGGCGTTAAACGCCCAGAATGGTGCCAGACTGGGCGTTAAACGCCCAACAGCTAGCCTCACTGGCGTTTAAACGCCAGCACGCTCTCCTCCAGGGTGTGCTGTTTTTCTTCCTATTTTTCATTCTGTTTTTGCTTTTTTTCATTGATTTTGTGACTTCTCATGATCATCAACCTACAAAAAACATAAAATAACAAAAGAAAATAGATAAAATATAACATTGGGTTGCCTCCCAACAAGCGCTTCTTTAATGTCAGTAGCTTGACAGAGGACTCTCATGGAGCCTCAGAAATGCTCAGAGCCATGTTGGAACCTCCCAACACCAAACTTAGAGTTTGAATGTGGGGGTTCAACACCAAACTTAGAGTTTGGTTGTGGCCTCCCAACACCAAACTTAGAGTTTGACTGTGGGGGCTCTGTTTGGCTCTGCTTTGAGAGGAGCTCTTCATGTTTCCTCTCCATGGTGACAGAGGGATATCCTTGGGCCTTAAACACCAAGGATTCTTCATTCACTTGAATGATCAATTCTCCTCTATCAACATTAATCACAGCCCTTGCTGTGGCTAGGAAGGGTCTGCCAAGGATGATGGATTCATCCATGCATTTCCCAGTCTCTAGGACTATGAAATCAGTAGGGATGTAATGGTCTTCAACTTTTACCAGAACATCCTCTACAAGTCCATAAGCTTGTTTTCTTGAATTGTCTGCCATCTCTAGTGAGATTTTTGCAGCTTGTACCTCAAAGATCCATAACTTCTCCATTACAGAGAGAGGCATGAGGTTCACACTTGACCCTAAGTCACACAAGGCCTTCTTGAAGGTCATGGTGCCTATGGTACAAGGTATTGAAAACTTCCCAGGATCTTGTCTCTTTTGAGGTAATTTCTGCCTAGACAAGTCATCCAGTTCTTTGGTGAGCAAAGGGGGTTCATCCTCCCAAGTCTCATTTCCAAATAACTTGTCATTTAGCTTCATGATTGCTCCAAGGTATTTAGCAACTTGCTTTTCAGTGACATACTCATCCTCTTCAGAGGAAGAGTACTCATCAGAGCTCATGAATGGCAGAAGTAAGTCCAATGGAATCTCTATGGTCTCATTTTGAGCCTCAGATTCCCATGGTTCCTCATTGGGGAACTCATTGGAGGCCAGTGGACGTCCAGTGAGGCCTTCCTCAGTGGCGTTCACTGCCTCTCCTTCCTCCCAAAATTCAGCCATGTTGATGGCCTTGCACTCTCCTTTTGGATTTTCTTCTGTATTGCTTGGGAGAGTACTATGAGGGAGTTCAGTAATTTTCTTGCTCAGCTGTCCCACTTGTCCTTCCAAGTTTCTAATGGAGGACCTTGTTTCAGTCATGAAACTTTGAGTGGTTTTGATTATATCAGAGACCATGGTTGCTAAGTCAGAGGTGTTCTGCTTAGAATTCTCTGTCTGTTGCTGAGAAGATGATGGAAAAGGCTTGCTATTGCTAAACCTGTTTCTTCCACCATTATTGTTATTGAAACCTTGTTGAGGTCTCTGTTGATCCTTCCATGAAAGATTTGGATGATTCCTCCATGAAGGATTATAAGTGTTTCCATAGGGTTCTCCCATGTAATACACCTCTTCCATTGAAGGGTTCTCAGGATCATAAGCTTCTTCCTCGGATGAAGCTTCCTTAGTACTGCTTGGTGCATTTTGCATTCCAGACAGACTTTGAGAAATCATATTGACTTGTTGAGTCAATATTTTGTTCTGAGCCAATATGGCATTTAGAGTGTCAATCTCAAGAACTCCTTTCTTCTGACTAGTCCCATTGTTCACAGGATTTCTTTCAGAAGTGTACATGAATTGGTTATTTGCAACCATTTCAATTAGTTCTTGTGCTTCAGTAGGCGTCTTCTTCAAATGAAGAGATCCTCCAGCAGAGCTATCCAAAGACATCTTGGATAGTTCAGAGAGACCATCATAGAAAATACCTATGATGCTCCATTCAGAAAGCATGTCAGAGGGACACTTTCTGATTAACTGTTTGTATCTTTCCCAAGCTTCATAGAGGGATTCTCCTTCCTTCTGTCTGAAGGTTTGGACTTCCACTCTAAGCTTACTCAATTTTTGAGGTGGAAAGAACTTTGCCAAGAAGGCATTGACTAGCTTTTCCCAAGAGTCCAGGCTTTCTTTAGGTTGTGAATCCAACCATGTTCTAGCTCTGTCTCTTACAGCAAAAGGGAATAGCATCAGTCTGTAGACCTCAGGGTCAACCCCATTAGTTTTGACAGTGTCAGAGAATTGCAGGAACTCAGCTAAAAACTGATGAGGATCTTCCAATGGAAGTCCATGGAACTTGCAATTCTGTTGCATTAGAGAAACTAATTGAGGCTTAAGCTCAAAGTTGTTTGCTCCAATGGCAGGGATAGAGATGCTTCTCCCATAAAAGTCGGGAGTAGGTGCAGTAAAGTCACCCAGCACCTTCCTTGCATTGTTGGCATTGTTGTTGTTTTCGGCTGCCATAGGTTCTTCTTCTTTGAAGATTTCTATTATGTCCTCTACAGAGAGTTGTGCTTTGGCTTCTCTTAGTTTTCTCTTCAAGGTCCTTTCAGGTTCAGGATCAGCCTCAACAAGAATGCTTTTGTCTTTGCTCCTGCTCATAAGAAAGAGAAGGGAACAAGAAAATGTGGAATCCTCTATGTCACAGTATAGAGATTCCTTTAGGTGTCAGAGGAAAAGAAAAGTAGAAGACAGAAGTAGAAAATTCGAACTTATCAGAGAAGATGGAGTTCGAATTTTACATTAAGGAATAGTGTTAGTCCATAAATAGAAGGATGTGAGAAGAAGGGAAGTAATTTTCGAAAATTAAGTAAAAGATTTTGAAAACATTTTTGAAAAACACTAATTGATTTTCAAAAATGAAAGTGGAAAAGAAATCAAGTGATTTTTGAGAAAGATTTTGAAATTAGAAATCAAAGAGATTTGATTGAAAAACTATTTTGAAAAAGATGTGTTTAAGAAGATATGATTGGTTTTAAAAAGATGTGATTGAGAAGATATGGTTTGAAAAACATTTTAGAAAGATTTGATTTTGAAAATTAAAAACTTGGCTAACAAGAAAAGATATGATTCAAACATTAAACCTTTCTCAACAGAAAAGGCAACATACTTGAAATGTTGAATCAAATCATTAATTGATAGCAAGTATTTTTAAAAATAGAAAGAAATTGATTTTGAAAAAGATTTTATTGAAAAGATATGATTTGAAAAAGATTTGATTTTGAAAAACTTTGAAAACTTGAAAAAAAAATGATTTGAAAACAAAATCTTCCCCCTTGTGCCATCCTGGCGTTAAACGCCCAGAATGGTGCACATTCTGGCGTTTAACGCCCAAAATGCTACCCTTTTGGGCGTTAAACGCCCAACCAGGTACCCTGGCTGGCGTTTAAACGCCAGTCTGTCCTTCTTCACTGGGCGTTTTGAACGCCCAGCTTTTTCTGTGCAATTCCTCTGCTGTATGTTCTGAATCTTCAATTCTCTGTATTATTGACTTGAGAAGACACAATTTAAAAATATTTTTGGATTTTTAATAATAAGGACAAATCAAAATGCAACAAGAATCAAATAACAATGCATGCAAGACACCAAACTTTAGCAGTTTGTATACTACTGACACTGACAAAATGAGAATGCATATGAGACACACAAAACACTCAAGTCAATAGAATTCAAAGATTAGAGCACGAAAATCATCAAGAATTACTTGAAGATCCTTAAGACACATGAATGAATGCATGCAATTGACACCAAACTTAAGATGAGACACTAGACTCAAACAAGAAATATTTTTGGATTTTATGATTTTGTAAATTTTTTTGTGCTTTTTCGAAAATTAAGTGGAAAAGAAAATAAAGGTATCAAAATTCTTAATGAGAATTCCAGGAATCAGTGCAATGCTAGTCTAAGACTCCTGTCCAAGAATTAGACATGGCTTCACAGCCAGCCAAGCTTTCAAAGAAAGCTTTGGTCCAAAACACTAGACATGGCCAAAGGCCAGCCAAGCCTTAGCAGATCACTGCTCCAAAAGCAAGATTGATAAAAATCAACAAGCTCTTGTGATGATAAGTTGAAACCTCGGTCCAATGAAATTAGACATGGCTTCACAGCCAGCCAGACTTCAACAAATCATCATGAAACTCTAGAATTCATCTTCAAGAATTTTGAAAAAAATAAATACCTAATCTAAGCAACAAGATGAACCGTCAGTTGTCCAAACTCAAACAATCCCCGGCAACGGCACCAAAAACTTGGTGTTGTTGCCGGATCTTGGCACTGATGTTACCGGACCAAAAGTTTGCTCAAAACTTGAACAATCCCCGGCAACGGCACCAAAAACTTGGTGCGTGAAATTGTGAACAATACTTTTCACAACTCTCATAATCCCCGGTCATGAACCCCAAAAACTTGGTGTTCAATACCATGGCATTAACACAACTTCGCACAACTAACCAGCAAGTGCACTGGGTCGTCCAAGTAATAAACCTTACGCGAGTAAGGGTCGATCCCACGGAGATTGTTAGTATGAAGCAAGCTATAGTCATCTTGTAAATCTTAGTCAGGCAAACTCAAATGGTAATGGTGATATACGAATAAAACATAAAGATAAAGATAGAGATACTTATGTAATTCATTGGTAGGAACTTCAGATAAGCGCATGAAGATGCCTTCCCTTCCGTCTCTCTGCTTTCCTACTGTCTTCATCCAATCCTTCTTACTGCTTTCCATGGCAAGCTTAAGCAAGGGTTTCACCGTTGTCAGTGGCTACCTCCCATCCTCTCAGTGGAAATGTTCAACGCACCCTGTCACGGCACGGCTATCCATCTGTCGGTTCTCGATCAGGCCGGAATAGAATCCAGTGATTCTTTTGCGTCTGTCACTAACGCCCCGCCCTCAGGAGTTTGAAGCACGTCACAGTCATTCAATCATTGAATCCTACTCAGAATACCACAGACAAGGTTAGACCTTCCGGATTCTCTTGAATGCCGCCATCAGTTCTAGCCTATTCCACAAAGACTCTGATCTCACGGAATGGCTGGCTCGTTTGTCAGGCGAGCACTCGGTTGTCAGGCGATCAACCATGCATCGTGCAATCAGGAATCCAAGAGATATTCACCCAATCGAAGGTAGAACGGAGGTGGTTGTCAGTCACACGTTCATAGGTGAGAATGATGATGAGTGTCACGGATCATCACATTCATCAAGTTGAAGAACAAGTGATATCTTAGAACAAGAACAAGCGGAATTGAATAGAAGAACAATAGTAATTGCATTAATACTCGAGGTACAGCAGAGCTCCACACCTTAATCTATGGTGTGTAGAAACTCCACCGTTGAAAATACATAAGAACAAGGTTTAGGCATGGCCGAATGGCCAGCCTCCCAATGAGGGTTCAATCATAAAAACATGATCAAAAGCTCTTAAAGATTCTCAAATACAATAGTAAAAGGTCCTACTTATAGAGAACTAGTAGCCTAAGGTTTACAGAAATGAGTAAATAACATAAAAATCCACTTCCGGGCCCACTTGGTGTGTGCTTGGGCTGAGCAATGAAGCATTTTCGTGTAGAGACTCTTCTTGGAGTTAAACGCCAGCTTTAGTGCCAGTTTGAGCGTTTAACTCCCATTTTGGTGCGAGTTCCGGCGTTTAACGCTGGAAATCTTGAGGGTGACTTTGAACGCCGGTTTGGGCCATCAAATCTTGGGCAAAGTATGGACTATCATATATTTCTGGAAAGCCCAGGATGTCTACTTTCCAACGCCGTTGCGAGCGCGCCAATTAGGCTTCTGTAGCTCCAGAAAATCTACTTCGAGTGCAGGGAGGTCAGAATCCAACAGCATCTGCAGTCCTTTTCAGTCTCTGAATCAGATTTTTGCTCAGGTCCCTCAATTTCAGCCAGAAAATACCTGAAATCACAAAAAAATACACAAACTCATAGTAAAGTCCAGAAAAGTGAATTTTAACTAAAAACTAATAAAAATATACTAAAAACTAACTAGATCATACCAAAAACATACTAAAAACAATGCCAAAAAGCGTACAAATTATCCGCTCATCAGTAGTATCTACTGAACTTAGTCCTCCAGAACAAGTTGCTGAATTCAATCAGCAATTATGTTATCTAACAGAACAGCTAGCAAAATTTATGGAAATGCTATAAGAAACCAAGGATGCTAACCAAAGTATGGAAAAACAATTGAATCAAACAAAACAACAGTTATCTAGACAAATAACAGAAGAATGCCAAGCTATTCAATTAAGGAGTGGGAAGACATTAAATGTCTCAACTCAAGGCAATAGAAAGTCAAGGAAGGAACAATTGACAGAGGATGAGCAAACTACTACCCAAAATCCCTCTGAGGACAGTAAGAGCCCAAAGAGGAATAATTCTGGCGTTCAAACGCCAGAAAAGGGTAAAAAATTGGCATTAAACGCCCAGTGAATGCCCACTTCTGGAATTCAAACGCCGAAAAAGGGTGAAAAACCGGCGTTAAACGCCCAGTCCATGTCCAGTTCTAGCATTCAAACGCCAGAAAAGGGTGGAAAATTGGTGTTAAACGCCCATCCAACCCCTAATCCTGGCATTCAAACGCCAATGAGGGATTAGACACCTGCAAGTGCTGATAGTAACCCTCCTAAGAAGGCTTCTCGAACCTCCTCTGTAGGAAATAAACCTGCAGCAACTAAGGTTGAGGAATATAAAGCCAAGATGTGTTATCCTCAGAAACCCTGCCAAGCGGAACAGGATAAACAATTTTCCTGCTTTGCAGACTATCTTAGGACTCTTGAAATAAAGATCCCGTTTGCAGAGGCACTTGAGCAAATACCCTCTTATGCTAAGTTCATGAAAGAGATCTTAAGTCATAAGAAGGATTGGAGAGAAACTAAAAAGGTTATCCTCGCTGAAGAATGCAATGCAGTCATTCTGAAAAGCTTACCAGAGAAGCTTAAAGAACCCGGAAGCTTTATGATACCATGCACATTAGAGGGTACTTGTACCAAGACAGCTGATGAGCGGATAATTTATACGCTTTTTGGCATTGTTTTTAGGTAGTTTTTAGTAGGATCTAACTACTTTTAGGGATGTTTTCATTATTTTTTATACAAAATTCACATTTCTGGACTTTACTATGAGTTTGTGTGTTTTTCTGGGATTTCAGGTATTTTCTGGCTGAAATTGAGGGACCTGAGCAAAAATCTGATTTAGGCTGAAAAAGGACTGCTGATGCGGTTGGATTCTGACCTCTGTTCACTCAAAATAAATTTTCTGGTGCTACAGAACTCCAAATGGCACACTCTTAACGGCTTTAGAAAGTAGACATCCAGAGCTTTCCAGCAATACATAATAGTTCATACTTTATTCGAGTTTAGATGACGTAAAATGGCATTCAACGCCAGTTCCATGCTGCATTCTGGAGACAAACGCCAGAAACACGTCACGAACCAGAGTTAAATGCCAAAAACACGTTACAACTTGGTGTTTAACTCCAAGAGAAGCCTTTGCACGTGTAAAGCTCAAGCTCAGACCAAGCACACACCAAGTGGGCCCCGGAAGTGGATTTCTGCACTTAGACTTATTTCTGTAAACCTTAGTAGCTAGTCTAGTATAAATAGAACTTTTTACTATTGTATTAGACATCTTTGGTCTCAGTTTTAATCTATTGTTCATCTTAGGAGACTATTGATCATGTTCATGGGGGTTGGCCATTCGGCCATGCCTGGACCATCACTTATGTATTTTCAATGGTGGAGTTTCTACACACCATAGATTAAGGGTGTGGAGCTCTGCTGTACCTCAAGTTTCAACGCAATTACTACTATTTTCTATTCAATTCAGCTTATTCCTATTCTAAGATATTCGTTGCACTTCAACATGATGAATGTGATGATCCGTGACACTCATCATCATTCTCACCTATGAACGTATGATTGACAACCACTTCCGTTTTACCTTAGAACGAGCGAGTATCTCTTGGATTCCTTAACCAGAATCTTCATGGTATAAGCTAGAACCCTTTGGCGGCCACTCTTGAGATTCAGAAAGTCTAAACCTTGTCTGTGATATTCCGAGTAGGATTCAGGGATTGAATGGCTGTGACGAGCTTCAAACTCGCGATTGTTGGGAGTGATGACAAACGCAAAAGAATCAATGGATTCTATTCCGACATGATCGAGAACCAACAGATGATTAGCTGTTCTGTGACAAGAGCATTTGGACTATTTTCACTGAGAGGATGGGATGTAGCCATTGATAACGGTGATGCCCTACATACAGCTTGCCATGGAAAGGAGTATGAAGGATTGAAAGTAAGAAAGCAGTATGTTGCAGAGATTCAACAGGGACAAAGCATCTCCATACACTTATCTGAAATTCCCGCCAATGATTTACATAAGTATCTCTATCTTATTTTATGCTTTATTTATTATTAATTTTTGAAAACTCCATATCCATTTATAATTTGCCTAACTGAGATTTACAAGATGACCATAGCTTGCTTCATACCAACAATCTCCGTGGAATCGACCCTTACTCACGTAAGGTTTACTACTTGGATGATGAAATGCTTGAGAGGATGTTAGAGTAGAATTCTATGTTCTTGGCTTGAGAAGGTGACTTAGGATTTCTTGAGTTACTAGTGTCCAATTGATTGATAGTTGATAGCCATTAACTCTAGCCTTCATTAATCCAATTAGTGGAAAGCTAGGATTTATGGACTAGGATTGATATAACTCACTTGACTTTCCTTTGTTAATTGATTTAAGGATGACTAAGTGGGATTAATCCTTGCAACTACCATACTTGTGGCTAGTGATAATGATGAAGACCCTTGACAACCAAACCTTGCCAAGACCATTTTGTTAATAAAGTTTTCTTACCATTTACTATTCATATTTCGCATCCAAAACCCCAAAATAAACAAGGCCATAACCAATAACAAGAACACTACCCTGCAAGTCCTTTGAGAGACGACCCGAGGTTTAAATACTTCGGTTTATAGATTTTATGGGTTTGTACTTGTGACAAACAAATTTTTGTATGAAAGGATTATTGTTGGTTTAGAGACTATACTTTACAACGAGATTTCATTAGTGAAATTCTAAACCGTCAAAAATCCAATCATCAAAAATGGCACCGTTGCCGGGGATTTGCAATGGTGTTGTGTTATTGGTTATCGTACATATGTGAATATTGTGAATAGGTTTATCTTTTGTTTGTTTCTCAATTTTTGTTAGTTTTATTTTGTTCTCTCACTATGAATTCTCACTTTGGCTTTGAGTTTGGTTCTAATTGTGTTGTAGAAAATGGGAACTACAATGGTAATATGCATCAAGGATTTGGGCACAACCAAAGATGGGAAGAGCCTCAAGGGATTGATCAACCTTCTTGGCAACAACCTCTAACTCCTTATGGGTATAACTCTTATCCTAATGCATATCAATCTAATGGATGTGGTAACCCTTATTGTGATTGTCAACAACCACTACCACATGCTTATGAACCACCCCTCAACATGATTTTGAACTACCTTGCTCACAAGCTCCATATCACCAAAACCCTCCATATGACCCCAATCCTTATCCACCATACCCACCACCTTATGAGCCATATGAACCATACATGGAACCACCACCATTCCAATACAATTACTCTCAAGAACCACCTCAATGCACACCATCTCCATACCCTTACCAAGAAGAACCACCTTCCTACTGTAAATCCTCTCTCCAAAATAATGAACCCTCTTATCCACCCCAAGCCCCAATAGATGACTCTCTCACATTGCTACTTCAAGGACAAGCAGATATGCAAAGGAACACCCTAGAGTTTGTGACTAACTTGACCAAGGTAGTGTCTACCTTAGCCTACAAATTTCTGAACACTCAAGGTGCTTCCGTGGCCACATGTGAAGAATCCATTGAAGATCATAGCATGAAGGAGAGATTGGAAAACCCGGTGGAAAATGAGGGAGGCTATTTTGTATTAGAGCAATTGGAGGAGCCTATGGTTATTGAAGAAAAAGAAGAAGTGGGTGAAGATTTAGGAGACGTTAAGAGTCCATGGGAATGTAGCATCATGGAAAACTCTTCCAAGAAGCTTGACATTGATGTGGAGGAGGGTGCGCAACCTCCAAAGCATATCATGGTTGAAGACTTTGAAGAGGTTGATCAAGAGATGGATTCAATTATTGATGAGTTCCTATCCACAATTGAATCCTCTCCCATTGAGCTTGACATAGAGGGTAAGGAAGAAGATACCTCACCTCCCGTACCCTTGGTAAGCCACGAAGAAAATATTAAATTGGAAGGAAGCTACCAAGAGGAAGAGGTTGAAGTTGATATAAGTTGTCAAGAGGTGGAAGTTACAAGGGAAGAGCACAAGAGCGTAGACATCGCAATGGCTAAGTGTGGGGAAGCCCCCCTTCCCAAGCCAACATCACCTAACATAACATTCAAGTGGGTAAAATTTCTATCCCTAAGCTTCACTTTCTAACTTGAATATGGTTTGATTGAGAATGATGGGCAACTTAGAGCTCTTTGTGGAGTTAAGAGTAAGAGGGAGTGGTGTAATGGTTGGAAAAAGAATGTTAGGCTCATTAAGGTTAAACCCTCAAGGCATAAATACTATGGTTGGAGGAATGCTAAATTGTATGGGTCTAGAAGGAGAATTTGGTGCATAAAGGAGAATTCTATATGCCTACCGCCCAAGTTGAATCATGATGATCAACTAGAAGATGGGTGTGAAAATAAGATATGGGATCCCGGATCACAACATGAAGACCAATGTTGGGAGCTCATATCTTGGGGAGAACTTTGCCCAAGCTTGATGAAGATGGTTGGAAATTCTGTCAACCAATTGAGGAGCAAAGATCCTTGGAGATTCAAGGATGAGTACAAACATAAGCCACCATGACAATAAGCCCCTCAAAATGTCCAACTTAAGGACTTAAACTAAAAGTGCTAAGTGGGAGACACCCCACCATGGTAAACTCTTTTCATCCTCTTTTAGTTTTGTTTAATAAGTGATTTGAGTTGCCATTGTAGGTAGATTTTTATTTCATATTGATTTGTTGGTAAAGATTGGTTGTTAGTATGTTGTATTCATTAGTAGTAGATGAATAAATCCTAAAATCAAATTGCATTTTTGTGAATTGTTTGATATTTGATTGAATAAAGAAGAGTTTTGGACATTATAGGGAGCTCTTGGGCATTTTCTCTGCTTTTTGGGCAAAAAAAAAAACGGCCATCGGCGCGCTAGCACACTGTGCGCGCGCGCGCACATTGCACTTCCGCAACTTCTGGTACAAAAACCAGAGAGTTGTGCACGCGTTGTGCCAGCATTGTGCTGGGAGCACAAGCTCATCCACGCGTAAGCGCACTGTGCGCGCACGCGCGGATCGTCCCAACCTCATCCATGCGTAAGCGCGCTGTGCGCGCGTGCGCGGATTTGCTGCCTGCTTTTCTCCTTCCTCCTTTCTCCTTCTTTCCTCTTCTCTTCTTTTTTTCTTTCTCATTTTTTTCTTCCTCTCTTGAAAGACTTTTTTTTCTTTTCTCTTTTAATATAAAAAAAATTAATAATAAAAAAATAAAATATAATAATAAATAAATAAATAAAATACTAAAAAAATTTTTTTTTCTCTTCTTCCATTTCCTTTTGTCTATTACATTTGCATACTTTTATTCTTTGCATTTTAATTTTGTTTCTATAATTTGTTCTCATTTTATTTTCTAAATTTCTCATTTTAATAATGAATTCTCTCACTCAATTGTTGAGAATTTCTTGCATTTGTTTTGGTGCTTCATGACTTGTTACATTAATTGTAATATTTGTCAACACACAAGATTAGTGCTTTAGTCCTTCCTAATTCATTACCCTTTGTTTTTTTCTTGTACAGCTTCATCATTGAGTTAGGATAGAATTAAATGCTTTCATGCGTATCACTAATCTTGTTTGTGTCAATTCTTATTTGATCTTGATGCTCAATATACTCTCCATGCTTTAACTTTACTCTTGCATCAAGTATCAGTTGATATGCCTTTTGCTTATATTGATTTCTCACTCACATGTTGTAGCTACCATGTCGTAGGGAATCATACTCTTATTTGGCATTAGCCCCCGCCTATGTTTTATTTGCCTTGATATCTTTGTTATAGGCTTAATTTTCTTTCCTTTTCTTTCCTTCTAGGTTGGCCACCAAGAAGGGAGAAAGGAAAAATTTCTAAATGGGGCAACAAACAAGTCATCCGCACAACCTTTTGAAGGAGCCCATCAATTGTAACACCCATCCACCTTGCTCTTCTTTGCATGCACCGAGGACGGTGCAATCTTCAAGTGTGGGGAGGTCGTTCGACCGATCTCCATGGGTAAAAATTTCCTTTTCAACACCAATGTTAGTTAGTCGTTGCATTGCATGATAGGTTGCATGTTAGTTAGAATTTGTACATATTTTTACCACTTCTTTTTTTTTTATTAGGACTACTTGGTTAGGGTGATGATTTCCTTTCCAAGAAACTGTTTTAGGGCACCCTACCAATTTGAAAAAGAAAATTTGTGGAACTTGCTTGAAAGAATTTATTTTGGAACATGGTTTTTGAGCTAAGAACACAAGCTAGTAAGCTTTGAGCCTTGTTTTGTAGCTACATCTTATAGTCACTTATTCTCCTTCTTGTGTGCAATTGTTTTCTTTCTATGATTGTAATCTTTGATTTGTTTGAATCTATATGTCCCATTATTCCTTGTATTCATGCATTTATATGATTGAGGCCATCATTTCATTAGCTCACTTATCCAGATAGCCTTACCTTTTACTCTCCTTTGTTAGCCGATTTTGAGCCTATCCCACTTGTTCTTTAATTTAGCACATTACAAGCCTTAAAGCGGAAAACAATGAATGTCCTTTATTTGGATCTTTGATTGGCTTAGGCTAGTGAGTGTGAGTGTCATTCAAGAGTGGGAAAACTTTGGGACATTGGTTGGGATAAAAGGGTGTTTGTGTTTTGTATTTTTATATTGGGGAATTGGGTACATACTCATGTATTGATTAAATGTATAGACCTTATGCATTGATGTTCTTGTATATAGTTTGAAAGAAAAAGAAAAAAAAATGAAAAGAAAAAGAGATAAAAGTGAAAAAGAAAAAAAAAAGAAAAGAAAAGAAAAAAAATGTATATAGAAAAAGAAAGAAAAAGAAAAGCAATAAAGGGGACAAAATGCCCCAAAGTAAAGTTCAAATAAAATCAATGCATAAGTATTGTGAAATGAATAGAAAATGCATGAGTATGTGAAAAAGTGAGGAATGGGTAGTTAGATTAGTACTTAATTGTATAGGTCATTATATAGGTTAGGTGGGAAAGTTTAAGTTAATCAAAGATTCAAATCCTAAGTCCACTAGCCATATATGACCCTACCTTGACCCTAGCCCCATTACAACCTAAAGAAAAGACCTCATGATAATTGTATGCGTGCATTGAATAATTGTTGATTGTTAGATGAAAAACAAATATTGGAGAGCATGATTAGGGGAGAATTGAGAGAATCAACCCCAAACACCGAGCGACTAGAGTGCAAACACTCCCGGTGAGGGTTCGATGCTCAATTCCTTGATTCCCGGCTTTCACGAGCGTTATTCTTGCAAGTCTATGTGAACTTCATGTTTATACTTCAATTGGTAGGACTCATGAATCGTTATATGATCTTGGCCCTACTTGTGCATATATGTCTTGGAGATTGATTTATTTTTAACCAAGTAGGTAAAACCATTTCGCATTTAGTTGCAGATAGTTTAGGTTGCATATAGTTTATTTACATTGAATAAATGTTGATGCCCTTTGCTTTCTCTTGGCTTAAGCATGAGGACATGCTTGGTTCAAGTGTGGGGAGGTTGACAAACCCCATTTGTAGGGTTTATCTTCTATTGGTTTTAGGGGATTTTATCACCTTTCACCCACATTTATTCAATAAAATAGCATGGTTTTGTATATTCTCCTTTAATTGTGCTTAAGAGTGGAAACATGCTTTTTAGGACTCAAAATAAATAAATTTAATTCACCTTGACTCTATTAGATGCCTTGATATGTTTGTTAAGTGATTTAAGGTTTAGGAGGCAAAGATTGGATCAAGGGAATGAAGAAAAAGCATGTAAAGTTGGAGAACACATGAAGAAATGATGGAACCAAAAAGCTGTCAAGCCTGACCTCTTCGCACTTAATTGACCATAACTTGAGCTACAGAGGTCCAAATGATTCCGTTTCAGTTGGGTTAGAAAGCTAACATCCGGGGCTTCGAAACGATATAAGATTTTCCATAGTTTCATCGTGCATAGGGGCGCGCACGCGCATGGTACGCGAACGCGCCGATGGTGGCACATGACCCACTTAATGCAACACGTGGCCAGTAATTTTAGAAGCCTTGTGGGCCCAATCCAACTCATTTCTGATGCTATTTAAGCCAAGGATTGAAGGGGAATCAATATACTTCACATACTTTTGATCATTAGTCATAGTTTAGTTTTTTAGAAGTAGTTAGAGTTAGAGAGAGAAGCTCTCACTTCTCTCTAGAATTTGGATTAGGAATTAGGGTTAGATTAGGATCTCATAGTTCTGGGTTTAATTCAAGTCTCCTTCTACTTCTACCTTCAATTGATGATTGCTACACTTTGGTTCTTCTTTCTATCCCTATCCTCTTGTTGTAATTTCTCTTATTTTGTTTCTAGGTTTTGTAATTGAGATATTTTTGTTCTTTTGTTTTCTTTTAATAATGCAATTTGAGATAATTCATGTGATTGTGATGTTGTTGATTGTTGTTTTGTTAATTCTTTGTAATTGTTAGTTGTTGATTCCTTTTATTCTTACAAATAAAAATACTTTCTTTCATTACCCTCCAAGTGTTTGATGAAATGCTTGAGAGGATGTTAGAGTAGAATTCTATGTTCTTGGCTTGAGAAGGTGACTTAGGATTTCTTGACTTACTAGTGTCCAATTGATTGATAGTTGTTAGCCATTAACTCTAGCCTTCATTAATCCAATTAGTGGAAAGCTAGGATTTATGGACTAGGATTGATATAACTCACTTGACTTTCCTTTGTTAATTGATTTAAGGATGACTAAGTGGGATTAATCCTTGCAACTACCATACTTGTGGCTAGTGATAATGATGAAGACCCTTGACAACCAAACCTTGCCAAGACCATTTTGTTAATAAAGTTTTCTTACCATTTACTATTCATATTTCGCATCCAAAACCCCAAAATAAACAAGGCCATAACCAATAACAAGAACACTACCCTGCAAGTCCTTTGAAAGACGACCCGAGGTTTAAATACTTCGGTTTATAGATTTTAGGAGTTTGTACTTGTGACAAACAAATTTTTGTATGAAAGGATTATTGTTGGTTTAGAGACTATACTTTACAACGAGATTTCATTAGTGAAATTCTAAACCGTCAAAAATCCAATCATCAAACACTTGGAGGGTAATGAAAGAAAGCATTTTTATTTGTAAGAATAAAAGGAATCAACAACTAACAATTACAAAGAATTAACAAAACAACAATCAACAATATCACAATCACATGAATTATCTCAAATTGCATTATTAAAAGAAAACAAAAGAACAAAAATATCTCAATTACAAAACCTAGAAACAAAATAAGAGAAATTACAACAAGAGGATAGGGATAGAAAGAAGAACCAAAGTATAGCAATCATCAATTGATGGTAGAAGTAGAAGGAGACTTGAATTAAACCCAGAACTATGAGATCCTAATCTAACCCTAATTCCTGATCCTAATTCTAGAGAGAAGTGAGAGCTTCTCTCTCTAACTCTAACTACTTCTAAAAAACTAAACTATGACTAATGATCAAAAGTATGTGAAGTATATTGATTCCCCTTCAATCCTTGGCTTAAGTAGCATCAGAAATGAGTTGGATTGGGCCCACAAGGCTTCTAAAATCGCTGGCCACGTGTTGCATTAAGTGGGTCATGTGCTACCATCGGCGCGTCCGCGTACCGTGCGCGTGCGTGCCCCTATGCGCGATGAAACTATGGCAAATCTTATATCATTTTGAAGCCCCGGATGTTAGCTTTCTAACCCAACTGTAACGGCATCATTTGGACCTCTGTAGCTCAAGTTATGGTCAATTAAGTGCAAAGAGCTCAGGCTTGACAGCTTTTTGGTTCCATCATTTCTTCATGAGTTCTCCAACTTTACATGCTTTTTCTTCATTCCCTTGATCCAATCTTTGCCTCCTAAACCTTAAATCACTTAACAAACATATCAAGGCATCTAATAGAGTCAAGGTGAATTAAATTTATCTATTTTGAGTCCTAAAAAGCATGTTTCCACTCTTAAGCACAATTAAAAGAGAATATACAAAACCATGCTATTTTATTGAATAAATGTGGGTGAAAGGTGATAAAATCCCCTAAAATCAATACAAGATAAACCCTACAAATGGGGTTTGTCATTGGACGACCTAGTGCACTTGCTGGTTAGTTGTGCAGAGTTATGACAAAGTGTGATTCACGTTTGAGAGCACCAAGTCATTGGGGCCATTGTTGATGATCACAATTTCGCCTACCAAGTTTTTGGCGTCGTTGCCGGGGATTGTTCGAGCTTGGACAACTGACGGTTCATCTTGTTGCTCAGATTAGGTAATTTTCTTTTTGTTTTATTTTCAAAAAATTTTCCAAAATCTTTCAAAAAAATTTTTACTTCTGTTTTCGAAAAATTATTCTAAATTTTTAAGAATGAATTCTAGTGTTTCATGAAGCATGTTGAAGCTTGGCTGGCTGTAAAGCCATGTCTAATTCAATTGGATTGAGGCTTCCCCTTATTAGTATATGAAGTTGGATGAAGTATCAGCTGTTGTATGTCTGATTTGTAGGCTAAAGCTTGGCTGGCCATTGGCCATGTCCAGTGTTTTGGACAGAAGCTTTCACAAAAAGCTTGGCTGGCTATTAAGCCATGTCTAATTCCTGGACCAGAGCTTTAGACTAACATTGCAAAGATTCCTGGAATTCTTATTAAAAATTTTTGAATTTCTTATTTTATTTTTCCTATATGTTTTCAAAAAAATAAAATAAAATACAAAAAAATCAATAAAATCATAAAAAACCAAAAATATTTTGTGTTTCTTGTTTGAGTCTTGTGTCATGTTTTAAGTTTGGTGTCAATTGCATGTTCATCTTTTTCTTGCATTTTTCAAAAATTCATGCATTGTATTTTTCATGATCTTCAAGTTGTTCTTGATGAATTTTCTTGTTTGATCTTCATATTTTTTTGTTTTGTGTTGTATGGTATTTTTCATATGCATTTTTGCATTCATAGTGTCTAAGCATTGAAAATTTATAAGTTTGGTGTCTTGCATGTTTTTCTTTTCTTGAAAATTTTTCAAAAATAAATCTTGATGTTCATCTTGATCTTCAAAGTGTTCTTGGTGTTCATCTTTACATTCAAAGTGTTCTTGCATGCATCATGTGTTTTGTTGTTTTTCTCTCTCATCATAAAAAATTCAAAAATAAAAAATATCTTTTCCTTATTTTTCTCATAATTTTCGAAAATTTGAGTTGACATAGTCAAAAATTTTTAAAACTTAGCTATTTCTTATAAGTCAAGTCAAATTTTCAATTTTAAAAATCCTATCTTTTCAAATCCTTTTTCAAAAATCAAATCTTTTTCATTTTTCTTTTATGATTTTCGAAAATTTGAAAATATTTTTCAAAATCTTTTTCTTATCTTTATTTCATAATTTTCGAAAACTTTACTAACAATTAATGTGATTGATTCAAAAATTTGAAGTTTGTTACTTTCTTGTTAAGAAAGGTTCAATCTTTAAATTCTAGAGTCATATCTTTTAGTTTCTTGTTAGTCAAGTAATCAATTTTAATTTTAAAAATCAAATCTTTTTCAAATTATCTTTTCAATTATATCTTTTTAATCATATCTTTTTCAAATCATATCTTTTTCAAAATTGATTTCAAAAATCTTTTCTAACTTCTTATCTTTTCAAAATTGATTTTCAAATCTTTTTCAACTAACTAATTGACTTTTTGTTTGTTTCTCATCTTTTTCAAAACCACCTAACTACTTTCCTCTCTCTAATTTTTGAAAATTACCTCCCTTTTTTTCAAAATTCTTTTAATTAACTAATTATTTCAAATCTTAATTTTAATTATTTTTTGTCTCTTAATTTTCAAAAATCAGTAACCCTTTTTCAAAATTTATTTTCGAATTTCTCCCTCTCTCATCTTCTTCTATTTATTTATTTATTTACTAACACTTCTCTTCATCTCAAGAATTCGAACCTATCTTCCCCCCTTGTGTTTGGATTCTTAACTCTTTTCCTTCTTCTATTCTTTTCTTTTTCTACTAACATAAATGAATCTCTCTACTGTGGTAAAGAGGATCCCTATTATTTTTTTCTGTTCCCTTCTTTTTCATATGAGCAGGACCAAGGACAAGAATATTCTTGTTGAAGCAGATCCTAAACCTGAAAGGACTCTGAAGAGGAAACTAAGAGAAGCTAAATTACAACAATCCAGAGACAACCTTACAGAAATTTTTGAAAAGGAAGAAGAGATGGCAGCCGGAAATAATATTGCAAGAAGGATGCTTGGTGACTATACTACACCCACTTCCAAGTTTGATGGAAAAAGCATCTCAATCTCTGCCATTGAAGCAAACAATTTTGAGCTGAAACCTCAACTAGTTGCTCTAATACAACAGAACTGCAAGTTCCATGGACTTCCATCAGAAGATCCCTATCAGTTTTTAACTGAATTCTTGCAGATCTGTGAGACTGTTAAGACTAATGGAGTAGATCCTGAAGTCTACAGGCTCATACTTTTCCCTTTTGCTGTAAGAGACAGGGCTAGAACATGGTTGGACTTTCAACCTAAATATAGCCTAGACTCTTGGGATAAGCTGGTCACGGCCTTCTTGGCTAAGTTCGTTCCTCTTCAAAAGCTGAGCAAGCTTAGAGTGGATGTTCAAACTTTCAAACAAAAAGATGGTGAATCCCTCTATGAAGCTTGGGAAAGGTACAAGCAGATGACCAAAAGGTGTCCTTCTGATATGCTTTCAGAGTGGAGCATTTTGGATATATTCTATTATCGTCTATCTGAGTTCTCTACGATGTTACTGGACCATTCTGTAGGTGGATCCATTCACCTAAAGAAAATTCTTGCAGAAGCTCAAGAACTCATTGACATGGTTGCAAATAACCAGTTCATGTACACTTCTGAGAGAAATTCTATGAATAATGGGATGCCTCAGAGGAAGGGAGTTCTTCAAATTGATGCTCTGAATGCCATATTAGCTCAGAACTAAATGTTAACTCAACAAGTCAACATGATTTCTCAAAGTCTGAATGGATGGCAAAATGCATCCAACAGTACTAAAGAGGCATCTTTTAAAGAAGAAGCTTATGATCCTGAGAACCCTGCAATAGCAGATGTAAATTACATGGGTGAACCTTATGGAAACACCTATAATTCCTCATGGAAAAATCATCCAAATTTCTCATGGAAGGATCAACAAAAGCCTCAACAAGGCTTTAATAATGGTGGAAGAAACATGCTCAGTAATAGCAAGCCTTTTCCATTATTTTCTCAGCAACAGACATAAAATTCTAAGCAGAGTACCTCTAGCTTAGCAAACATAGTCTTTTATCTATCTAAGGCCACTTTAAGTTTCATGAGTGAAATAAGGTCCTCCATTAGAAATTTGGAGACACAAGTGGGCCAGCTGAGTAAGAAAGTCACTGAAACTCCTCCTAGTACTCTCCCAAGCAATACTGAAGAGAATCCAAAAAGAGAGTGCAAGGCCATTGATATTGTCAATGTGGCCGAATCCAATGAGGAAGGGGAGGACGTGAATCCCAATGAGAAAGACCTCATGGGACATCTCCCAGACAAGAAGGAGTTCCTTATTGAGGACTTAAAGGAATCTGAGGCTCATATGGAGACCTTAGAGATTCCATTAAACCTTATTCTGCCATTCATGAGCTCTGAGAACTATTCTTCCTCTGAAGAAGATGAAGATGTAACTGGAGAGCAAGTTGCTCATTATTTAGGAGCCATCATGAAGCTGAATGCCAAATTGTTTGGTAATGAGACTTGGGAAGATCAATCTCCCTTGCTCATTAGTAAACTAGATACATGGGTTCAGTAATCTTTACCTCAAAAGAAACAAGATCCTCATAAATTCTTAATACCCTGTACCATAGGCACCATGACCTTTGAGAAGGCTCTGTGTGACCTGGGGTCAAGTATAAATCTTATGCCACTCTCTGTAATGGAGAAACTGGAAATCTTTGAGGTACAAGCTGCCACATTCTCATTACAAATGGCAGACAAGTCAGTAAGACAAGCTTATGGATTGGTAGAGGATGTGTTAGTGAAGGTTGAAGGCCTCTACATCCCTGCTGATTTCATAATCTTAGACACTATGAAGGAGGAGGATGAATGCATCATCCTTGGAAGACCCTTCCTAGCCACAGCAAGAGTTGTGATTGATGTTGACGGAGGAGAGCTAGTCCTTCAATTAAATGGGGACTACCTTGGGTTTAGAGCTCAAGGATCTTCTTCAACAACCATGGAGCGGAAGCATGAAAAGCTTCTCTCAATACAGAGTCAAACAAAGTCCCCACAATCAAATTCTAAGTTTGGTGTTGGGAGGCCACAACCAAACTCTAAGTTTGGTGTTGAACCCTTGGTGGACCAAATTGTGATCATCAACAATGGCTCCAAAGACTTGGTGCTCTCAAACATAAATCACACTTTGTCACAACTCCGCTCAACTAACCAGCAAGTGTACTGGGTCGTCCAAGTAATACCTTACGTGAGTAAGGGTCGATCCCACAGAGATTGTTGGTATGAAGCAAGCTATGGTCACCTTGTAAATCTCAGTTAGGCGGATTCAAATTGATAGTGGTTTTCGGAAAATATAAAGATATACTTAATTAAATAATAAAGGATAGAAATACTTATGTAAATTTATTAGTGGGAATTTTAGATAAGTGCGTGGAGGTGCTTGTCCCTGTTGGATCTCTGCTTTCCTACTGTCTCCCTTCAATCCTTCTTATTCCTTTCCATGGCAAGCTGTATGTAGGGCATCACCGTTGTCAATGGCTACATCCCATCCTTTCAGTGAAAATGGTCCAAATGCGCTGTCATAGCACGGCTAATCATCTGTCGGTTCTCGATCATGTTGGAATAGAATCCCTTGATTCTTTTGCATTTGTCATCACGCCCAACAATCACGAGTTTGAAGCTCGTCACAGTCATTCAATCTCGGAATCCTACTCGGAATACCATAGACAAGGTTAGACTTTCCGGATTCCCATGAATGCCACCATCAATTCAAGCTTATACCACGAAGATTCTGATTAAGGAATCTAAGAGATATGTGCCCGGTCTAAAGTAGAACGGAAATGGTTGTTAGTCACGCGTTCATAGGTGAGAATGATGATGAGTGTCATGGATCATCACATTCATCATGTTGAAGTGCAACGAATATCTTAGAATAAGAATAAGTCAAATTGAATAGAAAATAGTAGTAATTGCATTGAAACTTGAGGTACAGCAGAGCTCCACACCCTTAATCTATGGTGTGTAGAAACTCCACCGTTGAAAATACATAAGTGATGAAGGTCCAGGAATGGCTGAGAGGCCAGCCCCCAAAACATGATCAATAGTCTCCTAAGATGAATAATAAAATAATACTGAGACCAAAGATGTCTAATACACTAGTAAAAAGTTCTATTTATACTAAACTAGCTACTAGGGTTTACAGAAGTAAGTAATTGATGCATAAATCCACTTCCGGGGCCCACTTGGTGTGTGCTTGGGCTGAGCTTGATCTTTACACGAGCTGAGGCTTCTCTTGGAGTTGAACGCCAAGTTGTAACGTGTTTTGGGCGTTCAACTCTGGTTCGTGACGTGTTTCTGGCGTTTGAATCCAGAATGCAGCATGGAACTGGCGTTGAGCGCCAGTTTATGTCATCTAATTACGAATAAAATATGGACTATTATATATTGCTGGAAAGCTCTGGATGTCTACTTTCCAACGCCATTAAAAAGGCGCCATTTGGAGTTCTATAGCTCCAGAAAATCCATTTCGAGTGCAGGGAGGTTAGAATCCAACAGCATCAGTAGTCCTTTGTCAGCCTTCTTATCAGAGTTTTGCTCAGGTCCCGCAATTTCAGCCAGAAAATACCTGAAATCACAGAAAAACGCACAAACTCATAGTAAAGTCTAGAAATGTGAATTTAGCATAAAACTAATGAAAACATCCCTAAAAGTAACTAGATCATACTAAAAATTACCTAAAAACAATGTCAAAAAGCGTATAAATTATCCGCTCATCAACCCCCACATTCAAACTCTAAGTTTGGTGTTGGGAGTCCACAACATTGACCTGATCACCTGTGGGCAATGTTCTAAAAATCGGACCGGACTGGCCGGTTTGACCGGTTTAACCGTGAATCGAATGCTTTTACGGTTTGGTTTAACTTATAAAACCGCCAGTTATAAAACCGTTTAGAAACCGCTGAACTGGCGGAGAATCGGTCGGTTGGACCGAACCGGGATCCGGCAGATTTTCCTAAAATGGTGTCGTTTCGCATTTTGGATAAAAGAAATAATGGGAAGCCTTTAGACGTTCAGTGCCTCCTCTCAACTCTCACTTTCTCAAGCAGCTCTCTTCCCCCAAAACAAAAACCCTAGCAGACTAGGAGTAGCCTCCACCGTCGCCACAACGAGGGAGACACTGTCGTCGTCGTTCTTGAGCTCTCCAACTCCTGTTTACTCCAACTCCTCTCAACTTTCACTCAATCAAACGAAGCTCTCTTCTCCCAAAGAGAAACCCTAGTTTGCAGTAGCCTCCACCACCGTGGCAAGGAGGGAGATAGTGTCGCCATCCATCTCACTGTCATCATTCTTGAGCTCTCCAATCCCTATTCACTCCAATCGCAGCTTCTTTGTCGAGCTTAGCATTCGTCGTCTGGTCTACCTCTACTCATCTGCACTTCTGTTGTTGTCCATCGTCGTGCTTGTTGCCTAGTCGCCGTTGTCCATCATGCTTAACCACTTTCTCTCATACTCTACCCAGATTGCTCAAATCGAAGAAGGCATTGGCTTATCTACCCATTGCTAGTGTTTGTTCTTTTTTTTTTGTTTTATTTTTTGTTCAGCAATTATATGGATTATTGAACGATTAATTGATTATTGATTAGCTCTGTTCACTGCTATTGTTCTATTGTGATGTACTGTACTATTTTGTGTCTTCTTTGCTGTTGTGCTCTGTTGACTGTGGTGCTGTGTTTTTGTTTTCAATTAAAATTTTTCTTTGAGAACTTAGTTTTTCCATGCTTGATAAATTGTGCCAATTATGTATTTATTGAAATTGGTATGACTCTGTAGATTCTAAATAGTGTGCTTCATGTTTCTGATTTCGAAAATTGAGTTGTTTATGAAGCATAATTCACTGTTATTGCAAATGATTCAGGACCACTTTTGAGGTGTGTATGAAGCAGATTACTTGTTGTGTTTGGAGTTGTGTATTCATTAAATTGGTTAATTTTTTATTTGGGTCATGTTACAGCTTATAGTTAAAGAGTGTTTAAAGTTTCAACATCCATTAATCAGTTGGCAATGTTAATATTATTAATAATATTATTAGTAATACTAATCAAAAAGTGGAGAGAAATTGTAGAATTTGTCACATGGGTTTGGAGAGTGATAGTTCTGAGTTTGATATTCCAATTGGATTGGGTTGTGCTTGTAAAGATGATCTTGCTGCTGCCCACAAAGTATGTGTTGAGACATGGTTCAAGATTAAGGGGAATTTGTTAGTATAAAATCCTGTCTTTACTTCATTTTTTTCAATTTCAAAATTTAATTTTTGATATTTTTTAATGTTGAATTTGATTGATTATGTGGACATTTTAGACACCCTTTTGTTTATGATTCATGGAATTGAGAATTGGATTGTTTGGTACTGTCCTATATGTATACTTGTTTTATGTCTTGGTGCTAACTCTGACAAATATTCTCAATTACTTACTGCTATAGTTTTCTTCTTGAACGAAATTTTATTTTTCCAAAAGAAACCATAGAGGATTAGGGTTGTGAATTGTTTAACTGAGTGATGAGTGTAAAGCTGAAGATGATGATGACAAAAGTGGTCGGAAACATGTTTTATGAGTGTTTTAAAAAAAATTGAGTTTGTATTTTGATAAGATCATATGGTAGAAGATATTTTAAGATTTATATTAGACTAAAATTATATTTTAGGATGTATATTTATAATTTATTTATTATTTTATTCTAAAACGATTTTTCTGGTTGAACCACGGTTGAACCGGTTAGACCAATGAACCAGTGAACCAGTGACTAGAGCGGTTCGATGACCGGTCCAATTTTCTGAACCTTGCCTGTGAGGCTCCATCAGAGCCCACTGTCAAGATAGTGACATTAAAGAAGCGCTTATTGGGAGGCAACCCAATTTTTATTGTTCTTTTATGTTTTATTAGGTTCATGATCATGTGGAGTCACAAAACAAATACTAAAATTAAAAATAGAATAAAAAACAGCAAAAGAAACAGCACACCCTGGAGGAAGGGCTTACTGGCGTTTAAACGCCAGTAAGGAGCATCTGGCTGGCGTTCAACGCCAGAACAGAGCATGGATCTGGCATTGAACGCCAGAAACATGCAACAATCTGGCATTTAAACGCCAGGATTGCACCCTGAGGAAAGTTGGTGTTCAACGCCATAAACATGCTGCAGACTGGCGTTGAATGCCCAAAACAAGCATAGAACTGGCGTTTAATGCCAAAAACAAGCATCAATCTGGCGTTAAATGCCAGGATTGCAAGCAGAGGGCATTTTACACGCCTCATTGGTGCAGGGATGTAATTCCTTGACACCTCAGGATCTTTGGACCCCACAGGATCCCTACCTACCTCAACTCACCTTCTCTCTTCTTCACACAATCCAATAACACTATACCCCTTCACCAATCACATCTATCCACTCTTTCCCACCCAAACCCATCTTATATGACCGAACCATACAACCCTCTCTTCTCCCCCTTGGCCGAATACACATCTCTCTCCCTCTCCTCCATAATCTTCTTCTTCTTCTTCTTCTATTCTTTCTTTTGCTCGGGGGCGAGTAACATTCTAAGTTTGGTGTGGTAAAAGCATAGCTTTTTTGTTTTTCCATAACCATTGATGGCACCTAAAGGCCAGAGAAACCTCTAGAAAGAAGAAAGGGAAGACAAAAGCTTCCACCTCCAAGTTATGGGAGATGGAGAGATTCATCTCAAGGGTCTATAGCTCAGTAGTAGAATATTTGACTACACATCAAGAGAGCTCACTCATGGACCTCAGCAGGAGCATGAGGAATTCCCTCATCAAGAAATCCCTGAGATACCTCAGGGGATACATTTTCCTCCACACAATTATTGGGAGCAACTAAGGATAGGAGCACCAAAATCACTAGGGATCAAGCAACAGAGGCAAGGAAGAGACATAGAGGAGCTCAAGAGCACCTTTGGTTCTTTAAGAGGAAGACATCACCCACAGTAAGGTGGACTCATTCCTTAATCTCCTTGTCTATTTATTTGCTATTTTCGGTTTTATGCTTCATGTTTGTCTATGTTTGTATCTTTATTACATGATCATTAGTATTTAGTAATTATGTCTTAAGGCTATGAATAATTCCATGAATCCTTCACCTTTCTTAAATGAAAAATGTTTTTAATACAAAAGAATAAGAAGTACATGAGTTTCGAATTTATCCTTGAAATTAGTTTAATTATATTGATGTGGTGACAATACTTTTTGTTTTCTGAAAGAATGCTTGAACAGTGCATATTTTTGATCTTGTTGTTTATGAATGTTAAAATTATTGGCTCTTGAAAGAATGATGAACAAGAGAAATGTTATTGATAATCTAAAAAATCATAAAATTAATTCTTGAAGCAAGAAAAAGCAGTGAAGTACAAAGCTTGCGAAAAAAAAGTGGCAAAAAATAATAATAAAAGAAAAAAAGAAAAAGCAAGCAGAAAAAGCCAATAGCCCTTAAAACCAAAAGGCAAGGGTAAAAAGGATCCAAGGCTTTGAGTATCAATGGATAGGAGGAACCAAGGAAATAAAATCCAGGCCTAAGCGGCTAAATCAAGCTGTCCCTAACCATGTGCTTGTGGCATGCAGGTCTAAGTGAAAAGCTTGAGACTGAGTGGTTAAAGTCGTGATCCAAAGAAAAAAGAGTGTGCTTAAGAGCTCTGGACACCTCTAACTGGGGACTTTAGCAAAGCTAAGTCACAATCTGAAAAGGTTCACCCAGTCATGTGTCTGTGGCATTTATGTATCTGGTGGCAATACTGGAAAACAAAGTGCTTAAGGCCACGGCCAAGACTCATAAAAGTAGCTGTGTTCAAAAATCAACATACTTAACTAGGAGAATCAATAACACTATCTGAAATTCTAAGTTCCTATAGATGCCAATCATTCTAAACTTCAAAGGAAAAAGTGAGATGCCAAAACTGTTCAGAAGCAAAAAGCTACATGTCCTGCTCATCTAATTAGAACTAATATTCATTGATATCTTGGATTTATAGTATTTTCTCTTCTTTTTATCCTATTTGATTTTCAATTGCTTGGGGACAAGCAACAATTTAAGTTTGGTGTTGTGATGAGCGGATAATTTATACACTTTTTGGCATTATTTTTAGGTAGTTTTTAGTAAGATCTAGCTACTTTTAGGGATATTTTCATTAGTTTTAATGCAAAATTCACATTTCTAGACTTTACTATGAGTTTGTGTGTTTTTCTATGATTTCATGTATTTTATGGCTGAAATTGAGAGACCTGAGCAAAAGTCTGATAGTAGGCTGACAAAGGACTGCTGATGTTGTTGGATTCTGACCTCCCTGCACTTGAAATGAATACTTTGGAGCTATAGAACTCCAACTGGTGCGCTCTGAACAACTTTGTAAAGTAGACATCCAGAGCTTTCCAGCAATATATAATAGTCCATACTTTATTCGAGATTAGACGACGCAAACTGGCACTCAACGCCAGTTCCATGCTGCATTCTTAAGTCAAACGCCAGAAATACGTCACAAACTAGAGTTGAACGCCAAAAACACGTTACAACTTGGTGTTTAACTCCAAAAGAAGCCTCAGCTCGTGTAAAGCTCAATCTCAGCCCAAGCACACACCAAGTGGGCCCCGGAAGTGGATTTCTGCATCAATTACTTATCTTTGTAAACCCTAGTAGCTAGTTTAGTATAAATAGAACTTTTTACTATTGTACTAGGAGTCTTTTGGATAGACTCTTTGATTATCTGGATTTTACATCCTTGATCACATTTGGGGGCTGGCCATTCAGCCATGCCTGGACCACTATCACTTATGTATTTTCAATGGTGGAGTTTCTATACACCATAGATTAAGGATGTGGAGCTCTGCTGTACCTCGAGTTTTAATGCAATTACTACTATTTTCTAGTCATATCGACTTATTCTTATTCTAAGATATTCGTTGCACTTCACCATGACGAATGTGATGACCCGTGACACTCATCATCATTCTCACCTATGAACGCGTGACTGACAACCACGTCCGTTTTACCTTAGACCGAACGCATATCTCTTGGATTCTTTGATCAGAATCTTCTTGATATAAGCTAGAATTGTTGGCGGCATTCATGAGAATCTAGAAAGTCTAAACCTTTTCTGCGGTATTTCGAGTAGGATTCAGGGATTGAATGGCTGTGACGAGCTTCAAACTCGCGATTGTTGGGCGTGATGACAAACGCAAAAGAATCAATGGATTCTATTCCGACATGATCGAGAACTGACAGATGATTAGCCGTGCTGTGACAAGAGTATTTGGACCTTTTTCACTGACAGGATGGGAAGTAGCCATTGACAACGGTGATGCCCTATGGTGCACGAATTTGTGATCCGTACAACTAACCAGCAAGTGCACTGGGTCGTCCAAGTAATACCTTACGTGAGTAAGGGTCGATCCCACGGAGATTATTGGTTCGAAGTAGACTATGTTTATTTTATTAATCTTAGTCAGGATGCCAATAAGATTAATTGGAATTAATTGTAAGAAGTCAAAATATTTGGAATAAGAATTGTTACTTTATTAATGAAGGATCTGTTGGAGTTTTGGAGATGCTTTGTCCTCTAAATTCCTGCAATGTAATATTCAACTCAATTGTTTGTAAAGTTCCATCCATGGCAAGCTGTATGTAGGGTGTCACCATTGTCAGTGGCTACTTCCCATCCTCTCAGTGAAAACGGTCCAGATGCTCTGTCACAGCACGGCTAATCAGCTGTTGGTTCTCGATCATGTTGGAATAGGATCCATTGATCCTTTTGCGTTTGTCATCACGCCCAGCAATCGCGAGTTTGAAGTTCGTCACAGCCATTCAATCCTTGAATCCTACTCGGAATACCACAGACAAGGTTTAGACTTTCCGGATCCTCAAGAATGGCCGCCATCAGTTCTAGCTTATACCACGAAGATTCTGATTAAGGAAGCTAAGAGATGCTCATTCAATCTGATATAGAACGGAGGTGTTTGTCAGGCACACATTCATGGATTGAGGAAGGTGATGAGTGTCACGGATCATCACCTCCTTCACAATTAAGCGCAAATGAACATCTTAGATAGGAACACACACACGTTTGAGTGAAATAGAAACAATTGCATTAATTCATTGAGACGCTGCAGAGCTCCTCCCCTCCAACAATGGAGTTTAGAGACTCATGCCATCAAAAAGTATGTAATTCAGATCTGAAAATGTCATGAGGTACAAGATAAGTCTCTAAAAGTTGTTTAAATAGTAAACTAGTAACCCAGGTTTACAGAATATGAGTAAACTAAGATAATTGGTGCAGAAATCCACTTTTGGGGCCCACTTGGTGTGTGCTGGGGCTGAGACTAAAGCTATCCACGAGCTGAGGCTTTTTTTGGAGTTGAACTCCAAGTTATAACGTGTTTTGGACGTTTAACTCCGGATCATGACGTGTTTCTGGCGTTTAACTCCAGACAGCAGCATGTACTTGGCGTTCAACGCCAAGTTACGTCATCTATCTTCGCATAAAGTATGAACTATTATATATTGATGGAAAGCCCTGGATGTCTACTTTCCAACGCCGTTGAGAGCGCGCCAATTGGATTTCTATAGCTCCAAAAAATCCATTCTGAGTGCAGGAAGGTCAGGATCCAACAGCATCAGCAGTCCTTTTTCAGCCTAACTCAGATTTTTGCTCAGCTCCCTCAATTTCAGCCAGAAATTACCTGAAATCACAGAAAAACACACAAACTCATAGTAAAGTCCAGAAATATGATTTTTGCTTAAAAACTAATAATATTCTACTAAAAACTAATTAAAACATACTAAAATCTACATGAAATTACCCCCAAAAAGTGTATAAAATATCCGCTCATCACAACACCAAACTTAAACTGTTGCTTGTCCTCAAGCAACTAGATAAATAAAATAGGATGAAAAAAATTTACAAAGTAATAATATCTTAGAGTTTTAAATGGAGCTCAGATTCTTATTAGATGAGCGGGGCTTGTAGCGTTTTGTTTCTGAATAGTTTTGGCATCTCCCTCTATCCTTTGAAATTCAGAATGATTGGCATCCATAGGAACTCAGAATTCATATAGTATTATTGATTCTCCTAGTGTAATATGTTGATTCTTAAACACAGTTACTTTATGAGTCTTGGCCGTGGCTCTAAGCACTTTGTTTTCCAGTATTACCACCAGATACATAAATGCCACAGACACGTGACTAGGTGAACCTTTTCAGATTGTGACTCAGCTTTGCTAAAGTCCCCAGTTAGAGGTGTCCAGAGCTCTTAAGCACACTCTTTTTGCCTTGGATCACGAGTTTAACCACTCAGTCTCAAGTTTTTCACTTGGACCTTCATGACACAAGCACATGGTTAGGGACAGCTTGATTTAGCCGCTTAGGCCTGGATTTAATTCCTTGGGCCCTCCTATCCATTGATGCTCAAAGCCTTGGATCCTTTTCACCCTTGCCTTTTGGTTTTAAGGGCTGTTGGCTTTTATTCCCTTTTCTTGATCCAATGATTTCTTGTAAAATATTTTTTTTTTCACTGCTTTTTCTTGCTTCAAGAATCAAATTCATGATTTTTCAGATCATCAATAATATTTTTCTTGTTCCTCATTATTTCAGGAGCCAATTTCATAAAATTCAAGATAAAAATTATGCACTGTTCAAGCATTCATTCAGAGAACAAAAAGTGTTGCCACCACATATAGTTAATTATAATTTTTATTATTAAGAACTCGAAAAAAATAAATTACTTCTTTATTCTAATTATCTACTATTTTATTCATGCCTGATGATGATGAGAAGAATAAATTATAACTTAATTGGAAATAAAACCAGAATAGATATACTAATTACTACTACTACTACTATATATCTCCTAAGGTAAATTTCTATAATAACACTATCACAGAGTTAAAGCTAAAATTAGAACTCAACAACCTGTGTTTTGAGAAGTAGATGTTCCTCTGATCTGTGGGGTGCTTGGTTCTTCAAGGATTAATTTCTGGCGCTTCAGCTCCCTTAAATCACGCCCTTGCTCTTCCTGTTCCTTAAGCAGTTTGCAAAGCATGCTACTTTGATTGTTCTGTTCTTCCTTTATTTGGTTCATAGCTTCTTGCAATTTGGAAATAGATGCTTCAATATGTTCCCAATATTCGAATTGAGGAAGTTCTGGGAGGACTTCCTGTGCTCTCCTCTTGATTGGATCATCCTGCAACTGTTGTCTATCCATTGATATTCTAGTGATTGGCCTTTCAACTGAGATATACTCTGTTATTTCCATCTTTACTCCGGCATCTCTGCAGAGCATAAAAATTAAGCTTGGATAGGCTAATCTGGCATCCTTGGAATTCCTGTTTGCTATTTTGTATAGTTCACACGAGATCAGTTGATGGACTTCTACTTCTTTTCCCAACATGATGCAGTGAATCATCACTACTCTTTTAATGGTAACTTCAGAACGGTTGCTGGTGGGCAATATGGAAAGCCCAATGAAATCCAGCCAGCCTCTGGCTACTGGTTTGAGATCTTCTCTTTTGAGTTGATTTGGGATGCCAGTTGTGCTGGTGGTCCACCTGGCTTCGGGGATGCATATATCCTCTAGAATCTTGTCCAGACCTTTATTTACCCTCATCATTCTCCTATTAAAGGAGTCTGGGTCATCTTTCAGTTGAGGAAGCTTAAAGATCTCCCTGATTTTGTCAGGATGGGTATGAACAATCTTTCCTCTGACTAAGGTTCAATGGTCATAGAGGGCAGCTCCAATTATTCTTTGCCTGTCTGTCTGCCATAAATTAGCATAGAACTCCTGAACCATGTTCCTTCCCACTTTCGTTTCAGGATTAGCTAGGATTTCCCAGTTCCTGTTTCGAATTTGTTCTTGGATCTCCGGATATTCATCTTCCTTCAGATCAAATTTGACTTTCGGGATCACTGATCTGTGACTCATTATTTTGTAGTAGTGGTCTGAATGTTCTTTAGTTAAGAACTTCCCTTGATTCCAAAGTGGCTTTGGAATATTCTCTTTCTTGCCTCTTGGGTTGGGTTGTTTTCCTTTAGGGGCCATGATCAAAGTGAGAATATTTTTGTGATCACAGATAAGCACACCAAACTTAGAGGTTTGCTTGTCCTCAAGCAAAAGAAAAAAGAGAAGAGGAATAGAAGGAGAGCAAGTGTGGAATAGTGGATGATGAGAGGGGCGCCGAAAGCGGATATAAAGGGAGGGGGTGGGTATTCGAAAATAAGAAAAAGATATAAGATAAAAGATATGATTTATAAAAGATAAACATGATAAGAAAAGGATATAATTTAAAAAGATATGAATGATTTTTAAAAATAAATTTGAAATATATAATTTGAGAAAGATTTTAAAAGATAATGAAGTTTGAAAAGAAATTGGAAAAAGAGTTGGATTGGATTGAAAAAAAGTTTATGTTTATGTATGAAGCCATATTAAAAAAAAGGGTTTTAGAAATTAGGATTTTTAGAAAACTAATTTGATTTGAGGGATGACAATTTGAAACATGTATATGCAAGAAATCATGAATTGAAACATAAAAAATTAGAAAATTTGTAAAGAAAAACGAATTTTACCTCCTCCCCACCATCCTGGCGTTAAACGCCCAAACGCTGCATGTTTTGGGCGTTTAACGCCCAATTGTTGCTTCTCCTGGGCATTCAATGCCCAGCTGTTGCTTCTTTCTGGCGTTGAACGCCAAGAAGTCCTTTGTCACTGGGCGTTTTTCTGAACGCCCAGGATGCTATCAATCTGGCGTTAAACGCCCAGAAGGTGCTTCTTTCTGGCGTTCAACGCCCAGAAGATGCTCCTTTCTGGCATTTAACGCCCAGATGGCTACCCTTACTGGCGTTGAACGCCCAGTGGGTGCTTCTTTTGGGCGTTCAACGCCCAAAACGTTTCTTACTGGCTTTTTGATGCCAGTGAGCTTTCCAAATTTCTCTGTAACTCTGTGAATTCAATTAATTGCTATTTTACCTTTTGAAGATACTCTGACATATACCTGTAAAAATTAATTATTTAGCAAAAACAAATAAAATTAAATTTTGTGAATTGCTGGGTTGCCTCCCAGCAAGCGCTTCTTTAATGTCATTAGCTGGACTATTAATGAGCTTTTAATCAAGTCTCAGTTTTGAGCATTCTTGCTCAAAATTGCTTTCAAGATAATGTTTAACTCTCTGTCCATTAACATGAACTTTTTGTTAGATTCATTATCCTGAAGCTCTACGTATCCATATGGTGATACACTTGTAATTACATATGGACCTCTCCACCAGGATTTTAATTTCCCAGGGAATAATTTGAGCCTAGAATTAAATAGCAGAACTTTCTGCCCCGGCTCAAAGACTCTGGATGACAATTTCTTATCATGCCATCTTTTCGCTTTCTCTTTGCATATTTTTGTGTTCTCGAAAGCATTGAGTCTAAATTCCTCTAGCTCATTTAACTGAAGCAATCATTTTTCTCCAGCTAACTTGGCATCAAGGTTCAGGAATCTGGTTGCCCAGTAGGCTTTGTGTTCCAGTTCCACTGGCAAGTGACATGCCTTTCCATACACAAGCTGGTATGGAGAGGTCCCTATAGGAGTCTTGAATGCTGTTCTATACACCCACAGAGCATCATCCAAGCTTCTTGCCCAATCCCTTCTACGGTTAATTATAGTCCGTTCCAGGATTCATTTGAGTTCTCTATTTGAGACTTCAGCTTGCCTATTAGTCTGTGGGTGATATGGAGTAGCTACCCTGTGTCTAACTCCATAATGAACCAAAGCAGAGTAAAGCTGTTTATTGCAGAAATGAGTGCCCCCATCGCTGATTAATACTCTAGGGGTGCCAAATCTGTTGAAGATGTGTTTCTGGAGGAATTTTAACACTGTTTTAGTGTCATTAGTGGGTGTTGCAATAGCCTCCACCCATTTGGATACATAATCCACTGCCACCAGAATATAAGTGTTTGAGTATGATGGTGGGAAAGGTCCCATGAAGTCAATACCCCACACATCAAACAACTCAATCTCCAAGATCCCTTGTTGAGGCATGGCATAACTGTGAGGTAGGTTGCCAGATCTTTGGCAACTGTCACAATTAAGTACAAACGCTCGGGAATCTTTATAGAGAGTAGGCCAGTAGAAACCACATTAGAGGACTCTTGTGGCTGTTCGCCCACTTCCAAAATGTCCTCCATACTGTGATCCATGGCAGTGCCATAGAATCTTCTGCGCTTCTTCCTTAGGCACACATCTACGGATTACTCCGTCTGCACATCTCTTGAAGAGATATGGTTCATCCCAAAGATAGTACTTTGCATCTGTGATCAATTTCTTTGATTGCAGCCTACTGTACTCTTTTGGTATGAATCTCACTGCCTTGTAGTTTGCAATATCTGCAAACCATGGCACTTCCTGAATGGCAAAGAGTTGCTCATCCGGAAAGGTTTCAGAGATCTTAGTAAGAGGGAGGGACGCCCCTTCCACTGGCTCTATTTGGGACAGGTGATCTGCTACTTGATTCTCTGTCCCTTTTCTGTCTCTTATTTCTATATCAAACTCTTGCAGAAGCAACACCCATCTGATGAGTCTGGGTTTTGAATCTTGCTTTGTGAGTAGATATTTAAGAGCAGCATGATCAGTGTACACAATCACTTTTGATCCTACCAAATAGGATTTGAACTTGTCAATGGCGTAAACCACTGCAAGCAGCTCTTTTTTTGTGGTTGCGTAATTCTTCTGTGCTTCATTTAAAACACGACTGGCATAGTAAATAACGTGTAGAAGCTTGTCATGCCTCTGTCCCAATACTGCACCAATGGCATGGTCACTGGCATCACACATCAATTCAAATGGTATTGTCCAGTCTGGTGCAGAGATGATTGGTGCTGTGACCAATTTAGCTTTCAGAGTCTCAAATGCCTGCAGACACTCTTTATCAAAGATAAATGGCATGTCAGCAGCTAGCAGGTTGCTCAGAGGTTTGGCGATTTTTGAAAAATCCTTTATAAACCTCCTATAGAATCCTGCATGCCCCAGAAAGCTTCTGATTGCCTTAACATTGGCAGGTGGTGGTAATTTTTCAATTACCTCTACCTTAGCTTGATCCACTTCTATTCCCTTGTTTGAAATTTTGTGCCCAAGGACAATTCCTTCAGTCACCATAAAGTGACATTTTTCCTAGTTTAAAACCAGGTTGGTCTCTTGGCATCTCTTTAGAACAAGTGCTAAATGGTCAAGACAGGAGCTGAATGAGTCTCCAAATACTGAAAAATCATCCATGAAGACTTCCAGAAATTTTTCCACCATATCAGAGAAAATTGAGAGCATGCACCTCTGAAAGGTTGCAGGTGCATTGCACAGGCCAAATGGCATCCTTCTGTATGCAAATACTCCAGATGGACATGTGAATGCCGTTTTCTCTTGATCTTTTGGATCTACTGTAATTTGATTATAACCTAAATATCCATCCAGGAAGCAGTAGTATTCATGACCTTTCAGTTGTTCTAGCATCTGGTCTATGAATGGTAAAGGAAAATGATCCTTTCTGGTGGCTGTATTGAGCCTTCTATAATCAAAACACATATGCCACCCAGTAACTGTTCTTGTAGGAACCAGTTCATTTTTTTCATTATAAACCACTGTCATGCCACCTTTCTTGGGGACAACTTGGACAGGGCTTACCCAGGGGCTATCAGAAATAGGATAAATAATCTCAGCCTCTAGTAACTTAGTGACCTCTTTCTGCACCACCTCCTTCATGGCTGGATTCAGCCGCCTTTGTGGTTGAACCACTGGCTTGGCGTTACCCTCCAGTAAGATCTTGTGCATGCATCTGGCTGGGCTAATGCCCTTGAGATCACTGATGGACCACCTAAGAGTTGTCTTGTGTGTCCTTAGCACTTGAATTAGTGCTTCCTCTTCCTGTGGCTCTAAGGTAGAGCTTATGATTACAGGAAAGGTATCACCTTCTCCCAGGAATGCATATTTTAGGGATGGTGGTAATGGTTTGAGCTCGGGTTTAGGAGGTTTCTCCTCTTCCTGAGGGATTTTCAGAGGTTCTACTATTCTCTCTGATTCCTCCAGATCAGGCTGAACATCTTTAAAGATGTCCTCTAGCTCTGATTCAAGACTCTCAGCCATATTGACCTCTCTTACCAGAGAGTCAATGATATCAATACTCATGCAGTCATTTGGGGTGTCTGGATGTTGCATAGCTTTGACAACATTCAACTTGAACTCCTCCTCATTGACTCTCAAGGTTACTTCCCATTTTTGAACGTCAATGAGGGTTCGGCCAGTTGCTAGGAAAGGTCTTCCTAGAATAAGAGTTGCACTCTTGTGCTCCTCCATTTCCAGCACCACAAAGTCAGTAGGAAAGGCAAATGGCCCAACCTTGACAATCATGTCTTCAATCACGCCTGATGGGTATTTAATGGAGCCATCAGCAAGTTGAAGACATATCCTGGTTGGTTTGATTTCTTCAGTCAAACCAAGCTTTCTGATAGTAGATGCAGGTATTAGGTTGATACTTACCCCAAGATCACATAAAGCTTGCTTGGTGCAATTACCCTCTAATGTGCATGGTATCATAAAGCTCCCGAGATCTTTAAGCTTCTCAGGTAAGCTTTTCAGAATGACTGCACTGCATTCTTCAGTGAGGTAGACTTTTTCAGTTTCCCTCCAATCCTTCTTATGACTTAAGATCTCTTTCATGAACTTAGCATAAGAGGGTATTCGCTCAAGTGCTTCTGCAAATGGAATCTTTATTTCAAGAGTCCTGAGATAGTCTGCGAAGCGAGCGAATTGCTTATCCTGTTCTGCTTGGCAGAGTTTTTGAGGATAAGGCATTTTGGCTTTATATTCCTCAACCTTAGTTGCTGCAGGTTTATTGCCTACAGAAGTGGGTTGGGAAGCCTTTTTAGAAAGGTTGTTATCAGCACTTGTATGTGTCTGACCCCCCACTGGCGTTTGAATGCCAGGGGTGAAAGCTGGAGTGGCGTTAAACGCCAACTCCTTATTTGTTATTGGCGTCTGAACGCCAGAACTATGCTCCCTTTGGGCGTTCAACGCCGAATTCATGCTTGTTTCTGGCGTTGAACGCCAGGAATGAGCATGGTCTGGGCGTTCAGCGCCAGCCTTATTCCTCTCTGGGCTTTGATTGTCCTCAGAGGGATTTTGAGTAGCCATTTGTTCATTTCTTGGCTTCCTGCTGCTTTGAAGTGAGGTATTTAATGTTTTTCCACTTCTTAATTGAACTGCTTGGCATTCTTCTGCTATTTGTTTTGACAGTTGCTTTTCTGTTTGCTTTAACTGTACTTCCATATTCCTGTTAGCCATTCTTGTTTCTTGTAGTATTTCTTTGAATTCAGCTAGCTGCTGGGTTAGAAAGTCTAATTGCTGATTGAATTCATTAGCCTGATCTACATGACTGAGTTCAGCAGTTACTGTTTTAGCTTCTTCTTTCATGGAAGATTCACTGCTTAGGTACAGATGCTGATTTCTGGCAACTGTATCAATAAGCTCTTGAGCTTCTTCAATTGTTTTTCTCATATGTATAGATCCACCAGCTGAGTGGTCTAGAGAAATCTGAGCTTTTTCTGTAAGCCCATAGTAGAAGATGTCTAATTGCACCCACTCTGAAAACATTTCAGAGGGGCATTTTCTTAGCATCTCTCTGTATCTCTCCCAGGCATCATAAAGGGATTCATAATCTCCTTGTTTGAAGCCTTGGATGCTTAGCCTTAGCTGTGTCATCCGTTTTGGAGGGAAATAGTGATTCAGGAACTTTTCTGACAGCTGTTTCCATGTTTTTATGCTGTTCTTAGGCTGGTTATTTAACCACCTCTTAGCTTGATCTTTTACAGCAAATGGAAACAGTAATAATCTGTAGACATCCTGATCTACTTCCTTATCATGTACTGTGTCAGCAATTTGTAAAAATTGTGCCAGAAACTCTGTAGGTTCTTCTTGTGGAAGACCGGAATACTGGCAGTTTTGCTGCACCATGATAATGAGCTGAGGATTCAACTCAAAGCTACTAACTCCAATGGAGGGTATACAGATACTACTCCCATATGAAGCAGTAGTGGGGTTAGCATATGACCCCAGAGTCCTCCTGGACTGTTCATTTCCACTTAGTTCCATGATGGAATAAAGGAGATGATATGTATGTTAATATTATTTATTTTATAAAAATTTATTTTATAAAATAAAATAAAAAATGAAATAAATAAAAGAAATTGAAAATATTTTGAAATTGAAATCTGAATTTTTAGATCCAATGCTCCTTATTTTCAAAATTTTTGGAGGGAAAACACCAAGGAACACCAAACTTAAAAATTTTAAGATCAAAACACAAGAAAGACTCAAGAACACCTTGAGGATTCACAAGAACACCAAGAACAAAAGAAAGAACACCAAACTTAAAATTTTTAGAAAACCAAGATAAATTTTCGAAAATTAAAGAAAAATTAACAAGAAAACACCAAACTTGGAATTTGGCACAAGATTTAATCAAAGAAAAAATTATTTTTGAAAAAGATTCCAAAGAAGATACCCAATTATCAAGAACAACTACTAATGCTCCAGCCAATTGGGCAATAACTTCAGTGTTGATTTTAAAGATGTATTATATTTATGGATAAAAGTATAATTTTTGAAAGTTAATGATTTGAAAAAGCATAAGAAAAACAAGAAAAGACACAAAACAAGAAAAACTCAAGATCAAACAAGCAAAATAAACAAGAACAACTTGAAGATCAATGAAGAACAAAGAACACAAGTTTGAAAATTTAAAGAAAAATATAAAATATGCAATTAACACCAAACTTAGAACAAGACACTAAACTCACGAAAAAGATTAAAATTGATAAAGAAAAATAATATTTTTGAAAAATTTTTGAAAAGAAACTATCCTATCAAGATTTAATGACTCTATAACAATAGAAATAAATTATTCCTAATCTAAGAAATAAAATAAACCTTTAGTTGTTCAAACTCAAACAATCCCCGGCAACGGTACCAAAAACTTGGTGCACGAATTTGTGATCCGTACAACTAACCAGCAAGTGCACTGGGTCGTCCAAGTAATACCTTACGTGAGTAAGGGTCGATCCTACGGAGATTATTGGTTCGAAGCAGACTATGTTTATTTTATTAATCTTAGTCAGGATGCCAATAAGATTAATTGGAATTAATTGTAAGAAGTCAAAATATTTGGAATAAGAATTGTTACTTTATTAATGAAGGATCTGTTGGAGTTTTGGAGATGCTTTGTCCTCTAAATTTCTGCAATGTAATATTCAACTCAATTGTTTGTAAAGTTCCATCCATGGCAAGCTGTATGTAGGGTGTCACCATTGTCAGTGGCTACTTCCCATCCTCTCAGTGAAAACGGTCCAGATGCTCTGTCACAGCACGGCTAATCAGCTGTTGGTTCTCGATCATGTTGGAATAGGATCCATTGATCCTTTTGCGTTTGTCATCACGCCCAGCAATCGCGAGTTTGAAGTTCGTCACAGCCATTCAATCCTTGAATCCTACTCAGAATACCACAGACAAGGTTTAGACTTTCCGGATCCTCAAGAATGGCCGCCATCAGTTCTAGCTTATACCACGAAGATTCTGATTAAGGAAGCTAAGAGATGCTCATTCAATCTGATATAGAACAGAGGTGTTTGTCAGGCACACGTTCATGGATTGAGGAAGGTGATGAGTGTCACGGATCATCACCTCCTTCACAATTAAGCGCAAATGAACATCTTAGATAGGAACACACACGTTTGAGTGAAATAGAAACAATTGCATTAATTCATTGAGACGCTGCAGAGCTCCTCACACCCAACAATGGAGTTTAGAGACTCATGCCGTCAAAAAGTATGTAATTCAGATCTGAAAATGTCATGAGGTACAAGATAAGTCTCTAAAAGTTGTTTAAATAGTAAACTAGTAACCTAGGTTTATAGAATATGAGTAAACTAAGATAATTGGTGCAGAAATCCACTTATGGGGCCCACTTGGTGTGTGCTGGGGCTGAGACTAAAGCTATCCACGAGCTGAGGCTTTTCTTGGAGTTGAACTCCAAGTTATTGGGCGTTTAACTCCGGATCATGACGTGTTTCTGGCGTTTAACTCCAGACAGCAGCATGTACTAGGCGTTCAACACCAAGTTACGTCGTCTATCTTCGCACAAAGTATGGACTATTATATATTGCTGGAAATCCCTGGATGTCTACTTTCCAACGCCGTTGAGAGCGCGCCAATTGAACTCTTGTAGCTCCAAAAAATCCATTCCGAGTGTAGAGAGGTCAGGATCCAGCAGCATCAGCAGTCCTTTTTCAGCCTAACTCAGATTTTTGTTCAGCTCCCTCAATTTCTGCCAGAAATTACCTGAAATCACAGAAAAACACACAAACTCATAGTAAAGTCCAGAAATATGATTTTTGCTTAAAAACTAATAATATTCTACTAAAAACTAATTAAAACATACTAAAATCTACATGAAATTACCCCCAAAAAGTGTATAAAATATCCGCTCATCACCCTACATACAGCTTGCCATGGAAATGAGTAAGAAGGATTGAAGGAAGGCAGTAGGAAAGTAGAGATCCAACAAGGACAAAGCATCTCCATACACTTATCTAAAATTCTCACCAATGATTTACAAAAGTATTTCTATCTTTATTTTCTGTTTATTTATTATTACTATTCGAAAATTCCATAACCATTTATTATCCGCCTAGCTGAGATTTACAAGATGATCATAGCTTGCTTCATACCAACAATCTTCGTGGGATCAACCCTTACTCACGTAAGGTTTATTACTTGGACGACCCAGTACACTTGCTGGTTAGTTGTGCGAAGTTGTGAAGAAAGTGCTGAGTTATAAACGTGCATACCAAGTTGAGCGCCATTGTTAGAGATCACAATTTCGTGCACCAGGTTTTTGGCGCCGTTGCCGGGGATTGTTCTAGTTTGGACAACTGACGGTTCATCTTGTTGCTCAGATTAGGTAATTTTCTTTTCAAAAAGTTTTGAAAAATCTTTCAAAATTTTTTTATTTTATTTTCGTTTTTCCAAAAATATAATTTTCAAAAAATACAAAAAATTAATAAAATCATAAAATTAAAAAAAATTGTGTTTCTTGTTTGAGTCTTGAGTCAAATTTTAAGTTTGGTGTCAATTGCATGTTTTAAAAATTTTTGCATTTTTCGAAAATTCATACATGTGTTCTTCATGATCTTCAAGTTGTTCTTGGTAAGTCTTCTTGTTTGATCTTCATATTTTCTTGTTTTGTGTTTTTTTGTTGTTTTTCATATGCATTTTTGCATTCATAGTGTCTAAGCATTGAAATTTTCTATGTTTGGTGTCTTGCATGTTTTTCTTTTCTTGAAAATTTTTCAAAAATAAGTCTTGATGTTCATCTTGACATTCAAAGTGTTCTTGGAGTTCATCTTGACATTCATAGTGTTCTTGCATGCATCATGTGTTTTGATCCATAATTTTCATATTGCGAGTCACTTTTATGTTTTTCTCTCTCATCATTAAAAATTCAAAGAAATAAAAAATATCTTTTCCTTATTTTTCTCAAAATTTCAAAAATTTGAGTTGACTTAGTCAAAATTTTTTAAAACTTAGCTATTTCTTATAAGTCACGTCAAATTTTCAATTTTAAAAATCTTATTTTTTCAAAATCTTTTTTCAAAAATCAAATCTTTTTCATTTTTTCTATTATTTTTGAAAATTTTTAAAATTTATTTTCAAAATTTTTTTCTTATCTTTATTTCAAAATTTCGAAAAACTTTACTAACAATTAATGTGATTGATTCAAAAATTTGAAGTTTGTTACTTTCTTGCTAAGAAAGGTTCAATCTTTAAATTCTAGAATCATATCTTTTAGTTTCTTGTTAGTCAAGTAATCAATTTTAATTTTAAAAGTTAAATCTTTTTCAAAATATCTTTTTCAATCATATCTTTTTAAAATATCTTTTTCAAATCATATCTTTTTCAAAAATTTGATTTCAAAATATCTTTTCTAACTTCTTATCTTTTCAAAATTGATTTTCAAATCTTTTTCAACTAACAAATTGAATTTTTGTTTGTTTCTTATCATTTTCAAAACCACCTAACTACTTTCCTCTCTCTAATTTTCGAAAATTACCTCCCTCCTTTTCAAAATTCTCTTTAATTAAATAATTGTTTCAAATTTTAATTCTTTTCTTAATTTTTGAAAATCACTAACCTTTTTCAAAATTTATTTTCGAATTTCTCCCTCTCTCACCTTCTTCTATTTATTTATTTACTAACACTTCTCTTCATCTCAAGAATTTGAACCTATCTTCACCCTTGTGTTTGGATTCTTACCTTTTCCTTCTTATATTCCTTTTTTCTTCTACTAACATAAAGGAATCTCTCTACTGTGGTAAAGAGGATCTCTATTATTATTTTTTGTTCCCTTCTTTTTCATATGAGTAGGAGCAAGGACAAGAATATTCTTGTTGAGGCAAATCCTGAACCTGAAAGGACTCTGAAGAGGAAACTAAGAGAAGCTAAATTACAACAATCCAGAGACAACCTTACAGAAATTCTCGAAAAGGAAGAGGAGATGGCAGCCGAAAATTATAATGCAAGGAGGATGCTTGGTGATTATACTACACCTACTTCCAAGTTTGATGGAAGAAGCATCTCAATCCCTGTCATTGGAGCAAACAATTTTGAGCTGAAACCTCAACTAGTTGCTCTAATGCAACAGAACTGCAAGTTCTATGGACTTCCATCAGAAGATCCCTACCAGTTTTTAACTGAGTTTTTGCAAATCTGTGAGACTATTAAGACTAATGGAGTAGATCCTGAAGTCTACAGGCTCATGCTTTTCCCTTTTGCTGTAAGAGACAAAGCTAGAACATGGTTGGATTCACAACCTAAAGATAGCTTGGACTCCTAGGATAAGCTGGTCATGGCCTTCTTGGCTAAATTCTTTCCTCCTCAAAAGCTGAGCAAGCTTAGAGTGGATGTTCAGACCTTCAAACAAAAAGATGGTGAATCCCTCTATGAAGCTTGGGAAAGATACAAGCAGATGACAAAAGGTGTCCTTCTGACATGCTTTCAGAATGGACCATTTTGGATATATTCTATTATGGTCTATCTGAGTTCTCTAAGATATCACTGGACCATTCTGTGGGTGGATCCATTCACCTAAAGAAAACGCCTGCCGAAGCTCAAGAACTTATTGACATGGCTGCTAATAACTAATTTATGTATACTTCTGAGAGAAATTCCGTGAATAATAGGACGCATTAGAGGAAGGGAGTTCTTGAAATTGATGCTCTGAATGCCATATTGGCTCAGAACAAAATGTTGACTCAACAAGTCAATATGATTTCTCAAATTCTAAATGGATGGCAAAATGCATCCAACAGTACTAAAGAGGCATCTTATGAAGAAGAAGCTTATGATCCTGAGAACCCTGCAATGGCAGAGGTAAATTACATGGGTGAACCTTATGAAAACACCTATAATTCATCATGGAGAAATCATCCAAATTTCTCATGGAAGGATCAATAAAAGCCTCAACAAGGCTTTAATAATGGTGGAAGAAACAGGCTCAGCAATAGCAAGCCTTTTCCATCATCTTCTCAGCAACAGATAGAGAATTCTGAGCAGAGCTCCTTTAGCTTAGCAAACATAGTCTCTGATCTGTCTAAGGCCACTTTAAGTTTCATGAGTGAAACAAGGTCCTCCATTAGAAATTGGGAGGCACAAATGCGCCAGTTGAGTAAAAAAAAATCACTAAAACTCCTCCTAGTACTCTCCCAAGCAATACTGAAGAGAATCCAAAAAGAGAGTGCAAGGCCATTGACATAATCAACATGGTCAAACCTAGAGAGGAAGGAGAGGATGTGAATCCCGATGAGGAAGACCTCATGGGACGTCTCTCAAGCAAGAAGGAGTTCCCTATTGAGGACCTAAAGGAATCTGAGGCTCATATAAAGACCATAGATATCCCATTAAACCTCCTTCTGCCATTCATGAGCTCAGAAGACTATTCTTCCTCAGAAGTGGATGAAGACTGATGAGCGGATAATTTATACGGTTTTTGGCATTGTTTTTAGGTAATTTTTAGTATGATCTAGTTACTTTTAGGGATGTTTTCATTAGTTTTTATAATAAATTCACATTTCTGGACTTTACTATGAGTTTGTGTGTTTTTCTATGATTTCAGGTATTTTCTGGCTGAAATTGAGGGACCTGAGCAAAACTCTAATAGAAGGCTGACAAAGGACTGCTGATGCTATTGGATTCTGACCTCCTTGCATTCGAAATGGATTTTTTGAAGCTACAAAACTCCAAATGGCGCGCTCTCAACGGCATTAGAAAGTAGACATCCAGAGCTTTCCAGTTAATAGTCTATACTTTATTCGAGATTAGACGATGCAAACTGGCACTCAACGCCAGTTCCATGCTGCATTCTGGAGTCAAACGCCAGAAACACGTCACGAACCAGAGTTGAACGCCAAAAACACGTTACAACTTGGCATTCAGCTCCGAAAGAAGCCTTAGCTCGTGGAAAGATCAAGCTCAGCCCAAACATACACCAAGTGGGCCCCAGAAGTGGATTTATGCATCAATTATTTACTTCTGTAAACCCTAGTAGGTAGTCTAGTATAAATAGAACTTTTTTACTATTGTATTGGAGATCTCTTGGACTATCTAGTTCTTTTGACCATTCGGTCTTTCATGGAGGCTGGCCATTCGGCCTTGCCTGGACCTTCATCACTTATGTATTTTCAACGGTGGAGTTTCTACACACCATAGATTAAGGGTGTGGAGCTCTGCTGTACCTCAAGTTTCAATGCAATTACTACTATTTTCGATTCAATTCCGCTTGTTCTTATTCTAAGATATTCGTTGCACTTCAACATGATGAATGTGATGATCCGTGACACTCATAATCATTCTCACCTATGAACGCGTGACTGATGGTGCGCGAAATTGTGAACAATACTTTTTCACAACTCTCATAATCCCCGGTCATGAGCTCCAAAAACTTGGTGGCTCAATACCATGGCATTACACAACTTCGCACAACTAACCAGCAAGTGCACTGGGTCGTCCAAGTAATAAACCTTACGCGAGTAAGGGTCGATCCCACGGAGATTGTTAGTATTGAAGCAAGCTATGGTCATCTTGTAAATCTTAGTCAGGCAAACTCAAATAGGTATGGGTGATGAACGAAAATAACACAAAGATAAAGATAGAGATACTTATGTAATTCATTGGTAGGAACTTCAGATAAGCGCATGAAGATGCCTTCCCTTCCGTCTCTCTGCTTTCCCACTGTCTTCATCCAATCCTTCTTATTCCTTTCCATGGCAAGCTCGTGTAGGGTTTCATCGTTGTCAATGGCTACCTCCCATCCTCTCAGTGAAAGCGATTGCATATGCTCTGTCACAGCATAGCGGAATTCATCTGTCGGTTCTCAATCAGGCTGGAATAGAATCCATTGATTCTTTTGCGTCTGTCACTAACGCCCCGCCCTCAGGAGTTTGAAGCACGTCACAGTCATTCAGTCATTGAATCCTACTCAGAATACCACAGACAAGGTTAGACCTTCCGGATTCTCTTGAATGCTGCCATCAGTTCTTGCCTATACCACGAAGACTCTGATCTCACGGAATGGTTGGCTCGTTTGTCAGGCGAGCACTCGGTTGTCAGGCGATCAACCATGCATCGTGCAATCAGGAATCCAAGAGATATTCACTATAGCCTTAGTTGCTTGTAGAACAGAAGTGGTTGTCAGTCACCTTGTTCATAAGTGAGAATGATGATGAGTGTCACATAATCATCACATTCATCATGTTCTTGGGTGCAAATGAATATCTTAGAACAAGAACAAGCGGAATTGAATAGAAGAACAATAGTAATTGCATTAATACTCGAGGTACAGCAGAGCTCCACACCTTAATCTATGGTGTGTAGAAGCTCCACCATTGAAAATACATAAGAACAAAAGTGATCATTGGTTTCGGCCCCAGAGAGGGAACCAGAAGAACCAAGATGAAAATACAATAGTAAAAGGTCCTACTTATAGAGAACTAGTAGCCTAGGGTTTACAGAGATGAGTAAATGACATAAAAATCCACTTCCGGGCCCACTTGGTGTGTGCTTGGGCTGAACATTGATGCATTTTCGTGTAGAGACTTTTCTTGGAGTTAAACGCCAGCTTTTGTGCCAATTTGGGCGTTTAACTCCCATTTTGGTGCCAGTTCCGGCGTTTAACGCTGGAAATTCTGTAGGTGACTTTGAACGCCGGTTTGGGCCATCAAATCTTGGGCAAAGTATGGACTATGATATATTGCTGGAAAGCCCAGGATGTCTACTTTCCAACGCCGTTGAGAGCGCGCCAATTGGGCTTCTGTAGCTCCAGAAAATCCACTTCGGGTGCAGGGAGGTCAGAATCCAACAGCATCTGCAGTCCTTTTCAATCTCTGAATCAGATTTTTGCTCAGGTCCCTCAATTTCAGCCAGAAAATACCTGAAATCACAGAAAAACACACAAACTCATAGTAAAGTCCAGAAAAGTGAATTTTAACTAAAAACTAATAAAAATATACTAAAAACTAACTAGATCATACCAAAAACATACTAAAAACAATGCCAAAAAGTATACAAATTATCCGCTCATCACAACACCAAACTTAAATTGTTGCTTGTCCCCAAGCAACTAAAAATCAAATAAGATAAAAAGAAGAGAATATACTATAGACTCCAAATTATCAATGAAACTTAGCTCCAAATTAGATGAGCGGGACTAATAGCTTTTTGCCTCCGAACAGTTTTGGCATCTCACTTTATCCTTTGAAATTCAGAATGATTGGCTTCTTTAGGAACTCAGAATCCAGATAGTGTCATTGATTCTCCTAGTTAAGTATGATGATTCTTGAACATAGCTACTTATTGAGTCTTGGCTGTGGCCCAAAGCACTCTGTCTTCCAGTATTACCACCGGATACATACATGCCACAGACACATAATTGGGTGAACCTTTTCAGATTGTGACTCAGCTTTGCTAAAGTCCCCAATTAGAGGTGTCCAGGGTTCTTAAGCACACTCCTATTGCCTTGGATCACAACTTTATTTCCTTCTCTCTTTTTTTTTCGTTTTTCTCTTTTTTTTTTGAATAGAAATGCTTTTTCTTGCTTCAAGAATCATTTTGATGATTTTTCAGATCCTCAGTAACATGTCTCCTTTTTCATCATTCTTTCAAGAGCCAACAATTTTAACATTCATGAACAACAAATTCAAAAGACATATGCACTGTTCAAGCATACATTCAGAAAACAAAAAGTATTGTCACCACATCAAACTAATTAAGCTAGTTTTAAAGATGAATTTGAAATCCTGTACTTCTTGTTCTTTTGTAATAAAAACAGTTTTCTTTTAAGAAAGGTGATGGATTCATAGGACATTCATAACTTTAAGGCATAGACACTAAGACACTAATGATCATAAGACACAAACATGGATAAACATAAGCATGAAAATTTCGAAAAACAAGAAAATAAAGAACAAGGAGATTAAAGAACGGTTCCACCTCAGTGATGGCGGCTCTTTCTTCCTCTTGAAGATCCTATGGAGTGTTTGAGCTCCTCAATGTCTCTTCCTTGTCTTTGTTGCTCCTCTCTCATGATTCTTTGATCTTCTCTAATTTCATGATGAGTGGGATCTCTTGTTGCTCCATCCTTTTCTTAGTGATGGGCTTGAGGTCATGCCTTCTCAGTTGAACCGGCTTCCCTCTTGAATCTCTCTTTTATTGAACGCCCTCTTCACAAATGTCTATGAGGACTTGGTCCAACCTTTGATTAAATTTGACCCTTCTTCATGGCCACAACTTCATAGAAGTGGTCTTGATGCATCCTTGAGATGAATCTCTCCATCTCCCCTGACTCGGAGGTGAAAGCCTTTGCCTTCCCTTTCCTCTTTCTAGAGGTTTCTCCGGCCTTGGATGCCATAAATGGTTATGGAAAAACGAAAAGCAACGCTTTTACCACACCAAACTTAAAAGGTTTGCTCGTCCTCGACCAAAAGAAGAAAGAAGAGAGTAGAAGAAGAAGAAATGGAGGAGAGGGAGATGGCTTTGTGGTTCGGTCAAAAGGGGAAAAAGTAGTGTTTAGGGTGTGTGAAAATGAAGGAGTGAAGATGATAGTGGGATTTGATAGGTGGGGGGGTTTTTGGTTGAGAGGTGTTGAGGTGATTGGTGAATGGGTGAAGAAGAGAGAGGGTGGTGGGGTTGGTGGGGATCCTGTGGGGTCCACAGATCCTTAGGTGTCAAGGAAAAGTCATCCCTGCACCAAATGGCATTCAAAAACACGTTTTGAGCCAATTCTGGCGTTAAACGCCGGGCTGGTGCCCCTTTCTGGCGTTTAACGCCAGGTTCTTGCCCATTTCTGGCGTTTAACGCCAGTCTGGTGCCCCTTTCTGGCGTTAAACGCCCAGAATGGTGCCAGACTGGGCGTTAAACGCCCAACAGCTAACCTCACTGGCGTTTAAACGCCAGTGGGTGCGTCCTCTAGGGTGTGCTGTTTTTCTTCCTGTTTTTCATTCTGTTTTTCCTTTTTTCATTGATTTTGTGACTTCTCATGATCATCAACCTACAAAAAAATAAAATGACAAAGGAAAATAATTAATTATAAAACATTGGGTTGCCTCCCAACAAGCGCTTCTTTAATGTCATTAGCTTGACAGAGGACTCTCATGGAGCCTCAGAAATGCTCAGAGCTATGTTGGAACCTCCCAACACCAAACTTAGAGTTTGAATGTGGGGGTTCAACACCAAACTTAGAGTTTGGTTGTGGCCTCCCAACACCAAACTTAGAGTTTGACTGTGGGGGCTCTGTTTGGCTCTGTTTTGAGAGAAGCTCTTCATGCTTCCTCTCCATGATGACAGAGGGATATCCTTGAGCCTTAAACACCAAGGATTCTTCATTCACTTGAATGATCAACTCTCCTCTATCAACATCAATCACAGCCCTTGCTGTGGCTAGGAAGGGTCTGCCAAGGATGATGGATTCATCCATGCACTTCCCAGTCTTTAGGACTATGAAATCAGTAGGGATGTAATGGTCTTCCACTTTGACCAGAACATCCTCTACAAGTCCATAGGCTTGTTTTCTTGAGTTGTCTGCCATCTCTAGTGAGATTTTGGCAGCTTGCACCTCAAAGATCCCTAGCTTCTCCATTACAGAGAGGGACATGAGGTTTACACTTGACCCTAAGTCACACAAGGCCTTCTTGAAGGTCATGATGCCTATGGTACAAGGTATTGAAAACTTCCCAGGATCCTACCTCTTTTGAGGCAGTTTCTGCCTAGACAAGTCATCCAGTTCTTTGATGAGCAAAGGGGGTTCATCCTCCCAAGTCTCATTTCCAAATAACTTGTCATTTAGCTTCATGATTGCTCCAAGGTATTTAGCAACTTGCTCTTCAGTGACATACTCATCCTCTTCAGAGGAAGAATACTCATCAGAGCTCATGAATGGCAGAAGTAAGTCCAATGGAATCTCTATGGTCTCATTTGGAGCTTCAGATTCCCATGGTTCCTCATTGGGGAACTCATAGGAGGCCAGTGGACGTCCATTGAGGTCTTCCTTAGTGGCGTTCACTGCCTCTTCTTCCTCCCAGAATTCGGCCATGTTGATGGCTTTGCACTCTCCTTTTGGATTTTCTTCTGTATTGCTTGGGAGAGTACTAGGTGGGAGTTCAGTAATTTTCTTGCTCAGCTGACCCACTTGTCCTTCTAGGTTTCTGATGGAGGACCTTGTTTCAGTCATGAAACTTTTAGTGGTTTTAATTAGATCAGAGACCATGGTTGCTAAGTCAGAGGTATTCTGCTTAGAACTCTCTGTCTGTTGCTGAGAAGATGATGGAAAAGGCTTGCTATTGCTAAACCTGTTTCTTCCACCATTATTGTTATTGAAACCTTGTTGAGGTCTCTGTTGATCCTTCCATGAAAGATTTGGATGATTCCTCCATGAAGGATTATAGGTGTTTCCATAGGGTTCTCCCATGTAATTCACCTCTTCTATAGAAGGGTTCTCAGGATCATAAGCTTCTTCCTCAGATGAAGCTTCCTTAGTACTGCTTGGTGCATTTTGCATTCCAGACAGACTTTGAGAAATCATATTGACTTGTTGAGTCAATATTTTGTTCTGAGCCAATATGGCATTCAGAGTGTCAATCTCAAGAACTCCTTTCTTCTGACTAGTCCCATTGTTCACAGGATTTCTTTCAGAAGTGTACATGAATTGGTTATTTGCAACCATTTCAATCAGTTCTTGAGCCTCAGTAGGCGTCTTCTTCAGATGAAGAGATCCTCCAGCAGAGCTATCCAAAGACATCTTGGACAGTTCAGATAGACCATCATAGAAAATACCTATGATGCTCCATTCAGAAAGCATGTCAGAGGGACACTTTCTGATTAATTGTTTGTATCTTTCCCAAGCTTCATAGAGGGATTCTCCTTCCTTCTGTCTGAAGGTTTGGACTTCCACTCTAAGCTTACTCAATTTTTGAGGTGGAAAGAACTTTGCCAAGAAGGCATTGACTAGCTTTTCCCAAGAGTCCAGGCTTTCTTTAGGTTGAGAGTCCAACCATGTTCTAGCTCTGTCTCTTACAGCAAAAGGGAATAGCATAAGTCTGTGGACCTCAGGGTCAACCCCATTAGTCTTAACAGTGTCACAGATTTGCAAGAACTCAGCTAAAAACTGATGAGGATCTTCCAATGGAAGTCCATGGAACTTGCAATTCTGTTGCATTAGAGAAACTAATTGAGGCTTAAGCTCAAAGTTGTTTGCTCCAATGGCAGGGATAGAGATGCTTCTCCCATAGAAGTCGGGAGTAGGTGCAGTAAAGTCACCAAGCACCTTCCTTGCATTGTTGGCATTATTGTTTTCGGCTGCCATGTGTTTTTCTTCCTTGAAGAATTCGGTCAGGTCCTCTAAAGAGAGTTGTGCTTTGGCTTCTCTTAGCTTTCTCTTCAAGGTCCTTTCAGGTTCAGGATCAGCCTCAACAAGAATGCTTTTGTCTCTGCTCCTGCTCATAAGAAAGAGAAGGGAACAAGAAAATGTGGAATCCTCTATGTCACAGTATAGAGATTCCTTGAAGTGTCAGAGGAAAAGAAGAGTAGAAGACAGAAGTAGAAAATTCGAACTTATCAGAGAAAATGGAGTTCGAATTTTGCATTAAGGGATAGTGTTAGTCCATAAATAGAAGGATATGAGAAGGAGGGAAGTGATTTTCGAAAATTAAGTGAAAAATTTTGAAAACATTTTTGAAAAACATTACTTAATTTTCGAAAATGAAAATGGAAAAGAAATCAAGTGATTTTGAAAAAGATTTTGAAATTAGAAATCAAAAAGATTTGATTGAAAACTATTTTGAAAAAGATGTGGTTAAGAAGATATGATTGGTTTTAAAAAGATGTGATTGAGAAGATATGATTTGAAAAACATTTTAAAAAGATTTGATTTTGAAAATTAAAAACTTGACTAACAAGAAAAGATATGATTCAAACATTAAACCTTTCTCAACAGAAAAGGCAACATACTTGAAATGTTGAATCAAATCATTAATTGATAGTAAGTATCTTTAAAAATGGAAAGAAATTAATTTTTAAAAAAGATTTGATTGAAAAATTGATTTGAAAAAGATTTGGTTTTGAAAAGATTTTGAAAACTAAAAAAAATTTGATTTGAAAACAAAATCTTCCCTTCTAGCCATCCTGGCGTTAAACGCCCAGAATGGTGCACATTCTGGCGTTTAACACCCAAAGCTATACCCTTTTGGGCGTTAAACGCCCAACCAGGTACCCTGGCTGGCGTTTAAACGCCAGTCTGTCCTTCTTCACTGGGCGTTTTGAACGCCCAGCTTTTTCTGTGCAATTCCTCTGCTGAATGTTCTGAATCTTCAATTCTCTGTATTATTGACTTGAAAAGACACAAATTTAAAATATTTTTGGATTTTTAATAATAAGGACAAATCAAAATGCAACTAAAATCAAATAACAATGCATGCAAGACACCAAACTTAGCAGTTTGTATACTACTGACACTAACAAAATGAGAATGCATATGAGACACACAAGACACTCAAGTCAATAGAATTCAAAGATTAGAGCACGAAAATCATCAAGAATTACTTGAAGATCCTTAAGACACATGAATGCAATAAGAACATAAACATGCAATTGACACTAAACTTAACATGAGACACAAACTAGAAATATTTTTGGATTTTATGACTTTGTAATTTTTTTGTGTTTTTCGAAAATTAAGAGGAAAAAGAAAATAAAGGTATCAAAATTCTTAATGAGAATTCCAGGAATCATGCAATGTTAGTCTAAAGCTTCTGTCTAAAGGAATTAGACATGGCTAGCCAAGCTTCAGCAGGACATTGCATTCAAAAGCTAAATTGATGAAAATCAATCATCTTTGGTGATGATAAGAACATCACCTTGAAACACTAGAATTCATTCTTAAGAACTCTGAAGAAAAATACCTAATCTAAGCAACAAGATGAACCGTCAGTTGTCCAAACTGAACAATCCCCGGCAATAACGCCAAAAACTTGGTGTTGTTGCCGGATCTTGGCACTGATGTTACCAAAAGCTTGCTCAAAACTAGAACAATCCCCGGCAACGGCGCCAAAAACTTGGTGCGCGAAATTGTGAACAATACTTTTTCATAACTCTCATAATCCCCGGTCATGAGCTCCAAAAACTTGGTGGCTCAATACCATGGCATTACACAACTTCGCACAACTAACCAGCAAGTGCACTGGGTCGTCCAAGTAATAAACCTTACGCGAGTAAGGGTCGATCCCACGGAGATTGTTAGTATTGAAGCAAGCTATGGTCATCTTGTAAATCTTAGTCAGGCAAACTCAAATAGGTATGGGTGATGAACGAAAATAACACAAAGATAAAGATAGAGATACTTATGTAATTCATTGGTAGGAACTTCAGATAAGCGCATGAAGATGCCTTCCCTTCCGTCTCTCTGCTTTCCCACTGTCTTCATCCAATCCTTCTTATTCCTTTCCATGGCAAGCTCGTGTAGGGTTTCATCGTTGTCAATGGCTACCTCCCATCCTCTCAGTGAAAGCGATTGCATATGCTCTGTCACAGCATAGCGGAATTCATCTGTCGGTTCTCAATCAGGCCGGAATAGAATCCATTGATTCTTTTGCGTCTGTCACTAACGCCCCGCCCTCAGGAGTTTGAAGCACGTCACAGTCATTCAGTCATTGAATCCTACTCAGAATACCACAGACAAGGTTAGACCTTCCGGATTCTCTTGAATGCTGCCATCAGTTCTTGCCTATACCACGAAGACTCTGATCTCACGGAATGGTTGGCTCGTTTGTCAGGCGAGCACTCGGTTGTCAGGCGATCAACCATGCATCGTGCAATCAGGAATCCAAGAGATATTCACTATAGCCTTAGTTGCTTGTAGAACAGAAGTGGTTGTCAGTCACCTTGTTCATAAGTGAGAATGATGATGAGTGTCACATAATCATCACATTCATCATGTTCTTGGGTGCAAATGAATATCTTAGAACAAGAACAAGCGGAATTGAATAGAAGAACAATAGTAATTGCATTAATACTCGAGGTACAGCAGAGCTCCACACCTTAATCTATGGTGTGTAGAAGCTCCACCATTGAAAATACATAAGAACAAAAGTGATCATTGGTTTCGGCCCCAGAGAGGGAACCAGAAGAACCAAGATGAAAATACAATAGTAAAAGGTCCTACTTATAGAGAACTAGTAGCCTAGGGTTTACAGAGATGAGTAAATGACATAAAAATCCACTTCCGGGCCCACTTGGTGTGTGCTTGGGCTGAACATTGATGCATTTTCGTGTAGAGACTTTTCTTGGAGTTAAACGCCAGCTTTTGTGCCAATTTGGGCGTTTAACTCCCATTTTGGTGCCAGTTCCGGCGTTTAACGCTGGAAATTCTGTAGGTGACTTTGAACGCCGGTTTGGGCCATCAAATCTTGGGCAAAGTATGGACTATGATATATTGCTGGAAAGCCCAGGATGTCTACTTTCCAACGCCGTTGAGAGCGCGCCAATTGGGCTTCTGTAGCTCCAGAAAATCCACTTCGGGTGCAGGGAGGTCAGAATCCAACAGCATCTGCAGTCCTTTTCAATCTCTGAATCAGATTTTTGCTCAGGTCCCTCAATTTCAGCCAGAAAATACCTGAAATCACAGAAAAACACACAAACTCATAGTAAAGTCCAGAAAAGTGAATTTTAACTAAAAACTAATAAAAATATACTAAAAACTAACTAGATCATACCAAAAACATACTAAAAACAATGCCAAAAAGTATACAAATTATCCGCTCATCAACTGACAACCACTTTCGTTCTACCTTAGACCGGGCTCATATCTCTTGGATTCCTTAATCAGAATCTTTGTGGTATAAGCTAGATTGATGGCGGTATTCATGAGAATCCAGAAAGTCTAAACCTTGTCTGTGGTATTCCGAGTAGGATTCCAGGATTGAATGACTGTGACGAGCTTCAAACTCACGATTGTTGGGCGTGATGAAAAATGCAAAAGAATCAAGGGATTCTATTCCAACATGATTGAGAACCGACAGATGATTAGCCGTGCCGTGACAGAGCATTTGGACCTTTTTCACTGAGAGGATGGGATGTAGCCATTGACAACAGTGATGCCCTACATACAGCTTGCCATGGAAAGGAATAAGAAGGATTGAAGGAAGACAGTAGGAAAGCAGAGATCCAACAGGGACAAGCATCTCCATACACTTATCTGAAATTCCCACAATTGAATTACATGAGTAACTCTATCTTTATTTTCTGTTTTATTTATTATTCAAAAACTCCATAACATTTATTATCCGCCTAACTGAGATTTACAAGATGACCATAGCTTGCTTCATACCAACAATCTTCGTGGGATTGACCCTTACTCACGTAAGGTATTACTTGGACGATCCAGTGCACTTGCTAGTTAGTTGGGCGGTGTTGTGACTAAGTGTGATTCACGTTTGAGAGCGCTACCAAGTTTTTTGGCGCCATTATTGATGATCACAATTTCGTGCACCAAAGACTTAACTGGAGAGCAAGTTGCTCAATATCTAGGAGCTATCATGAAGTTGAATGCCAAGTTGTTTGGTAATGTGACTTGGGAAGGTGAACCTCCCTTGCTCATTAGTGAACAAGATACATGGGTTAGCAAACTTTACCTCAAAAGAGACAAGATCCTGGCAAATTCTTAATACCCTGTACCATAGGCACCATGACCTTTGAGAAGGCTCTATGTGACCTAGGATCAGGCATAAATCTTATGCCACTCTCTGTAATGGAGAAGTTGGGGATCATAGAGGTACAACCTGCCATATTCTCATTACAAATAGCAGACAAGTCAGAAAGACAAGCTTATGGACTGGTAGAGGACGTGTTAGTGAAGGTTGAAGGCCTTTAGATCCCTGCTGATTTCATAATCTTAGACACTAGGACGGACGAGGATGAATGCATCATCCTTGGAAGACCTTTCCTAGCCACAGCAGGAGCTGTGATAGATGTTAACAGAGGAGAATTAGTCCTTCAATTGAATGGGGACTACCTTGTGTTTAAGACCCAAGGGTGTTCTTCTGTATACATGGAGAGGAAGCATGAAAAGCTTCTCTCAGTACAGAGTCAAACAAAGCCCCCACAATCAAACTCTAAGTTTGGTGTTGGGAGGCCACAGCCAAACTCTAAGTTTGGTGTTGAATCCCCACATCCAAACTCCCAGATTGGTGTTGGGAGTCTACAACATTGACCTGATCACCTGTGAGGCTCCATAAGAGCCCACTATCAAGCTAATGACATTAAAGAAACGCTCATTGGGAGGCAACCCAATTTTTATTTATCTAATTTTATTTTTATTTTATTATTCCTTTATATTTTATTAGATTCAAGATCATGTGTAGTCACAAAATAAATACTAAAATTAAAAACAGAATTAAAAACAGCAGAAGAAACAGCACACCCTGGAGGAAGGGCTTCCTGGCGTTTAAACGCCAGTAAGGAGCATCTGGCTGGCGTTCAACGCCAGAACAGAGCATGGATCTGGCGTTGAATGCCAGAAACATGCAGCAGCCTGGCGTTTAAATGCCAAGATTGCACACTGAGAAAAACTAGCGTTCAACGCCAGAAACATGCTGTAGATGGGCGTTGAACGCCCAGAACAAGCTTAGAGCTGGCGTTTAACGCCAGAAACAAGCATCAATCTGGCGTTAAACGCCAGGATTGCATGCAGAGGGTGTTTTACATGCCTCATTGGTGCAGGGATGTAAATCCATGACACCTCAGGATCTGTGGACCCCACAGGATCATCTCAGGATTTGTGGACCCCACAGGATCCCTACCTACCTCAACTCACCATCTCTCTCTTTTTCGCACAATCCAATAAACACTCTTTCCCAAAATCCTTCACCAATCACCTCAATCTCTCTTCCCCATCACCTCTTCACCACTCACATCCATCCACTCTTCCCCATAAACCCTACCTACCTTCAAATTCAAAATCCCTTTCCCACCGAAACCAACCCAATATGGCCGAACTTAACCCCTCTCCCTCCACTATATAAACCCCTCCATTCTTCTTCATTTTCACACAACACAACCTTCTCTTCTTCTCCTTGGCCAACACACAACCCTCTCTCCCTCTCCTCCATATCTTCTTCTTCCTCTTCTATTCTTTCTTTCGTTGCTCGAGGGTGAGCAACATTCTAAGTTTGGTGTGGTAAAAGCATAGCTTTTTGTTTTTCCATAACCATTGATGGCACCTAAGGCTGGAGAAACCTCTAGAAAGAGGAAAGGAAAGACAAAAGCTTCCACCTCTGAGTCATGGAAGATGGAGAGATTCATCTCAAGGGTCCATAGCTCAGTAGAAGAGCATTTGACTGCACATCAAGAGAGCCTGAAGATTTCCCTCATCAAGAAATCCCTGAGATACCTCAAGGGATACATTTTCCTGCACACAATTATTGGGAGCAACTAAGGATATGAGCACCAAAATCCCGATGGATCAAGCAACAAAGGCAAGGAAGAGATATTGAGGAGCTCAAAAAGCACCATTGGTCCTTCAAAAAGGCGCCACCCTCACTAAGGTGGACTCATTCCTTGTTCTTATTTCTCTGTCTTTCGGTTTTTCATGCCATATGTTTATCTATGTTTGTGTCTTCACTAGATGATCATTAGTATTTAGTAACTGTGTCTTAAGGCTATGAATAATTCCATAAATCCTTCACCTCTCCTAAATGAAAAATGTTTTAATACAAAAGAACAAGAAGTACATGAGTTTCGAATTTATCCTTTAATTTGGTTTAATTATATTGATGTGGTGACAATACTTTTTGTTTTCTGAATGAATGCTTGAACAATGCATATTTTTGATCTTGTTGTTTATGAATGTTAAAATTGTTGGCTCTTGAAATAATGATGAACAAAGAGAAATGTTATTGATAATCTGAAAAATCATGAAATTGATTCTTGAAGCAAGAAAAAGTAGTGAAGAACAAAGCTTACGAAAAAAAATTTTAGAAAGAAAAAGAAAAAGCAAGAAGAAAAAGCCAATAGCCCTTAAAACCAAAAGGCAAGGGTAAAAAGGATCCAAGGCTTTGAGCATCAATGGATAGAAGGGCCCAAGGAAATAAAATCCAGGCCTAAGCGGCTAAATCAAGCTGTCCCTAACCATGTGCTTGTGGCATGCAAGTCCAAGTGAAAAGCATAAGACTGAGTGGTTAAAGTCGTGATCCAAAGCAAAAAGAGTGTGCTTAAGAGCTCTGGACACCTCTAACTGGGGACTTTAGCAAAGCTAAGTCACAATCTGAAAAGGTTCACCCAGTCATGTGTCTGTGGCATTTATGTATCTGGTGATAATACTGGAAAACAAAGTGCTTAGGGCCATGGCCAAGACTCATAAAAGTAGCTATGTTCAAGAATCAACATACTTAACTTGGAGAATCAATAACACTATCTGAAATTCTAAGTTCCTATAGATGCCAATCATTCTAAACTTCAAAGGAAAAAGTGAGATGCCAAAACTGTTCAGAAGCAAAAAGCTACAAGTCTCACTCATCTAATTAGAACTAATATTAGTTGATATTTTGGATTTATAGTATATTCTCTTCTTTTTATCCTACTTGATTTTTAGTTGCTTGGGGACAAGCAACAATTTAAGTTTGGTGTTGTGATGAGCGGATAATTTATACGCTTTTTCGCATTATTTTTAGGTAGTTTTTAGAAAGATCTAGCTACTTTTAGGGATGTTTTCATTAGATTTTTTGCAAAATTCACATTTCTAGACTTTACTATGAGTTTGTGTGTTTTTCTATGATTTCAGGTATTTTCTGGCTGAAATTGAGGGACCTGAGCAAAAGTCTGATAGTAGGCTGACAAAGGACTACTGATGCTGTTGGATTCTAACCTCCCTGTCCTCGAAATAGATTTTCTGGAGCTACAAAACTTTAAATGGCACGTTCTCAACGGTGTTAGAAAGTAGACATCCAGAGCTTTCCAGAAATATATAATAGTTCGTACTCTATTTGAGATTAGATGATGCAAACTGGCGCTCAACGCCAGTTCCATGCTGCATTCTGGAGTCAAACGTCAGAAACACGTCAAAAACCAGAGTTAAACGCCAAAAACATGTTACAACTTGGCGTTTAACTCCAAAAGAAGCCTCTGCATGTATAAAGCTCAAGCTCAGCCCAAGCACACACCAAGTGGGCCCCGGAAGTGGATTTCTGCATCAATTACTTATCTCTGTAAACCTTAGTAGCTAGTTTAGTATAAATAGAACTTTTTACTATTGTACTAAGAGTCTTTTGGATAGACTCTTTGATTATCTGGATTTTACATCCTTGATCACATTTGGGGGGGCTGGCCATTCGGCCATGCCTGGACCACCATCACTTATGTATTTTCAACGGTGGAGTTTCTACACACCATAGATTAAGGGTGTGGAGCTCTGCTGTACCTCGAGTTTTAATGCAATTACTACTATTTTCTATTCAATTTGGCTTATTCTTATTCTAAGATATTCGTTTCACTTCACCATGACGAATGTGATGACCCGTGACACTCATCATCATTCTCACATATGAACGCGTGACTGACAACCACTTCCGTTCTACCTTAGACCGAACACGTAGCTCTTGGATTCCTTGATCAGAATCTTCGTGGTATAAGCTAGAATTTTTGGCGGTATTCATGAGAATCCGGAAATTCTAAACCTTGTCTGTGGTATTCTGAGTAGGATTCAGGGATTGAATGACTGTGATGAGCTTCAAACTCGCGATTGTTGGGCGTGATGACAAACGCAAAAGAATCAGTGGATTCTATTCCGACATAATCGAGAACCGACAGATGATTAGATGTGCTGTGACAAGAGCATTTGGACCTTTTTTACTGAGAGGATGGGATGTAGCCATTGACAACGGTGATGTCCTACATACAGCTTGCCATGAAAAGGAGTAAGAAGGATTGAAAGTAGGAAAGCAGTATGTTGCAGAGATTCAACATGGACAAAGCATCTCCATACACTTGTCTGAAATTCTCACCAATGATTTACATAAGTATTTCTATCTTTATTTTATTTTTATTTATTATTATTATTCGAAAACTCCATAACCATTTATTATCCGCCTAACTGAGATTTACAAGATGACTATATCTTGCTTCATACCAACAATCTCCGTGGGATCGACCCTTACTCACGAAAGGTTTACTACTTGGACGACCCAGTGCACTTGCTGGTTAGTTGTGTGAAGTTGTGAAGAAAGTGCAGAGTTAGTAGATGCGCATACCAAGTTGAATGCCATTATTAGAGATCACAATTTCGTGCACCAAGTTTTTGGCGCCGTTGCCAAGGATTGTTCGAGTTTGGACAACTGACGGTTCATCTTGTTGCTCAGATTAGGTAATTTTATTTTCAAAAAGTTTTCAAAAATCTTTCAAAAAATTTTTTTCTTTTTCATTTTTCCAAAAATTAATTTTCGAAAAAAAATTTAATAAAATCATAAAAATAAAAAATATTTTGTGTTTCTTGTTTGAGTCTAGCCTTAATTTTTAAGTTTGGTGTCAATTGCATGTTTTTAAAACTTTTGCATTTTTTCGAAAATTCATGCATGTGTTCTTCATGATCTTCAAGTTGTTCTTGACAAGTCTTCTTGTTTGATCTTGATGTTTTCTTGTTTTGTGTCTTTTGTTGTTTTTCATATGCATTTTTGCATTCATAGTGTCTAGGCATTAAAAATTTCTAAGTTTGGTGTCTTGCATGTTTTCTTTTCTTGAAAATTTTTCAAAAATAAAACTTGATGTTCATCTTGATCTTCAAAGTGTTCTTGGTGTTCATCTTGACATTCATAGTGTTCTTGCATGCGTCATTGGTTTTGATCCAAAATTTTCATTTTTTGGGTCATAATTGTGTTTTTCTCTCACATCATTAAAAATTCAAAAAATATATCTTTTCCTTATTTTTCTCAAAATTTCGAAAATTTGAGTTGACTTACTCAAAAAATTTTTAAAACTTAGCTATTTCTTATAAGTCAAGTCAAATTTTCAATTTTAAAAATCTTATATTTTCAAAACTTTTTCAAAAATAAAATCTTTTTCATTTTTTATGATTTTCGAAAATTTAAAAATATTTTTCAAAATCTTTTTCTTAATTTTATCTCAAATTCTTGAAAACTTGCTAATAATTAATGTGATTGATTCAAAAATTTGAAGTTTGTTACTTTCTTGTTAAGAAAGGTTCAATCTTTAAATTTTAAAATCATATCTTTTAGTTTCTTGTTAGTCAAGTAATCGATTTTAATTTTAAAAATTAAATCCTTTTTTTGAAAATATCTTTTCAATCATATCTTTTTCAAACATATCTTTTCAAATTATATTTTTTTCAAAAATTTAATTTCAAAATATCTTTTCTAACTTCTTATTTTTTTAAAATTGATTTTTAAATCTTTTTTAACTAACTAATTAACTTTTTATTTGTTTTAAAATTCTTATCTTTTTCAAAACCAATTAACTACTTCCTCCTCTCTAATTTTTGAAAATTCCTTTCCCCTTTTTCAAAATTCTTTTTAATTAACTAATTGTTTTTAATTTTAATTTTAATTTTATTTCTTCTCTTAATTTTTGAAAATCACTAACCCTTTTTCAAAATTAATTTTTGAAAATCTATCTCTCTCTTCTTCTTCTATTTATTTATTTATTTACTAATACTTCTCTTCTACTCAAGAATTCGCACCTATCTTCCCCCTTGTGTTTAGATTCTTGACTCTTTTCCTTCTTCTATTCCTTCCTTCTTCTACTAACATAAAGGAATCTCTATACTGTGACATAGATGATTCCTCTTCCTTTTATGTTCTCTTCTCTTCATATGAGCAGGAACAAGGAAAAAGGCATTCTTGTTGAAGCTGACCCTGAACCTGAAAGGACTCTGAAGAGGAAACTAGGAGAAGCTAAAATACAACAATCCAGAGACAACCTTACTGAAATTTTTGAACAAGAAAAGGATATGGCAGCCGAACCCAACAACAACAATGCAAGGAGGATGCTTGGTGACTATACTACACTTACTTCCAAGTTTGATGGAAGAAGCATCTCAATCCCTGCCATTGGAGCAAACAATTTTGAGCTGAAACCTCAACTAGTCGCTCTAATACAGCAAAACTGCAAGTTTTATGGACTTTCATCAAAAGATGCCTATCAGTTTTTAACTGAATTCTTATAGATCTGTGAGACTGTTAAGACCAATGGAGTAGATCCTGAAGTCTACAAGCTCATGCTTTTCCCTTTTGCTGTAAGAGACAGAGCTAGAACATGGTTGGACTCACAACTTAAAGATAGCCTGGACTCTTGGGATAAGCTGGTCACGGCCTTCTTGGCTAAGTTCTTTCCTCCTCAAAAGCTGAGCAAGCTTAGAGTGGATGTTTAGACCTTTAAACAAAAAGATGGTGAATCCCTCTATGAAGCTTGGGAAAGATACAAGCAGATGACCAAAAGGTGTCCTTTTGACATGCTTTCAGAATGGACCATTTTGGATATATTCTATTATGGTCTATTTGAGTTCTCTAAGATGTCACTGGACCATTCTGCAGGTGGATTCATTCACCTAAAGAAAACGCCTGCAGAAGCTCAAGAACTTATTGACATGGTTGCTAATAACCAATTTATGTACACTTCTGAGAGGAATTCCGTGAATAATGGGACGCCACAAAGGAAGAGAGTTCTTGAAATTGATGCTCTGAATGCCATATTGGCTCAGAACAAAATGTTGACTCAGCAAGTCAACATGATTTCTCAAAGTCTGAATGGATGGCAAAATGCATCCAACAGTACTAAAGAGGCATCTTCTGAAGAAGAAGCTTATGATCCTGAGAACCCTGCAATGGCAGAGGTAAATTACATGGGTGAACCTTATGGAAACATTTATAATTCATCTTGGAGAAATCATCCAAATTTCTCATAGAAGGATCAACAAAAGCCTCAACAAGGCTTTAATAATGGTGGAAGAAACAGGCTCAGTAATAGCAAGCCTTTTCCATCATCTTCTCAGCAACAAACAGAGAATTCTGAGCAGAGCACCTCTAACTTAGCAAACATAGTCTCTGATCTGTCTAAGACCACTTTAAGTTTCATTAGTGAAACAAGGTCCTCCATCAGAAATTTGGAGGCACAAGTGGGCCAGCTGAGTAAGAAAGTCCTTGAAACTCCTCCTAGTACTCTCCCGAGCAATACTGAAGAGAATCCAAAAAGAGAGTGCAAGGTCATTGACATAATGAACAAGGCCAAACCTAGAGAGGAAGAAGAGGACGTGAAACCCAATGAGGAAGACCTCATGGGACGTCTCTCAAGCAAGAAGGAGTTCCCTATTGAGGACCTAAAGGAATCTGAGGCTCATATAGAGATGATAGAGATCCCATTAAACCTCATTCTGCCATTCATGAGCTTTGAAAACTATTCTTCCTCTGAAGAGGATGAAGACGTAATTGGAGAGCAAGTTGCTCAATATCTAGGAGCCACCATGAAGCTGAATGCCAAGTTGTTTGGTAATCAGACTTGGGAAGGTGAACCTCCCTTGCTCATTAGTGAACTAGATACATGGGTTCAGCATGCTTTAACTCAAAAGAGACAAGATCCTGGTAAATTCTTAATACCCTGTACCATAGGCACCATGACGTTTAAGAAGGCTCTGTGTGACCTAGGATCAGGCATAAATCTTATGCCACTCTCTGTAATAGAAAAGCTGGGGATCATTGAGGTACAGCTTGCCATATTCTCATTACAAATGGTAGACAAGTCAGTAAGACAAGCTTATGGATTGGTTGAGGACGTGTTACTAAAGGTTGAAGGCCTTTACATCCCTGCTGATTTAATCTTAGACACTAGGAAGGAGCAGGATGAATGCATCATCCTTGGAAGACCTTTCCTAGCCACAGCAGGAGCTGTGATAGATGTTAACAGAGGAGAATTAGTCCTTCAATTGAATGGGAACTACCTTGTGTTTAAGACCCAAGGGTGTTCTTCTGTATACATAGAGAGGAAGCATGAAAAGTTTCTCTCAGTACAGAGTCAAACAAAGCCCCCACAATCAAACTCTAAGTTTGGTGTTGGGAGGCCACAGCCAAACTCCAATTTTGGTGTTGAATCCCCACATCCAAACTCTAAGTTTGGTATTGGGAGTCTACAACATTAACCTGATCACCTGTGAGGCTCCATGAGAGCCCACTGTCAAGCTATTGACATTAAAATAGCGCTTATTGGGAGGCAACCCAATTTTTATTTATCTAATTTTATTTTTATTTTATTATTCCTTTATGTTTTATTAGGGTCATGATCATGTTGAGTCACAAAATAAATACTAAAATTAAAAATAGAATCAAAAACAGCAGAAGAAACAGCACACCCTAGAGGAAGGGCTTACTGGCGTTTAAACGCCAGTAAGGAGCATCTGGCTGGCGTTCAATGCCAGAACAGAGCATAGATCTGGCATTGAACGCCAGAAACAAGTAGCATCCTGGCATTTAAACACCAGGATTGCACCCTGAGGAAAGCTGGCATTCAATGCCAGAAACATGTTGTAGACTGACGTTGAACGGCCAAAACAAGCATAGAGCTGGCGTTTAACGCCAGAAACAAGCATCAATCTGGCTTTAAACGCAAGGATTGCATGCAGAGGGTGTTTTACACGCCTAATTGGTGTAGGGATGATAAATCCTTGACACCTCAGGATCTGTGAATCCCACAGGATCACCTCAGGATCTGTGGACCCCACAACATCCCTACCTACCTCAACTCACCCTCTCTCTCTTTTTCACACAATCCAATAAACACTCTTCCCCAAAACCCTTCACCAATCACCTCAATCTCTCTTCCCCATCACCTCTTCACCACTCACATCCATCCACTCTTCCCCCTAAAACCCACCTACCTTCATAATTTAAAATCTCTTTCCCACCCAACCCCACCCTAAATGGCCGAACCAACTCCCTCTCCCTTCACTATATGAACCCCTGCATCCTTCTTCATTTTCACACAACACAACCCTCTCTTCTCTCCCTTGGCCGAATACATATCTCTCTCGCTCTCCTCTATATTTTCTTCTTCTTCTTCTCTTCTTTCTTCTCTTGCTCGAGGGTGAGCAATATTCTAAGTTTGGTGTGGTAAAAGCATAGATTTTTTGTTTTTCCATAACCACTTATGGCACCTAAGGCTGGAGAAACCTCTAGAAATGGGAAAGGGAAGACAAAAGCTTCCACCTCCGAGTCATGGGAGATGGAGAGATTCATCTCAAGGGTCCATAGCTCAGTAGTAGAGCATTTGACTGCACATCAAGAGAGCCCACTCATGGACCTCAACAAAGAGCATGAGGAATTCCCTCATCAAGAAATCCCTGAGATACCTCAGGGGATACATTTTCCTCCACAAAATTATTGGGAGCAACTAAGGATAGGAGCACCAAAATCACTAGGGATCAAGCAACAAAGGCAAGGAAGAGACACAGATGAGCTCAAGGACACCATTGGTCCTTCAAGGAGAAGGCGCCACCATCACTAAGGTGGACTTATTCCTTAACTTCCTTGTTCTTATCTCTCTATTTTTCGATTTTTGAGGTTCATGTTTTGTCTATGTTTATGTCTTTATTACATGATCATTAGTCTAGTAACTATGTCTTAAGGCTATAAATAATACCATGAATCCTTCACCTTTCTTAAATGAAAAATATTTTTTAATTCAAAAGAACAAGAAGTGCATGAGTTTCGAGTTTATCCTTGAAATTAGTTTAATTATATTGATGTGGTGACAATACTTTTTGCTTTCTGAATGAATGCTTGAACAGTGCATATTTTTTATCTTGTTGTTTATGAATGTTAAAATTATTGGCTCTTGAAAGAATGATGAACAAGAGAAATGTTATTGATAATCTGAAAAATTATAAAATTGATTCTTGAAGCAAGAAAAAGCAGTGAAGTACAAAGCTTGCAAAAAAAAGTGGCAAAAAAAATAATAATAAAAGAAAAAAAAGAAAAAGCAAGCAGAAAAAGCCAATAGCCCTTAAAACCAAAAGGCAAGGGTAAAAAGGATCCAAGGCATTGAGCATCAATGGATAGGAGGAACCAAGGAAATAAAATCCAGGCCTAAGCGGCTAAATCAAGCTGTCCCTAACCATGTGCTTGTGGCATGCAGGTCTAAGTGAAAAGCTTGAGACTGAGTGGTTAAAGTCGTGATCCAAAGAAAAAAGAGTGTGCTTAAGAGCTCTGGACACCTCTAACTGGGGACTTTAGCAAATCTGAGTCACAATCTGAAAAGGTTCACCCAATCATGTGTTTGTGGCATTTATGTATCCGGTGGTAATACTGGAAAACAAAGTGCTTAGGGCCACGGCCAAGACTCATAAAAGTAGCTGTGTTCAAGAATCAACATACTTAACTAGGAGAAATAATAACACTATCTCAATTATGAGTTCCTATAGATGCCAATCATTCTAAACTCCAAAGGATAAAGTGAGATGCCAAAACTGTTCAGAAGCAAAAAGCTACAAGTCCCGCTCATCTAATTAAAACTAATATTCATTGATATTTTTGGATTTATAGTATATTCTCTTCTTTTATCCTATTTGATTTTCAGTTGCTTGGGGACAAGCAACAATTTAAGTTTAGTGTTGTGATGAGCGGATAATTTATACGCTTTTTGGCATTGTTTTTAGGTAGTTTTTAGTAGGATCTAGCTACTTTTAGGGATGTTTTTGTTAGTTTTTATGTAAAATTCACATTTCTGGACTTTACTATGGGTTTGTGTGGTTTTCTGTAATTTCAGGTATTTTCTGGCTAAAATTGAGGGACCTGAGTAAAACTCTGATAGAAGGCTGACAAAGGACTGCTGATGTTGTTGGATTCTGACCTCCCTGCACTCAAAATGGATTTTCTGGAGTTACAGAACTCCAAATGGCGCGCTCTCAACGGGTTTGGAAAGTAGACATCCAGAGCTTTCCAGAAATATATAATAGTCCATACTTTATTCGAGATTAGACGACGCAAACTGGCGTTCAACGCCAGTTCCAGGTTGTATTCTGGAGTCAAACGCCAGAAATACGTCACAAACCAGAGTTAAATGCCAAAAACATGTTACAACTTGGCGTTTAACTCCAAGAGAAGGATCTGCATGTGTAAAGCTCAAGCACAGCCCAAGCACACACCAAAGTGGGCCCCGGAAGTAGATTTTTGCATTAATTACTTATTTCTGTAAACCCTAGTAGCTAGTCTAGTATAAATAGGGCTTTTTACTATTGTATTAAGGGTCCTTCTCCCTAATTTCAAATTTCATATCATATTTTGAGGGCTTGCCATTCGACCATGCCCGAACCACTATCACTTATGTATTTTCAACTGTAGAGTTTCTAGACACCATAGATTAAGGGTGTGGAGCTCTGATGTACCTCGAGTTTTAATGTAATTACTACTATTTTCTATTCAATTCAGCTTATTCTTGTTCTAAGATATTCATTGCACTTCAACCTAATGGATGTGATGATCCGTGACACTCATCATCAGTCATCCTTATGAATGCGTGATTGACAACCACTTCCGTTCTACTTTAGAACGAGCGCATATCTCTTGGATTCCTTGATCAGAATCTTCGTGGTATAAGCTTGAATTATTGGCAGCCATTCCTGAGAGTCCGGAAAGTCTAAACCTTGTCTGTGGTATTCCGAGTAGGATTCAGGGATTGAATGACTGTGACGAGCTTCAAACTCGTGATTTTTGGGTGTGATGACAAACAAAAGAATCAATGGATTCTATTCTGACATGATCGAGAACCGACAGATGATTAGTCGTGCTGTGACAAGAGCATTTGGACCTTTTTCACTGAGAGGATGGGAAGTAGCCATTGACAATGGTGATGCCCTACATACAGCTTGCCGTGGAAAGGAGTATGAAGGATTGAAAGTAAGAAAGCAGTATGTTGCAGAGATTCAACAGGGACAAAGCATCTCCATACACTTATCTGAAATTTCCGCCAATGATTTACATAAGTATTTCTATCTTTATTTTATATTTTATTTATTATTAATTTCAAAAACTCCATAACCATTTATTATCCGCCTAACTAAGATTTACAAGATGACCATAGCTTGCTTCATACCAACAATCTCCGTGGGATCGACCCTTACTCACGTAAGGTATTACTTGGACGACCCAGTGCACTTGCTGGTTAGTTGCGTGAGTTATGAAGTTATGTTTGGACCATGTTATCATGCACCAAGTTTTTTTGGCGCCATTACCAGGGAGAGAACGAACAACGAATTCACATCTAAATCACAATTTTGGCTATCACAGGTCCAAGTGAAAAACTTGAGACTGAGTGGTTAAAGTCGTAATCCAAAGCAAAAAGAGTGTGCTTAAGAACTCTGGACACCTCTAACTGGGGACTTTAGCAAAGCTGAGTCACAATCTGAAAAGGTTCACACAGTTATGTGTCTGTGGCATTTATGTATCCGGTGGTAATATTGGAAAACAAGTGCTTAGGGCCACATCCAAGACTCCTAAAAGTAGTTGTGTTCAAGAATCAACATACTTAACTAGGAGAATTAATAACACTATCTGAACTCTGAGTTCCTATAGATGCCAATCATTCTAAACTTCAAAGGATAAAGTGAGATGCCAAAACTGTTCAGAAGCAAAAAGCTGCAAGTTCCGCTCATCTAATTAGAACTAATCTTCATTGATATTTTGAGATTTATAGTATATTCTCTTCTTTTTATCCTATTGATTTTCAGTTGCTTGGGGACAAGAAACAATTTAAGTTTGGTGTTGTGATGAGCAGATAATTTATACGCTTTTTGGCATTGTTAGGTAGTTTTTAGTAGGATCTAGCTACTTTTAGGGATGTCTTCATTAGTTTTTATGCAAAATTCACATTTCTAAACTTTACTATGAGTTTGTGTGTTTTTCTGTGATTTTAGGTATTTTTTGGCTGAAATTGAGGGACCTGAGCAAAAAATCTGATTTAGGCTGAAAAAGGACTGCTAATGCTGTTGGATTCTGACCTCCCTGCACTCAAAATAGATTTTCTGGAGCTACATAATTTCAAATGGTGCGCTCTCAATGGCGTTGTAAAGTAGACATCCATATCTTTCCAGAAATATATAATATTCAATACTTTATTTGAGTTTAGAGGACGCAAACTAGCGTTCAACACCAGTTCCATGCTGCATTCTGGAGTCAAATGCTAGAAACACGTCACGAACCAGAGTTAAACGCCAAAAACACGTTACAACTTGGTGTTTAACTCCACGAGAAGCCTCTGCACGTGTAAAGCTCAAGCTCAGCCCAAGCACACACCAAGTGGGACCCGAAAGTGGATTTCTGCACTTAGACTTATTTCTGTAAACCCTAGTAGCTAGTCTAGTATAAATAGAACTTTTTACTATTGTATTAGACATCTTTGGTCTCATTTTTAATCTATTGTTCATCTTAGGAGACTATTGATCACGTTCGTGGGGGCTGGCCATTCGGCCATGCCTGGACCATCACTTATGTATTTTCAACGGTGGAGTTTCTACACACCATAGATTAAGGGTGTGGAGCTCTGCTGTACCTCAAGTTTCAATGCAATTACTACTATTTTCTATTCAATTCAGCTTATTCCTGTTTTAAGATATTCGTTGCACTTTAACATGATAAATGTGATGATTCGTGACACTCATCATCATTCTCACCTATGAACGCGTGACTGACAACCACTTCCGTTCTACCTTAGCACGAGCGAGTATCTCTTGGATTCCTTAACCAGAATCTTTGTGGTATAAGCTAGAACCCTTTGGCGGCCACTCTTGAGGATCCAAAAAGTCTAAACCTTGTCGGTGGTATTCCGAGTAGGATTCAGGGATTGAATAGCTGTGACGAGCTTCAAACTCGCAATTGTTGGGCGTGATGACAAATGCAAAAGCATCAATCGATTCTATTCCGACATGATCGAGAACCGACAGATGATTAGCCGTGCTGTGACAATAGCATTTGGACCATTTTCACTGAGAGGATGGGATGTAGCCATTGACAACAGTGATGCCCTACATACAGCTTGCCATGGAAAGTAGTATAAAGGATTGAAAGTAAGAAAGCAGTACGTTGCAGAGATTCAACAGGGACAAAGCATCTCCATGCACTTATCTGAAATTCTCGTCAATGATTTACATAAGTGTCTCTATTTTATTTTATGCTTTATTTATTATGAATTTTCGAAAACTCCATAACCATTTATAATACGCCTAACTGAGATTTACAAGATGAACATACCTTGCTTCATACTAACAATCTCCGTGGGATCGACCCTTACTCATGTAAGGTTTATTACTTGGACGACCCAGTGCACTTGCTGGTTAGTTGTGCGGAGTTGTGACAAAGTGTGATTCACGTTTGAGAGCACCAAGTCATTGGGGCCATTGTTGATGATCACAATTTCGCCTACCAACAGCTCTATGTGATCTTGGGGCAAGTATCAACCTAATATCTGCATCCACTATCAGAAAGCTTGGCTTGACTAAAGAAGTTAAACCAACCCGAATATGCCTCCAATTTGCTGATGGCTCCATTAAATATCCATCAGGCGTAATTGAGGACATGATTGTCAAGGTTGGGCCATTTGCCTTTCCCAATGACTTTATAGTGCTGGAAATAGAGGAGCACAAGAGTGTAACTCTCATTCTAGGAAGACCTTTCCTAGCAACTGGACGAACCCTCATTAATGTCCAAAAAGGGGAGGTGAACCTGAGAGTCAATGAGGATGAGTTTAAGTTGAATGCTGTCAAAGCTATGCAGCATCCAGACACATCAAAAGACTGCATGAGAGTTGATATTATTGACTCCCTAGTGGAAGAAGTCAATATGACTGAAAGTTTCGAATCAGAGCTAGAGGACATCTTTAAAGATGTTCAGCCTGATTTGGAGGGACCAGAGAAAACAGAAGAACCCCTGAAAACTCCTCAGAAAGAGGATAAGCCTCCTAAACCCGACCTCAAACCACTACCACCATCCCTGAAAAATACGTTTCTAGGAGAGGATGCAACTTTTTCTGTGATCATAAGCTCTGCCTTAGAGCCACAGGAAGAGAAAGCACTACTTCAGGTGCTAAAGACACAAAAGACAACTCTTGGGTGGTCCATAAGTGATCTTAAGGGCATTAGCCCAGCTAGATGCATGCACAAGATCCTATTGGAGGATGATGCTAAGCCAGTGGTTCAACGACAGAGGCGACTAAATCTGGCCATGAAGGAAGTGGTGCAGAAAGAGGTCACTAAATTACTAGATGCTGTGATTATTTATCCTATTTCTGATAGCCCCTGGGTGAGCCATGTCCAAGTCATCCCAAAGAAAGGAGGTATGACAGTGATTCATAATGAAAAAAATGAACTGGTTCCTACAAGAATAGTTACAGGGTGGCGTATGTGTATTGACTACAGAAGGCTCAATACAGCCACCAGAAAGGATCATTTTCCTTTACCATTCATAGACCAGATGCTAGAAAGACTAGTAGGTCATGACTATTACTGCTTTTTGGATGGCTACTTAGGCTATAACCAAATTGCAGTTGATCCTCAGGATCAAGAGAAAACAGCATTCACATGTCCATCTGGAGTATTTGCCTACAGAAGGATGCCATTTGGTCTGTACAATGCACCTACAATCTTTTAGAGATGCATGCTCTCTATTTTCTCTGATATGGTAGAAAAATTTCTGGAAGTCTTCATGGATGACTTCTCTGTATTTGGAGACTCATTCAGCTCCTGTCTTGATCATCTAGCACTTGTTCTGAAAAGGTGCCAAGAGACTAACCTGGTTTTAAACTGGAAAAAATGTCACTTTATGGTGACTGAAAGAATTGTCCTTGGGCATAAAATTTCGAACAAAGGAATAGAGGTGGAACAAGCTAAGGTAGAGGTAATTGAAAAATTACCACCACCCACCAACGTTAAGGCAATCAGAAGCTTTCTGGGACATGCAGGATTCTACAGGAGGTTTATAAAGGATTTTTCAAAAATCGCAAAACCTCTGAGTAATCTACTAGCTGCTGATACACCATTTGTCTTTAACATAGAGTGTTTGCAGGCCTTTGAGACTCTCAAGGCTAAGTTGGTCACAGTACTTGTCATTTCTGCACCAGACTGGACATTACCATTCAAATTAATGTGTGATGCCAGTGACCATGCTATTGGTGCAGTACTAGGACAAAGCATAACAAGCTTCTGCACATCATTTACTATACCAGCCGTGTTCTAAATGACGCACAAAAGAATTACACAACCACAGAAAAAGAGCTGCTTGCATTGGTTTATGCCATTGACAAGTTTAGATCTTATTTAGTAGGATCAAAAGTGATTGTGTACACTGACCATGCTGCTCTCAAATATCTACTCACAAAGCAGGATTCAAAACCCAGGCTCATAAGATGGGTATTGCTTCTGCAAGAGTTTGATATAGAAATAAGAGACAGAAAAGAAACAGAGAACCAAGTAGCTGATCACCTGTCCCGGATAGAACCAGTAGCAGGGGCGTCTCTTCCCCTGACTGAGATCTCTGAAACCTTTCTGGATGAGCAACTCTTTGCCATTCAGAAAATACCATGGATTGCAGACATTGCAAACTATAAGGCTGTAAGATTCATACCCAAAGAGTACAGTAGACAGCAAACAAAAAAATTAATTTCTGATGCAAAGTACTACTTGTGGGATGAACCATATCTCTTTAAGAGATGTGCAGATGGAATGATCCGTAGATGTGTGCCTAGAGAAGAAGCACAGAAGATCCTATGGCATTTCCATGGATCACAATATGGAGGATATTTCGGAGGTGAGCGAACAGCCACAAAAGTCCTCCAATGTGGCTTCTACTGTCCTACCCTCTATAGAGTCTCTCGAGAGTTTGTACGTAACTGTGACAGTTGCCAGAGAGATGGTAATTTGCCTCACGGTTATGCCATGCCTCTTCATGGGGCCTTTCCCACCATCATACTCAAACACTTACATTCTGGTGGCATTAGATTACATATTTAAATAGGTAGAGGCAATTGCCACACCCACTAATGATACTAAGACAGTGCTGAAGTTCCTCCAAAAGCATATCTTCAATAGATTTAGTGTCCCCAGAATACTAATCAGTGATGGAAGAACTCATTTCTGCAATAAACAGCTTGACTCTGCTCTGATCCGATATGGAATTAACCACAAAGTGGCAACTCCATATCATCCACAGACAAATGGGCAGGCTGAAGTCTCAAATAGAGAACTAAAACGAGTCCTGGAACAGACTATAAGTACCCATAGAAAGGATTGGCCAAGGAGTCTAGATGATGCTCTATGGGCAAACAGAAGTGCATTCAAAACTCTTATAGGGACCTCTCCATACCAACTTGTGTATGGAAAAGCCTATCACCTGCCAGTGGAACTGGAACACAAGGCCTACTGGGCAACCAGATTCCTAAACCTTGATGCCAAGTTAGCTGGAGAGAAAAGATTGCTCAAGTTGAATGAGCTAGAGAAATTCAGACTCAATGCTTTCGAAAATGTAAAAATTTACAAAGAGAAAGCAAAAAGATGGCATGACAAGAAACTGTCATCCAGAGTCTTTGAGCCAGGACAGAAGGTTCTGCTGTTTAACTCTAAGCTCAGATTGTTCCCTGGGAAATTAAAATTCCGGTGGAGGGGACCATATGTGATCACAAGTGTGTCACCATATGGATATGTAAAGCTTCAGGATATTGAATCTGACAAAAAGTTCATTGTTAATGGATAGAGAGTCAAACATTATCTTGAAAGCAATGTTGAGCAAGAATGCTCAAAACTAAGACTAGACTAAAGCTCAGTAAAACTCCAGCTAAAGACAATAAAGAAGCGCTTGCTAGGAGGCAACCCAGTCATTAGCAATGGTTCTTGTTATTTAAATAATAATTATAGGAGTTTGATATAAATTATCTTTAAGGTTAATTGTCAAATGCAGAAGTTTACAGAGTTACAGAAGGATTCATAACACAAAGCAGAGAAAAGGAGCTCACTAGCTCGAAAATGCTAGTAAGAGGCATTTTGGGCGTTAAACGCCAGAATGGGTACCATCCTGGGCGTTTAACGACAGTAAAGATACCATTTTGGGCGTTAAACGCTAGAATGGGTATCATTTTGCACGTTTAACACCAGAGTTGCAGCATCCTGGGCGTTCAGAAAAACGCCCAGTAACAAAAGATTCCTGGCGTTTAACGCCAGCCAGGGTACCTAGCTGGGCGTTAAATGCCCAAATTGGCCAACAAATGGGCGTTAAATGCCAGAATGGATACCATTCTGGGCGTTTAATGCCAGAACTAATAAGGGGAGGTGATTCTGTTTTCACTTCAATTTTTTTCAAATTTTCATGTTTTAATTCATAATTTTTTGCATAAACCTGTTACAAATTTTCATCTCTCAAATTCAATTTTCAAAAATTTAATAATCTTCTAAATTCTTTTTAATTTTCTTTCCAAATCCCTTTCAAATCTTTTTCAAAAACTCATTTATCTTTTAAATTTTTTTCCAAATCTTTTCCAACTCATCATATCATCTTTTAATTCTTAGATGCATCAACAAAAATTCAGATTTAACTTCTTTATATCTTGTCCATATCTTTTGAGTTTTAAAATCTCATCTTTTTCATATCATGATTCATCTTTTACAAATCATATCTTTCTATCATGTCTTTTTCAAAATTTTCGAAACCCACCCCCTCCCTTTTAAATACACGTTCGGTCATCCCCATACCTCCACCATTCGAATTTGTCTCCCCTCTATTCCTCTCCTTTCCTTTCTTTTGCTTGAGCATAAGCAAACCTCTAAGTTTGATGTGTTTTTCCGTGATCACTGAGCAAAACCTCACCAAGATCATGGCTCCTAAAGGAAAACAAACCACTTTAAGAGGCAAGAAAGAGAATAATCCAAAACCACTTTGGAATCATGAGAGGTTCTTAACCAAAGAACATGCAGACCATTACCTCAAAATAATGGATTTGAGGTCAGTGATCCCGGAAGTTAAGTTTGATCTGAAAGAAGACGAATATCCAGAGATCCAAGAACAGATTCGAAACAGAGGTTGGGAAATCCTACCTAATCCTGAGACAAAGGTGGGAAGAAACATGGTCTAGGAATTCTACTCAAATCTATGGCTAACGGATAAACAAAGAATGACGGGAACTGCCTTCCATATCTTTCGAACTATGGTCAGAGGGAAGACTATTTACTTCCACCTTGACAAAATAAGAGAGGTCCTCAAGTTGTCTCAACTACAAGATGATACAGAATCCTTTAATAGGAGAATGGTGAGAGAAGATAAGCATTTGGACCAAGTTCTAGAGGACATATGCCTCCCTGGAACTAAGTGGATAACCAACTCAAAATGTGTCCCAAACTAACTCAAGAGAGGAGATCTCAAACCAGTCGCTAGGGGCTGGTTGGACTTCATTGGGCATTCTATACTACCCACTAGCAATCACTCTGAGGTCACTGTCAAAAGAGCAGTGATGATTCATTGTATTATGCTAGGAAACGAAGTGGAGATTCATCATCTAATTTCTTGTGAGATTTACACAATTGCAAATAAGAACTCCACTGAAGCCAAATTGGCTTACCCAAGCTTAATCTCTCTGCTATGTAAAGATGCTGGGGTAAAGATGTAAGTGGATGAGTTCATCTCAGTCGAGCATCCAATCACTAAAAAGTCAATGGAGGGACAAGTACACGACAACTCCACTAAGTGGAGGGCGCAGTAGTTCCTCCCAGAAATCCCTCAAATTGACTATTGGGCCCTTCTAAAAGCATCTGTCACCAAGCTGCAAGAAGCTATGGATCAACTTAAGGAAGAACAGCAAAATCAAAATTGCATGCTCTGCAAACTGCTTAAGGAACAAGAAAAGCAAGGGCATGAGCTACAGAAGCTGAAGCACCAGAAGCTCTCCCTTGAGGGACCAGACACCCCACAGATCGAAGGAGCATCCATCTCCTAAAATAAAGGTTGTTGAGCCCTAATCTTAAATCTGTGATAACTTTTATTATTAGAAACCTATCTTAAGAATTACATGAGTATTAGTAATTAGGGTCTATATTTTTATTTTTATTATCTCTAGGTAAGCTATAATTTATTCTTCTTATCATCACTAAACATGAATAAAATAGTATATTTTCTTTAGAGTAAGGAGGCAATTATTTCAAGTTTTCAATAAGAAAAATTCTAATTATTTTTATGTGGTGGCAACACTTTTTGTCTTCTGAATGAATGCTTAAACAGTGCATATTTTGTATAGTGAAGTTTACGAATGTTAAAATTGTTGGCTCTTGAAAGAATGATGAAAAGAAAGAGAAATGTTATTGATAATCCAAAAAATCACAAAATTGATTCTTGAAGCAAGAAAAAGCAGTGAAAAATAAAAGCTTGCAAAAAAAAGCAAGCAGAAAAAGCCAATAGCCCTTTAAACCAAAAGGCAAGGTTAAAAAAGATCCAAGGCTTTGAGCATTAATGGATAGGAGGGCCCAAGGGAATAAAATCCTGGCCTAAGTGGATAAATCAAGCTGTCCCTAACCATATGCTTGTTTCATGAAGGTCCAAGTGAAACGCTTGAGACTGAGTGGTTAAAGTCGTGATCCAAAGCAAAAGAGTGTGCCTAAGAACTCTGGGCACCTCTAACTGCGGACTCTAGCAAAGCTGAGTCACAATCTGAAAGGTTCACCCAGTTATGTGTCTATGGCATTTATGTATCCTGTAGTACTACTGGAAAACAATATGCTTAGGGTCACAGCCAAGACTCATAAAGTAGTTGTGTTCAAGAATCAACATATTAAACTAGGAGAATCAATAACAATATCCGAATTCTGAGTTCCTATGGATGCCAATCATTCTGAACTTCAAAGGATAAATTGAGATGCCAAAACTGTTCAGGAGCAAAAAGCTACTAGTCCCGCTCATCTAATTAGAATCTGAGCTTCACTTAAAACTCTGAGATGTATTGCCTTTTGATTTTCTTTCTAACCTATTTTATTTATCTAGTTTCTTGGGGACAAGCAACAGTTTAAGTTTGGTGTTATGATGAGCGGATATTTTATATGCTTTTTGGTGGTATTTTTCATGTAGTTTTTAGTATACTTTAGTCATTTTTAGTATATTTTTATTAGTTTTTATGCAAAAATCACATTTCTGGACTTTACTATGAGTTTGTGTGTTTTTCTGTGATTTCAGGTATTTTCTAGCTGATATTGAGGGACCTGAGCAAAAATCTGATTCAGAGGCTAAGAAAGGACTGCAGATGTTGTTGGATTCTGACCTCCCTGCACTCGGAATAGATTTTCTGCAGCTATAGAAGTCTAATTGACACGCTCCCAATTGCGTTGGAAAGTACACATCTAGGACTTTTCAGCAATATATAATAGTCCATACTTTGCCTGAGATTTGATAGTGCTAAATGGCGTTTACACGCCAGCTTTTTACCCTTTTCTGGCGTTAAATGCCAGAACTGGCATAAAAGTTGGAGTTAAATGCCCAAACTGGCACCAAAGCTGACGCTTAATGCCAGGAATAGGCTATGCACGTGAAAGCTTCAATGCTCAGCCCAAACACACACCACGTGGGCCCCAGAAGTGGATTTCTGCACTATCTATCTCAGTTTACTCATCTTGGGCTGAGCATTGAGCTTCACATGTGTGGAGGCTTCTCTTGGAGTTAAACACCAGCTTTGGTGCTAGATTGGGCGTTTAACTCCAACTTTTATGCCAGTTATGGTGTTTTAACGCCAAAAAAGGGTAGAGAGCTGGCGTTTTGACGCCATTTTATGTCATCAAAACTCACGCAAAGTATGGACTATTATATATTGTTGGAAAGCCCTGAATGTCTACTTTCCAACGTAGTTACGAACACGCCTTTTAGAGTTCTGTAGCTCCAGAAAATCTACTTTGAGTGCAGAGAGGTCAGAATCCAACAGCATCTGCAGTTCTTTGTAAGCTTCTGAATCAGATTTTTGCTCAGGTCCCTCAATTTCAGCCAGAAAATACCTGAAATCATAGAAAAACACACAAACTCATAGTAAAGTCCAGAAATGTGAATTTTGCTTAAAAACTAATAAAAATATACCAAAAACTAACTAAATCATACTAAAAACTATATAAAAATAATGTCGAAAAGCGTATAAATTATCCGCTCATCACAAAATAGGATAAAAAGAAGAGAATATACAATGAATCCCACAGTATCAATGAAACTTAGTCCTAATTAGATGAGCGGGGCTTGTAGCTTTTTGCTTCTGAACAGTTTTGGCATCTCACTTTTTCCTTTGAAATTCAGAATGATTGGCATCTCTAGGAACTCAGAATTTAAGATAGTGTTATTGATTCTCCTAGTTAAGTATGTTGATTATTGAACACAGCTACTTTTTGAGTCTTGGCCGTAGCCCTAAGCACTTTGTTTTCCAGTATTACCACCGGATACATAAATGCCACAGACGCATAACTGGTGAACCTTTTAAGATTGTGACTCAGCTTTGCTAAAGTCCCCATTTAGAGGTGTCCAGAGTTCTTAAGCACACTCTTTTACTTTGGATCACGATTTAACCACTCAGTCTCAAGCTTTTCACTTGGACCTTCATGACACAAGCACATGGTTTGGGACAGCTTGATTTAGCCGCTTAGGCCTGGATTTTATTTCCTTGGGCCCTCCTATCCATTAATACTCAAAGCATTGGATCCTTTTTACCCTTGCCTTTTGGTTTAAAGGGCTATTGGCTTTTTCTACTTGCTTTTTCTTTTTCTTTTTTTTCTCTCTTTTTTTTCACCATTTTTTTTATTTTCTCTTTTTTTCTCAAACTTTCTCATTCACTGCTTTTTCTTACTTCAAGAATCAATTTTATGATTTTTCAGATTATCAATAATATTCCTCTTTGTTCATCATTCTTTCAAGAGCCAACAACTTTAACATTCATAAACAACAAGATAAAAAATATGCACTATTCAAGCATTCATTTAGAGAACAAAAGTATTGCCACCACATCAAAATAATTAAACTAGTTTCAAGATAAAATTTAAAATCCAAGAACTTCTTGTTCTTTTGTAATTAAGCACATTTTTCATGTAAGAGAGGTGAAGGATTCATGGACTCATTCATAGCTTTAAGACATAGACACTAGATACTAATGATCATGTAGTGAAGACACAAACATAGATAGAACATACAACATAAAGCCGAAAACAGAAAAATAAATAGACAAGGAGATTAAAGAATGAGTCCACCATAGTGAGGGTGGCATCTTCCTCCTCTTGAAGAACCTATGGAGTGTTTGAGCTCCTCAATGTCTCTTCCTTGCCTTTGTTGCTCCATCCCTAGTGATTTTGGTGCTCCTATCCTTAGTTACTCGCAATAGTTGTGTGGAGGAAAATGTATCTCTTGAGGCATCTCAGGGATTTCTTGATGAGGGAATTTCTCATGCTCTTGTTGAGGTCCATGAGTGGGCTCTCTTGTTGTGCAGTCAAATGCTCTACTACTGAGCTATAGACCCTTGAGATGAATCTCTCCATCTCCCGTGACTCAAAGGTGGAAGCTTTTGTCTTCTCTTTTCTCTTTCTAGAGGTTTCTCCAGCCTTAGGTGCCATAAATGGTTATGGAAAAACAAAAAGCACTGCTTTTACCACACCAAACTTAAAATGTTTGCTCATTCCCGAGCAAAAGAAGAAGGAAAGATGTAGAAGACAAAGAAAATAGAGGAGATGGAGGGTGTATAGGGTTCTTGGGGAAGAGTGTTATAGAAAGGTGTAAAGAGGATAGAGAGTGAGTTAAGATTGGTGGGGATCCTGTAGGGTCCACAGATCCTGAGCGGTCAAGGAATTCTTCATTCCTGCTCCAATTGGGCATTCACAACGCCTTAGAGTGCAATTCTGGTGTTTAAACGCCACTCTGCTGTCCTGTTCTGGCGTTTAAATGCCAGCTTTCCTTCTTGTTCCAGCGTCTAAAAGCCAGTTTGTTGCCCTGTTTTGGCGTTTAAATGCCAGTCTGGTGCCCTATTCTGGCATTTAAATTCCCAGAAAGGTGTCAGACTGGGCGTTTAAATGCCCATTTTGCTTAAACGCTAGTAAGTCCTTCCTCCAGGGTGTGCTGTTTTCAATGCTATTTTTGAACTTTTTTTTCTTTATTTTTGTCTTTGTGACTTCACATGATCATCAACCTAAAAGAAAACAAAATAATATAGATAAAATTAAACTAAAATTGGGTTGCCTCCCAATAAGCGCTTCTTTAATGTCAATAGCTTGACAGTGATCTCTCATGGAGTCTCACAGATGATCAGAGTATGGTTGAGATCTTTCAACACCAAACTTAGAGTTTGGCTGTAGCCTTCCAACACCAAACTTAGAGTTTGAATATGGGGGCTCTGTTTGACTCTGTATTGGGAGAAGCTCTTCATGCTTACTCTCTATGGTTACAGATGGAGAACCTTGAGTCTTTACTACAAGGCATTCTTTATTCACATGAAGGATCAATTCTCCTCTGTCAACATCAATCACAGCTCTTGCTGTGGCTAGGAAGGGTCTTCCAAGGATGATGGATTCATCCTCATCCCTCCTAGTGTCTAGGATTATGAAATCAGCAGGGAAGTAAAGGCCTTCAACCTTCACTAGCACGTCCTCTACTAGTCCATAAGCCTTTTTCATAGATTTATCTGCCATCTCCAATGAGAATTTGGCAGCATGTACCTCATAGATTCCCAGTCTCTCCATTACAAAGAGGGGCATCATGTTTATCCCTGACCCCAGGTCACACAGAGCTTTTTTCAAAGGTCATGGTGCCTATGGTACAGTGTATTAAGAATTTACCAGGATCATATTTCTTTTGAGGTAAAGATTGCTGAACCAATGTATTCAGTTCATTGGTGAGCAAGGGAGGCTCTTCCTCCCAAGTCTCATTACCAAACAGCTTGGCATTCAGCTTCGTGATTGCTCCTAAATATTGGGCAACTTGCCCTTCAACAATGTCTTCATCCTCTTTAGAAGATGAAAAGTTATCAGAGCTCATGAATGATAAGAGGAAGTCCAAGGGAATCTCTATGGTCTCTATATGAGCCTCAGATTCCTTTGGTTCCTCATTAGGGTATTCCTTGCTGACCATTCGACGTCCCCTGAGGTCTTCCTCATTTGGATTCACGTCCTCCTCCTCCTCTAAGGTTTCAACCATGTTGACTATATCAATGGCCTTGCACTCTCCTTTGGGATTCTCTTCTGTATTGCTTTGGAGAGTGCTAGGAGGAGTTTCAGTAACCCTTTTACTCAGCTGGCTCACTTGTGCCTCCAAATTTCTAATGGAGTATCTTGTTTTAGTCATGAAACTAAGAGTTAGATAGATCAGAGACTATGTTTACTATGCTAGAAGGATTCTGCTCAGAATGCTCTGTCTGTTGCTGAGATGATGATGGGAAAGGTTTGCTATTGCTAAACCTGTTTCTTCCACCATTGTTATTATTGAAGCCTTGTTTCTGTTGATCCTTCCATGAAAAATTTGGATGATTTTTCCATGAAGGATTATAGGTGTTGCCAAAGGCTTCACCCATGTAGTTCACCTCTGCCATTGCAGGGTTCTCATGATCATAAGCTTCTTCTTCAGAATATGCTTTTTTAGTACTATTGGATGCATTTTGTAATCCATTCAGACTCTGAGATATCATATTGACTTGTTGGGTCAATATTTTGTTCTGAGCCAGTATGGCATTCAGAACATCAATTTCGAGAACTCCTCTCTTTTGAGGCGTCCCATTACTCACAGGATTCCTCTCAGAGGTATACATGAACTGGTTATTTGCAACCATTTCAATAAGTTCCTGAGCTTCTGCAGGAATTTTCTTTAGGTGAATGGATCCACCTGCAGAGTGGTCCAGTGACATCTTGGAAAATTCAGACAGACCATCATAGAATATATCTAATGTGGTCCATTCTGAAAGCATGTCAGAAGGACACTTTTTGGTCAGTTACTTGTATCTTTCCCAAGCTTCATAGAGGGATTCACCATCTTTTTGTCTAAAGGTCTAAACATCCACTCTATGCTTGCTCAGCTTTTGAGGAGGAAAGAACTTGGCTAAGAAAGCCATGACCAGCTTATCCCAAGATTCCAGGCTATCTCTAGCTTGTGAGTCCAACCAAGTTCTAGCTCTGTCTCTTACGGGAAAAGGGAAAAGCATAAGCTTGTAGACTTCAGGATCAACTCCATTGGTCTTAATAGTATCACAGATCTGCAAGAACTCAGTTAAGAACTGATAAGGGTCTTCTGATGAAAGTCCATGAAACTTGCAGTTCTGTTGCAGTAGAGAAACTAATTAAGGCTTTAGCTCAAAATCGTTTGCTCCTATGGCAGGGATTGAGATGCTTCTTCCATAAAAGTTGGAAGTTGGTGTAGTAAAATCACCAAGCACCTTCCTTGCATTATTGTTTGGTTTAGCCATAATTGTTTCTTTTGCTGCTTCCTTTTCGAAAATTTCAGGGAGGTCCTCTTCAGTGTTTTGTGCTTTAGCTGCTCTCAGCTTCCTCTTCAGAGTCCTTTCAGGTTCCGGATCAGCTTCAACAAGTATGCTTTTATCTTTGTTCCTGCTTATATGAAAGAGAAGAAAACAAAGAAAATATGGAATCCTCTATGTCACAGTATAGAGATTCCTTGAGGTGTCAGAGGAAAACAAGAATGGAAGGATGAGGTAGGTAAGAAAGAATGGAGTTCGAATTGACAATGGAGGAGGAATCTTAGTGTTTAAAATAGAAAAAGATAAGAGAGGGGGAAGAATTTTCGAAAATTTTCATTAAAATTCAAAGCAATTAGTTAAAAAAGAATTTTGAAAAAAAATTAATGTTTTTTTGAAAATTAAAAGTGAAAAAGGTAGTTAAGTGGTTTTGAAAAAGATAAGAAATAAATTTGAAAAAGATAAGAATTTAGAAAAAGATTTTTGAAATTGATTTTGAAAAATATATGATTTGAAAAAGATATGTTTGAAAAGATATGATTGAAAAAGATTTGATTTTGAAAAAAATATGAAGATTTGAAAAAGATTTGATTTGAAAACAAAATTCCTCTCCTTGTGTCATCCTGGCGTTAAACGCCCAGGAGCTACATGTTTTGGGCATTTAACACCCAATTGCTACATGGTTTGGGCGTTTAAACGCCCAGCCAAGTACCCTGGCTGGCGTTTAAACGCCAGTTTTCCTTCTTCACTGGGCATTTTAAATGCCCAGCTTTTTCTCTGTAATTTCTCTGCTTTATGTTCTTGGATCTTTATTTTGCGAAATTCTTTATTCAAAGAGATATGTTTTCAATTTTGAAAAATAACAAAATGAGTCAAAACATACAATTCTTGGATTAAAAAACAAGATATATGCAAGAACATTATGAACGTCAAGATGAACACCAAGAACAATCTTGAAGATCAAGATGAACATCAAGAACTCAGTTTTCTTAATGAAAGAAAACATGGAGGACACCAAACTTAGAACTTTCTCATGTTTGGGCCACATGAATGCAGGAATGCATATGTAGAACATCATGCAGTGCAAATCAATAAATCATGAAGATCAAACAAGGCAATTCATTAAGAACGACTTAAAGATCATCAAGAACACAATGTATGTGTTTCAAAAATTGCAAGACAATTAAAATCATGCAATTGACACCAAACTTAAAATTTGGCCCTAGATTCAAACAAGAACCATGAAATATTTTTGAGTTTTTATGATTTTATGAATTTTTTTGTATTTTTCGAAAATTATATTTGAAAAAATGAAAAAGAAGGAAATTTTTTGAAAGATTTTTGAAAACTTTTTGAAAATAAAATAATGGTTAAAACAAAAAGAAAATTACCTAATATGAGCAACAAGATGAACCATCAGTTGTCCAAACTCGAACAATTCCCGGCAACGGCGCCAAAAACTTGGTGCACGAAATTGTGATACACAATGGCGCCAATAACTTGGTACGCACAATTGTAATCTCAACTCTTTTTCACAACTTCGCACAACTAACCAGCAAGTGCACTGGGTCGTCCAAGTAATAAACCTTGCGTGAGTAAGGGTCGATCCCATGGAGATTGTCGGCTTGAAGCAAGCTATGGTCACCTTGTAAATCTCAGTCATGCGGATTCAAATGGGTGATAGAGTTTTCATAATTAAAAGATAAATAAACATAAAGTAAATATAGAGATACTTATGTAATTCATTGGTGGGAATTTCAGATAAGTGTATGGAGATGTTTCATCCCTCTTGAATCTCTGCTTTTCTGCTGCCTTCATCCAATCCTTCATACTCCTTTCCTTGGCAAGCTGTATGTTCGGGTTTCACCGGCGTCAATGGCTACCTCCCGTCCTGTCAGTGAAATGGTTCAAATGCGTTGTCACCGCACGGCTAATCATCTGTCAGTTCTCGATCATGTTGGTATAGATTCCCGTGATCCTTTTGTGTTTGTCACTACGCCCAACACTCGCGAGTTTGAAGCTCATCACATTTATCCCTTCCCAGATCCTACTCGGAATACCACAGACAAGGTTTAAACTTTCTGAATCTTAGGAATGGCCGCCAATAATTCTAGCTTATACCATGAAGACTCTGATCTTTTGGAATGGAGGCTAAGAGATACACGTTCAATCTAAGGTAGAACGGAAGTGGTTGTTGATGAGCAAATAATTTATACGCTTTTTGGCATTGTTTTTAGGTAGTTTTTAATAGGATCTAGCTACTTTTAGGGATGTTTTTATTAGTTTTATGCAAAATTCACATTTCTAGACTTTACTATGAGTTTGTGTGTTTTTCTGTGATTTTAGGTATTTTCTGGCCGAAATTGAGGGACCTGAGCAAAGGACTGCTAATGTTGTTGGATTCTGACCTCTCTGCACTCGAAATGAATTTTCTAGAGCTACAGAACTCCAAATGGCGCGCTCTTAACTGCGTTGGAAAGTAGACATCCAGGGCTTTCCAGAAATATATAATGGTCTATACTTTGTTCGAGCTTAGATGATGAAAACTGGCGTTCAACGCCAGCTCCATGCTGCATTCTGGAGTAAAACGCCAAAAACACATCACAAACAGAGTTAAACGCCAAACAAATGTTATAACTTGGCGTTTAACCCCAAGAGAAGCCTCTGTACGTGTAAAGCTCAAGCTCAGCCCAAGCACACACCAAAATGGGCCCCGAAAGTAGATTTCTGCACTTAGACTTATTTCTGTAAATCTTAGTAGCTAGTTTAGTATAAATAGAACTTTTGACTTTTGTACTAAGGGTCTTTTTCCCTAATTTCGAATTCATATGTCATTTCAGGGGAGGCTGGCTATTCAGCCATGCCTAGACCATAACTTATGTATTTTCAACGGTGGAGTTTCTACACACCATAGATTAAGGTGTGGAGCTCTACTGTACCTCTAGAATTAATGCAATTACTAGTGTTCTTCTTTTCAATTCAAGCTTATTCTTATTCTAAGATATTCGCTGCACTTCAATCTGATGGATGTGATGATCCGTGACACTCATCATCATCTGTCTTTATGAACGCGTTCCTGACAACCACTTCCGTTCTACAAACGAAAGCTAGAGTGAATATCTCTTGGATTCCTTAATCAGGATCTTCGTGGTATAAGCTAGAATTATTGGCAGCCATTCTTGAGAATTCGGAAAGTCTAAACCTTGTCTGTGGTATTCTGAGTAGGATTCAGGGATTGAATGACTGTGACGAGTTTCAAACTCGCGATTGTTGGGCGTAGTGACAGACGCAAAAGAATCATTGGATTCTATTCCGACATGATCGAGAACCGACAGATGATTAGTCGTGCTATGACAGAGCATTTGGACCATTTTCACTGAGAGGATGGGATGTAGCCATTGACAATGGTGATGCCCTACATACAGCTTGCCATAGAAAGGAGTAAGAAGGATTGGATGAAGGCAGTAGGAAAGCAGAGATTCAGAAGGAACAAAGCATCTCCATACACTTATCTGAAATTTCCGCCAATGATTTACATAAGTATCTCTATCTTTATTTTCTATTTATTTATCCTTATTTTTGAAAACTATTATAACCATTTGAATCCGCCTAACTGAGATTTACAAGATGACCATAGCTTGCTTCATACCAACAATCTCCGTGGGATCGACCCTTACTCACGTAAGGTATTACTTGGACGACCCAGTGCACTTGCTGGTTAGTTGTGCAAAGTTGTGACAAAGTGTGATTCACGTTTGAGAGCTCCAAGTCTATTGGCACCATTGTTGATGATCACAATTTCATGCACCAAGTTTTTGGGGCCGTTGCCGGGGATTGTTTGAGTTTGGACAACTAATGGTTCATCTTGTTGCTCAGATTAGGTAATTTTCTTTTCAAAAAGTTTTCAAAAAAAAATTTTCTTTCTTTGTTTTGGTTTTTCCAAAAAGTAATTTTCGAAAAAAACCAAAAAAAATTATAAAATCATAAAAATCAAATATTTTGTGTTTCTTGTTTGAGTCTAGTGTCAATTTTTAAGTTTGGTGTCAATTGCATGTTTTAAAAACTTTTGCATTTTTCGAAAATTCATGCATGTGTTCTTTATGATCTTCAAGTTGTTCTTGGTAATTCTTCTTGTTAGATCTTCATATTTTCTTGTTTTGTGTCTTTTGTTGTTTTTCATATGCATTTTTGTATTCATAGTGTCTAAACATGAAAAATTTCTAAGTTTGGTGTCTTGCATGTTTTCCTTTTCTTGAAAATTTTTCAAAAATAGTTCTTGATGTTCATCTTGATCTTCAAAGTGTTCTTGGTGTTCATCTTAACATTCATCGTGTTCTTGCATGTTTTCTTTGTTTTGATCTTAATTTTTCACGTTGTGAGTCATTTTTGTATTTTTCTCTCTCATCATTAAAAATTCAAAAAATCAAAAAATATCTTTTCCTTGTTTTACTCATAATTTTCGAAATCTTTGGGTTGACTTAGTCAAAATTTTTTAACATAAGTTGTTTCTTGTTAATTAAGTCAAGATTTCAATTTTAAAAATCCTATCTTTCCAAAATCTTTTTCAAAAATCAAATCTTTTTCATTTTTCTTTTATGATTTTCAAAAATTTGAAACTATTTTTCAAAATCTTTTCTTATCTTTATTTCATAATTTTCAAAAACTTTACTAACAATTAATATGATTGATTCAAAAATTTGAAGTTTGTTACTTTCTTGTTAAGAAATGTTCAATCTTTAAATTCTAGAATCATATCTACTTTCTTGTTAGTCCAGTAACTAATTTTAACTTTAAAAATCAATTCTGTTTCAAAATATCTTTTCTAACTTCTTATCTTTTCAAAATTGATTTTCAATTCTTTTTCAACTAGCTAATTGACTTTTTGTTTGTTTCTTATCTTTTTCAAAACTACCTAACTACTTTTCTCTCTCTAATTTTCGAAAATTACCTCCCTCTTTTTTAAAATTCTTTTAATTAACTAATTGTTTCAAATTCTAATTTTAATTTTATTTCTTCTTTTAATTTTCGAAAATCACTAACCATTTTTTCAAAAATAATTTTTTGAAATTCTCTCCCTCTCATCTTCTTCTATTTATTTATTTAATTACTAACACTTCTCTTCATCTTAAAAATTCAAACCCTTCCTTCTTCTCTGTGTTCGAATTTCTCTCTTCTCCTTTTTCTATTCTTCTTCTTCTACTCACATAAAGGAATCTCTATAGTGTAACATAGAGGATTCCTCTTTCTTTTCTGTTCTCTTCTTTTTCATATGAGCAGGAGCAAGGATAAGGACATTCTTGTTGAAGCATATCCTGAACCTGAAAGGACTCTGAAGAAGAAGCTAAGAGAACCTAAAGCACAACAATCCAGAGAAAACCATACAAAGAATCTCGAAAAAGAGAGAGACATGGCCGAACCCAATAACAATGGTGGAGGCGCAAGGAGGATGCTTGGTGACTATACTACACCTACTTCCAAATTTGATGGAAGAAGCATCTCAATCCCTGCCATTGGAGCAAATAGTTTTGAGCTGAAACCTCAACTAGTTGCTCTAATGCAACAGAACTGCAAGTTTCATGGACTTCCATCAGAAGATCCCTATCAGTTTTTAACTGAGTTCTTATAGATCTGTGAGATTGTTAAGACTAATGGAGTAGATCCTGAAGTCTACAGGCTCATGCTTTTCCCTTTTGTTGTAAGAGGCAGAGCTAGAACATGGTTGGACTCACAACCTAAAGATAGCCTGGACTCTTGGGATAAGTTGGTCACGACCTTTTTGGCTAAGTTCTTTCCTCCTCAAAAGCTGAGCAAGCTTAGAGTAGATGTTCAGACCTTCAAACAAAAAGATGGTGAATCCCTCTATGAAGCTTGGGAAAGATACAAGCAGATGACTAAAAGGTGTCCTTCTGACATGCTTTCAGAGTGGACCATTTTGGATATATTCTATTATGGTCTATCTAAGTTTTCTAAGATGTCACCGGACCATTCTACAGGTGGATCCATTCACCTAAAGAAAACGCCTATAGAAGCTCAAGAACTAATTGACATGGTTGCAAATAACCAATTCATGTACACTTCTGAGAAGAATCCTGTGAGTAATGGGACACCTCAAAGGTAGAGAGTTCTTGAAATTGATGCTCTGAATGCCATATTGGCTCAGAACAAAATGTTGACTTAGCAAGTCAACATGATTTCTCAGAGTCTGAATGGATGGCAAAATGCATCCAACAGTACTAAAGAGGCATCTTCTGAAGAAGAAGCTTATGATCCTGAGAACCCTGCAATGGTAGAGGTGAATTACATGGGTGAACCCTATGGGAACACATATAATTTTTCATGGAGAAATCATCCAAATTTCTCATGGAAGGATCAACAAAAGCCTCAACAAGGCTTTAACAATGGTGGAAGAAACAGGCTCAACAATAGCAAGCCTTTTTCCATCATCTTCTCAGCAACAGACAGAGAATTCTGAGCAGAGTTCCTCTAACTTAGCAAATATAGTCTCTGATCTGTCTAAGGCCACTTTAAGTTTCATGACTGAAACAAGGTCCTCCATTAGAAATCTGGAGGCACAAATAGGCCAGCTGAGTAAGAAAATCACTGAAACTCCTCCTAGTACTCTCCCAAGCAATACAGAAGAGAATCCAAAAAGAGAGTGCAAAGCCATTGATATTGTCTACATGGCCGAATCCAAGGAGGAAGGGGAGGATGTGAATCCCAATGAGGAAGACCTTATGGGACGTCCCCCAGACAGAAAGGAGTTCCCTATTGAGGACCTAAAGGAATCTGAGGATCATATAGAAACCATAGAGATTCCATTAAACCTCCTTTTACCATTCATGAGCTCTGAGAACTATTCTTCCTCTGAAGAGGATGAAAATGTAACTGAAGAGCAAGTTGCTCAATATCTAGGAGCCATCATGAAGCTGAATGCCAAGTTGTTTGGTAATAAGACTTGGGAAGGTGAATCTCCCTTGCTCATTAGTGAACTAGATACATGGGTTCAGCAAACTCTACCTCAAAAGAAACAAGATCCTGGTAAATTCTTAATATCCTTTACCATAGGCACCATGACCTTTGAGAAGGCTCTGTGTGACCTGGGGTCAGGTATAAATCTTATGCCACTCTCTGTAATGGAGAAGCTGGGGATCTTTGAGGTAAAGGCCGCCACATTCTCATTAGAGATGGCAGAAAAGTCAATAAGACAAGCTTATGGATTGGTAGAGGACGTGTTAGTGAAGGTTAAAGGCCTTTACATCCCTGCTGATTTCATAATCTTAGACACTGGGAAGGATGAGAATGAATCCATTATTCTTGGAAGACCCTTCTTAGCCACAGCAAAAGTTGTGATTGATGTTGAGAGGTGAACTAATCCTTCAATTGAATGGGGACTACCTTGTGTTTAAAAGCTCAAGGATCTTCCTCTACAACCATGGAGAGGAAGCATGAAAAGCTTCTCTCAATACAGAGTCAAACAAAGCCCCCACAATCAAACTCTAAGTTTGATGTTGGGAGGCCACAACCAAACTCTAAGTTTGGTGTTGAACCCCCACATTCAAACTCTAAGTTTGGTGTTGGGAGGTCCCAACAATGCTCTGATGATCTGTGAAGCTCCATGAGAGCTCACTGTCAACCTATTGACATTAAAGAACTGCTTATTGGGAGGCAACCCAATTTTTAGTTATCTATATTTCTATTTATGTTTTATTAGGTTTATGATCATGTGGAGTCACAAAACAAGTGCAAAAAATTAAAAACAAAATCAAAAATAGTAGAAGAAAAAGCACACCCTGAAGGAAGAGCTTACTGGCATTTAAACGCCAGTAAGGAGCATCTGGCTGGCGTTCAACACCAGAACAGAGCATGAAGCTGATGTTGAACACCAGAAACAAGCAGCAGTCTGGCATTTAAATGCCAGGATTACACCTTGAGGAGAGTTGGCGTTAAATGCCAGAAATAAGCATGGAAGTGGCGTTCAACGCCAGAAACATACTGCAGATTGGCGTTGAACGCCCAAAACAAGCATGGAAGTGGCGTTTAACGCCAGAAACATGCTACAGTCTGGCATTAAACACTAGGATTGTAGGCAGAGGGCATTTTACACGCCTAATTGGTGCAGGGATGATTCATCCTTGACACCTCAGGATCTGTGGACCCCACAGGATCCCCACCTACCTCAACTCACCTTCTCTCTCTCACACCTTTTCATAACACTCTTCCCCAAACATCATTCACCAATCACCTCAATCACTCTTCCTTAATCACCTCTTCACCACTCACATCCATCCACACTTCCCCAAAAACCCCACCTACCTTCAAATTCAAAATCTCTTTCCCACCCAAACCCACCCTAAATGACCGAACCCCATTCCCTCTCCCTCAACTATATAAACCCCTCCATCCTTCTTTATTTTCACACAACACAACTCTCTCTTCTCCCCCTTGACCGAAACCCACACACCTCTCCCTTTCCTCCATATCTTCTTCTACTTCTTCTATTCTTTCTTCTCTTGCTCGAGGGTGAGCAACATTCTAAGTTTGGTGTAGCAAACGCATAGCTTTCTTATTTTTCCATAACCATTGATGGCACCTAAGGCCGGAGAAACCTCTAGAAAGAAGAAAGGGAAGACAAAAGCTTCCACCTCCGAGTCATGGGAGATGGAGAGATTCATCTCAAAAGCCTATCAAGACCACTTCTATGAAGTTGTGGCCAAGAAGAAGGTGATCCCTGAGGTCCCTTTCATGCTCAAGAAAAATGAGTATCCGGAGATCCGACATGAGATCTAAAGAAGAGGTTGGGAAGTTCTTACCAACCCCATTCAACAAGTCAGAATCTTACTGGTTCAAGAGTTCTATGCCAATGCATGGATCACTAGGAACCATGATCAAAGTATGAACCCGAACCCAAAGAATTGGCTTACAATGGTTCGGGAAAAATGCTTAGATTTCAGTCCGGAGAACGTAAGGTTGGCGTTTAACTTGCCTATGATGCAAGAAAACGCACGCCCATACACTAGAAGGGTCAACTTTGACCAAAGGTTGGACCAAGTCCTCATGGACATATGTGTGGAAGGAGCTCAATGGAAAAGAGACTCAAAAGGCAAGCCGGTTCAATCGAGAAGACTGGACCTTAAGCCTGTGGCTAGAGGATGGTTGGAGTTCATCCAACGCTCCATCATCCCCACTGGCAACCGATCCGAAGTTACTGTGGATCGGACCATCATGATCCATAGCATCATAATTGGAGAGAAAGTAGAAGTTCATGAAGTCATCTCTATAAAACTCTACAAAGTAGCCAAAAAGCCTCCACCTTAGCAAGGCTAGCTTTTCCTCATCTCATTTGCCATCTATGCTACTCAGCTGGAGTTGTCATAGAAGGAGACATCCTCATTAAAGAGGACAAGCCCATCGCTAAGAAGAGGATGGAGCAAACAAGAGAGGCCATCCATGGATCTCAAGAGACGCATGAGGAAGCTCATCATCAAGAAATCCCTGAGATGCCTCAAGGGATGCATTTTCCTCCAAACAACTATTTGGAATAACTCAACACTTCTCTAGAAGGATTGAGTCATGACATGAACCAATTAAGGGTGGAACACCAAGAGCACTCCATCATTCTCAATGAGATTAGAGAAGATCAAAGAGCTATGAAGGAGGAGCAACAAAGGCAAGGAAGAGACATAGAGGAGCTCCAGAACACCATTGGTCCTTCAAGGAGAAGGCGTCACCATCACTAAAGTGGACTCATTCCTTAACTTCCTTATTCTTATCTCCCTATTTTTAGGTTTTTGAGCTTCATGTTTATCTATGTTTAGTCTTTACTACATGATCATTAGTGTCTAGTGTGTATGTCTTAAGGCTATGAATAATTCCATGAATCCTTCACCTTTCTTAAATGAAAAATGTTTCTAATACAAAAGAACAAGAAGTACATGAGTTTCGAATTCATCCTTGAAATTAGTTTAATTATATTGATGTGGTGATAATACTTTTTGTTTTCTGAATGTATGCTTGAACAGTGCATATTTTTGATATTGTTGTTTATGAATGTTAAAATTGTTGGCTCCTGAAAGAATGAGGAACAAGAGAAATGTTATTGATAATCTGAAAAATCATAAAATTGATTCTTGAAGCAAGAAAAAGCAGTGAAAAAGAAGAAGCTTGCGAAAAAAAAGCAAGCAGAAAAAGCCAATAGCCCTTAAAACCAAAAGGCAAGGGTAAAAAGGATCCAAGTCTTTGAGCATCAATGGATAGGAGGGCCCAAGAAAATAAGTCCAGGCCTAAGCGGCAAAATCAAGCTGTCCCTAACCATGTGCTTGTGGCATGCAGGTCCAAGTGAAAAGCTTGAGACTGAGTGGTTAAAGTCGTGATCCAAAGCAAAAAGAGTGTGCTTAAGAGCTCTGGACACCTCTAACTGGGGACTTTAGCAAAGCTGAGTCACAATCTGAAAAGGTTCACCCAGTCATGTGTCTGTGGCATTTATGTATTCGGTGGTAATACTGGAAAACAAAGTGCTTACGGCCACGGCCAAGAGTCATAAAGTAGCTGTGTTCAAGAATCAACATACTAAACTAGGAGAATCAATAACACTATCTGAATTCTGAATTCCTAGAGATGCCAATCATTCTAAACTTCAAACGATAAAGTGAGGTGCCAAAATTGTTCAGAAGCAAAAAGCTACAAGTCCCGCTCATCTAATTAGAACTAAGCTTCATTGATGTTTTGAGATTTATAGTATATTCTCTTCTTTTTACCCTAATTGAATTTCAGTTGCTTGGGGACAAGCAACAATTTAAGTTTGGTGTTGTGATGAGCGGATAATTTATACGCTTTTTGGCATTGTTTTTAGGTTGTTTTTAATAGGATCTAGCTACTTTTAGGGATGTTTTAATTAGTTTTTATGCAAAATTCATATTTCTGGACTTTACTATGATTTTGTGTGTTTTTCTGTGATTTCAGGTATTTTCTGGCTGAAATTGAGGGACCTGAGCAAAAATCTGATTCAGGCTAACAAAGGACTGCTAATGCTGTTGGATTCTGACCTCCCTGCACTCGAAATGGATTTTCTAGAGCTAAGGAACTCCAAATGGCTCGCTCTCAACTGCGTTGGAAAGTAGAGACATCCAGGGCTTTCCAGCAATATATAATGGTCCATACTTTGTTCGAGCTTAGACGACGCAAACTGGCGTTCAACGCCAGCTCCATGTTGCATTCTGGAGTAAAACGCCAGAAACACATCACAAACCAGAGTTAAACACCAAACAGACGTTACAACTTAGCATTTAACCCCAAGAGAAGCCTCTGTATGTGTAAAGCTCAAGCTTAGCCCAAGCACACACCAAAGTGGGCCCCGAAAGTGGATTTCTGCACTTAAACTTATTTCTGTAAACCCTAGTAGCTAGTTTAGTATAAATAGAACTTTTGACTATTGTACTAAGGGTCTTTTTCCATAATTTCGAATTCATATGTCATTTGGGGGGAGGCTGGCCATTCGGCCATGCCTAGACCATAACTTATGTATTTTCAATGGTGGAGTTTCTACACACCGTAGATTAAGGTGTAGAGCTCTGTTGTACCTCGAGAATTAATGCAATTACTAGTGTTCTTCTATTCAATTCAAGCTTATTCTTATTCTAAGATATTCGCTGCACTTCAATCTGATGGATATGATGATTCGTGACACTCATCATCATCCGTCCTTATGAACACGTGCTTGACAACCACTTCCGTTCTACAAGCAAAAGCTAGAGTGAATATCTCTTGGATTCCTTAATCAGGATCTTCGTGGTATAAGCTAGAATTAATGGCGGCCATTCTTGAGAATTCAGAAAGTCTAAACCTTGTCTGTGGTATTCTGAGTAGGATTTAGGGATTGAATGACTATGACGAGCTTCAAACTCACGATTGTTGGGCATAGTGACAGACGCAAAAGAATCACTGGATTCTATTCCGACATGATCGAGAATTGACAGATGATTAGCCGTGCTGTGACAGAGCATTTGGACCATTTTCACTAAGAGGATGGGAAGTAGCCATTGAGAACGGTGATGCCCTACATACAGCTTGCCATAGAAAGGAGTAAGAAGGATTGGATGAAGGCAGTAGGAAAGCAGATATTCAGAAGGAACAAATCATCTCCATACACTTATCTGAAATTCCCACCAATGATTTACATAAGTATCTCTATCTTTATTTTCTGTTTATTTATCCTTATTTTCGAAAACCATTATAACCATTTGAATCCGCCTAACTGAGATTTACAAGATGACCATAGCTTGCTTCATACCAACAATCTCCGTGGGATCGAACCTTACTCACGTAAGGTATTACTTGGACGACCCAATGCACTTGCTGGTTAGTTGTGCAAAGTTGTGACAAAGTGTGATTCACGTTTGAGAGCTCCACGTCTATTGGCGCCATTGTTGATAATCACAATTTCGTGCACCAGTTGTCAGTCACACGTTCATAGGTGAGAATGATGATGAGTGTCACGGATCATCACATTCATCATGTTGAAGTGCAGCGATGATGAGCGGATAATTTATACGCTTTTTGGCATTGTTTTTATATAGTTTTTAGTAAGTTTAAGCTACTTTTAGGGATGTTTTCATTAGTTTTTATGTTAAATTCACATTTCTGGACTTTACTATGAGTTTGTGTGTTTTTCTGTGATTTCAGGTAAATTCTGGCTGAAATTGAGGGACTTGAGCAAAACTCTGAAAAAGGCTGACAAAAGGACTGCTGATGTTGTTGGAATCTGACCTCCCTGCACTCGAAATGGATTTTCTGGAGCTACAGAACTCCACTTGGCGCGCTCTCAACGGCGTTGGAAAGTAGACATCCAGGGCTTTCCAGCAATATATAATAGTCCATACTTTATTCGAAGAATGACGACGTAACTTGGCGTTGAACGCCAAGTTCATGCTGCTGTCTGGAGTTAAACGCCAGAAAAACGTCATGATCCGGAGTTGAACGCCCAAAACACGTCATAACTCGGAGTTCAACTCCAGGAGAAGCCTCAGCTCGTGGATTGATCAAGCTCAGCCCAAACATACACCAAGTGGGCCCCGGAAGTGGATTTGTACATCAATTACTTACTCATGTAAACCCTAGTAGCTAGTCTAGTATAAATAGAATAAGTTACTATTGTATTAGACATCTTTGGTCTCAGTTTTGTTTTATTCTTCATCTTAGGAGATCATTGATCACGTTTTAGGGGGCTGGCCATTCGGCCATGCCTGAACCTTTTGCTTATGTATTTTCAACGGTGGAGTTTCTGCACACCATAGATTAAGGGTGTGGAGCTCTGCTGTACCTCAAGTATTAATGAAATTCTACTTTCTTTTATTCAAATTCTCTTTTATTCTTATTCCAAGATATTCATTCGTACCCAAGAACATGATAAATGTGATGAGTTAGATAACCCTCATTATCATTCTCACTTATGAACGTGCGTGATTGACAACCACTTCCGTTCTACATGCAACAAGAGCTTGAATGTATATCTCTTAGATTCCCCAACAGAATCTTCGTGGTATAAGCTAGATGGATGGCGGCATTTATGAGGATCCGGAAAGTCTCACCTTGTCTGTGGTATTCCGAGTAGGATCCTGGGAATCCGGAAAGTCTAACCTTGTCTGTGGTATTCCGAGTAGGATTCCGGTAATGAATGACTGTGACGTGCTTCAAACTTGTAACCTGCTGGGCGTTAGTGACAGACGCAAAAGAATCAATGGATTCTATTCCAGTAGGAGCGGGAACCAACCGGTGATTAGCCGTACTGTGACAGAGGGTGTGAGCATTAGTTTTCACTGCGAGGATGGGATGTAGCCATCAACCATGGGTGATGCCTCCAGACGATTAGCCGTGCGACTGACAACCGCATAGGATCATTTTCCCGAGAGGATGAAAGTAGCCACAGCTGATGGTGAACCCCTATACAAAGCTTGCCATGGAAAGGAGTAAGAAAGATTGAGTAGAAGCAGTAGGAGAGCAGGCGTCCGTGAGCCATGCAGCATCTCCATTCACTTATCTGAAATTCTCACCAATGAATCTGCATAAGTCTTCTATCCCTTTTATTATTCCTTTTTATTTATTATTTATTCCAATAATCACAATTACCCTTTAATCTGCCTAACTGAGATTTACAAGGTGACCATAGCTTGCTTCATACCAACAATCTCTGTGGATTCGACCCTTACTCACGTAAGGTTTATTACTTGGACGACCCAGTACACTTGCTGGTTAGTTGAACAGAGTTGTGAATTCAACCAGTGCCATAATAAGAAAAATCCTAAGTTCCACAATTCTACAATAAATGCAAATCAAAGAATAGTGATCACAATTTCGTCCACCAAGTTTTTGGCGCCATTGCCGGGGATTGTTCGAGTATGGACAACTGACGGTTCATCTTGTTGCTCAGATTAGGAACAAGGATAAAGGCACTCTTGTTGAAATTGATCCAGAACCTGAAAGGACTCTGAAGAGAAAATTAAGAGAAGCTAAATTACAACAATCCAGAAACAACCTTTCAGAAATTTTCGAACAAGAGAAGGAGATGGCCGAAAATAATAATAATAATGCAAGGAGAATGCTTGGTGACTTCACAAAGCCAACGTCCAAGTTTGATGGAAGAAGCATCTCCATTCCTACCATTGGAGCCAATAACTTTGAGCTTAAACCTCAACTAGTTGCTTTAATGCAACAAAACTGCAAGTTTTATAGACTTCCATCTGAAGATCCTTATCAGTTCTTAACTGAGTTCTTGCAGATCTGTGAGACTGTAAAGACGAATGGAGTTGATCCTGAAGTCTACAGGCTCATGCTTTTCCCTTTTGCTGTAAGAGACAGAGCTAGAATATGGTTGGATTCACAACCTAAGGATAGCCTGGACTCCTGGGATAAGCTGGTCACTGCTTTCTTAGATAAATTCTTTCCTCCTCAAAAGCTGAGCAAGCTGAGAGTGGATGTTCAAACTTTCAAACAAAAAGATGGTGAATCCCTCTATGAAGCTTGGGAAAGATACAAGCAGTTAACCAAAAGATGTCCATCTGACATGTTTTCAGAATGGACCTTATTAGATATATTCTATTATGGTCTCTCTGAATTTTCGAAAATGTCATTGGATCATTCTGCAGGTGGATCTATTCATCTGAAGAAAACGCCTGAAGAGGCTCAAGAACTCATTGACATGGTTGCAAACAACCAGTTCATGTATACTTCTGAGAGGAATTCCGTGAATAATGGGGTACCTCAGAAGAAAGGAGTTCTTGAAATTGATGCTCTGAATGCCATATTGGCTCAGAACAAAATGTTGACTCAACAGGTCAACATAATCTCTCAAAATCTGAATGGATTGCAACATGCATCCAACAGTATTAGAGAGGCAGCTTCTGAAGAAGCTTATGATCCTGAGAACCCTGCCATGGCAGAGGTTAATTACATGGGTGAACCATATGGGAACACCTATAACCCATCATGGAGAAATCATCCCAATTTCTCCTGGAAGGATCAACAAAAGCCTCAACAAGGCTTTAACAATGGTGGACGTAATAGGCTAGGCAATAGCAAGCCATATCCATCATCTTCTCAGCAACAGACAGAGAATTCTGAACAAAATAATTCTAATTTAGCCAATATAGTCTCTGATCTGTCAAAGGCCACTTTCAGTTTTATGAATGAAACCAGATCTTCCATCAAAAATCTGGAGGCACAAGTGGGCCAGCTGAGCAAGAAAGTTATTGAAACTCCTCCCAGTACTCTCCCAAGCAATACAGAAGAAAATCCAAAAGGAGAGTGCAAGGCCATTGATCTAATCAAAGTGGCCGAATACACAAAGGAGGAGGAGGACGAAAATCCTAGTGAGGAAGACCTCCTGGGACGTCCCTCAAGCAAGAAGGAGTTCCCTATTAAGGATCCTGAGGAATCAGAGGCTCACCTAGAGACCATAGAGATTCCATTAAATCTCCTTCTGCCATTCATGAGCTCTGAAGAATATTCATCCTCTGAAGAGGATGAAGATGTGACTGGAGAGCAAGTTGCTCAGTATTTAGGAGCTATCATGAAGCTGAATGCCAAGCTATTTGGTAATGAGACTTGGGAAAATGAACCTCCCTTGCTCATTAGTGAACTGGATAATTGGATTCAGAAAACTCTACCTCAAAAGAAACAAGATCCTGGCAAGTTCTTAATACCTTGCACCATTGGCACCATGAGCTTTGAAAAAGCTCTATGTGATCTTGGGTCAGGGATAAACCTTATGCCACTCTCTGTAATGGAGAAGCTGGGGATCATTGAGGTACAACCTGCCTTGTTCTCATTACAATTGGCAGACAAGTCAATGAGACAAGCTTATGGAATGGTAGAGGACGTGCTAGTGAAGGTTGAAGGCCTTTACATCCCTGCTGATTTCATAATCCTAGATACTAGGAAGGAAGATGATGAATGCATCATCCTAGGAAGACCTTTCCTAGCCACAGTAGAAGCTGTGATAGATGTCAACAGAGGAGAGTTAGTCCTTCAATTGAATGGGGAATACCTTGTGTTTCAGGCACATGGCAATCCCTCTGTGACAAAAGAGAGTAAGCATAAAGAGCTTCTCTCAGTTCAAGGTCAAGAAGGGCCCACACAGTCAGACTCTAATTTTGGTGTTGTGAGGCCACAACCAAACTCTAAGTTTGGTGTTCAAACCCCATATCCAAACTCTAAGTTTGGTGTTGGGAATACATACTAAATTGACCTGATCACCTTGTGGCTCCATGAGAGTCACTGTCAAGCTACTGACATTAAAGAAGCGCTTGTTGGGAGGCAACCCAATTTTATTTATCTAATTTTATTTTATTTTGTTTTGGTGTTATTTTTGTGTTGAATTAGGTACATGATCATGAGGAGTCACGAAAAAATCAAAAGAATTAAAAACAGAGTCGAAAACAGAAGAAAATATTTTTCACCCTGGAGGCAGCGCAGACTGGCGTTCAACGCCAGTAAGATGCATCTGGCTGGCGTTCAACGCCAGAACAGAGCATCTTTCTGGTGCTGAATGCCCAAAACAAGCAACAACCTGGCGTTTAACGCCAGGATGCGCACACAGAGGACAATCTGGCGCTGAACGCCAGAAACAAGCTTGAAACTGGCGTTCAACGCCAGGAACATGCATTACATGGGCGTTTAACGCCCAGAACATGCACCAATGGGCGTTTGAACGCCAGAATGGTGCATGAAGGCAATTTACACGCCTATATGGTGAAGGAATGGTATTTCTTTTCACCTCAGGATCTGTGGACCCCACAGGATCCCCACCTCAGGATCTGTGGACCCCACAGGATCCCCACCTACCCTATTCCCACCTTCCCTCTTAATCCTATTTTTGTGATTTGAATACCTCATGTCACAATTCCCAATATTCTTCATCAATCACCTCAATTCCTCTTCCCAATTACCCCATTCACCATTCACATCAACCCACTCTTCCCCATAATCCCCACCTACCTCCATTACATTCAAATTCAATTTCCCACCCTTTCCCACCCAAAATGGCCGAACTCCCACCCTCCCTCTCCCTATAAATACCTCTCCTTTCTTCTTCATTTTCACACAACATAAACCCCTTCTTCTCTCATATAGCCGAACCCCCTCCTCTCCTTCTCTACCATAATTCTCTTCTTCTTCTTCTACTCTTCTTTTCTTTTTTACTCGAGGACGAGCAAATTTTAAGTTTGGTGTGGTAAAAAGCCTAAGCTTTTTATTTTTCATTCACCATCAATGGCACCCAAAACCGGAGTTTCCTCAAGAAAAGGAAAAGGGAAGGCAAAAGCTTCCACTTCCGAGTCATGGGAGAAAGAGAGATTCATCTCCAAGAGCCACCAAGACCACTTCTATGATGTTGTGGCAAAGAAGAAGGTGATCCCCGAGGTCCCTTTCAAGCTCAAAAAGAATGAGTATCCGGAAATCCGACATGAGATCCAAAGAAGAGGGTGGGAAGTCATAACCAACCCCATGCAACAAGTCGGAGTATTGATGGTTCAAGAGTTCTATGCTAATGCATGGATCACTAGGAACCATGATCAAAGTATGAACCCGAATCCAAAGAACTATCTCACAATGGTTCGGGGGAAATACTTAGATTTCAGTCCAGAAAATGTGAGGTTGGCGTTTCATTTACCCATGATGCAAGGTGATGAACGCCCCTACACAAGAAGGGTCAACTTCAATCAAAGGTTGGACCAAGTCCTAATGGACATTTGTGTGGAAGGCGCCCAATGGAGAGTAGACTCCAAAGGCAAACCGGTCCAACTAAGAAGACTGGACCTCAAGCCCGTAGCTAGAGGATGGTTGGAGTTCATCCAAAGATCCATCATCCCTACAAGCAACCGATCCGAAGTTACTGTGGATCGGGCCATCATGATTCATAGCATCATGATTGGAGAGGAAGTGGAGGTTCATGAAGTCATATCCAATGAACTCTACAAAATAGCTGACAAGCCCTCATACATGGCACGGCTAGCCTTCCCCCACCTCATATGCCATCTATGTTATTCAGCCGGAGTTATCATAGATGGAGATGTCTCCATTGAAGAAGACAAGCCCATCACCAAGAAAAGGATGGAGCAAACAAGGGAAGTTCCTCACGGCCCCCAAGAAGAACATGAGAAAGTTCATCATCAACAAATGCCTCATGGAATGCATTTTCCTCCCAACAACTATTGGGAGCAACTCAGTACCTCCTTAGAGGATTTGAGCCATAATGTTGAACAACTAAGGGTGGAACACCATGAACACGCCCTCACCCTCCAAGAAATAAGAGAAGATCAAAGAGCTATGAGGGAGGAGCAACAAAGGCAAGGAAGGGACATAGAAGAGTTGAAGAACATCATTGGTCCTTCAAGAAGAAGACGCCACTAGAGGTGGATTCATTCCTTGTTCTTTATTTTCTTTCTGTTTTCGGTTTTTAAGTGTTATATTTTATCTATGTTTTTTGTCTCTACTTCATGATCATTAGTGTGTAACCATGCCTTAAAGCTATGAATAAAATCCATTAGTCTTTCACCTCTCTTAAAAGAAAAATGTTTTAATTCAAAAGAACAAGAAGTACATAATTTTCGAAATTATTAGTGAATTTAATTTAATTATATTGATGTGGTGACAATAATTTTTGTTTTCTGAATGAATGAATGAACAGTGCATATGTCTTTTGATATTGTTGTTTATGAGTGTTAAAAATTGTCGGTTCTTGAAAGAATGATGAACAAAGAGAAATGTTATTGATGATCTGAAAAATATCATGAAATTGATTCTTGAAGCAAGAAAAAGCAGCAAAAAAAAAAAAAAGAGAGGCGAAAATTTTAAAGCAAGGATCCAAGGCTTTGAGCATTAATGGATAGGAGGGCCCAAGGAAATTAAATCCAGGCCTAAGCGGCTAAATCAAGCTGTCCCTAACCATGTGCTTGTGTCATGAAGGTCCAAGTGAAAAGCTTGAGACTGAATGGTTAAAGTCGTGATCCAAAGCAAAAGAGTGTGCTTAAGAGCTCTGGACACCACTAATTGGGGACTCTAGCAAAGTTGAGTCACAATCTGAAAAGGTTCACCCAGTTATGTGTCTGTGGCATTTGTGTATCCGGTGGTAATACTGGAAGACAAAGTGCTTAGAGCCACAGCCAAGACTCATAAAATAGCTGTGTTCAAGAATCAACATGCCTAACTAGGAAAGTCAATAACACTATCTGAAATTCTAAGTTCCTAGAGAAGCCAACCACTCTGAACTTCAAAGGAAGAAGTGAGATGCCAAAACTGTTCAGAAGCAAAAAGCTACAAGTCCCGCTCATCTAATTAAATTAATATTCATTGATATTTTGGACTTTATAGTATATTCTCTTCTTTTTATCCTATTTGATTTTCAGTTGCTTGGGGACAAGCAACAATTTAAGTTTGGTGTTGTGATGAGCGGATAATTTATACGCTTTTTGGCATTGTTTTTATATAGTTTTTAGTAAGTTTAAGATACTTTTAGGGATGTTTTCATTAGTTTTTATGTTAAATTCACATTTCTGGACTTTACTATGAGTTTGTGTGTTTTTCTGTGATTTCAGGTAAATTCTGGCTGAAATTGAGGGACTTGAGCAAAACTCTGAAAAAGGCTGACAAAAGGACTGCTGATGCTGTTGGAATCTGACCTTCCTGCACTCGAAATGGATTTTCTGGAGCTACAGAACTCCAATTGGCGCGCTCTCAACGGCGTTAGAAAGTAGACATCCAGGGCTTTCCAGCAATATATAATAGTCCATACTTTATTCGAAGAATGACGACGTAACTTGGCGTTGAACGCCAAGTTCATGCTGCTGTCTGGAGTTAAACGCCAGAAAAACGTCATGATCCGGAGTTGAACGCCCAAAACACGTCATAACTCGGAGTTCAACTCCAAGAGAAGCCTCAGCTCGTGGATTGATCAAGCTCAGCCCAAACATACACCAAGTGGGCCCCGGAAGTGGATTTGTACATCAATTACTTACTCATGTAAACCCTAGTAGCTAGTCTAGTATAAATAGAATAAGTTACTATTGTATTAGACATCTTTGGTCTCAGTTTTGTTTTATTCTTCATCTTAGGAGATCATTGATCACGTTTTAGGGGGCTGGCCATTCGGCCATGCCTGAACCTTTTGCTTATGTATTTTCAACGGTGGAGTTTCTGCACACCATAGATTAAGGGTGTGGAGCTCTGCTGTACCTCAAGTATTAATGAAATTCTACTTTCTTTTATTCAAATTCTCTTTTATTCTTATTCCAATATATTCATTCGTACCCAAGAACATGATGAATGTGATGAGTTAGATAACCCTCATTATCATTCTCACTTATGAACGTGCGTGATTGACAACCACTTCCGTTCTACATGCAACAAGAGCTTGAATGTATATCTCTTAGATTCCCCAACAGAATCTTCGTGGTATAAGCTAGATGGATGGCGGCATTTATGAGGATCCGGGAAGTCTCACCTTGTCTGTGGTATTTTGAGTAGGATCCTGGGAATCCGGAAAGTCTAACCTTGTCTGTGGTATTCCGAGTAGGATTCCGGTAATGAATGACTGTGACGTGCTTCAAACTTGTAACCTGCTGGGCGTTAGTGACAGACGCAAAAGAATCAATGGATTCTATTCCAGTAGGAGCGGGAACCAACCGGTGATTAGCCGTACTGTGACAGAGTGCGTGAGCATTAGTTTTCACTGCGAGGATGGGATGTAGCCATCAACCATGGGTGATGCCTCCAGACGATTAGCCGTGCGACTGACAATCGCATAGGATCATTTTTCCGAGAGGATGAAAGTAGCCACAGCTGATGGTGAACCCCTATACAAAGCTTGCCATGGAAAGGAGTAAGAAAGATTGAGTAGAAGCAGTAGGAGAGCAGGCATCCGTGAGCCATGCAGCATCTCCATTCACTTATCTGAAATTCTCACCAATAAATCTGCATAAGTCTTCTATCCCTTTTATTATTCCTTTTTATTTATTATTTATTCCAATAATCACAATTACCCTTTAATCTGCCTAACTGAGATTTACAAGGTGACCATAGCTTGCTTCATACCAACAATCTCTGTGGATTCGACCCTTACTCACGTAAGGTTTATTACTTGGACGACCCAGTACACTTGCTGGTTAGTTGAACGGAGTTGTGAATTCAACCAGTGCCATAATAAGAAAAATCCTAAGTTCCACAATTCTACAATAAATGCAAATCAAAGAATAGTGATCACAATTTCGTCCACCAAGCGAATATCTTAGAATGAGAATAAGCATGAATTGAATAGAAAACAGTAGTAATTGCATTAATACTCGAGGAACAACAGAGCTCCACACCCTTAATCTATGGTGTGTAGAAACTCTACCGTTAAAAATACATAAGTGAAAATATGGTAGGCATGGCCGATTGGCCAGCCTCCCAAAACGTGAACAATGGTTCCAAGATTCCAAAAATGAAAATACAATAATAAAGGGTCCTATTTATAATGAAACTAGCTATTAGGGTTTACAGAAATAGGTAAATGATACAGAAATCCACTCTCGGTCCCACTTGGTGTGTGCTTGAGCTGAGCATTGAGCTTCACACATGTGGAGGCTTCTCTTGGAGTTAAACACCAGCTTTGGTGCCAGTTTGGGTGTTTAACTCCAACTTTTATGCCAGTTCTGGCGTTTTGACGCTAGAAAAGGGCAGAGAGCTGGCGTTTTGACGCCATTTTACGTCGTCAAAACTCATGCAAAGTATGGACTATTATATATTACTGGAAAGCCCTAGATGTCTACTTTCCAACGCAGTTAAGAGCGCACCATTTGGAGTTCTGTAGCTCCAGAAAATCTACTTCAAGTGCAGGGAGGTCAGAATCCAACAGCATCTGTAGTTCTTTGTTAGCCTCTGAATCAGATTTTTGCTCAGGTCCCTCAATTTCAGCCAGAAAATACTTGAAATCACAGAAAAATACACAAACTCATAGTAAAGTCCAGAAATGTGAATTTTGCTTAAAAACTAATAAAAATATACTAAAAATTAACTAAATCATACTAAAAACTATATAAAAACAATGCCAAAAAACGTATAAATTATCCGCTCATCAGTTTTTTTGGGATTTTCATGTATATAAGTATATATGTATATATGCTTTGGCTGATTTTAATTTTGTAAGCCGAGTCAGAAGCTTTGTTATCTGTATTCTTGCAACTCTTTTCTTAGGTATTCTTTATTTATCTGATTTACGATCACGCTTTCTCGTTGAGAGATATGTGCTTTTATGTTTAATGCTTTTGTTTAACTTTTCTTCAAACGCTTCTAGGTAAAAATTCTTTTCAACTATAAAGATTTTACTTTTAGAGGTTGTAATACCTCGGCACCATTGTTTTATGACTTAAGCATAAGATTCTGTGTGGTAGGGTACACACACACACACACATATTATCTAGCTATACTAGGAATGTTTCTAACTCGATCCGTACAAGGTTGATGACGTATGACTATATGCTTAATTCTCTGTACATACTTGATGTAATTGACTATGTTACTATTATTAATACTTGCTTTATTTGCTAATCTTTTATAATTCTGCCATGTATGTCTGTGAATTAATGACTTAACATTTTCAAACAAAAATTTACCCATAAACTGACAATATGTTAGCTACGATCAGGTTCATGTTTATTAAATAATAGATAATAATTAGCAAGACAAGTTGGTAGCACTCATTTTTCAGTAAAATCTAAACATACTGAAAGTTACGCTGTTACAAGTGGTTTAGTATAAGAGTGGTGATAATATACCGTGAGGCATAAATGGCTTAGTATAAGAGTAATGATCATATACCATAAGGCATTAATCAAGTTCTCTTTCTTGTAGCCGTTTATCAAGCACCTAGAAGCTTGGTGATATAGTAGAAATCTCGACACCTTAGTGGAGAGGACTAGATGTAGGTGAAGAGGTTATATTTGAACCATAATTTATTAGAATTTCATTATCTCTTAACCCTTAATTTCTTTACTTTTATTGTCATTTATATTAATAAGGGGTGTGGAAAGTATAGCACCAAGTGTTTTGAAGTTGGTTTAAGTCCTTGGAAAATTACTCTTAGGTTACCACTTGCATTTAGCTTTGCTTTATATTATTCAAGTAGTACAAAAATATTAATTTGTCCTTCATACTCTTCACCTCCTCCTCTTAAGTATATTCATCTTGTACTTATTGATTAATAGTTTTTTGTTATAACAATAAATATTAATTTTTTCAATATCAAACTAAAGTACACAATAAAAGAAATGCTATATAACAAAGTACTAAATGAAATAAAAGCAATGTCAACTAACAAAGTATGAAAATAAATCCTAGCTATAGTTCCTTGTAATCATCAACATCGTCATCTTGGATGTCCCTCTCCTCCTGCATCGATGGTGGTGCCAATGTCAGTATTACTACCAGTGTAACCAACATCTGAAAATTTGTCACAAAACTAAGTAATTTTTTAAGGAGATATGTGCAACCAAACTAAGGATTGATGGTTTTATCGTCATGGAGAAGAACATTCCCATCATACTATGTATGTAGAGAGGATATTATTCCTTAGATTTTTTATGTAATGGTCCACCTACTATACGAAATAAGAGTGTGTTGACCTATTCAATTTTGGTGGATGTATCCTTTTGAGAGGTTGATTGGGTCATTCAAGCGAATTGTGAACAGAACTCAAATTGAGGGTAGTATATGCAAGTCATTTCTAGCTAAAGCGACATTTGAATTTTTCTCTTTCTATTTTAAGCCTCATATTAAATCAGAGAGAACAAGATTTGGAAAAAAACGATGGGAAAGAAGAATCATTGATTAGCGAACCAACCTACCCAATCTTTGTTCAAAAAGGAGTTGTGAGGGATGCAGGTAGTGAATATCGATTAGACAAGAAGGAAATTAAGGCCTTACATTTGCATGTATTGCTTAATTGTGATCAAATTTTACTGTATGTTATCAATGTTTCAAATGATATTTTAACTTGTTATTTAATGAACCATTGAGTAATGTAACATTTTTTTATTTATACTATTGCATCTTAGGTTATTCCAAGAAATAAATCCTGACTCATCACTCATCATTTTCTATTTTGGTTCAGAGAATACATTTGAGTGAATCTATTGACTCAATAGAATACGACTAGTTGTACTTAGTTAGGATCCAACGAATAAGGGAATAAGCTTTCCGATCTACAATATTAACAGATATAGGTTTTATTCCTCATATGGTCAATGGAAAAAATGGATAACACTGGGGTCTGAGTCTGCGGAAATACAAGAAGTGGTCATTTTGATAGGTATAGCGTGTTATACAACATAATTCATCTAGAGTATTTTTGTCACACTTTGTGCAAGGGGTGTGTGTGTGTCTAAAAATGAAAGGTTTGATCCAAGTTTGCAACTAAGAAAATGAAAGCATAATGATTACAATATCACTAAAGTAAATGTAACTAGAAAATATAGAGATTATGACCCTTTTATTTTATTCCAACATGCACAACAAGTACTATTTGTCATATATGGGTCATGCAAATTTAGTTGAGAAGTTGTGGTTAAGACTAAGCCAAGAGGTTGATGTACAAAGAAGTTTCCTTATGCCATCAAGCTACTGTATGATCACCCATGGCCCAACTACAATAAGATTCCCGTTGAGATCAGAGGTCGATGGTTTGATAAGTGGGCTGTAAAATGTCCATTTATTCAAACTTCTTAGTTTTTATCTTTTGTTTTTTTATGTAATTGATTCCGATAGGATGTCACACCCATTATTTTCGGAAAATTTAAATATGAATAAGTTGTGTTTTATTTTATTAAATTGAGCTTTCTATTATAAAAATTATTTTATTAAAGATATTTAAACTAATTTTTATAAACTAAGAAAATTAATTATATCTTTGATTTAAAAATTAGAGTAGCTATTTTAAACTAATTGACGAGTTTTTAAATAAATAGTATCTCAAAAGTAATTATGTTGAACTATATTTGATTTTTAATTACTATTCTTTTTACTTAATTTTAAACATCATAATCCTAAAACTCCCTCTCTTTCGCACACACCCCCTAACCCTAACCCACCCAACCGCCACCCTCACTCCTCTTCACTCACACACAACGCACTCCACCCACACACACACGGACCAGAAGAAGAGAGGAAGGAGAGGACGGCGCGGTGCCGGCAAGGAGCGTCATTGCTGTTGTTGTCGTGAGAGGGAGAGACGCGACACACAAAGAAGAGGAGAAGGAGCCCTAGCCACCATCGTTGAAGCTAGCTTGTCATCGTCTTCGAGCGCTAGTGAGAGAAAGAGCTCAAGGAAGAGAGAAAACGCGATGAAGGAAATCATAAGGGGGTACCCCGTCGCCGTTGAAGCTCGACCGCCGCTGCTAGAGCTTGATGTCGTTGCCCTTCTGCCTCCGTCAGGCTGCTGTGCTGCCGCCGAGGAGCTTGAAAGTAAGAAGGAGGGATGTCTCACTGCTGTTGTGCTTTGTCGTCGCGTTGCCATCGACTGGAGCTCATGGTTAAGCTATTGCATCGTCTCTAAGCCATTGCGTTGTCGTAAGTGTTGATTGGAGCAGCCACTGTCGCTGTTCTGCCTTGCCCTAACCTTCCATAGTTTTTGTCAGGTTCTGTTCTTATCACCGAGAGTCGTCAAAATTGTTGTGTTCCATATTTTTATTCCCCTTTGATGCAGTGAGTTTTTGTTTCGAACCCTTATAGTTGTTGTTCTAGGTGTGCTTTCTTTATTTGTATTTTTTTGTTATTTTTTTTATTTTTTCCTGGGCCTTTCTTTCTTTGTTTTTGATTTTGATATATAAAATTCATAACAATATGCAACAAAAATTATAAAATGTGATTTGAGTTAAATGAAAGTTCAAAAAAATAGTATCCAAATTAAATAATGACAAATCTAATAAAAATGTCAAAAAATTCAAAAAAAATCTTGTTAATTAATAATTGTTGTCAATGAACCATATGTCTCTTTTTTTATTAAGAGATTTTGGATTTAAACTTCATCTAATACAAACTTAACTTAAAAAAAAAAAAAAAAGATATCTTGTATGTGTGGATGTGGTGTGTGTGAGTGTGTCTAATACCTAGAATTGAAATTTATCCCATCTGTCGACCTAAAAAAAATTGCTAGTAAGAAGAGTATTGGTCAATGGTCATTATCAACTAATATTTTGGTCAAGGGCTGCAAAAAACTGCAACAACAGCAAAACGTGCGGATGCATGATGACGATCACTCGATAGAGCCGTAGTTTTTCTCTCTCTTTTGGAACACGTGTCATTTGTTGTCAACAAATTTTTAGACATATGTTTTACCTATTTTTACACCAGATCCTAGAAAGCACAATACACTTCGTCTTTGCCTTCTATACATTTTATTTGAATTACAAGATTTTTCTCTCTCTTTTTGGAAGGGGCTTTGCTACAAACGAGTTAATTTGATTAAATGGTAAGAAATACTCTACAATTCAATGGTACCATTCTATGTTACTTACAAAATCCACATCTTACACAAAGGGAGAAGAGAGATTACGAGAACAAAGAGGATCTTCACTCTTCAAGTCTTATACGCGCGCGGTTTCAAGTGGTAAATATCTTGCTAAAATCAGAAACAACAAAAAAAGAAAAAAAAAGAAAGGGGCATTGAAAGAGCAATGATTGCTTTCCATTGGTCAATTGTAAGTGAAATGGCATCCATCGTAGCCTGCAAAAACAAAAGCTACTCTTAATTATACACCTAACATGATTGTAATTAGTTATACCAATACATAATAGTGTCAATAAACTACAAAGTTAATCATTATATTCTAGTTCATTAAAAAAAATCATTATATTCTATTGCTTATACTAAATAGAGTTTAGAACATGTTCTGGCTAGTTTTTTTCTTCTGCCCAAAAAAAAAAAGATGTATTTTTTATTGCAATTGAAAAATGTTTAAATATTTCTTGATATTTTATGGAAAGTTTGTCAAAATAAAAAAAAATTATCTTACTTGGAAAAAGAAACTACGTATACACACTACACAGTATTACTTTTCATAATTAAAATTATAAATAAAAAAATCAACTGAAAATAAGATAAAGTAAAACATTAACGAAAATAGAGAATCAAATTTCTCTTTTTTCTTTTCTACTTACTTGGATCAACAGCAACCAACATGGCTGTCCCTCCAAATTCACAATTGCCACCAGCACCCTTAGTCCTTTGCCAATAACTATTAAAAGCATATGAAGCATGTGCAAAAACAGTGTTGGGCTCATAACAAGGCCCACTAGGCTGAATAGAAGTGCAATCTGCCCCTGACCAGCAAGCATAATTCATGGCCTCTTGGATAATTGGGTCAGGGACTGATGGCTTGGCTACACACCACAACGCCGTGCTAGGAGCCATGTTCGGCGGCGGTGGAACACTTGGTGGTGGGTAGATCACGGGCGGCTGAAACACTACCGGGCTGGGGACATTGCCTCCGGTTGGTGATGGATAAATAGTTGGTGGGCCAGGGTTGACACCACCGCTAGAAGGGGACGGAATGTAGTACGGTGGGGTGGGCTCAAAAGAAGGCGGGCTCATTGATGGGCCAGGTGGGCCTGGTATAATAATTGGGGGATTCTCTATGGGCTCCGGTGAGCCCGGCACATTCTCTGGTGGGCTTGGAACAATGTCAGGCGTTGTTGGGCTGGGGAAGGACTCAGGTGGGCCTGGGATAATTGTTGTTGGGCTAGGGAATGACTCAGGTGGGCCTGGGGTAATGATTGTTGTTGGGCTTGGTGGTGGGCCTTGGGTTGGAATTGTTGGTGAGGAGTAATAGTAAGGGGGTGATGATTGATACCCTGTGGGGGTTGGAATGTTGGCTGAAGGTGAAGTTGGAGGTGGATACACACAATATGGAGGGTTGCTATTGCTGTCTGGTAATGGAACTGGAGGTAGTGATTCATAAGGTGGCAAAGAAAATGGGGAGCTAACACTATATGGTTGTGCGTTTGATGAAAATGTGTTTGGGTTAAGGTCAATTTTCTTTGTCATTTTCAATTTCTTTGTGATCTTATTGTTGGTTATGTTCCTTCTATGTTTATTAGGGCCTTTCAATAGTAGTCTCATTGATCTATCTGCATCTGCAAAGGGGATATCAAAGAGGATTCTAAACTATGATCAAGCATGACATAATTGCCATTAGAAATGTAATTTGTTTGATCTCAATAATAATATTATAATCCAATCATTGATTATGATATATACATTTGTCCAAAGCACATTTGTTTACATCTAAGTTGGAATTTTTACATTTGGGCAATGACGACAATGAGGTCTAAAAACCTGATACATATTATACCCAAAGCAATGGCAGATGAAACAATGGCGAAACAAAAGGCAAGACTTACCACAACGAGTGAGAGAAACAGATGCTAAAGTCATGTAGAGAAGAAGCACCATAGCTCTCAGTCTCAATCTGCTTGTTCCCATTGACCCACTTAGAAATTTTGGTTAATGCAATAATGTGCAATAGTTCTACACAAAATGGAAGGCTTCTTATTACTGCTTAACTCTCTTTTTATTGCACTCCCAATTTTCCAGAGTATAGAAAGACCCAAAGGAAGAACAATGTGACGCCTTTATAAATGCATATAGACACTTGGATGATTTATTACTACTAGAAATTGCCACCAGAGTAAAGGAAGAGTGGACAAGTGGTTCTGTTTGTTGTAAAGATTTATTCTTTGTTGTGGCACTGCTTTGATGCACACTCATCATCTTTAATTTGCTAAAAATGTGTGCAAGAAGGAATCTTAAAGTGCAGAAAAATTCTTAAAAATGTGTGTTTTTATGGGAATTAGACTAGAAATTGTCCCCAACAACACCCACTTTTTGGTTTTCTTCTTGATATTTATTATTTATTACAAGTACATTTTTCATGGTGGTATATATGCTTGCTTCCCTTGGAAAAAGATGAAAGTTTTTGGTTTTAGGCTCTTTTTGTTTTGCTTGCTTTCTACTCAAAGCTCTCTTACAAAAACACTAAACTCTTCTCTTCTTGTTGTGGGCTTGTATAGCGTGAGGAAGAGGAATTGGTGTAGTAAAAAAACAAAGATTTTTACTAAAATTATAAATTAAAGAACATGTGCAATGTAGATGATTTTTTTTTTGTGGATTTTTTTATTAAAAAAAAGACAATCTTTACATTTTATGATAGCATCACCATATTCTAAAACAAAAATATATACAGTGAGCTATATCTTCAAATTGGCACTTAAAAAGAATGCAACCAATTTTTGCTTCTTACATTGCTTTTAGGGAAAGTATGCTTTAGGCTACCATTAATGTGTCAAAGTTTCTTGTTTTAGAGCTACAACTCTTTTTTATGGTGGAAAAGGATAGACAGAGATTGTTTACGTAGGAAAACAAGAGATAAGTGATGTGACATAGTACTAATTTAGTACTTGGGCAACTTTTATGACGTTTTCTATTACTATGGTTTATTAATTCTTTGTTGTGTGTTATTAGGTATGGGTTAGCCTAATTACTAGGAAGAGAATGAGGAGTTTCTGCTTGTGAGAAGTTTTTGTTTGGAATCTGAATATAATCTTCATTTTTCTCCTTAATCCTCATTTTTGGTTGTTAATCATTCCTGTGTCGAAATTTGGCACTTGGCAAAGAATAAGCGAATTAGGCTTAGAGCCAGAGATGTTTTGGTATGACAAAAAATTGGAGTTAAAATTTAATGTTTTCGTGTATAGTATATTAGTATTCATAGTTTGAAATTAATAATTATACACAGAATAACTAAAAGCTCTGAATGAAGCGAAAAATTGAGACTGCAAAATGTTTTGGGTGATTCTTTGAGATTAAAAATGAAGTAACTAAAAAAATTTTGACTGAAAAATAATTATTCAAGGATTAAATGAATACGAAAAAGGCTGGTTTGGTGTCCAAATATTTTAGTAATTTTAAATTTGAAAAATGATTGGTATGGAGTCTTAATCATCTTCCTAACTTCTAATTAAAGAAAATTTTAAATTTTTTAACTTTTCGATGTTTTTAAAAAATAATATATATTAAAATTTTCATTTATTTAAGTGTTAAGATAATAAATAAAAAGATAAATTAGAATTTTTAATCATTACTCATATAATTTTATCCTTTTATCTACTAGTGCCTGTATTGAAAGACAATATTAGTTAATTCGCATTCTTTTACTAATTAAATTTTAGAATAATATCAATTATCAAATGTGAGACTTATCAAGCTGATAGAGATTTTGTTTTCTTATTAAATAGTTAACTAATGCTACATATCTAAGGGTGACAAACAAAAAAATTTGTCCCACACTGCCATCCTAAACGCCTGCCATCCGCAATCTGAATTAAAATTATTGGACTAATATTTGGACTAAGAAATTGACAAACAGGTCAAAATCTGCCAGGTCAAATAAGAAAATTTCAATTACAAATAAGAAACTAATATCTGGACTAAAATATGGGTTAAATGTTGTGTCTTTCTTAATAGATTATTGGATTAGAAGTTAAGATATTTATGTTAGATTGTTAAAAAATTTGTTAGAACATTAAAAAAATAGTAAAAGGAATGAAAATTTTTTTAAATAGATTAAAAAGATCGCTTATTTATTTTGCAAATCAGTCTATTTAATTCACAGATTAATTGAGCCAAATCCATTAAATGCCTCATTTTTACGAATCTATTCTTGAGAAAAAAAAAAAAAAAAAGCTACTGGTTAAATGGGTCAACCGGCGATAGATTCGATAATTTTTAACAATGCTACATAAAAATATCAATATAATTAAATAACCAACGTATATCAATCTTTAATACACTATTTATCTATAAAAAATATAACAAAATGATTGTAGGAGATATCATGTCTCAAATATTTTCTCTCGTACATTTAAAATTCAAAATTATATCTACTAAAAATTAAAATAGTCAAATTTAAATAGAAATTCCAACAAAACAGAAATAAAAAACAAAATTACACCAAGTGTTCGTTTGGTGGACAAGTTTTAGCTACTGCGGTGGACTCAAATTGAGTAGAGCATGACATGTTTATTATTTAAAGTTTATTTTTTTTATACAAAAATACTTTGTGTATTCAGTCACCAAATTAACCACTAACTGGAATATTGTTGCTCATTCTCTAGCTAAAAAAGGGCAAGACTTACCACTTGGGTTGCATGTGTTTGATGTTCCTCTCCTGACATCTCTCAAACTCTTTCCTTTGATTGTTTTGGTTGTTTTAGATTAAGAGGATCATATTAGTCTTTATTTTCTGTCGGAGTCTTTGACATTTTTTTTTTAAAAAAAAAAAATCAACCACCACATATATTTTTTTATAGGGTAAAATAATTTTTTATCCCTGAATTTTATTAAAAATTTTAAAAATACTCCTAAGTTTTAATTTGTTTTAATTTTATCCTTAATGTTTTCGATTTGCATCAATTTTATCCTTATTTTCAAATTTTTCGGTCAAACTATAGTCAACAATATTTTTTTCCAATAACACCCCCCAAACTCTATTCTCTTTCATCATCATCAAGAACAATAGCTACCCAACACTCCCGTCACCATTTGCGCTCCAATTCCGGCCACCGCAAGACCCATCATTCCACCACCGATCCCTAACCATGGCTCCAACCAACAAGAACAATGAAGCACTTGAAATCAAATCCATCAACATTTAAGAAGAAGAAGAAGCAAAATAAAAAATGGGCAACAGCAACATCAACAACAACAAAACACAACAACAGCTCCATGCAACAACAGATCAAAACTCCATAACAAACAAGAGGTACAAGTCCTTTCTGATTCTCAATTATTTTCTCCTCTTTGTGGGTACCGTATCTTCAAACATGCTTTCAAAGATTTCAACAAAAAGATTTTACCTTTATCGATCTTTGTTGAAATCATGTTGGGAATCAACAACCTTCTCTTCTCATGGGGGGTTTTGTATCTTTCAGTTTGCAAGTGTTGAAGGTAAGGTCCCATGGAAGTTGTTGGAGTCAAGTCAGAGATGCTCGAGCTTCTTTAGAGCTCCGATAGTGATCGAAATTCCATTGAAAAAGTCATTATAGGACAAGTTGATGAGCTGGTATTGAGATTTGGAGAAGTTCATTGGAATGTCGCCGGAAAATGTCGCTGGAGAGGAGGTTGTGAGCGAGGTTAAGTAGCTGGAGGTTGGCGAGGTTGGGTCCCTAGAGGTTGGTGAGGTTGAGGAGCGGCGTAGAAAGATGGCTGGAGAGGGATGATGGTTTCAGTGGCTAAGAGAAGGGGGGGTTGAATCTTAGCCCCTTTTTCAACAGCTAACACTTGCTGATTCTTGGAAGAGACTTTTCTGTTTTTGCTCGTCACTTGACACGAGCAACTTTGTTTTGTCTCATCCCTTGCCACGAGACTTTTTGTTTTGTCTCGTCACTCGGTACGAGGAAATTGTGTCTTTTGCTCGTGTGTGATAGAAAACAGAAATGGAGTAGAAAGAGAAGAAGATTGCACCCAGATATATCCTGGTTCGGCTGCTAAGTGCAGTGCAGCCTACATCCAGTCTCCATCACAAATATGATGGAATTTCACTATAACCAATCTGATTACAACTTGTAAAGTGCTAACCCAACTTACAAGGGGATTCCCACAGAATCATGATACACAACAAAGATGTACAAAGGAACTCTAAGACATCAAAGGCTTTTCTTTTAATTTTGCACTCTCTGCCTTTTTCCGCTCTATGGCTTTTTCATTACAAACCTCACTTGTTTGCCTTTTACCATGAGACTCAAGACATGACAAAATTAAACAGAAAATTATAAAACAGAGAATATTGAAGGAGAAGAGAAAACTGTTAGCTCAGGTAGCTCTGAGAACTCTGTGCCTTGCACTCTCAAATCTAACTCCTTGCTTCAAACTGTGGTTGTTTCCCCTTTTTAAAGAAACAGGAAAGCCTCCACACTTGAAGCCAAAACCGAACCAACTTTCTTCCTCCTTCAACAAACCGGTTCGGCCACACAAAGAGAGAAGAGATAACCATGCATTAACCAACATGCAATTACCTCTAGTCCTTTCTTGATCATCAACCTTCATCAATCCGGGCTCTCCATCCTTGGCTTGCTCTCCAAGATGGATTTCTGGCCCTTGATGCCTCATGATGATGATGACTTCATCTGCTTCAAACTCTGCCTCCAACCATCACTTCGCCACTCTAGCTACTCCCTGTGGTGGTTGGTCAGATTCGAAGACAAGCCATGCTTCAAGAATCTCCCTCTTGGCCGAATCTTCTTCTTCCATTTTGAGCATGAAAGGCTCAAGATTGCTTCACCAAATCTAACCACATTTGGTAAGTATCTTAGCCACAGCTCATCTTTCTTTTGGTATGTTTTCTTGCCATCATTAGCTTGATGGTCTTGATGCATGCTTCTCTTTCCTTTTCTTCGTTGAAGAGCACGGCCTCCATTGTTTCCTGGACAAGGACCGAATAGAGAAGAAGAAAGAGATGAGAGAGAATTAAAGAATCTGAAAGAAACGCAACACAAAGTGGTTGATCAAATTAATTAGGCTTAGCTTGCTTTTACTTCCCTATTGAGTGGCGTGTAAGACACAATAGCCATCAATCACTTCAGCTGAATTTTTCTCTCTCATGTTCCCCATGCATTAATTAACAATGTAATAGATTTTGAAATCCATCACTTTGTTAGAGTTTGGTTCCGTTGGAAGCACTATGCTTTCATTTTCCTTTTGATTCGGACCAAACATGGAAGCTATTCTCTTTAGTATATTTTGGGCTTGTGACAAAATGATCAAAGCTGGCCCATTTAATAAGCATTTGCTTTCCTGATACAATTGTGTAGCGGATCAAGCATAGGAAGCAAATAAGAGAGCATTTGGTTGGGCTTGTAACATCAACATTTATTCTGGCCCATTAATATAAATTTCAGCCTTATAGTATAAAGCTTGTAGCAAGGCTTCTTATTGGGCTTAAGTCAGAAACTTATTTCCCGGCCCATCATAGATCCTGTAACAAAATTATTAACCAAAAATATGTTAAATGATAATCAGATTAATAATTTTGTAATTAATTATTTTAACAATGTTTAGTCATCACAAGTATTAATTTAGAGTTTTCCAAACTCATCAATCTCCCCCTTGATGACAAACATTATTAAAATTGAAATGGAAAGAAATTAAAAGATTGAGTAAGTAATACTCCCTTTGATTTGAATTTCTCCCCCTTTCAAAATGTCACATGGCTCCCCCTTAATATATGCTATTTTACCAAGGGAAGCATAAACCTGTAACATTTAAATCAAGCTTCAAGTAACAATGTTATTTAGCAGATTTTACAATGCTAAATTGCTTGATTTATGAGCAGTTTTAATTGATAACCAAAACTCATTTGATATCATAACTGATTTACTGCTCAAACTACAAAAAGTTTCCAAAATATTTTTCAAACATTTTCCTGTTTAGGATATCAGAGCAAATCAACATGATGGAAAATATTTGAAGACCAAAACAAGGCAGTTTTGATATGTTACACAATTAAAGGAACTGCCAAAAATAAATTTTTAAACCAACCAGTTTATCAATGATGAATCAATCAGCCATGCATCAAACATCATTATCAACCAAATGCTAAAATAGACTAATCATGATAAACTACAACATGCAGTTCAAACAGTAATGATCATAGTAAAACCAATGCATTATCAACATGCATTCTTTGAACAAGGGTGATCATGTATTTTCAAATGAAAATTTCATCCCCTGTTCCCTTGTTTTTCCAGCCCCTGTTTCGTTTTTCCAGCCCCTGTTTCGTTCCAATTTCAATTTTGGAACCTAAATTTCCTCCCCCTTTTGTCATCAAAGGGGCACCTGCACAAATCATGATAAACATAACAAAAAGGAACAATATAAAATAGCAAAAGTGTATCAAAGCATCCTAAAGATTATCCTAAAGCAGTGAGTATCAAGTCATGCTTATACAAAAAGAGATTGAGCCTAATGGAGCCAATATCAAACAGAGAAAAAAAAATCACTAATCATCAGAGAATTGCATGTCCTCTTCTTCAGCGCCTCCTTCACTCTCTTCTCCCAAATCCTTGTTAAGTTGTTCCAGCATCAAGTTGACCCTTTCTTTGCAGTTCTTCCAAGCTTTCTCATTCTCATAAGCCTGTTTCCGGGCTTCTTTATGAGATCGAAACATCATGTCAGCCATGTTTGAGAATTCTCCCAAGATCAGTTGAAAGGACCTGATTGTTTTGGAAGATTCTGGTCTTCCTTCATGCTCACTGTCCGATTTTCTCCCTTTGGTTTCTTTAGTCACGCCTCCACCACGGATTGTAGACACATCGTTTTCTACTTTCTCATTCAACAAATCAACTTTAAAGTACTCAAATATTCCAGTTAAAAACATACCATAAGGCAGATTAGCCTTTCTGGTGCTTTTAACAGAATCCCACATGTGTCTAATCATAATATAACCAAAAGAGATAGGAGTAGAGGTAACCAAAGCAAACAATATGAGACAGTCAGAAAATGTTACTCGGTTGTGTGAGCCGCTTTGGGGAGTCAGAATATGAGTGATGATGCGATGAAGCAAGGAATTGACCGGTCCAAGAGCTTTGTGAGTTGGAGTGGTTCCATGCAATCCGGAAAGGTTTGTGCAAATGTGCTGAAGGACAGTTTTGTGAGAAATGCCGACTTGTGTGTCCCATTTTTCCACCATGTAAGCTCTCGGTCCTTCATCCTTGAAGCCTAGGGCCGCTCCAATTGTCTCAGCATCAAGGGCTATTTGAACCCTTTTGACATAGGAATGAAGGGTGCCATCGATGAGCCGCATGTTAGCATAAAATTCTCTAACAAGACCTGGGTACACCGGCTTTTTGATAAGGAGCAGAGGCTTCCAGTTGAGAAGTTCAAACAGAGAGGGAATGTTGGTGTTCTTGAGATTGTCGAGACTGACAAGATATGTAGTGCACAGATGGCGTTTCTCCACAACCTCTTTGTGGAACTCATATGAGATGCATGAGTTAAACCTGCTTGGATCATAGTGAGAGTGAGACTTGCGAAACTTGTCTCAGAATTCCATGGATTCCAAGTTCGCAGGTTCGGTTGTGTCATTTAGTGCAAACCCTTGATCTTTCTTTGAGCCTTTTCCGGGGGTTGTCTTCTTCGGTGATGAGGGAGGAGGAGAAGGAGTAGGAGAGGTATGAGACTCTTGCTCTTCTTCTTCGACTGCCGGTTGTTTGTTCTTTCCTCGGCCTGAGCTCTTGTGAGCAATAACCTTCTTTCTCATGGTGGTGGTTCGCTTAGATGGTGGTGAAGGAGAAGATGATGAGGTTGAGTGAATGTGGATATGAGTGTGGGTTTGAGGCGTTTGAGGTTTCTGAGAAAGAAGAATTCTCTCACTCTTTCTTGGCGCGGTTTTCTTTTTCATATTAATGGAGGAATGAGAATATGAAGGGGTGAGGTTGACAACCGAGTGGAGTGGGAGAGAAGTAAGATGGATGATGCATTTAATGTGTCGTGGAGAGAGAGAGAGATGGAAATAATGATCATTAGTGGGAGGTTAATGACCATTATGGGCGGTTATTGCCCAGAAAGATGATTTCCTTTTTAATTTTTGAAATCAAAAACTGAAAAGTGGTTACCTTAAATCTAGGGATTAGATGGAGAAAAGGATTTGATTTGACAATAACCACTTCCAAGAAGATATTATGACACAAGGAGGAAGATTCTTAAGTACATAGTGAGATAACTAACAAAAGTGTTATGGCGGGTTTATGAAAAATTTTGGTGGGGCCCATAAAATTTTGAATTCTGCGTTGCCTCCCCCTAGACCACAGCTCTTCCATTGCGCCATTTATTTTTATCTCGTCCAAACCTACGAGCAAAACAGAACAGAGTCACAAATTCATAGATTTTCAATAAAACTCAAATCAAACATTCCCAGACTTTTTCTCAATGTACAGAATCTGTCTTCACAGAGAGGTTTTGTAAAAATATCAGCAATTTGATCTTCAGATTTTACAAATTGAATATCAATAGTACCCTTTTGCACATGTTCCCTAATAAAATGATATTTTATCTCAATGTGCTTAGTTCTTGAGTGCAGAACAGGATTTTTTGAAATGTTTATAGCACTCATATTATCACAAAATAAGGGTATACTATTGATTTTTAATTTGTAATCTTCCAATTGTGTTTTTAACCAAATTAATTGTGAACAACAAGCAGATGCGGAAACATATTCGGCTTCAGCAGTGGATAGAGCCACTGTGGCTTGTTTCTTGCTTGACCACATGTTGAGTGAGCTTCCAAGGAAGCAACACATGCCGGAGGTGCTCCTCCTATCCACCCGATCTCCCGCATAATCTGCATCACAAAAACCTACTGCACAAAAATCATCAGATTTAGGATACCATAATCCATAATTACAAGTTCCCTTAATGTATCTAATGATGCGTTTAACGGCTGTGAGGTGGGATTTTTTTGGATGAGATTGAAATCTTGAACAAACACCCACACTTTGGACTATATCCGGTCTAGAGGAGGTAAGGTACATGAGTGAACCTATCATTCCTCTATACCTTGTTTCGTCCACATCTTGGCCATCATCATCCTTTTCAAGTTTAGTATTGGGATGCATAGGAGTGCCCATTGATTTGGAATTTTCTAGGCCAAACTTTTTGATAAGTTCTTTTGCATATTTTCCTTGGTGAATAAAAGTACCACTAGGAGTTTGCTTAATTTGGAGGCCAAGAAAGAAAGTAAGCTCTCCCATTAAACTCATCTCAAACTCACTAGTCATGAGTTTTCCAAACTCTTCACACAAGGAGATATTGGCCGAACCAAATACAATGTCATCAACATAAACTTGAACAAGAAGGATATCATCATTAGATGTCTTAATGAATAAGGTAGTGTCGGTGGTTCCCCTTTGAAAATGATTTTCCAACAAAAAGGCACTAAGCCTCTCATACCAAGCTCTTGGAGCTTGTCTAAGACCATAAAGAGCCTTAGTTAATTTAAAGACATGATTTGGAAATTCTTTATGTTCAAAACCGGGGGGTTGAGCCACATACACTTCCCTATCAATAAAACCATTAAGGAATGCACACTTAACATCCATTTGAAACATTTTGAAACCCTTATGGGCAGCATAGGCAAGAAGCAACCTAATTGCTTCCATTCTAGCTACCGGAGCAAAAGACTCATCAAAATCAATTCCCTCTTCTTGATCGTAACCTTGGGCCACTAATCTAGCCTTGTTACGAACAACTTGTCCATCCTCACCAAGTTTATTCTTAAAAACCCACTTAGTACCCGTTACCTTCTTACCATCCGGATGAGGTACTAGTGTCCAAACCTTATTCTTGTCAAATTGAGCAAGCTCCTCTTGCATTGCTTTGACCCATGATGGATCCTCAAGAGCTTGTTTGACATTGTTGGGCTCTATTTGTGACAAGAGAGCAAGATTACTAGGTTCGGTTGGCCTTTTGGTGGATGATCTTATTGTTACACCTTGAGAGGGATCACCAATGATGAAGTCATGAGGATAACCCTTCATAGACTTCCATTCTCTAGGCTTTCGGACAGGTGTTGAGCTTTGATGAACTTCTGGTGGTCTCACTGTTTCAGTTTCTCGTCCCTGCTCAGGAGACAAATCGGAAGTTTCTCCTTCAATCTGACGAGACAAAACTGGACTGACAGATTCTTCATTCTGGACAGATTTGGGATTTTCTTTGCTTATTTCAGCTCCTTCTCCATCTGAATCATTATCTATCACAGTACTGGGAATTAAGTTAGAATCACAAAAAGTAACATGTATGGATTCCTCTATTGTCCTATGTTCCTTGAGATAAATTCTATAAGCCTTGCTTGTGGTGGAATATCCAACAAACATTCCTTCATAGGATTTTGGATTAAACTTTCCAAGATTTTCTTTATTATTAAGCACAAAGCATTTACATCCAAAAACATGAAAATACTTAAGATTTGGAGGGGTTCCTTTCCATAGCTCATAAGGAGTTTTCTTTAACCCTTTTCTAATGATTGTTCTATTCAAAATATAACATGCTATGTTCACAGCTTCAGCCCATAAAAATTTAGGAATTTCATGCTCACATAGCATGGCCCTAGTCATTTCTTGAAGGCTTCGATTCCTTCTTTCAACCACCCCATTTTGTTGGGGTGTTCTAGGGCATGAGAAATTATGAGAAATCCCTAAGTCATCACAGAATTTTTCAAAATCTTGATTTTCAAATTCTCTTCCATGATCACTTCTTAAATGGGCAATTTTCAAATCCTTTTCATTTTGAATTTTCTTACAAAGGGTGGAAAAAGCATAAAACGTATCATTCTTATGAGCAAGGAAAAGTACCCAACCGAATCTAGAGTAATCATCAACCACAACAAGGCCATAATGTTTACCTCCCAAACTTTGAGTTCTAGTAGGACCAAAAAGATCAATATGTAACATTTCCAATGGCCTTTTGGTTGAGATTCCATCTTTTAATTTAAAAGAAGATTTTACTTGCTTGCCCAATTGGCAAGCATCACAAGTAAGATCCTTATCAAACTTGATGTTTGGAATTCCTCTAACCAAATTCCTTTTGACTAGCTTAGAAATTTGGTACATGCTAGCATGTCCCAACTTTCTATGCCAAAGCCATTTTTCAGATTCAAGTGAGGTAAAGCATGTTACATTTTGTTCCTTTAAATCCTCAAGAGTTAATCCATACACATTATTGCATCTTTTAGCTTCAAATAAAACATCCCCAGTTTTTTCACAAACAACCATGCAAACAAACTTCTTAAAGATAACATCAAAACCTAAATCACACAATTGACTAACACTAAGTAAGTTATGTTTCAAACCATTTACAAGAAGCACATCATTTATACAAGAAGAAAAGTTTTTACCAACTTTCCCAACAGCCACTATTTTTCCTTTTGCATCATCACCAAAGGTAACAAGTCCTCCATCATATTCATCAAGCTTTATGAAGAAGGTTGTCTTCCCGGTCATATGCCTAGAGCATCCGCTATCCATGTACCACATATTTTCCTTTTTCTTGGATGCTAGGCAAACCTACAAAATAAACTCAAGTGACCTTAGGTATCCAAATTTTCTTGGATCCTTTCACGTTAAACCATCTCTTGTGTCCCAGATCATTATAATCAAAAACAACCTTGTAAACCTTATCACCTATCATTCTTTCTCCAAAGAAACATTGAACTGGAAAATGACCACTTTGGTTACATAGTTTACAAAATCTTGGAGTTGCTGTTTTGTTAAAGGGAGTTGGGTCTTGATACTTAACATCATTTGAAGATGAAGCAATGTTTTCAAAATGTGATTTTTCAGATTTATAAAAACTCAACCCAGCTTTATCATAAAGAGGTTTTTGACTAGCCAAGATTTGATTCAAATTTTTAGAACTTTGGGTGAACTTGGCTAAGTCTTCCTTAAGTCTTTTAACCTCTTTAAGCAACTCTTCATTTTGCTTAAAATAATTCACATATGCAAGAACAGAATGGTCACTTTCACAGCTTCTAGCTTGGGCTTTTAACTGCTTATTCTCTTCTACAAGATCACAAGCAGTTTCGGCCTCTCTTAGTTTTTCTTTGAGAAAATCATTTTCAGCTTTAAGAATGAAGTTTTGTTGTTCAAGATCTTGATTCTCAGTTAGAAAGCATCTTATTTTTCCAGAAAGATGGTCTATCATAAGATGAAGGTCTTCAGTGTTAGAGTTTTGAAATGATACCTGATCTATCTCATTTGCCATGAGACAGGGCTGTGATTTAGTCTCAGACTCTTCATCATCATCATCTGAGTCATTTTCCAAATCTTCCCATGTGGCCATCAGTCCCTTCTTCTTCACTCTTTTCGGCTTTTCTTCCCTTTTCAACTTGGGACAGTCAGATTTGAAGTGCCCCATTTCCTTGCAGTTGAACAGGTTACCTTGCTAAGATCTTTCTTTGTCCTTCTAGAGCTGCCGCCTTTGCCTTTGAGTTTTGCCATTTTCCTGAATTTTTTTGCAAACAACACAAACTTATTTTCAGAAGAGTTATCACTGGATTCATCATCCAGAGGGTTAGTCACAGAAGTAAATGCAATTCCTTTCGTTTTTGAATCCTTTTTCAAGTAGGAGTTTTCAAAAGCAAGTAAGTTTCCTCTCAAATCATCAAGTGTCATGGAATCTAAGTTACTACTATCAGAAATAATTAAAGCTTTTGTTTCCCACTCTTTTGTGAGACACCTCAACACTCTTCTCACTAGCACAGATTCTGAATGTGTGATTCCAAGAGCATCTAAGCCAATAGTGATGGCATTGAACCGTTCGAATAGTTCATCGATGGATTCTCCTTCCTTCATTGTAAACATTTCATATTCCCTGTTTAGCATGTCTGTCCGAGTCTTCTTTACAATGGTGGTTCCTTCATGAGTGATTTGCAACTTGTCCCAGATTTCCTTTGCCGTTGTGCATCGTGATACTCGTCGGTACTCCTCAAAGCTGATAGCACAGTTGAGCAGATTGGTTGCCTTGGCATTTAACTCCACCTTCTTCCTATCTTCCTCGGTCCAGCTTGCTTCTGGTTTCAGAGAGGTTACTCCTTGAGCATTTGTGGTAGTCAGAAATTTAGGACCTTCCAAGATGATTTTCCAAAGTCTGTAATCTACAGCTTGTACAAATATCTTCATCCTCTCCTTCCAATAGGTGTAATTTTTCCCATTGAAAAGAGGAGGTCTGTTGCTTGATTGTCCTTCGGTCAGATTATAAGACACCACATTTGTGCCACTGTTTTCCGCCATTAGGATCTTTACTCCAAGCTGCAAAGCTTGATCTCTTTGAGACCAAGCTCTGATACCAATTGATGGTTTCAGTGGCTAAGAGAAGGGGGGGTTGAATCTTAGCCCCTTTTTCAACAGCTAACACTTGCTGATTCTTGGAAGAGACTTTTCTGTTTTTGCTCGTCACTTGACACGAGCAACTTTGTTTTGTCTCGTCCCTTGCCACGAGACTTTTTGTTTTGTCTCGTCACTCGGTACGAGGAAATTCTGTCTTTTGCTCGTGTGTGATAGAAAACAGAAATGGAGTAGAAAGAGAAGAAGATTGCACCCAGATATATCCTGGTTCGGCTGCTAAGTGCAGTGCAGCCTACATCCAGTCTCCATCACAAATATGATGGAATTTCACTATAACCAATCTGATTACAACTTGTAAAGTGCTAACCCAACTTACAAGGGGATTCCCACAGAATCATGATACACAACAAAGATGTACAAAGGAACTCTAAGACATCAAAGGCTTTTCTTTTAATTTTGCACTCTCTGCCTTTTTCCGCTCTATGGCTTTTTCATTACAAACCTCACTTGTTTGCCTTTTACCATGAGACTCAAGACATGACAAAATTAAACAGAAAATTATAAAACAGAGAACATTGAAGGAGAAGAGAAAACTGTTAGCTCAGGTAGCTCTGAGAACTCTGTGCCTTGCACTCTCAAATCTAACTCCTTGCTTCAAACTGTGGTTGTTTCCCCTTTTTAAAGAAACAGGAAAGCTTCCACACTTGAAGCCAAAACCGAACCAACTTTCTTCCTCCTTCAACAAATCGGTTCGGCCACACAAAGAGAGAAGAGATAACCATGCATTAACCAACATGCAATTACCTCTAGTCCTTTCTTGATCATCAACCTTCATCAATCCGGGCTCTCCATCCTTGGCTTGCTCTCCAAGATGGATTTCTGGCCCTTGATGCCTCATGATGATGATGACTTCATCTGCTTCAAACTCTGCCTCCAACCATCACTTCGCCACTCTAGCTACTCCCTGTGGTGGTTGGTCAGATTCGAAGACAAGCCATGCTTCAAGAATCTCCCTCTTGGCCGAATCTTCTTCTTCCATTTTGAGCATGAAAGGCTCAAGATTGCTTCACCAAATCTAACCACATTTGGTAAGTATCTTAGCCACAGCTCATCTTTCTTTTGGTATGTTTTCTTGCCATCATTAGCTTGATGGTCTTGATGCATGCTTCTCTTTCCTTTTCTTCGTTGAAGAGCACGGCCTCCATTGTTTCCTGGACAAGGACCGAATAGAGAAGAAGAAAGAGATGAGAGAGAATTAAAGAATCTGAAAGAAAAGCAACACAAAGTGGTTGATCAAATTAATTAGGCTTAGCTTGCTTTTACTTCCCTATTGAGTGGCGTGTAAGACACAATAGCCATCAATCACTTCAGCTGAATTTTTCTCTCTCATGTTCCCCATGCATTAATTAACAATGTAATAGATTTTGAAATCCATCACTTTGTTAGAGTTTGGTTCCGTTGGAAGCACTATGCTTTCATTTTCCTTTTGATTCGGACCAAACATGGAAGCTATTCTCTTTAGTATATTTTGGGCTTGTGACAAAATGATCAAAGCTGGCCCATTTAATAAGCATTTGCTTTCCTGATACAATTGTGTAGCGGATCAAGCATAGGAAGCAAATAAGAGAGCATTTGGTTGGGATTGTAACATCAACATTTATTCTGGCCCATTAATATAAATTTCAGCCTTATAGTATAAAGCTTGTAGCAAGGCTGCTTATTGGGCTTAAGTCAGAAACTTATTTCCCGACCCATCATAGATCCTGTAACAAAATTATTAACCAAAAATATGTTAAATGATAATCAGATTAATAATTTTGTAATTAATTATTTTAACAATGTTTAGTCATCACAAGTATTAATTTAGAGTTTTCCAAACTCATCAAGGGAGTTGTTCTGGAGGTAGACTACACGACGGAGGAGACGGTCGGAGAGGGAGTGAGGGATGGGGCTATTCCTGAGTGAGTTTGGGGATAATGATGAAAGAGAAGAGGGTTTGGAGGGTGTTATTGGAAAAAAATAATGTTGACCATAGTTTGACCAAAAAATTTGAAGATAATGATAAAATTGATGCAAATCGAAAACATTAAGGATAAAATTGAAACAAATTAAAACTTAGAGGTATTTTTGAAACTTTTAGTAAACTTCAGGGACAAAAAATATACTTTACCCTTTTTTATATTTATACATATTGATTCACATATTTTTTTAGTTAAATGATTAGCCTATGAAAAATCAAACCTACCATAATAGAATAATCAAATCTATAATAGTAAAATAATCAAATTTATTTATGATAGTATAATAAATATTTTTTATGAGACGTCAAATACATATTTCTATACATAATGACTGATTTCCTTCATCTGGCTTCTACTTGTGCGTCTTTTCTAGTCTAGTTTTGCAGGTGAAGTTTTAGTTTAAGATGCATGCATGGATAATAAGAGAAAAAGTGATGCATGGATAATAAGAGAAAAAGTGATCCTAGTGAGAGCGAATTCAACGGTTGCATCAGGTGTCAAGAAGAGATCAAAGGGATTTAAAGTGTCTTTTAAGGACAAAGTGGTAGGAATTTCAGCACCTAAACCTCTTGTTGTTAATGAGGCTTTGGATGGGAATAGGTTGGCCATCGTCTCTGGTAAATAGGGTGATATTGAACCACCATCAGTGACTTTTTTGGAAGAGCGAAGAAGAATTCTTGCTACATCATATGAAAGAAGTTTAGTGAATAAGTTTTTTGGAAAGCATGTAAATTACACTGCTTTAATCCATATACCCAAAGGGTTATAGAGGTTGAAAGGAGGATTCAACATTATAGATGTGTGTTTTGGCTACTTTATTTTAAAGTATAACCTGTTAGAGGGCATGGATAAAATCCTTATGGGTGGTCCTTGGAAACTCAACGGATACTACCTGGCGGTTATGCCTTAGACTGTATCCTTTTTACCTTGCGAGATTTTTTTTAGGGCAACTACAATTTAGGTTCAAATCAATGGTTTGAACATTTTGTGTAATACCCTAATTTTTAGCAACTCATGATCGCACTAAAAGTCCGGCATCACCTACTTTTACTCCTTTAGTTTCATATTATATTTATTTAATACTGAACCTTTGCGAATACGAACCTAAACTTTTAATTAAGAAAATGAAAATTCTTTATTTTAAAGTACTTAACCACAAAGATATATATATATATATATATATATATATATATATATATATATATAGCATTAAATAGATAGATTTATTCCAAGATTCTCCAAAACAAATCCTATCCCTCTAAAACTAAAAATAATAAATGATGAGGGGAACATAAATTCTAACAACTCAACTCGTGAACATAATCTTCTATACTCTTGTAGCTCCGCACTAAACCTTTACACTTGTAACTAAAAGGGGTGGAGATAGGAGGTAAGAACTGGTGAGTTCTTAGTAGGGTCGGGGTGTATAGTTATATTCATTTTATATATATGGTGCGCGAAATTGTGAACAATACTTTTTCACAACTCTCATAATCCCCGGTCATCGGCGCCAAAAACTTGGCAGCGCGACACCATGGCATTACACAACTTCGCACAACTAACCAGCAAGTGCACTGGGTCGTCCAAGTAATAAACCTTACGCGAGTAAGGGTCGATCCCACGGAGATTGTTAGTATTGAAGCAAGCTATGGTCATCTTGTAAATCTTAGTCAGGCAAACTCAAATGTGTATGGTGATGAACGAAAATAACACAAAGATAAAGATAGAGATACTTATGTAATTCATTGGTAGGAACTTCAGATAAGCGCATGAAGATGCCTTCCCTTCCGTCTCTCTGCTTTTCTACTGTCTTCATCCAATCCTTCTTACTCCTTTCCATGGCAAGCTTAAGCAAGGGTTTCACCGTTGTCAGTGGCTACCTCCCATCCTCTCAGTGAAAGCGATTGCATATGCTCTGTCACAGCATAGCGGAATTCATCTGTCGGTTCTCAATCAGGCCGGAATAGAATCCAGTGATTCTTTTGCGTCTGTCACTAACGCCCCGCCCTCAGGAGTTTGAAGCACGTCACAGTCATTCAATCATTGAATCCTACTCAGAATACCACAGACAAGGTTAGACCTTCCGGATTCTCTTGAATGCTGCCATCAGTTCTCGCCTATACCACGAAGACTCTGATCTCACGGAATGGTTGGCTCATTTGTCAGGCGAGCACTCGGTTGTCAGGCGATCAACCATGCATCGTGCAATCAGGAATCCAAGAGATATTCATTAGAGCCTTAGTTGCTTGTAGAACAGAGGTGGTTGTCAGTCACCTTGTTCATGAGTGAGAATGATGATGAGTGTCACGGATCATCACATTCATCAAGTTGAAGAACAAGTGATATCTTAGAACAAGAACAAGCGGAATTGAATGGAAGAACAATAGTAATTGCATTAATACTCGAGGTACAGCAGAGCTCCACACCTTAATCTATGGTGTGTAGAGGCTCCACCGTTGAAAATACATAAGAACAAAGTCTAGGCATGGCCGAATGGCCAGCCTCCCAATGATCTAAGAACTAGACGTCCAAAGATGAAAATACAATAGTAAAAGGTCCTACTTATAGAAAACTAGTAGCCTAAGGTTTACAGAGATGAGTAAATGACATAAAAATCCACTTCCGGGCCCACTTGGTGTGTGCTTGGGCTGAGCAATGAAGCATTTTTCGTGCAGAGACTCTTCTTGGAGTTAAACGCCAGCTTTTATGCCAGTTTGGGCGTTTAACTCCCATTTGGGTGCCAGTTCCAGCGTTTAACGCTGGGATTCCTGAGGGTGACTTTGAACGCCGGTTTGGGCCATCAAATCTTGGGCAAAGTATGGACTATCATATATTGCTGGAAAGCCCAGGATGTCTACTTTCCAACGCCGTTGAGAGCGCGCCAATTGGGCTTCTGTAGCTCCAGAAAATCCACTTCGAGTGCAGGGAGGTCAGAATCCAACAGCATCTGCAGTCCTTTTCAGCCTCTGAATCAGATTTTTGCTCAGGTCCCTCAATTTCAGCCAGAAAATACCTGAAATCACAGAAAAACACACAAACTTATAGTAAAGTCTAGAAAAGTGAATTTTAGCTAAAAACTAATAAAAATATACTAAAAACTAACTATATCATATCAAAAACATACTAAAAACAATGCCAAAAAGTGTATACATTATCCGCTCATCAATATACTTGATCAGCAATAATAGTGAACAAAGTACAATCCAATTCAACAGTTATAGAATACAGAATTCAAACCATCATTTAGCACACCCATAATCACAGAAAACACACTCACAAACAAATATGCGCAAACAAGTATGATGCATGTCTATCCCTAGTGCAGGTAATGAGCTCATTTGTCAGTTTCGACCCGCTCCCGACGTAACTTAGCAACCTTTGTTTTTGATTAGCTTAGACTAGTGAGAGTTGTATCATTCAAGTGTGGGAAATTTTGGGAACATTAGTTGGGATAAAAGTGTGTTTTTATATTTTTGTTGAGATTTTAGGAATTGGGTACATACTCATGCATTAAATATTAAACCATATGCATTGATGTTCTTGTATATATTTTAGTTGAAAAAATGAGAAAAAGAAAACAAAAATAAAAAGAAAAGAAAAAAATAGAAAAAGAAAAAGAAAGCAATAAAAGGGGACAAAATACCCCAAAGTAAAGTAATAATAACAATGCATATGCGTTGTGATAAAAAAAAGGAATGCATGAATGTGTGAAAAATTGAAAAATTGGTAGTTTGGTTTGTATTAGAATTGTATAGGTTGTTGTATGTGTTAGGTGAGAGCTAAAGTTAATCAAAGATTCAAATTTCAAGCTCACTTGACCATATGCATCCTTACCTTTACCCTAGCCCCATTACAACCTATGGGAAAGTCCTCATGATATTTTTATGCATACATTGAATAATTGTTAATTGTTAAATGAAAAACAAATCTTGGAAAGCATGATTAGAAGAGAATTGAGTGAATTAACCCTACACACTTGAGCGACTAGAGCGGATACACTTCCGACGAGGGTTCGATACTCAATTCCTTGTTTCCCGCTTTCACAAGCTTTCTTCTTGTAAGTTTTTTTATACTTCAGTTTGATATTTGAATTGGCGGAATTCCTGAATCATCATATTATCATAGCCCTACTTGTGCATATGTTCTTGGAGGTTGATTTACTTTTACCCAAGTAGGTAGAAGCATTTTGCATGTAGTTGCATTCATATAGCTAGATTGCATTTAATAAATTTTATCATCTCTCTTCACCCCTTTATAGCTTCTCTTGAGCTTAGCATGAGGACATGCTAATGTGTAAGTGTGGGAGGTTGATAAACCACAATTTTATGGTATATTTTGGATTGAATTGAGTGGATTTTGTCAACTTTTGTCACACTTATTCATGTAAATTGCATGTTTTTAAGATTCCTTCCTAATTTTGTGCTATGATTGAAAACATGTTTCCTAGGCCTTAAAATTACTAAATTTTAATTCTCTCTTATTACCATTCGATGTCGTGATGCGTTTGTTGAGTGATCTCAAGGTTATAGAGCAGGAATGGCATGGAGAATGAAGAGGAAGCATGCAACAGTGGAAGGAATACAAGAATTTGGAGATTTGAGAAGTTGGTCTTGACGCGTACGTATGACTGACGCGTACGCGTGACCAAGCCATAGTCCAACCGACGTGTATGCGTGCCTGAAGCATACGTGCGACAAGCAGCACGTGCCTCATTAAAGTGAAAATGTTGGGGACAATTTCTGAGCTCATTTTCTGGCACAGTTTCGAGCCCAGTCTGCAGATTAGAGGTTAGGCGTGTAGTAGGATGTAGGAGATCACACACATTAGCTTAGTTTTAGTTAGAGATAGATGTAGAATTCTAGGGAGAGAGGCTCTCTCCTCTCTCTAGATTTTAGGGTTCTTATTTCAATTTCTTCTTAGATCTAGATTTTATTCTTCCTTCAATTTAGTTTTTCTTTACTTTTATTTGTTCTAGAACTTTAGTTTATCTACTTCTCTTGTTAATTTCTTTATTTTTCCAATTTAGTTTATGAACTCCCTTGTCAATTTTAATTCTCTTGTAATACAATTTTACGTTTCCATATCTTTTTATGCTTACCTTAGTTGCTATTATTAATTTCTTGCTTATGTTAGTCATAGCTTTTCGTTAATTATTGCAATTTATGATGTTTATTTTTATTGCACTCTAAGTGTTCAATGAAATGTCTCTTTTAGCTATAGAGTAGAATTTTCCTCCTCTTGGCTTGGGTTGGTTACTTGGGTGACCTTGAGTTGCTAATGTCCAAGTGATTGATAATTAGTGTCCATTGCCACTAGTCTTCACTAAGTCAACTAGTGAGTGGCTAGGACCTATGGAATAGGATTAATGAAATTCATTTGACTTTCTTTCAATTGTTAGAGGATGACTAAATGGGATTGATCCTTGCAATTATCATGTTGTGGTTAGTAACAAGGATAGTAATCCTTAACCATCTACCCTTGTGGTACATGAAATCGTGAGTTCACATTTCTCTCACAACTTCGTGCACCTGACCAGCAAGTGCACTGGGTCGTCCAAGTAATACCTTACGTGAGTAAGGGTCGATTCCACGGAGATTGTCGGTTTGAAGCAAGCTATGGTCATCTTGTAAATCTCAGTCAGGCGGATTCAAATGGTTATGAGGTTTTGATGATAAAAAAGGAAATAAAACATAAAATAGGATAGAGATACTTATGCAATTCATTGGTGGAAATTTCAGATAAGCGTATGGAGATGCTTTGTTCCCTCTAAGCCTCTGCTTTCCTATTGTCCTTATCCAATCATGTGTACTCCCTTCCATGGCAAGCTGTATGTTGGTGGATCACCGTTGTCAATGACTACCATCCGTCCTCTCAGTGAAAACATGTCCGCTACGGTTTTCCGCATGGCTAATCAGCTGTCGGTTCTCGATTGTGTCGGAATAAGATCCATTGATCCTTTTACACACTGTCACTGTGCCCAACAGTCATGAGTTTGAAGCTCGTCATAGTCATCCCATCCCAGATCCTACTCGGAATACCACAGACAAGGTTTAGATTTTTCGGATCTCAAGAATGCTGCCAATTGATTCTAGCTTATACCACGACGACTCTGATCTCACGGAATGGAAGGCTCTGTTGTCAGGAGAGGCAACCATGCGTCGTGAACCAGGAGGCCAAGAGATACACACTCAAGCTCTTGCAGATAGAACGGAGGTGGTTGTCAGGCACGCGTTCATAAAGGAGGATGATGATGAGTGTTACGGATCATCACATCCATCAGGTTGAAGTACGAGTGAATATCTTAGAACAAGAATAAGCGTGAATTGAATAGAAAAACAATAGTGCTTTGCATTGATTCATGAAGAACAGTAGAGCTCCACACCTTAATCTATGAGGTGTAGAAACTCCACTGTTGAAAATACATACGTGATGAAGGTCCAGGCATGACAGAAGGGCCAGCCCCCAAAACGTGATCAAGAGATCAAAAGTGATCCAAAGATAGTCTTAAAAATGATCTAAAGATATGAATACAATAGTAAAAAGTGCTATTTAAACTAGACTAGTAAATTAGGTTTACAGAAAATGAGTAACTAAGTGTAGATAGTGCAGAAATTCACTTTCGGGGCCCACTTGGTGTGTGTTTGGGCTGAACATTGAAGCTTTCACGTGCATAGGCTCTTCTTGGTGTTTAAACGCCAGTTTTGGTGCCACTTTGGGCATTTAACTCCAGCTTTGATGCCAGTTCTGGCGTTTTATGCCAGAAAAGGGTCTCTGGTGGGCGTTTGAACGCCAGTTTGGGCCATCAAATCTCGGACGAAGCATGGACTATTATACATTGCTGGAAAGCTCAAAATGTCTACTTTCTAACGCAATTAAAAACGCACCAATTAGGCTTCTGTAGCTCCAGAAAATCTACCTCGAGTGTAGGGAAGTCAGAATCCAACAGCATCTTCAGTCCTTTCTCAGCCTCTGAATCAGATTTTTGCTTAGCTCCCTCAATTTCAGCCAGAAAATACTTGAAATCACAAAAAAACACACAAACTGGTAGTAAAGTCCAGAAATGTGATTTTTTGCATAAAAACTAATAAAAATATACTAAAAAGTAACTAAAACATACTAAAAACTATGTAAAAATAATGCCAAAAAGTGTATAAATTATCCGCTCATCACCTTGCCAAGACCTTTTTTTATCACTTGAATTTCCTTTCCTTTGTTAGTTAATTGTCATTTAATTTCTTTTTATTTATATTTCTTGTCTCTTGTTACAAAAATCCCAAAAGAACCTTCATAGCCAATAATTGAGCACTTCATTACAATTCTTAGGGAGAACGACCTGGGATTAAATCTCCCGGTTATTTTGATTTGTATTGTGACAACCTTTTAAACATTGATTGAGGATAATTGTTGGTTTGGACTATGCTTGCAACGAAATTCTTTTGAGAAATTCTAGACCGACGATTATCCTCCATCAGTGCACAATCATCTCTGCTTATCTCCTTTTATTTTCGTTCTTTCTTTTCTTTTCTATTCTATGGTCTTCTGTGGCAAAAGTTTTTTAGATTCTTTTAATATTTTGTTCTCTACTCTCCTGTACTAGAGAATTTTTAGATTTTTTTAATCTTTTGTTCTTTGCTTTCCTGTAGCAGAGGTTCTTTAATATTTTTCATTCTTTTTTTTCTTCTTCTTTTCTTTCCTATCATTTCATAATATAAATTATCTTTGTATTATTTCCTCGCCTTTTCCTAAATGTCTTATGAAAAAGAATTATAAAGTACTTTTAATTAAATCTGCATTTTTAAAGCTTTTAAGATCACTCCGTTTGTTCTTTTTTAACTTATAATAATATTAATCATATCTTTACTAAATAATATTTTTAATAAAATAATAATAACAATAATATAAATAAGGTATTTTAAATGGTAAATTAATAATTTTTATATCTGTTCTTAAAAACTTAGTTTCATAAAACTTTTATTTTTGAACTATTGTTATCTATGTTTTAAACTTTAAACTTTTAAATATTTTATTTTTAACTCAACATTTTTATAAAATTATATTTGGAATCTCACTTGTCTCAGTATTTATAAAAATAACCCTAAACTTTTATAAAATACCCATTTTTACTCCTGTTCTTTATTTATTATCCAAAATACCCGAAAACTCATATAATTACAAATTGTACCTCGATTTTTATATACAAATACAACGTTACCCTTCAAAAATAAAGTTTAAATGTTAATCTTCCTCTTATACCAAAACCGAAATCCTTAACCCTTTCTTTTTAAAATATTACTTGTATTTTAATCCATTTTTCGGTCACCAATTCTCCATAACTTTTAATTTAATTTATCGGCCATTACACCTCACTAATTTTTACTTTATTCTTAACAATATTTCAGCCAAAAAAATCACCAAAATAGTTCGATTCCTGCTGATTTCATCATAGCCAAGCCTTAAACTTTACAAATTAATCAATATATTGCCAAAATTCAATATAAACTTAATTAATAATCAATCACAACATTAAATCACTTATTTAATACAAATTTAATCATTTGAGAATTTACCGAAACTCTATCTCCATACGAAATCAACATAACGAAAGTTCTGGAAAAGCTTTCTGACCGAGCTGCTGAAGAAAAAAACGTCAAAAATCGTCTGTACCTCCTAGAACTCTAATTGGCCGAGCTCGAGAAAAAAAAAACTATGTCACCTTCAACTTTCACCGAATAAAAATAAAACCAACACATAGAGAAAAAAGATATAAACACTTTTACTAGATTAGATATTTTTATTAGAGTTACGAATTACGAAAAATCAAAACTGGAACTCATGGGAGGGTCACGATTTTCTCTTTTCTTTCTCGGTCCCTTTCTTTCTTTTATTTTCTTCAAGCTCAACTTTGTGATGAATGAAGAAAAAAGGAAGATTGATTAGGGATGAAGTGAGAAACAAAAATTTGTGGGGTGATTAAGCTTTAATATGTGTCATTGGTTATATATATATATATATATATATATATATATATATATATATATATATATATATATATATATATATATATATATATATATATATATATATATATATATATATATATATATACTTGCATGCCATCCACGTTTCATATCTTTCTTTTACTCCCTAAATGCCTCGGCCAACTCTTTTTCTTATTCTTTTAAACTTTAATAATAATAATAATAATAATAATAATAATAATTATAAAAATTAATTTAAATTTTTGTCTATTAAAATAATTTTTAATAAATAATTTAAACTAATAGAATAAGTCATAATTAAATTAAACTTCGATAATCATAAAATTCTATTTAATTATTTTTAGTAAAATAATTTTTTTAAAAACAAAATCTCAATAAAAATAATGACAAATAATAACTAATTATTTAATTTTTAAAAATTCAGAATCTTTCATTTTTTACTATCTTCGAGAAGAATTGTGTTTGCTATTGGAACCCTATTAAGGTTGACCTGACTACTAAGAAAGCGAAGCGAGTAGATTTTTGAGAGCATATGTGTAAATTGATCTTGGACTATTGGTGGTGAAAAAAGTTAAGATTGATGGTGTCTTATATCAGATTGAGTATTAGAGTCTGGATCTCATTTGTGATATTTGTAATTGCTATGGCCATTCACGTGCAGACTGTCCTAAGCGTTGTGGACAGAGTGAGAAGACATAGAAGCCCAAGAAAGGGGGAGTTCCAGTTAGTTCGATTCTGCCAAATGATGGAAACAAATGACAAGGATGTGGTGCCTAAAATTCAAATTTAAAAACTTTACAAATTTAGAAAGAATGGATGGATAATGAAGATAATCAAAGTAAGGAGAGAGTTTCAGATGCCAAGTTTCATGAGACATATAAGGAAAAATAGGGATCTTCATACTCTTTGCATGATGACCATGTCATTAATAAAGAGGACATATGCAATGGTGAGGGTGTTTCAATAGAGGTCACCCACAAGAAGAAGGGCAAGATGGTGGTTAAAGAGATTTTGTCAATCATACAAACGATCGTGACTTTGTTCTAAAAACGACCTATAAGAAATCAAGCCATATCCAAATAGAAGGAAAATTTGCAATGAAAAATAAAAAGCAAACCAGCAACATTGCTTCATTGTCAAAGACTATGGGCTTTGGACAAACTTACACACCGGTTGAAAATTCTCTTTGTAAGAGGACTAGGCTAAATTCACTAATATACATCAAGCTAAGGAGGATGTGGAGAACCCCTTGCTAAAAGGGGTAGCTATGACTTGAGGTATTTATGGTCTATCCTAAGCCAAAGCTTTTCTTTTCCTACTATTTTATTATGGATAGTAGTTATTTATCGATTGTGGCTTCGAATGTGAGAGGAGAATCTAATAAGAGTGCTCGTGTGCATTGTAAAGAGTTAGTTCCAAAGTATCAACATCCTTTTTTATTATGCTAGAGACTCATGTGATGTATGTGATGATTGAATTTTTGACGGTTTAGAATTTCACAAATGAAGTCTCGTTGTAAAGTATAGTTTTTAAACCAACAATAATCCTTTAATACAAAAATTTGTTTGTCACTAGTAACAAACCCCTAAAATCTATAAACCGAAGTATTGAACCTCAGGTCGTTCTCCCTAGGAATTGCAATAAAGTGTCTTGTTATTGGTTATGAGTTATGTTTTGGGGTTTTTGATAGGAGGCATGAAAGATAAATGACAAGGAAGTAAATTAATAGCTAAAAAGGTCTTGGCAAGGGTTGGTGGTCAAGGATCTCTATCCTTATCACTAACCACAACTTGAGAATTGGCAAGGATCAATCCCATTAAATCATCCTCTAACTAGTAGTAAAGGAAAGTCAAATGAGCTATATCAATCCTAGTCCATAAGTCCTAACTCTCCACTAATTCAATTAGTGAGAACTAGAGTCAATGGATCCCAATCATCAATTACTTGGACATTAGCAACTCAAGAAGTCCTAAATTACCTTTCCAAGCCAAGAGCATAAAATTCTACTCTAAAATCCAACCAAACATTTTATCAAACACTTGGATGGCAATAAAAGGAAAACATAGTAAAATTGCAAGGAAAGTAAATCTACACTACTCAATTGCAAGGAATTAAACAACAACAAATCAAAGAAAACAATAAAGGAATATGAAAACATAAATTGTATTAAAGAGAAATAGAAGAACAAAAGTGCAACAACATAAAAGTAGAGAATTACAAGAATTAAATGTTAAACTAGAGAGAGGAAGAGTAGAGGAACAAGAATTAATAAAGAAAAAATGAATCAAAGCATGAAATTAAACTAGATTTAAGAAATCCTAATCTACTCTAACCTAATCCTAGAGAGAAGTGAGAGCTTCTCTCTCTAAAACTAACTCTAAACTAATCCTAATGAGTGTGAATGACGGAATTCCCCTTTGCTCTTCAATCCTTGGCTTTAAATAGTATTTTTGGCACCAAAGTTGGTTGGGATTGGGCCCCACAACCCTTCTGAATTCGCTGGCCATGTTTTCATTAAAAAATCATATACCATTGATAAACTACTATTTTATGGTTTATCTTATGCTCAATTGAGTGGTTTTTATCAACTCTTTACTCACTTATTCATACAATTCTCATGTTTTACATTTTTCTTCCTGATTTTGTGCTATGATTGAAAACATGCTTCTTTGATCTTATATTGGCTTATTATTAATCCTCTCTTATTACCATTAGATGCCTTGATATGTGTGTTAAGTATTTTCAGATATTACAGGGCAGGAATGGCTTAGAGGATGGAAAGGAAGCATGCAAAAGTGGAAGGAATACAAGAAGTTGAAGAAACTGCAAAGCTGTCAGCCTGACCCTCTCGCACTAAAATGATCATAACATGAGCTACAGAGGTCCAAATGATGCGGTTCTATTTGCGTTGGAAAGCTAACGTCCGGGGCTTCGATTTGATATATAATTTGCTATAGTGGCCATAGCGCTAGGCGACGCAAACGCATGATCCACGCGGACGCATCGCATCTGCGAAAATCAGCGTGGCTAAATTCGTAAACAGCGAATTCTGGGCTGTTTTTGACCCAGTTCTCGGCCCAGAAAACACAGATTAGAGGCGATAAAGTGGGAGAATACAGCATACAACACATGCTCTCATAATTCATAATTTTAGTTTTAGATGTAGTTTTTAGAGAGAGAGGTTCTCTCCTCTCTCTTAGGATTAGGATTTCATCTTCTTCAATCACAGGTTCAATATTCCTTTTATATATTTTTCCAATTTAGTTTATGAACTCTTTATGTTTGGATTGATTTTCTTAATTAATGTTATTTGAGGTATTTCAGTTTATGATTGTTTTATTTATATGAATGCCTTTAATTTAATTTAGATATTTTCCCTTTTGGCTTTGGTTAAATAATTGGTGACTCTTGAGTTATCAAACTCATTGTTGATTGAAAATTGAAATTCTTCAAGAATTAATTCGAGATCCAATAACTCCAACTTTTCCCAAGGAAAGACTGGGACTTGAGGATTCGAATTAATTCATCCACTTAACTTACCTTCATAGTTAGAGGTTAACAAAGTGGGAGAAAAATCCAATTCTCATCATAATTGATAAGGATAACTAGGATAGGACTTCCAGTTCTTCATACCTTGCCAAGAGATTTTATTATTGTTAATTTATTTTACTTTTCATTTAAATATACCTGTGCCCATTGCCCAAACTCCAAAACCCCAATTTACAAACTCATAACCAATAATAAGAACATACCTCCCTGCAATTCCTTGAGAAGACGACCCGAGGTTTAAATACTCAGTTATCAATTTTAAAAAGGGGTTTGTTACTTGTGACAATCAAAACGTTTGCACGAAGGGATTTCTGTTGGTTTAGAATCTATATCTACAACGCGACTATTTTTATAAAATTCTTTACTAGCAAAAATCCTAACGTCAAAAATGGCACCGTTGCAGGGAAATTGCAAACGTGTGCCTTATTATTGGTTATTGTAAATATTTTTCAGAAAAAATAAGAAAAAAATAATAAAAATATTTCTTTTACTTGTTTATTTGTTTCTTCTTTTCCCCCTTATTTCTGATAACTACTATGAATTCTCACCCCTCTCGCTTGGCGTCTAGTTCTAATTTTGTTGCAAGGAATGGAAGCTATAACAGGAATATGCATCAAGGTCAAAGCAATCAAAGATGGACGAAGCCAAGAGGATCTGATCAACCCTTTAGGCAACAACACCCTCCTAGATATCACAGACAAAGACCATCCTACAATGCATACCAAGCTGATAGATATGGTGGACTGTCCAGTAGCTACTAACAAGCCCCACCGTATGCTCAGAGACCATCTTCACAACACAACTTTGAACCACCACACTCACAAGTCCCTTTCCACCATTCACCTCCATATGACCCCAATCCTCATTCACCACACCAACCACCATATGAACCATACCCAGAACCACCACCTCAATATACACCATCTCCATATCCTTATTGAGAGGAACCACTCCCGTGTTATGAACCTTTTCTCCCAAAAAATGAACCCTCCTATCCACTCCAAACCTCCATGGAAAGCAAACTTGCCTTTATCACTAGTCTCACCTCTACTCTTCAAGCACTTATATCCCGCTTGGGCCAACTGGTGGGCGAAATTGTGAACATTACTTTTTCACAACTCTCATAATCCCTGGTAATGGCTCCAAAAACGTGGTAGCTCAATACCATGGCATTACACAACTTCGCACAACTAACCAGCAAGTGCACTGGGTCCTCCAAGTAATAAACCTTACGTGAGTAAGGGTCGATCCCACGGAGATTGTTAGTATTGAAGCAAGCTATGGTCATCTTGTAAATCTTAGTCAGGCAAACTCAAATGATAATGGTGATGAACGAAAATAACACAAAGGTAAAGATAGAGATACTTATGTAATTCATTGGTAGGAACTTCAGATAAGCGCATGAAGATGCCTTCCCTTCCGTCTCTCTGCTTTCCTACTGTCTTCATCCAATCCTTCCTACTCCTTTCCATGGCAAGCTTAAGCAAGGGTTTCACCGTTGTCAGTGGCTACCTCCCATCCTCTCAGTGAAAGCGATAGCATATGCTCTGTCACAGCATAGCGGAATTCATCTGTCGGTTCTCAATCAGGCCGGAATAGAATCCAGTGATTCTTTTGCGTCTGTCACTAACGCCCCGCCCTCAGGAGTTTGAAGCACGTCACAGTCATTCAGTCATTGAATCCTACTCAGAATACCACAGACAAGGTTAGACCTTCCGGATTCTCTTGAATACTGCCATCAGTTCTCGCCTATACCACGAAGACTCTGATCTCACGGAATGGCTGGCTCGTTTGTCAGGCGAGCACTCGGTTGTCAGGCGATCAACCATGCATCGTGCAATCAGGAATCCAAGAGATATTCACTAGAGCCTTGAACGCTTGTAGAACAAGAGTGGTTGTCAGTCACCTTGTTCATGGGTGAGAATGGTGATGATTCGTGACAATCCTCACCTTCATTAAGTTGAAGAACGAGTGATATCTTGGATAAAGAACAAGCGGAATTGAATGGAAGAACAATAGTAATTGCATTAATACTCGAGGTACAGCAGAGCTCCACACCTTAATCTATGGTGTGTAGAAGCTCCACCGTTGAAAATACATAAGCATAAGGTCTAGGCATGGCCAAATGGCCAGCCTCCCAATGATCTAAGAACTAAAATGTCCAAAGATGATCTAGAGATCTAAAGTGATCAAAAGATTTCTAATACAATAGTCAAAGGTCCTACTTATAGAAAACTAGTAGCATAAGGTGTACAGAAATGAGTAAATGACATAAAAATCCTCTTCCGGGCCCACTTGGTGTGTGCTTGGGCTGAGCAATGAAGCATTTTCGTGTAGAGACTCTTCTTGGAGTTAAACGCCAGCTTTAGTGCCAGTTTGGGCGTTTAACTCCCATTTGGGTGCCAGTTCCAGCGTTTAACGCTGGGATTTCTTGAGGTGACTTTGAACGCCGGTTTGGGCCATCAAATCTTGGGCAAAGTATGGACTATCATATATTGCTGGAAAGCCCAGGATGTCTACTTTCCAACGCCGTTGAGAGCGCGCCAATTGGGATTCTGTAGCTCCAGAAAATTCACTTCGAGTGCAGGGAGGTCAGAATCCAACAGCATCTGCAGTCCTTTTTGGTCTCTGAATCAGATTTTTGCTCAGGTCCCTCAATTTCAGCCAGAAAATACCTGAAATCACAGAAAAACACACAAACTCATAGTAAAGTCCAGAAAAGTGAATTTTAACTAAAAACTAATAAAAATATACTAAAATCTAACTAGATCATACCAAAAACATACTAAAAACAATGCCAAAAAGTATACAAATTATCCGCTCATCACAACACCAAACTTAAATTGTTGCTTGTCCCCAAGCAACTGAAAATCAAATAAGATAAAAAGAAGAGAATATGCAATGAATCCCAAAAACATCTATGAAGATCAGTATTAATTAGATGAGCGGGGCTTTTACTTTTTGCCTCTAAATAGTTTTGGCATCTCACTCTATCCTTTGAAATTCATAATGATTGGCTTCTTTAGGAACTCAGAGTCCAGATAGTGTTAATGATTCTCTTAGTAAAGTATGATGATTCTTGAACAAAGCTACTTATTGAGTCTTGGCTGTGGCCCAAAGCACTCTGTCTTCCAGTATTACCACCGGATACATACATGCCACAGACACATAATTGGGTGAACCTTTTCAGATTGTGACTTAGCTTTGCTAAAGTCCCCAATTAGAGGTGTCCAGGGTTCTTAAGCACACTCTTATTTGCCTTGGATCACAACTCCTATTTCTCTATTTCTTCTCTCTTTTTTCTTTCGATTTTTTTTTTTTTGAATAGCTTTTTCTTGCTTCAAGAATCATTTTTAATGATTTTTCAGATCCTCAGTAACATGTCTCCTTTTTCATCATTCTTTCAAGAGCCAACATTCATGAACCACAAATTCAAGATACATATGCACTGTTTAAGCATACATTCAGAGAACAAAAATATTGCCACCACATCAAAATAATTAAACTGTTATAAAATTCAAAATTCATGCAATTCTTCCTTTTTCAATTAAGCACATTTTTATTTAAGAAGGGTGATGGATTCATAGGACATTCATAACTTTAAGGCATAGACACTAAGACACTAATGATCACAAGACACAAACATGGATAAATATAAGCACTAAAAATTCGAAAAACAGAAGAACAAATAACAAGGAAATCAAAGAACGGGTCCACCTTAGTGATGGCGGCTCTTTCTTGCTCTTGAAGATCCTATGGAGTGTTTGAGCTCCTCAATGTCCCTTTCTTGTCTTTGTTGCTCCTCCCTCATGATTCTTTGATCTTCTCTAATTTCATGAAGGATGATGGAGTGTTCTTGATGTTCCACCCTTAGTTGTCCCATGTTGGAACTCAACTCTCCTAGGGAGGTGTTTAATTGCTCCCAATAGTTTTGTGGAGGAAAGTGCATCCCTTGAGGAATCTCAGGGATCTCATGATGAGTGGGATCTCTTGTGTGCTCCATCTTCTTCTTAGTGATGGGCTTGTCCTCATCAATGGGGATGTCTCCCTCTATGTCAACTCCAACTGAATAACAGAGGTGACAAATGAGATGAGGAAAGGCTAACCTTGCCAAGGTAGAGGACTTGTCCGCCACCTTATAGAGTTCTTGGGCTATAACCTCATGAACCTCTATTTCTTCTCCAATCATGATGCTATGGATCATGATAGCCCGGTCTATGGTAACTTCGGACCGGTTGCTAGTGGGAATGATTGAGCGTTGTATGAACTCTAACCATCCTCTAGCCACGGGCTTGAGGTCATGCCTTCTCAATTGAACCGGCTTTCCCCTTGAATCTTGCTTCCATTGTGCGCCCTCTTCACATATGACTGTGAGGACTTGGTCCAACCTTTGATCAAAGTTGACCCTTCTTGTGTAAGGATGTTCATCTCCTTGCATCATAGGCAAGTTGAACGCCATCCTCACACTCTCCGGACTAAAATCCAAGTATTTCCCCCGAACCATAGTAAGATAATTCTTTGGATTCGGGTTCACACTTTGGCATGGTTCTTGGTGATCCATGCATTGGCATAGAACTCTTGAACCATCAAGATTCCGACTTGTTGAATGGGGTTGGTAAGAACTTCCCAACCTCTTCTTCGGATCTCATGTCGGATCTCCGGATATTCACCCTTTTTGAGTGAAAAGGGGACCTCGGGGATCACCTTCTTCAAGGCCACAACTTCATGGAAGTGGTCTTGATGCACCCTTGAGATGAACCTATCCATCTCCCATGACTCGGAGGTGGAAGCTTTTGCCTTCCCTTTCCTCTTTCTAGAGGTTTCTCCGGCCTTGGATGCCATAAATGGTTATGGAAAAACGAAAAAGCAACGCTTTTACCACACCAAACTTAAAATGTTTGCTCGTCCTCGAGCAAAAGAAGAAAGAAGAGAGTAGAAGAAGTAGAAATGAGGAAGAGGGAGATGGTGGTGTATTCGGCCAAAGAGGGGGAGAAGTGGTGTTTAGGTTGTGTGAAAATGAAGGGTTGAAGAAGGGTATATATAGGAGAGAGGGGGGTAATGGTTCGGCCATTATGGGTGGGTTTGGGAGGGAAAGTGGTTTGAATTTGAAGGGTGAGGTTGGTGGGGATTTATGAAGGATGGATGTGAGTGGTGAAGAGAAAGATGGGATTTGATAGGTGAAGGGTTTTTGGGGAAGAGGTGTTGAGGTGATTGGTGAATGGGGGAAGAAGAGAGAGAGTGATGGTAGGGTCCTGTGGGGTCCACAGATCCTGTGGTGTCAAGAAAAAGTCATCCCTGCACCAAATGGCATCAAAATCCACGTTTTGAGTCATTTCTGGCGTTAAACGCCGGGATGGTGCCCATTCCTGGCGTTTAACGCCAGGTTCTTGCCCTTTCCTGGCGTTTAACGCCAGTCTGGTGCCCCTTTCTGGCGTTAAACGCCCAGAATGGTGCCAGACTGGGCGTTAAACGCCCAACTGCTAGGCTTACTGGCGTTTGAACGCCAGCAGCATCTTCCTCCAGGGTGTGCTGTTTTTCTTCCTGTTTTTCATTCTGTTTTTGCTTTTTCTATTGTTTTTGTGACTTCTTATGATCATCAACCTACAAAAAAGATAAAATAACAAAAGAAAATAGTTAATTATAAAACATTGGGTTGCCTCCCAACAAGCGCTTTCTTTAATGTCATTAGCTTGACAGAGGACTCTCATGGAGCCTCAGAAATGCTCAGAACCGTGTTGGAACCTCCCAACACCAAACTTAGAGTTTGAATGTGGGGGTTCAACACCAAACTTAGAGTTTGGCTGTGGCCTCCCAACACCAAACTTAGAGTTTGACTGTGGGGGCTCTGTTTGGCTCTGTTTGGAGAGAAGCTCTTCATGCTTCCTCTCCATGATGACAGAGGGATATCCTTGGGCCTTAAACACCAAGGATTCTTCATTCACTTGAATGATCAACTCTCCTCTATCAACATCAATCACAGCCTTTGCTGTGGCTAGGAAGGGTCTGCCAAGGATGATGGATTCATCCATGCTCTTCCCAGTCTCTAGGACTATGAAATCAGTAGGGATGTAATGGTCTTCAACTTTAACTAGAACATCCTCTACAAGTCCATAGGCTTGTTTTCTTGAGTTGTCTGCCATCTCTAGTGAGATTTTTGCAGCTTGCACCTCAAAGATCCCTAATTTCTCCATTACAGAGAGGGGCACGAGGTTTACACTTGACCCTAAGTCACACAAGGCCTTCTTGAAGGTCATGGTGCCTATGGTACAAGGTATAGAAAACTTCCCAGGGTCCTGCCTCTTTTGAGGCAATTTTTGCCTAGACAAGTCATCCAGTTCTTTGGTGAGCAAAGGAGGTTCATCCTCCCAAGTCTCATTTCCAAATAACTTGTCATTTAGCTTCATGATTGCTCCAAGGTATTTAGCAACTTGCTCTTCAGTGACATATTCATCCTCTTCAGAGGAAGAATACTTGTTCATACCCTGACCGGGCTCCTCCAAACTCGGCAAATTCATAAAAGGTCCGACCTCGTCCTAAGGCCCACGCCTAAAGGTCGGACCTCGGACAATAAAGCAAAGGAAGGCCCATCAAAAGGAATGCAGCCCAAAGCCTAAAGGCCGAACAGGCCTAGAAAAGGCGGTTCCACAAAGATAGAGATAAAACCCCCAAAGATAAGATAAGATAAGAATATCTTATCCAGGGAAGATCACGGCCAACTACTATAAATACACTGGAGCACCCAGGTATGGCATTCATCCCACATTCTACACATATCTGCTTGGACCCATGCTAACTTAAGCATCGGAGTGTCATTGCAGGTACAACCATCAACCACTCCGCATATCAAGCTCGGGTCCCTGAACCCCCACCTCGGGCCTCTCCAGACGACCGAGCTACACGTTTCAGGTAACCCCCGGAACATTGGCGCCGTTGCCGGGGACCTGGAAGTCATTCCTTTACCATGGCGGACGACCCTCTCAACAATGACCACGCTGCATCCGAACAAGAGGATGAAGTTGACACCGGAGAACGACCGGACAGCCCTCTATCACCACGCACTCCAGGAGGAAACAAACAGAATCGCCCAAAGGCGTCACTCCCAAACAAAGATCCACAAAGTTCCGAAAAAGAAAAGAGCTCGGAAATTTTAGAAGCAGTCCGGGCACAACAAAACCGACTGAAACAACTCGAAGAGGACATAAAGAAGCAGAAAGAAACTGAACAAGATCTGAGAAGGGAGGCTCGAAAGCGCAGAGAATTAGAAGAAAAACTACGGAAAATAGAGGCCAACCTGAAAGATCGGACAGAACGCGGCACCACCCCCGAAGGAAACCATGATCCCTTCACGCAAGAGATCATGAAGGAGAAGGTACCGCGAAACTTCAAACCACCCGATATGGATCTCTACGACGGCACCACCGATCCAAGTCACCACCTCAGCAACTTCAGAAGCAGAATGTACCTAGTCGACGCCTCCGACGCGATTCGGTGCAAAGCCTTCCCCACCACTCTCACCAAGTCAGCCATGAAGTGGTTCGACAACCTGCCACCAAGATCAATCACCAGCTTCGAAGACCTAACCAAAAAATTCCTAACAAGGTTCTCTATTCAAAAGGACAAGACAAAACATGCCCCCAGTCTACTCGGGATCAAACAAGGTAACCAAGAAACTCTTCGAGAATACATGGAGCGATTCAACAAAGCCTGCCTGGACATACAACACTTGCCCACTGAAGCAGCCATCATGGGACTAGCAAACGGCCTGAAAGAGGGACCGTTTAGCCAATCCCTATCCAAACGATACCCGACCTCCCTATACGAGGTGCAGGAGCGGGCGGAAAAATATATCAACATGGAGGAAACCTCCCAGCTAAGAGACTCTTCTAGGAAGGAATCAACCTACCCACTCCGAGATCGAGATCGGGAACAAAAGAAGAAAGAAGAACCCAACTCGGACAAGCCACGGAAGTATCACAACTACACCCCCCTCTGAGTCTCCCTGGTAGACGTCTACAGAGAAGTATGTCACACCGAAAAGATCCCACCGCCCCGACCGCTAAAACACAAGAGAGCGGGGAGAGATCGGTCCGAATACTGTGAATATCACAAGCTCTACGGCCATTCTACTAACGACTGCTACGACCTAAAAAATGTTATAGAAAAGCTAGCCAGAGAAGGAAAACTCGACAGATACATAGCAGAGAAAGGAGAAGAGGCCAGGAAGAGAAGGCGGGGAGATAACGAAGATCGGGCCGAACAAATCCCGCGAACCCCTGAAAGGCACGTTCACATGATAAGTGGAGGTTTTGCAGGCGGAGGAACATCCAGATCCTCGCGAAAAAGACACCTCAAAGAAGTCTATCACGTCCGAGAAGACAGTCCCCAGCCCGAATTACCCACTATCTCATTTACCCGAGAAGATGCTCAAGGGATAATACCCGGGCACGACGATCCAATGGTAATCACCATTATCCTAGCAAACGCCAACTTACATCGAACCCTGATTGACCAGGGAAGCTCAGCAGATATTCTGTTCAAAACGGCCTTCGACAAGCTCGGACTTGAAGAAAAAGAACTAAAGGCCTATCCCACCGACCTATTTGGGCTAGGGGATACCCCGATCCATCCCTTAGGATACATCTCGCTACACACTACCTTTGGAAAAGGCGAACAATCTAAAACATTAAGCATCGACTACATTATAGTCGACGTCACTTCAGCATACAATGCCCTCATTGGGCGACCAACCCTAAACAGACTGGCAGCTATAGTCTCGACTCCACACCTCTGTATGAAGTTCCCTACCGCAAAAGGAATCGCTACCCTAAAAGGCGACCAAAAATTAGCGCGGCGATGCTACAACGAAAAAGGGAAAGAGGTCAACACAATAGAACTCGGACGAGTTCAAGCCCGAGAAGATCTTCGGCCACAACCAGAGGGAGAAACCAAAAAAGTCCAGATTGGGAACACACCTGAAAAAATAACAAACATAGGAGCAAACCTCGAAGCAGGCCTAAAAGAGGAACTCATAACCCTCTTAAGGGAGAATTCCGACCTCTTCGCCTGGAAAGCCTCCGACATGCCAGGCATAAGCCCCGACCTGATGTGCCATAAGCTATCAGTATACCCGGGATCCAGACCTGTCCAACAAAGACGCCGGAAGCTCGGACCCGAGCGCATGCAAGCAATAGAAGAACAAGTACAAGCACTGCTAGATGCAGGGTTCATTAGGGAAGTAAAATACCCCCTATGGCTCGCAAACGTGGTCCTGGTAAAAAAGCCCAACGGAAAATGGAGGATGTGCGTCGATTACACAGATCTCAACAAAGCCTACCCCAAAGACCCATATCCACTACCAAACATCGACGCCTTAGTAGACGCAGCCTCAGGCTACAGATATCTCTCCTTCATGGACGCATACTCGGGATACAATCAAATCCCGATGTACGGACCCGACCAAGAAAAGACCTCGTTCATAACCCCAAAGGCAAACTACTGCTACGTAGTAATGCCCTTCGGGCTGAAGAACGCAGGGGCAACCTACCAGAGGCTAATGAACAAAGTGTTCTCAGAGCACATCGGACTACAGCTGGAGGTGTATGTCGACGACATGCTGGTAAAGACACAAGAAGACAGAAACTTGCTGACCGACCTCACCAGTGTCTTCGGCACCCTCAGAAAACACAACATGAGACTTAACCCGACAAAGTGTACCTTCGCCGCAGAAGCCGAAAAGTTCTTAGGCTTCATGCTGACTCAAAGGGGCATCGAAGCGAACCCGGACAAATGCCAAGCGATACTCAATATGAAGAGCCCGACGTGTGTCAAAGAAGTACAACAACTGAATGGAAGGCTAGCCGCCCTATCAAGATTCTTGGCAGGATCAGCGATAAAATCACTACCTCTCTACTCACTCCTAAAGAAAGGGAAACCCTTCTCATGGACCCCGGAGTGCGAAAAAGCCTTTCAAGAATTCAAGGAATTCCTCGGGCAGCCACCAATCCTAACCCGACCTTTAAAAGAAGAAGAACTCGTACTATACCTCTCGGTTGGAAATCGAGCAGTCGCTTCAGCGTTAATACGAGAAAATAACCAAGGACAACACCCCATATACTTTGTAAGCAAGGCACTACAAGGGGCCGAATTAAACTATCAGAAGATAGAAAAATTCGCCTACGCCCTAGTGTTCACAGCTCGGAGGCTCCGTCCCTACTTTCAAGCCCACACCATCAAAGTCCGGACAAACCAACCCATGAGACACATCTTGCAAAAAACAGACCTGGCAGGACGAATACTACAATGGGCGGTGGAACTGTCCGAGTTCGACCTCCACTATGAAGCCCGAACTGCCATAAAATCTCAGTATCTAGCCGACTTCATCGCAGAATACACTGAGACCCCTGGAACCCCACTCTCATGGAACCTGTATGTCGACGGGTCCTCAAACAAAACAGGAAGCGGAGCCGGGGTTATACTCGAAAGCGACCAAGGAACGCGGATAGAACTATCCCTAAAATTCGAGTTCTAGGCTTCGAACAACCAAGCCGAATACGAGGCCCTACTAGCAGGTCTAAAGCTAGCCGAAGAGGTCGGAGCCCAGAGAATCACGATCTTCAGCGACTCCCAGGTCGTCACATCACAAGTAAATGGAAGCTACCAGGCCAAAGACCCAACTATGAAAAAATACTTGGACCAAACACAGGCACAATTACGCCACTTTTCAGAAATACAGATCCAGCACATACCTCGGGAACAAAACGCCCGGGCAGACGCCCTCTCAAAACTCGCCAGCACCAAGCCCGGAGGCAACAACAGAAGTCTCCTCCAGGAAACCTTACAATCTCCCTCCGTGCTAAGAGAGGAAGAAACGCTAAATATATCCAACCAACAGCAGGGATGGATGACCCCCATACTCAACTACCTGAAGTCGGGAACTCTCCCCGCCGAAAGAAAGGAAGCTAAAAGACTCACGAAAGACACCCAGAATTATACACTAATTCACGACGTATTATACAGAAGAGGATTCTCAAACCCCCTCCTTAGGTGCGTCCCGACCTCAGAAGCAAAGAGCGTCCTCGAAGAAGTCCACGGAGGCATGTGTGGAAACCATCTCGGAGCTCGGGCATTATCCAAGAAAGTAGTCCGAGCCGGGTTCTACTGGCCGACCTTGCAAAGAGACGCAACGGAATTTGTGAAAATATGCCCCCCCTGCCAAAAACACGCCAATTTTCACAAGGCACCACCCGAAGACCTTATCAGCATCACCGCACCATGGCCCTTCGCCAAATGGGGACTTGACCTACTCGGCCCGTTCCCCCAAGGACCGGGGCAAGTCAAATACCTCATAGTAGGGGTCGACTACTTCACAAAGTGGATCGAAGCTGAACCCTTAGCCACCATTACGGCTCAGAAAAGTCGCAAATTCCTATACAAAAACATTGTCACAAGGTTCGGAGTCCCCTACTCCATCACAACAGACAATGGAACACAGTTCACGGACACAAGTTTTCAGAACTTGGTGGCCGAACTAAAAATCAAACAGCAATTCACCTCAGTCGAGCACCCACAAGCCAATGGACAAGCAGAGGCTGCAAATAAAGTCATCTTGGCCGGGTTAAAACGAAGACTCCAAGAGGCCAAAGGGGCATGGGCCGAGGAGCTCCCCCAGGTGCTATGGGCATATCGGACAACTCCGCACTCTACAACAGGAGAATCGCCATTTCGACTAGCTTACGGGATGGAGGCAATGATTCCTATTGAAATAGATGAAGGGTCACCTAGAACCATCTTCTACAACGAGAAAGGTAACCCGCAGGCACAAAGGGAAGAACTCGACCTCCTCCCCGAGGTCCGAGAAAGAGCTCGGATCCGAGAAGAAGCCTTAAAACGGCGAACGGCCCTCAGATACAATCAGAAAATAATAAAACGAAGCTTCTCCATTCACGACCTGATTCTAATCCGAAACGACATTGGAACACAAAAGTCGGGAGAAGGAAAGCTAGCTGCAAATTGGAAAGGGCCCTACAAGGTAACAGAAGTCTTAGGAACAGGCTACTACAAAGTATCCGACCTAGAAGGCAATGAGTTGCCCAGGGCCTGGCACGCCTGCAATCTAAGACGATACTACAGCTAGAAAAAGATAACCCGAGGTGTACTCTTTTTCCTACAAGGGTTTTTTAATGAGACACCCGGTCAAAAAGACACCCGACCTAGTCAAGGGTAAACACTCTGTAAATATTCTTTCTTTTTTAATACTAATCAAATTTTCCTATTTTCTTTTCTTCTTCCTCGTGTTGAAACAAATCCTGAAAAGTACCCCTCCAAGGCGCATTAATTTATGCTCGGCAAAACGCAAAAAATCATTTGCCAAGAGACCACACAAGGTCGGCAAAAGATAAAGCGACGAGGTTCAAATTAATGTGAGAAGTTATAAAGCAACTCTGAAAAGGCTCAAAAAGCCAAATAAAAAGAGATTACAAAAATAACTTAAAAAGGCCGACCAAACGACAAGGTTGGGCCCAACAAAGGGAAGTACTCGAACGCCCGAGGTCCGAGAAAAAGCCCGGATCCAAGAAAGAGGCCTTAAAACGGCGAAAGCAAAGATTTCGAAAACGCTTACTAAAAAGTTGCTATACAAAAACAACTAAAAAGTACAAGCGAAAAAACGAAATCAAAGGAAAGTTCAAAAAGCGCTAGCTAAAAGGTTGTTATCCAAAAACAACTAAAAAGCATAAAAGCGGAACAAAAAGACAAAACGCGAGCAAAAACACCGCATAATAAGCTAAAAAGTTACTACAAGTAGCTAAAAGCAAAAAGGTGTCCAAAGCGTCCACAGAAACCATCCAAAAACAAAAGAGCCCACAGGCCGGGCAAAAAACCAAAGATAAAAGGATTACAGAGATTCAAGGTCCTTTCCGGACTCCACATCAACAGAAGGCTGCGGAGGAAACATAGAAATCGGGACAGCATTGACGGCACCATCATCTCGGTTCAAAACCTCCACACCAGATCCCTCCTCGGCCAAAGGTGAAGTCGGGTTCGCAACTGGAACTTTGGGGTCGGACACCGGAACCGCATCCGCGTTGGGAGCAGGAACAATCTTTCCCTCCACAACAACGTTATCCGTACTAAATAAGCTCAGATCCAGGTCAGGAGCAAGAACCCGGACCTGAGCCTTCAAATTTTCAAACATAGCACCCATACCCTTAGCCACATGACCTTCTAGCTCGTAAAAATCATCCTGGGCAGATTGTAATTTCTCCTTTGTCTCCACAAGCTCGGCATATATCCGAGTATAATTCTCCGTCGCCGCCTTCGCCATCCCCTCCGATGCTTTCGCTGCCGCCACAGCCGCGGTAGCTTTGGCTTTCTCCTTCTCCAGAGACGCCTCCAGCTCAGTAATCCTAGCAGCCTTCAGTTCACTAATCCTCTCAAACTCAGACTGAGCCTTCTCAAGTCGGGAGCTGGTCGCACCAATGGGGGATTTCTTGAACTCCCGGGCAATAGCGGCATGAAGACTAGCCATCCGGACACAACTCCGTGCCATATACTGAAAATGATGCTCCATAGACGCATCATCAGTAGAAATAAAGGTCTGAGGGAGAATATGCTGTTCAATCCAACCAAGAGCATCAAAATCCTTGTCATTAAAACCCGCAAGCTCTTGAGAGGTCTTCTGTTTCTTGGGAGGAGGACCCGAGGACGAAGGCGGAGAAGAGGTAGCAGGCCCAGAGGTCGGGGGATCTTGATTTATAGCTCGGAACTGGGGAGTCAGAATAGTCTTCGACCGAGTAGGGACACCCACAGTAGTCTTCTTCGGAGAAGATCGGGCAGAAGCCTCCCCAGCCTCGATATTTCGAGCAGCCACAGACTTCTTCGTCCGACGAAGGAACTTCATGGAATCCGCCTGAGAAGACATCTCTGCAGAAATAAAAGAAAAAGGATTACCACAACAGAAATTCCACCAAAACAAGGAAAATCAAAATACTAAAAAAGATGAATCTCTGAGAGGTCGGGAACTACCTAACTCGGAACGGAGAAGGCTTGGATCTCCCAACATTTTCTTCGTGTCCAAGTGAGGTGCCCGACCCCATAAACTGCTCACCACACCCACAAAAGCCTGCTTCACCTCATCTAGACTCTCAAAGGTATACTTAACAGACACTACATTCTCCTGCCAACAAAGAGGAAAAGAAGGCTCCCCACTCTCGTCTAGAAAGAAAGGTCGGACGTCTCCAGTAGCCCGGACCTTGAAATAAAAGTTCTTAAAATCATGAAAGGACTCATCATACAAGGTACAAAACTTCCTCCCCTGGTTAGCTCTAAAAGAGACCCAAGATACCTTCCCTCCACCCGACCCCGGCTTCGTCAACACAAACAAATAGGAAAAAAGAGAAATAGAGGGAGAGACGCCCAAAAACTGACACAAAAGTTGAAACAGCTTTAAAAACGCCCAAGAATTTGGATGGAGCTGCGTAGGGGCAAGGTTACAAGACCATAACACCTCGGACTCCAGATCGGTAAAGGGAAGTCGGACACTCAGCTTAGAGAAAAAACAATCATAAGCATAAAAGAAGAGCTTCTCGGAACTATCTAAGGGCGGGAAGCACACTCTCTCCTCAGATTCCGGGGCCACTAGTTCGTAATCCCTCTCAGACTCCCTATTCTCACATATGCTACAGTGCCTACGGAACCTAGCTAAATACTCAGAATCTACCACAGAAGGGACTCTTAGAGGAAGAGGGTCTACCCAACCAAGACCACATGGAATCTTAGTCGACATCGCTTGAAGAACCTTTCGAGACATAAAATTTTTACCTACAAAGAAGAATACAGCAGCAAGCAAAAATCACATAAAGAAGACAGCAAAAACCCATTCAGCAAAGCAAGAAACAAAAACCCCACGAAGAAAACGCGGCAACCCGGAACAAAAATACCGGAGAACAAAAAAGAGCCCCCCCCATATACAAACAACAAGCAATGGCGGCGCCTCTTTTCGGGGCAACCCAGGCATAAAGAAAAAGAAAACAAACAAGAGCCACACAAAGAACAGAAGCATATGTGCACAAGAAAAGAGAAACATGGGAACAAACCTGGAAGAAAGAAACGAAGACGACGAGCTCCGAAGCAAGGAGAACGAAACGACAGCGCAGAAGGAGCCCCAGAAAGACACACGGAGAGATTCGGGGAAGCAGAGCAAAGAGAAAGAAGAAGCAGTGCTCGGAAAGGATAAAGAAAAACAAAAACGCAGAAAAAGGAGGAAAGGGGCAAATAAATAAAGCCTTCACAGAGCCCGAACGGAAATCGAGGAAAAACGGTAAAATGCAATAAATGCAGGAACGGCCATTTTTGAATTTTGAAAAACTACTATGCCCGAACTCGACCTCCCAAAAAGGACGAACTCGGGCAGGGGCACTGTTCATACCCTGACCGGGCTCCTCCAAACTCGGCAAATTCATAAAAGGTCCGACCTCGTCCTAAGGCCCACGCCTAAAGGTCGGACCTCGGACAATAAAGCAAAGGAAGGCCCATCAAAAGGAACGCAGCCCAAAGCCTAAAGGCCGAACAGGCCTAGAAAAGGCGGTTCCACAAAGATAGAGATAAAACCCCCAAAGATAAGATAAGATAAGAATATCTTATCCAGGGAAGATCACGGCCAACTACTATAAATACACTGGAGCACCCAGGTATGGCATTCATCCCACATTCTACACATATCTGCTTGGACCCATGCTAACTTAAGCATCGGAGTGTCATTGCAGGTACAACCATCAACCACTCCGCATATCAAGCTCGGGTCCCTGAACCCCCACCTCGGGCCTCTCCAGACGACCGAGCTACACGTTTCAGGTAACCCCCGGAACAATACTCATCAGAGCTCATGAATGGCAGAAGTAAGTCCAATGGAATCTCTATGGTCTCATTTTGAGCCTCAGATTCCCATGGTTCCTCATTGGGGAACTCATTGGAGGCCAGTGGACGTCCAGTGAGGTCTTCCTCAGTGGCGTTCACTGCCTCTTCTTCCTCCCAAAATTCGACCATGTTAATGGCCTTGCACTCTCCTTTTGGATTTTCTTCAGTATTGCTTGGGAGAGTGCTAGGAGGGAGTTCAGTAATTTTCTTGCTCAGCTGACCCACTTGTCCTTCCAAATTTCTAATGGAGGACCTTGTTTCAGTCATGAAACTTTGAGTGGTTTTAATTAGATCAGAGACCATGGTTGCTAAGTCAGAGGTATTCTGCTTAGAACTCTCTGTCTGTTGCTGAGAAGATGATGGAAAAGGCTTGCTATTGCTAAACCTGTTTCTTCCACCACTATTGTTATTGAAACCTTGTTGAGGTCTCTGTTGATCCTTCCATGAAAGATTTGGATGATTCCTCCATGAAGGATTGTAGGTGTTTCCATAGGGTTCTCCCATGTAATTCACCTCTTCAATTGAAGGGTTCTCATGATCATAAGCTTCTTCCTCAGATGAAGCTTCCTTAGTACTGCTTGGTGCATTTTGCATTTCAGACAGACTTTGAGAAATCATATTGACTTGTTGAGTCAATATCTTGTTCTGAGCCAATATGGCATTCAGAGTATCAATCTCAAGAACTCCTTTCTTCTGACTAGTCCCATTGTTCACAGGATTTCTTTCAGAAGTGTACATGAATTGGTTATTTGCAACCATTTCAATCAATTCTTGAGCTTCAGTAGGCGTCTTCTTCAGATGAAGAGAGCCTCCAGAAGAGCTATCCAAGGACATCTTGGACAGTTCAGAGAGACCATCATAGAAAATACCTATGATGCTCCATTCAGAAAGCATGTCAGAGGGACACTTTCTGATTAATTGTTTGTATCTTTCCCAAGCTTCATAGAGGGATTCTCCTTCCTTCTGTCTGAAGGTTTGGACTTCCACTCTAAGCTTACTCAATTTTTGAGGTGGAAAGAACTTTGCCAAGAAGGCATTGACTAGCTTTTCCCAAGAGTCCAGGCTTTCTTTAGGTTGAGAATCCAACCATGTTCTAGCTCTGTCTCTTACAGCAAAAGGGAATAGCATCAGTCTGTAGACCTCAGGGTCTACCCTATTAGTCTTGACTGTGTCACAGATTTGCAAGAACTCAGCTAAAAACTGATGAGGATCTTCCAGTGGAAGTCCATGGAACTTGCAATTCTGTTGCATTAGAGAAACTAATTGAGGCTTAAGCTCAAAGTTGTTTGCTCCACTGGCAGGGATAGAGATGCTTCTCCCACAGAAGTCGGGAGTAGGTGCAGTAAAGTCACCCAGCACCTTCCTTGCATTGTTGGCATTGTTGTTGTTTTCGGCTGCCATTTGTTCTTCTTCCTTGAAGAATTCGGTTAGGTGCTCTAAAGAGACTTGTGCTTTGGCTTCTCTTAGCTTTCTCTTCAAGGTCCTTTCAGGTTCAGGATCAGCCTCAACAAGAATGCCTTTGTCTTTGCTCCTGCTCATAAGAAAGAGAAGAAAACAAGAAAATGTGGAATCCTCTATGTCACAGTATAGAGATTCCTTTAGGTGTCAGAGGAAAAGAAGAGTAGAAGACAGAAGTGGAAAATTCGAACTTATCAGAGAGAATGGAGTTCGAATTTTGCATTAAAGGATAGTGTTAGTCCATAAATAGAAGGATGTGAGAAGGAGGGAAGTCATTTTCGAAAATTAAGTGAAAAATTTTGAAAACATTTTTGAAAAACATTACTTAATTTTCGAAAATGAAAATGGAAAAGAAATCAAGTGATTTTTGAAAAAGATTTTGAAATTAGAAATCAAAAGGATTTGATTGAAAACTATTTTGAAAAAGATGTGGTTAAGAAGATATGTTTGATTTAAAAAATGTGATTGAGAAGATATGATTTGAAAAACATTTTAAAAGATTTGATTTGAAAATTAAAAACTTGACTAACAAGAAAAGATATGATGCAAACATTAAACCTTTCTCAACAGAAAAGGTAACATACTTGAAATGTTGAATCAAATCATTAATTGATAGTAAGTATCTTTAAAAATGGAAAGAAATTGGTTTTGAAGAAGATTTGATTGGAAAATTGATTTGAAAAAGATTTGATTTTGAAAAGATTTTGAAAACTTAGAAAAAATTTGATTTGAAAACAAAATCTTCCCTTCTAGCCATCCTGGCGTTAAACGCCCAGAATGGTGCACATTCTGGCGTTTAACGCCCAAAATGCTACCCTTTTGGGCGTTAAACGCCCAACCAGGTACCCTGGCTGGCGTTTAAATGCCAGTCTGTCCTTCTTCACTGGGCGTTTTGAACGCCCAGCTTTTTCTGTGCAATTCCTCTGCTGTATGTTCTGAATCTTCAATTCTCTGTGTTATTGACTTGAAAAGACACAAATTAAAATTATTTTTGGATTTTTAATAATAAGGACAAACCAAAATGCAACAAGAATCAAATAACAATGCATGCAAGACACCAAACTTAGCAGTTTGTATACTGCTGACACTAACAAAATGAAAATGAATATGAGACACACAAAACAATCAAGTCAATAGAATTTCAAAGATCAGAGCAAGTAAATCATCAAGAACATCTTGAAGATCACTTAGACACATGAATGCATGCAATTGACACCAAACTTATGATGAGACACTAGACTTAAACAAGAAATATTTTTGGATTTTATGATTTTGAAATTTTTTTGTGTTTTTCGAAAATTAAGTGGAAAAAGATATCAAAATTCTTAATGAGAATTCCAGGAATCAGTGCAATGTTAGTCTAAGACTCCGGTCCAGGAATTAGACATGGCTTCACAGCCAGCCAAGCCTTCAAAGAAAGCTTCGGTCCAAAACACTAGACATGGCCAGAGGCCAGCCAAGCCTTAGCAGATCATTGCTCCAAAAGCAAGATTGATAAGAAATCAACAAGCTCTTGTGGTGATAAGTTGAAACCTCGGTCCAATGAAATTAGACATGGCTTCTCAGCCAGCCAGATTTCAACAAATCATCATGAAACTCTAGAATTCATCTTCAAGAATTTCGAAAAAAATAAATACCTAATCTAAGCAACAAGATGAACCGTCAGTTGTCCAGCCTGAACAATCCCGGGCAGTAACACCAAAAACTTGATGTTGCTGCCGGATCTTGGCACTGATGTTACCAAAAGCTTGCTCAAAACTTGAACAATCCCCGGCAACGGCGCCAAAAACTTGGTGGGCGAAATTGTGAACATTACTTTTTCACAACTCTCATAATCCCCGGTAATGGCTCCAAAAACGTGGTAGCTCAATACCATGGCATTACACAACTTCGCACAACTAACCAGCAAGTGCACTGGGTCGTCCAAGTAATAAACCTTACGTGAGTAAGGGTCGATCCCACGGAGATTGTTAGTATTGAAGCAAGCTATGGTCATCTTGTAAATCTTAGTCAGGCAAACTCAAATGATAATGGTGATGAACGAAAATAACACAAAGGTAAAGATAGAGATACTTATGTAGTTCATTGGTAGGAACTTCAGATAAGCGCATGAAGATGCCTTCCCTTCCGTCTCTCTGCTTTCCTACTGTCTTCATCCAATCCTTCCTACTCCTTTCCATGGCAAGCTTAAGCAAGGGTTTCACCGTTGTCAGTGGCTACCTCCCATCCTCTCAGTGAAAGCGATAGCATATGCTCTGTCACAGCATAGCGGAATTCATCTGTCGGTTCTCAATCAGGCCGGAATAGAATCCAGTGATTCTTTTGCGTCTGTCACTAACGCCCCGCCCTCAGGAGTTTGAAGCACGTCACAGTCATTCAGTCATTGAATCCTACTCAGAATACCACAGACAAGGTTAGACCTTCCGGATTCTCTTGAATGCTGCCATCAGTTCTCGCCTATACCACGAAGACTCTGATCTCACGGAATGGCTGGCTCGTTTGTCAGGCGAGCACTCGGTTGTCAGGCGATCAACCATGCATCGTGCAATCAGGAATCCAAGAGATATTCACTAGAGCCTTGAACGCTTGTAGAACAAGAGTGGTTGTCAGTCACCTTGTTCATGGGTGAGAATGGTGATGATTCGTGACAATCATCACCTTCATTAAGTTGAAGAACGAGTGATATCTTGGATAAAGAACAAGCGGAATTGAATGGAAGAACAATAGTAATTGCATTAATACTCGAGGTACAGCAGAGCTCCACACCTTAATCTATGGTGTGTAGAAGCTCCACCGTTGAAAATACATAAGCATAAGGTCTAGGCATGGCCGAATGGCCAGCCTCCCAATGATCTAAGAACTAAAATGTCCAAAGATGATCTAGAGATCTAAAGTGATCAAAAGATTTCTAATACAATAGTCAAAGGTCCTACTTATAGAAAACTAGTAGTCTAAGGTGTACAGAAATGAGTAAATGACATAAAAATCCTCTTCCGGGCCCACTTGGTGTGTGCTTGGGCTGAGCAATGAAGCATTTTCGTGTAGAGACTCTTCTTGGAGTTAAACGCCAGCTTTAGTGCCAGTTTGGGCGTTTAACTCCCATTTGGGTGCCAGTTCCAGCGTTTAACGCTGGGATTTCTTGAGGTGACTTTGAACGCCGGTTTGGGCCATCAAATCTTGGGCAAAGTATGGACTATCATATATTTCTGGAAAGCCCAGGATGTCTACTTTCCAACGCCGTTGAGAGCGCGCCAATTGGGCTTCTGTAGCTCCAGAAAATCCACTTCGAGTGCAGGGAGGTCAGAATCCAACAGCATCTGCAGTCCTTTTTGGTCTCTGAATCAGATTTTTGCTCAGGTCCTTCAATTTCAGCCAGAAAATACCTGAAATCACAGAAAAACACACAAACTCATAGTAAAGTCCAGAAAAGTGAATTTTAACTAAAAACTAATAAAAATATACTAAAATCTAACTAGATCATACCAAAAACATACTAAAAACAATGCCAAAAAGTATACAAATTATCCGCTCATCACCAACCCTCTACACCCAATATTCAACCCTCAAGTTCCAATACACTTCCATATCAACCACATAATGATCCACCCTTCCCATCACCACCATCCGTGGAAGAGCACCAACATCCATCAATCCAAGAGCAACATGATCCCACTGATACTATTGACATAGAACAAGAGAGGAAGGATCATCTTCGCGAATCCATACTTCATAAGGAGCTAGAGGAGGCACTAAAGGTGAAGATAGTAGAGACCCTTGAAGTTGACAGCGCGGTTGAAGAACTAGTGAAAAACGACGACAAGGAGGATTTTATGCTTGAAGGTGGCAAAATAGTTGAAAGAAAAATCATCGAGGATGAATATGATCTCATACTTAAATACCTGGATCAAGCAAGAAATCAATTACCCTTCCAACGTTCGGACATTCAAAGACCGTCCATGGTTTCATGTGGGAAATCTACTGAAGAACGTAGCATGAAGGAGAAATTGGGCACTCCGGTGGATAGTGAGCAGCACGATTTGATATTGGAACAAGTGGAGGAAGCCGGAATATTTGAAAAAGAAGAGAAGGCAATGGTTGAAGACTTAGGAGATGCTGAACCTCCATGGAAAAGTCAAGTTATAGAGCATCCTTCAAAGACGTTTGAAGCTGATGTTAAGGAGGGTGTACAACCTCCAAAGCATATCATAATTGAAGACTTTGAAGGAGATGATAAAGAGATGGATTCAATCATTAATGAATTCTTATCTACATTTGACTCCTCTCCCATTGGACTTGACATGGAGATTAAAGAAGAAGAAGCACAACCTCCCATGCCCTTGGTGCAAAATGAAGAAGAAATTGAATCGGAAGAAATCTACAAGGAGGAAGAGGTTGCTATTGAAGAAGATTGCAAAGAGGTGGAAGATATCGAAGAAGAGCACAAGGAAGTGGAGCCTGCACGTTCATTAGAAACACTTCCCCCTAAGTTGCCATCATCCTTCACAACATTCAAGTGGGTAAAATTCGTATCCCTTAGCTTCCTAATTCCACTTGAATATGGGCTACTGGAGACGGATGGTCAACTTAGAGCTCTCTGTGGCATTAAGAGTAAGAAGAAGATGGTCAGTAATAAGTATTGTCCTGCAAGGTTCAACATGGTTATGTTCTCAAAGTTTAACTGCAATGGTTGGTATAAAGCTCAATTGAATGGGGCTATGAAGTTGTTTGGACGCTTCAGTGAGAATTCTAAAGCTGAACCACCCAGATGGAATCATGATAATCAATTTGAAGACGGGTGCAGAAACAAGATTTGGGACCCCGGAGGCTACTGGAAGTACAAACATTGGTGGGGATTCCTGGATCAGTACAAGCATAAACCACCATAACAGGGAGCTCACCAAAGGTCCAACTTAAGGACTTTAACTAAAAGTGCTAGGTGGGAGACAACCCACCATGGTATGATCGTTCTTTTTCAATTTTATTTCATATTGTTTATTTTCTTTATTTTATTTTATTTTCATTGAACCTGGAAGTTCTCATAGCATCTACATTAACACTGCATATTGCATACTGCATAATTGCATAATAAAAAAATAAAAAAGGGAAAACATGCACGGGACGTGGCAGCGTCGCTGACGCGTCCGCGTCACTAGTACGTTGGGAAGAAAAGAATTGAACAGAGAGTCACGCGAGAGCGTGGCTGGAGGCACGCCTTGAGCATAATTTGACCCCACGCGACCACATCGCTCACGCGACCGCGTCATGTGGCACTTTGGCCTCTCACGCGACCGCGTCACCCACGCGGCCGCGTGCCATGAAAATCGACGTCAAAAAGGTGCATGGCCAAAAGTTGTGCTGGAATTGGGCTGGACTCGTGCTAGAAGCCCGAGCCACCCCACGCGAACACGTGCCTCACACAGCCGCGTTGTCTTTCAAAAATGGCCATCCACGCGATCGCGTCACCCACGCGACCCCGTCACCCAGATTTTTGGCAAAATGCAATTCAAATAGAGAGTTGTGCGAATGCGAGGCTGCACTTGTGCCACTAGCACAAATCAAGTGACGCGATCGCGTGACCCATGCGTCCGCGTCGCCTTACCTTATTGCGCACCACGCGGCCGTGTCACCCACGCGACCGCGTCGCCAGCGTCGCATACCTTAACCTAATATGCCAAAATATTTTATCTTTTCTTCCCCAATCCTAATTTTTCCTCCCTCCTTTCTTACTTACTTCTTCTTCCCTTCTTTCCCTTCTCATTCTTCTTATCTTTCATTTTCTTTTACTTAATTGCATACTTTCATTCGTTGCATTATTTTCATTGGTGTTGGAATTTTATTTGGGTCATTGTTTTTTCTATATTTTTGTGGATTATTTGACAATTATATATTACTTTTTAAAGGGTTGCTTGAATGTTCAATTTAATACTTTCAAATAGCTTATTTACCATGAATGCTATGTGTTTGTGAAAACGCCCGTATGGCATTGTGCACTATTTTTAAGATTTCTTTTAATCTACTACTATAAATGCTTGCTTTTTACAAAACCCTTTTTATATTTTATTAATTAAATATAATTGTTATTACAAACATGTTGTTAGTTTGAAAGGCTTGGTAATCTAACTTGGACATTGAATGCTTGATCTATGCTACTCATGCCTTTGCCAGCATGCCAATAAATACCTTGCATTCACTTGTTATCATATGCACTAACTATTTTCCATTGATGACTTTTCACATGTACTCATGAGTGTGTGTTAACGTCATTCTTCTTTATTGTGCATTGATTACCACCTTTCCCGCTCTCTTCCTTGCTCTAACTCTTAACTCTAAAAGTTACTTTCTTTTTTCCCTTTTCAGGATGGCCACCAAGAAGGGTAAAGAGAAAGCTACTCCCAAATCACCGGCAAGGAAAGGAACAAAAAGAGCCCCAGTTAAAGCAACCCATCCACTTGTATATCTTAGCATGCACCGAGGACGGTGAAATCTTTAAGTGTGGGGAGGTCGATACCGATCTCCATGGGTTAGCTATTTTCTTCTTTTCAACACCATTGTTTTATTTTCTTTGTTTGTTCATTATTGCATTTGCATGTTTAATTGCATGTTTGTTTGATTTTATGCATTTAGCTACTGCTTGGTTAAAATAATAAGTTTCTTTTTAAAATCCTATTTTTGAAAAATTTCACTAATTTAAATTGAAAATTTTTGTGTTAAATTTGTTTGAAGTTGTATTTGGAACATGGTTTTTGAGCCAAAGAACACACAACCTGTGAGATTTTGAGCTTATTTACATGGTTACATTATTTAACCATAAATTTTTATTCTTGTGTGTTTTCTTCTCTATAATTGTAATCTTTGCTTTGTTCCATTCTATATGTCCAATATTTAATATATTTACATGCTTGCATATGATTGAGGCCATTGTTTGATTTTAGCTCACTTATCCCAAAATTAGCCTACCTTTTACATCACCCTTGTTAGCCCCCTTGAGCCTTTAATTCCCTCTTATTCTATAAACCACAACACTAGCCTTAAGCAGAAAAACAAATTTAAAATCCCAAGTTGAATCCTTGGTTAGCTTAAGATAAAAATTGTGTAATTGTTTAAGTGTGGGAAACCTATTGGGAACATGGATGATAAAAACAAAGGGTGGGAAGTTGAAAAGAATGAAATAATTAAAAATAAAATTTTTTAGGAAGCATGCTCATGTGAAATCAAAATAATTGAATTACCATGTGCATTAAAAAAAAAATAATTCAGTATTTGAATAAAGGGGATACAAAAGAATTCCCCAAATGCAAAATAAAGCAATGCACATGGGACAAAATTAAAACTAATGCATGAGCATGTAACATCAAAAGTGGGAAAAATATAAGAGAATAGGTAAAGAAGTTTTGCTTTACAAAGTATGTATGTTAGGTGAGATCTTAGACTAATCAAGAATTCACTTAATTAGCTCACTTAGCCTTATATATATATATCCCTACCTTTACCTCAGCCCCGTTACAACCTTGAAAAGACCTCATGATGTTTGCATTAGTATACTAAATATTTGTTGATTGGTTAGATGAAGAACAAAGTTTTAGAAAGCATGATTAGAGAAGAGTAGAGAGATTGACCCTAGACACTTGAGAGATTTGAGCGCGTATACACTACCAGTGAGGGTTCAATGCTTGATTCTATGTTTCCTGCTTTCATGAGCTGTCTTCTTACAAGTTTACTTGTTTTCACTGTATGATTTGAATTAGTGAAATCTGATTTATGTTTGTCTTGGAGAACTTATTTATTTTTAACCAAGTAGGTAGAAATATTTTGCATTTAGTTGCATTCATAGGTTGCATCTCATACATTCTATCATTCTTCTTCATCTCTTTATAGTTTCTCTTGAGCTTAGCATGAGGACATGCTATTGTTTAAGTGTGGGGAGGTTGATAAACTACTATTTTATGGTTTATCTTATGCTCAATTGAGTGGTTTTTATCAACTCTTTACTCACTTATTCATACAATTCGCATGTTTTACATTTTCCTTCCTGATTTTGTGCTATGATTGAAAACATGCTTCTTTGATCTTATATTTGCTTATTATTAATCCTCTCTTATTACCATTAGATGCCTTGATATGTGAGTTAAGTGTTTTAAGATATTACAGGGCAGGAATGGCTTAGAGGATGGAAAGGAAGCATGCAAAAGTGGAAGGAATACAAGAAGTTGAAGGAACTGCAAAGTTGTCAACCTGACCCTCTCGCACTAAAACGATTATAACTTGAGCTACAGAGGTCTAAATGATGCGGTTCCACTTGCATTGGAAAGCTAACATTCGGGGCTTCGATTTGATATATAATTTGCTGTACCGCTAGGCGACGCGAACGCGTGATCTACGCGGACGCGTCACATCTGCGAAAATCAGCGTGGCTAAATTCGTAAACAGCGAATTCTGGGCTGTTTTTGACCCAGTTCTTGGCCCAGAAAACACAGATTAGAGGCTATAAAGTGGGGGAATACATCATACAACACATGCTCTCATAATTCATAATTTTAGTTTTAGATGTAGTTTTTAGAGAAAAAGGTTCTCTCCTCTCTCTTAGGATTAGGATTAGGATTTCATCTTCTTCAATCATAGGTTCAATATTCCTTTTATATATTTTCCCAATTTAGTTTATGAACTCTTTATGTTTGGATTAATTTTCTTAATCAATGTTATTTGAGGTATTTCAGTTTATGATTGTTTTATTTATATGAATGCCTTTAATTTAATTTAGATATTTTCCCTTTTGGCTTTGGTTAAATAATTGGTGACTCTTGCGTTATCAAACTCATTGTTGATTGAAAATTGAAATTCTTCAAGAATTAATTCGAGATTCAATAACTCCAACTTTTCCCAAGGAAAGACTGGGACTTGAGGATTCGAATTAATTCATCCACTTAACTTACCTTCATAGTTAGAGGTTAACAAAATGGGAGAAAAATCTAATTCTCATCATAATTGATAAGGATAACTAGGATAGGACTTCCAGTTATTCATACCTCGCCAAGAGATTTTATTATTGTTAATTTATTTTACTTGTCATTTAAATATACCTGTGCCCATTGCCCAAACTCCAAAACCCCAATTTACAAACTCATAACCAATAATAAGAACATACCTCCCTGCAATTCCTTGAGAAGACGACCCGAGGTTTAAATACTCAGTTATCAATTTTAAAAAGGGGTTTGTTACTTGTGACAATCAAAACGTTTGCACGAAGGGATTTCTGTTGGTTTAGAATCTATATCTACAACGCGACTATTTTTATAAAATTCTTTACTAGCAAAAATCCTAATGTCAACCATCACCGACGCGTATGCGCACAGCACGCGTACGCGTCCATGGGGTAATTCGCAAGGTGCGCGCGTGCGTCCATGGACAAGTTCAATTCTTTGGCTTTTCATGATCTTCTCCACTTTGTATGCTTTCCTTTCACTCCTTTGATCCTTCCTATCCTTTTCAACCTGAAATCACTATACAAACACATCAAGGCATCTGGTGGAATCAAAGGTGAATTAAATTTAGCTAATTAAGGACCTAGAAAGCATGTTTTCACACTTAAGCACAAATTGGGAGACAATCATGAAACCATGCTATTTCATTGAATAAATGTAGGTAAAAAATCATTAAATTCTTTAAAATCAATACAAGATAAACCCTACAAATGGGGTTTATCAACCTCCTCACACTTAAACCAAGCATGTCCTCATGCTTAAACCAAGAATGAAGTAAAGGTCATGACATTTATTCAATGAGGAAACTAACTAAATGCAATCTACCTATATGCAACTATCTACATGAATGCAATTGCTCGGTCGAAATAAATCAATTCCTCAAGAATATATATATAAGCACAAGGGCCAAAGGTATTAACAACCATGCCAAACCACAATTAAATTGAGCTATTAAATATTTTTACAAACTTGCATGAAAAGTGACACTTATAGGTGAAAACATGTAATTGAGCAATTGAACCCTCACCGGTAGTGTTTGCACTCTATTCGCTCGGTGTTTAGGGTTGATTCACTTAATTCTCCTCTAATCATGCTTTCCAAGATTTGTTTTTCGTCTAACAATCAACAATTACTCAATGCATGCATGCAAATATCATGAGGTCTTTTCTTTATGTTATAATGGGGCTAGGGTCAAGGTAGGGATATATATATATGGTTAAGTGGACTAGAATTTGAATCTTTGATTAACCTAGACTTTCCCACCTAACCTATATATCGCCCTATACAATTAAGTTCTTACCTAACTACCCATCCATTCCTCATTTTTTCACATACTCATGTATCCTTTTTCATTTCACAACACTTATGCATTGATCTTTATTGGACTTTACTTTGGGGCATTTTGTCCCCATTTTATTTCTTTCTTTTTCTATTTTTTTCTTTTCTATATTATTTTTCTTTTTTTCTTTTCTTTTTCTCATTTTTTTCTTTCTATATACAAGAACATCAATGCATAAGGTTTTACATTTGATCAATACATGAGTATATACCCAATTCCCAATATTTTCAATAACAATACAAAACTACCCTTTTATTCACCCAATGTCCCAAGATTTCCCACACTTGAATGTTACACACACACTAGCCTAAGCTAATCAAAGATCTAAATAAGGACATTTATTGTTTTTCGCTTTAGGGCTTGTAATGTGCTAAATTAAAGAACAAAGTGGGTTAATCGTAGGCTCAAAGTTGGTGATGAGCGGATAATTTGTACGCTTTTTGGCATTGTTTTTAGTATGTTTTTGATATGATATAGTTAGTTTTTAGTATATTTTTATTAGTTTTTAGTTAAAATTCACTTTTCTGGACTTTACTATGAGTTTGTGTGTTTTTCTGTGATTTCAGGTATTTTCTGGCTGAAATTGAGGGACCTGAGCAAAAATCTGATTCAGAGACTAAAAAAGACTGCAGATGCTGTTGGATTCTGACCTCCCTGCACTCGAAGTGGATTTTCTGGAGCTACAGAAGCCCAATTGGCGAGCTCTCGACGGCGTTGGAAAGTAGACATCCTGGGCTTTCCAGCAATATATGATAGTCCATACTTTGCTCAAGATTTGACGGCCCAAACTGGCGTTCAAAGTCACCCTCAGGAATTCCAGCGTTAAACGCTGGAACTGGCACCTAAATGGGAGTTAAACGCCCAAACTGGCATAAAAGCTGGCGTTTAACTCCAAGAAGAGTCTCTGCACGAAAAATGCTTCATTGCTCAGCCCAAGCACACACCAAGTGGGCCCGGAAGTGGATTTTTATGTCATTTACTCATTTCTGTAAACCTTAGGCTACTAGTTTTCTATAAGTAGGACCTTTTACTATTGTATTTTCATCTTTTGATCACTTGAGATCTCTAGATCATCTTCAGACATCTAGTTCTTAGATCATTGGGAGGCTGGCCATTCGGCCATGCCTAGACCTTATGCTTATGTATTTTCAACGGTGGAGTTTCTACACACCATAGATTAAGGTGTGGAGCTCTGCTGTACCTCGAGTATTAATGCAATTACTATTGTTCTTCCATTCAATTCCGCTTGTTCTTGTTCTAAGATATCACTTGTTCTTCAACTTGATGAATGTGATGATCCGTGACACTCATCACCATTCTCACCTATGAACGTGTGACTGACAACCACCTCCGTTCTACCTTCGATTGGGTGAATATCTCTTGGATTCTTTAACCGGAATCTTCGTGGTATAGGCGAGAACTGATGGCAACATTCAAGAGAATCCGGAAGGTCTAACCTTGTCTGTGGTATTCTGAGTAGGATTCGATGATTGAATGACTGTGACGTGCTTCAAACTCCTAGCAGGCGGGGCGTTAGTGACAGACGCAAAAGAATCGATGGATTCTATTCCGGCCTGACCGAGAACCGACAGATGATTACCCATGCTGTGACAGAGCATAGGCAACGTTTTCACTGAGAGGATGGGAGGTAGCCATTGACAACGGTGAAACCCTACATAAGCTTGCCATGGAAAGGAATAAGAAGGATTGGATGAAGACAGTAGGAAAGCAGAGAGACGGAAGGGAAGGCATCTTCATGCGCTTATCTGAAGTTCCTACCAATGAATTACATAAGTATCTCTATCTTTACCTTTGTGTTATTTTCGTTCATCACCCATATACATTTGAGTTTGCCTGACTAAGATTTACAAGATGACCATAGCTTGCTTCATACTAACAATCTCCGTGGGATCGACCCTTACTCGCGTAAGGTTTATTACTTGGACGACCCAGTGCACTTGCTGGTTAGTTGTGCGAAGTTGTGTAATGCCATGGTATTGAGCTACCAAGTTTTTGGTGCTCATGACCGGGGATTATGAGAGTTGTGAAAAAGTATTGTTCACAATTTCGCGCACCAAGTTTTTGGCGCCGTTGCCGGGGATTGTTCAAGTTTTGAGCAAGCTTTTGGTAACATCAGTGCCAAGATCCGGCAACAAGCACCAAGTTTTTAGCGCCGTTGCCGGGGATTGTTCAGTTTGGACAACTGACGGTTCATCTTGTTGCTTAGATTAGGTATTTATTTTTTTCGAAATTCTTGAAGATGAATTCTAGAGTTTCATGATGATTTGTTGAAGTCTGGCTGGCTGAGAAGCCATGTCTAATCTCATTGGACCGAGGTTTCAACTTATCATCACAGGAGCTTGTTGATTTTTATCAATCTTGCTTTTGGAGCAGTGATCTGCTAAGGCTTGGCTGGCCTCTGGCCATGTCTAGTGTTTTGGACCGAAGCTTTCTTTGAAAGCTTGGCTGGCTGTGAAGCCATGTCTAATTCCTGGACCGGAGTCTTAGACTAGCATTGCACTGATTCCTGGAATTCTCATTAAGAATTTTGATATCTTTTTCCACTTAATTTTCGAAAAACACAAAAAAATTACAAAATCATAAAATCCAAAAATATTTCTTGTTTGAGTCTAGTGTCTCATCTTAAGTTTGGTGTCAATTACATGCATTCATTCATGTGTCTTAAGTGATTTTCAAGTTATTCTTGATGATTTACTTGCTCTGATCTTTGAATTCTATTGACTTGAGTGTCTTGTGTGTCCCATATGCATTTTCATTTTGTTAGTAGTATACAAACTGCTAAGTTTGGTGTCTTGCATGCATTGTTATTTGATTCTTGTTGCATTTTGATTTTTCCTTATTATTAAAAATCCAAAAATATTTTTAATTTGTGTCTTTTCAAGCCAATAATACAGAGAATTGAAGATTCAGAACATTCAGCAGAGGAATTGCACAGAAAAAGCTGGGCGTTCAAAACGCCCAGTGAAGAAGGACAGACTGGCGTTTAAACGCCAGCCAGGGTACCTGGTTGGGCGTTTAACGCCCAAAAGGGTAGCATTTTGGGCGTTAAACGCCAGAATGTGCACCATTCTGGGCGTTTAACGCCAGGATGGCTAAAGGGGGAAGATTTTGTTTTCAAATCAAATTTTTTTTAGTTTTCAAAATCTTTTTAAAATCAAATCTTTTTCAAATCAATTTTTTTTAATCAAATCTTTTTCAAAATCAATTTCTTTCCTTTTTCAAAGATACTTGCTACCAATTAATGATTTGATTCAACATTTCAAGTATGTTGCCTTTTCTGTTGAGAAAGGTTTAATGTTTGAATCATATCTTTTCTTGTTAGTCAAGTTTTTAATTTTCAAATCAAATCTTTTTAAAATGTTTTTCAAATCATATCTTCTCAATCACATTTTTTTTTTAAAAAACCAATCATATCTTCTTAACCACATCTTTTTCAAAATAGTTTTCAATCAAATCTTTTTGATTTCTAATTTCAAAATCTTTTTCAAAAATCACTTGATTTCTTTTCCACTTTCTTTTTTTTTCGAAAATTAAGTAATGTTTTTCAAAAATATTTTCAAAATCTTCCACTTAATTTTCGAAAATTACTTTCCTTCTTCTCACATCCTTCTATTTATGGACTAACACTATCCCTTAATGTAAAATTCGAACTCCATCTCCTTTGATAAGTTCAAATTTTCCACTTCTGTCTTCTACCCTTCTTTTCCTCTGACACTTCAAGGAATCTCTATACTGTGACATAGAGGATTCCACATTCTTCTTGTTCCCTTCTCTTTCTTATGAGCAGGAGCAAAGACAAAGGCATTCTTGTTGAGCCTGATCCTGAAACTGAAAGGACCTTGAAGAGAAAGCTAAGAGAAGCTAAAGCACAACTCTCTTTAGAGGACCTGACCGAATTCTTCAAAGAAGAAGAACACATGGCAGCCGAAAACAACAACAATGCCAACAATGCAAGGAAAGTGCTGGGTGACTTTACTGCACCTACTCCCGACTTCTATGGGAGAAGCATCTCTATCCCTGCCATTGGAGCAAACAACTTTGAGCTTAAGCCTCAATTAGTTTCTCTAATGCAACAGAATTGCAAGTTCGATGGACTTCCATTGGAAGATCCTCATCAGTTTTTAGCAGAGTTCTTGCAAATCTGTGACACTGTCAAGACTAATGGGGTTGACCCTGAGGTCTACAGACTCATGCTATTCCCTTTTGCTGTAAGAGACAAAGCTAGAACATGGTTGGACTCTCAACCTAAGGAAAGCCTGGACTCTTGGGAAAAGCTAGTCAATGCCTTCTTGGCAAAGTTCTTTCCACCTCAAAAATTGAGTAAGCTTAGAGTGGAAGTCCAAACCTTCAGACAGAAGGAAGGAGAATCCCTCTATGAAGCTTGGGAAAGATACAAACAATTAATCAGAAAGTGTCCCTCTGACATGCTTTCTGAATGGAGCATCATAGGTATTTTCTATGATGGTCTCTCTGAACTGTCCAAGATGTCTTTGGATAGCTCTGCTGGGGGATCTCTTCATTTGAAGAAGACGCCTGCAGAAGCTCAAGAACTGATTGAAATGGTTGCAAATAACCAATTCATGTACACTTCTGAAAGAAATCCTGTGAATAATGGGACTAGTCAGAAGAAAGGAGTTCTTGAGATTGACACTCTGAATGCCATATTGGCTCAGAACAAAATATTGACTCAACAAGTCAATATGATTTCTCAAAGTCTGTCTGGAATGCAAAATGCACCAAGCAGTACTAAGGAAGCTTCATCTGAGGAAGAAGCTTATGATCCTGAGAACCCTTCAATAGAAGAGGTGAATTACATGGGAGAACCCTATGGAAACACCTACAATCCTTCATGGAGGAATCATCCAAATCTTTCATGGAAGGATCAACAGAGACCTCAACAAGGTTTCAATAACAATAATAGTGGAAGAAACAGGTTTAGCAATAGCAAGCCTTTTCCATCATCTTCTCAGCAACAGACAGAGAGTTCTAAGCAGAATACCTCTGACTTAGCAACAATGGTCTCTGATCTAATCAAAACCACTCAAAGTTTCATGACTGAAACAAGGTCCTCCATTAGAAATTTGGAAGGACAAGTGGGTCAGCTGAGCAAGAAAATTACTGAACTCCCTCCTAGCACTCTCCCAAGCAATACTGAAGAAAATCCAAAAGGAGAGTGCAAGGCCATTAACATGGTCGAATTTTGGGAGGAAGAAGAGGCAGTGAACGCCACTGAGGAAGACCTCACTGGACGTCCACTGGCCTCCAATGAGTTCCCCAATGAGGAACCATGGGAATCTGAGGCTCAAAATGAGACCATAGAGATTCCATTGGACTTACTTCTGCCATTCATGAGCTCTGATGAGTATTCTTCCTCTGAAGAGGATGAATATGTCACTGAAGAGCAAGTTGCTAAATACCTTGGAGCAATCATGAAACTAAATGACAAGTTATTTGGAAATGAGACTTGGGAGGATGAACCCCCTTTGCTCACCAAAGAACTGGATGACTTGTCTAGGCAGAAACTGTCTCAAAAGAGGCAGGATCCTGGGAAGTTTTCAATACCTTGTACCATAGGCACCATGACCTTCAAGAAGGCCTTGTGTGACCTAGGGTCAAGTGTAAACCTCATGCCCCTCTCTGTAATGGAGAAATTAGGGATTTTTGAGGTGTAAGCTGCAAAAATCTCACTAGAGATGGCAGACAACTCAAGAAAACAAGCCTATGGACTTGTAGAGGATGTTCTGGTTAAAGTTGAAGACCATTACATCTCTACTGATTTCATAGTCCTAGAGACTGGGAAGTGCATGGATGAATCCATCATCCTTGGCAGACCCTTCCTAGCCACAGCATGGGCTGTGATTGATGTTGATAGAGGAGAGTTGATCATTCAAGTGAATGAAGAATCCTTGGTGTTTAAGGCCCAAGGATATCCCTCTGTCACCATGGAGAGGAAGCATGAAGAGCTTCTCTCAAAACAGAGTCAAACAGAGCTCCCACAGTCAAACTCTAAGTTTGGTGTTGGGAGGCCACAACCAAACTCTAAGTTTGGTGTTGAACCCCCACATTCAAACTCTAAGTTTGGTGTTGGGAGGTTCCAACATGGCTCTAAGTATCTGTGAGGCTCCATGAGAGTCCTCTGTCAAGCTAATGACATTAAAGAAGCGCTTGTTGGGAGGCAACCCAATGATTATAATTAACTATTTTCTTTTGTTATTTTATGTCTTTTGTAGGTTGATGATCATAAGAAGTCACAAAATTAATGAAAAAAGTAAAAACAGAATGAAAAACAGGAAGAAAAATAGCACACCCTGGAGGACGCACCTACTGGCGTTTAAACGCCAGTAAGGTTAGCTGTTGGGCGTTTAACGCCCAGTCTGGCACCATTCTGGGCGTTTAACGCCAGAAAGGGGCACCAGATTGGCGTTAAACGCCAGAAAGGGGCAAGAAGCTGGCGTTAAACGCCAGAAATGGGCACCAACCCGGCGTTTAACGCCAGAAATGGCACAAAACGTGATTTTGCATGCCATGTGGTGCAGGGATGACTTTTCCTTGACACCTCAGGATCTGTGGGCCCCACAGGATCCCTACCTACCCTACCACTCTCTCTCTTCTTCACCAATCACCTCAACACCTCTTCCCCAAAAACCCCTCACCTATCAAATCCCATCTTTCTCTTCACCACTCACATCCATCCTTCTTAAAACCCCACCTTCCCCACCATTCAAATTCAAACCACTTTCCCACCCAAACCCACCCTCAAATGGCCGAACATCCCTCTCCCCCTCTCCTATATAAACCCTCCTTCACTCCTTCATTTTCACACACCTTAAACACCATCTCCCTCCCCTTTGGCCAAATACAAAGCCATTCCCTTTCTCCTCATTTCTTCTTCTTCTACTCTCTTCTTTCTTCTTTTGCTCGAGGACGAGCAAACATTTTAAGTTTGGTGTGGTAAAAGCATTGCTTTTTGTTTTTCCATAACCATTTATGGCATCCAAGGCTGGAGAAACCTCTAGAAAGAGGAAAGGGAAAGCAAAAGCTTCCACCTCCGAGTCATGGGAGATGGAGAGATTCATCTCAAGGGTGCATCAAGACCACTTCTATGAAGTTGTGGCCTTGAAGAAGGTGATCCCGAGGTCCCTTTTTCACTCAAAAAGGGTGAATATCCAGAAATCCGACATGAGATCCGAAGAAGAGGTTGGGAAGTTCTTACCAATCCCATTCAACAAGTCGGAATCTTGATGGTTCAAGAGTTCTATGCCAATGCATGGATCACCAAGAACCATGATCAAAGTGTGAACCCAGATCCAAAGAATTATCTTACTATGGTTCGGGGGAAATACTTAGATTTTAGTCCGGAAAATGTAAGGTTGGCATTCAACTTGCCTATGATGCAAGGAGATGAACATCCTTACACTAGAAGGGTCAACTTTGATCAAAGGTTGGACCAAGTCCTCACAGTCATATGTGAAGAGGGCGCCCAATGGAAGAAAGAGCCGCCATCACTAAGGTGGACCCGTTCTTTTATTTCCTTGTTCTTTGTTCTTCTGTTTTTCGAATTTTTTGTGCTTATGTTTATCCATGTTTGTGTCTTGTGATCATTAGTGTCTTAGTGTCTATGCCTTAAAGTTATGAATGTCCTATGAATCCATCACCTTTCTTGAAAAAAAAAAGTGCTTAATTGAAAAGGAAAGAATTGCATGAATTTTGAATTTTATAACAGTTTAATTATTTTGATGTGGTGGCAATATTTTTGTTTTCTGAATGTATGCTTAAACAGTGCATATGTACCTTGAATTTGTGGTTTATGAATGTTGGCTCTTGAAAGAATGATGAAAAAGGAGACATGTTACTGAGGATCTGAAAAATCATCAAAATGATTCTTGAAGCAAGAAAAAGCATTTCTATTCAAAAAAAAAATCGAAAAAAAAAGAGAAAAAGAAAACGAAAAAAAAGAGAGAAATAAGAGTTGTGATCCAAGGCAAATAAGAGTGTGCTTAAGAACCCTGGACACCTCTAATTGGGGACTTTAGCAAAGCTGAGTCACAATCTGAAAAGGTTCACCCAATTATGTGTCTGTGGCATGTATGTATCCGGTGGTAATACTGGAAGACAGAGTGCTTTGGGCCACAGCCAAGACTCAATAAGTAGCTATGTTCAAGAATCATCATACTCTACTAGGAGAATCAATAACACTATCTGGATTCTAAGTTCCTAAAGAAGCCAATCATTCTGAATTTCAAAGGATAGAGTGAGATGCCAAAACTGTTGAGAGGCAAAAAGCTAAAAGCCCCGCTCATCTAATTAATACTGATCTTCATAGATGTTTTTGGAATTCATTGCATATTCTCTTCTTTTTATCTTACTTGATTTTCAGTTGCTTGAGGACAAGCAACAATTTAAGTTTGGTGTTGTGATGAGCGGATAATTTGTACGCTTTTTGGCATTGTTTTTAGTATGTTTTTGATATGATATAGTTAGTTTTTAGTATATTTTTATTAGTTTTTAGTTAAAATTTACTTTTCTGGACTTTACTATGAGTTTGTGTGTTTTTCTGTGATTTCAGGTATTTTCTGGCTGAAATTGAGGGACCTGAGCAAAAATCTGATTCAGAGACTAAAAAGGACTGCAGATGCTGTTGGATTCTGACCTCCCTGCACTCGAAGTGGATTTTCTGGAGCTACAGAAGCCCAATTGGCGCGCTCTCAACGGCGTTGGAAAGTAGACATCCTGGGCTTTCCATCAATATATGATAGTCCATACTTTGCCCAAGATTTGATGGCCCAAACCGGCATTCAAAGTCACCCTCAGGAATTCCAGCGTTAAACGCTGGAACTGGCACCTAAATGGGAGTTAAACGCCCAAACTGGCATAAAAGCTGGTGTTTAACTCCAAGAAGAGTCTCTACACGAAAAATGCTTCATTGCTCAGCCCAAGCACACACCAAGTGGGCCCAGAAGTGGATTTTTATGTCATTTACTCATTTCTGTAAACCTTAGGCTACTAGTTTTCTATAAGTAGGACCTTTTACTATTGTATTTTTATCTTTTGATCACTTGAGATCTCTAGATCATCTTCAGACATCTAGTTCTTAGATCATTGGGAGGCTGGCCATTCGGCCATGCCTAGATCTTATGCTTATGTATTTTCAACGGTGGAGTTTCTACACACCATAGATTAAGGTGTGGAGCTCTGCTGTACCTCGAGTATTAATGCAATTACTATTGTTCTTCCATTCAATTCCGCTTGTTCTTATTCTAAGATATCACTTGTTCTTCAACTTGATGAATGTGATGATCCGTGACACTCATCACCATTCTCACCTATGAACGTGTGACTGACAACCACCTCCGTTCTACCTTCGATTGGGTGAATATCTCTTGGATTCTTTAACCGGAATCTTCGTGGTATAGGCGAGAACTGATGGCAGCATTCAAGAGAATCCAGAAGGTCTAACCTTGTCTGTGGTATTCTGAGTAGGATTCGATGATTGAATGACTGTGACGTGCTTCAAACTCCTAGCAGGCGGGGCGTTAGTGACAGACGCAAAAGAATCGATGGATTCTATTCCGGCCTGACCGAGAACCGACAGATGATTACCCATGCTGTGACAGAGCATAGGCAACATTTTCACTGAGAGGATGGGAGGTAGCCATTGACAACGGTGAAACCCTACATAAGCTTGCCATGGAAAGGAATAAGAAGGATTGGATGAAGACAGTAGGAAAGCAGAGAGACGGAAGGGAAGGCATCTTCATGCGCTTATCTGAAGTTCCTACCAATGAATTACATAAGTATCTCTATCTTTACCTTTGTGTTATTTTCGTTCATCACCCATATACATTTGAGTTTGCCTGACTAAGATTTACAAGATGACCATAGCTTGCTTCATACTAACAATCTCCGTGGGATCGACCCTTACTCGCGTAAGGTTTATTACTTGGACGACCCAGTGCACTTGCTGGTTAGTTGTGCGAAGTTGTGTAATGCCATGGTATTGAGCTACCAAGTTTTTGGTGCTCATGACCGGGGATTATGAGAGTTGTGAAAAAGTATTGTTCACAATTTCGCGCACCAGTTGGCTAATAATGGAAGATCAAAGGTAAGGCTTATTTGGGTAAGTGAGCTAATGAAATGATGGCCTCAATCATATAAATTCATGAATACAAAGAATAATGGAAATAAAGAGTCAAACAAATCAAAGATTATAATTATAGAAAGAGAATAATGTGCACAAGAAAGAAAAATAAGTGGTTATAAGATGTAACCACACTATTAGGCTCAAGTCTCACATGCTTGTGTTCTTAGCTTAAAAACATGATCCACAATATATATAATTCAAGCAAGTTCTATGAAAAAGTTTTTCACTCAAATCAATTGAGGTGCCCTATAGATAATTTTCTCGAAAAATTTCATTATTTTGACTAAGCTTATTGTGTATATATATGCAAAAATTAAGAAAATGAAACAAAAATTTCTAAAAGACCAAAAATGAAATGCAAAAGTGTTGGGATTAGAAACTTGTCAACCAAAATTGCCGACCGGTCGGACGACCTCCCCACACTTAAAAGTTTGCACCGTCCTCGGTGCATTCAAAGATGAGCAAGGGGGTACGGCGACTTTACGGATTGCTACCTTCAGCTGGTAGGTCAACCTGGTTGCTGCGTATTCTTTCATCCGCTTTCGTTATTGCTTGTGGTGCATCCATCATGAAAAACAAAAATATAACACCATAAGATGAGAAAACAAAAGCAAGGAAGCATAATTGTTGGAATAAGGTAAATCACTAGGAATGAGTGAATGAATTAGTGTGATGGTGCACGAAATTGTGATCACTACTTTTCACAACTCAAATAATCCCTAGTAATGGCCCCAAAGACTTGGTGCTCAATACCATGGCATAAACACAACTTCGCACAACTAACCAGCAAGTGCACTGGGTCGTCCAAGTAATAAACCTTACGCGAGTAAGGGTCGATCCCACGGAGATTCTTGGTATGAAGCAAGCTATGGTCACCTTGTAAATCTTAGTCAGGTAGACTCAAATGGGTATGGGTGATATATGAATAAAACATAAGGATAAAGATAGAGATACTTATGTAATTCATTGGTGAGAACTTCAGATAAGCGAATGGAGATGCTTTGTCCCTTCCGTCTCTCTGCTTTCCAACTGTCTTCATCCAATCCTTCTTACTCCTTTCCATGGCAAGCTTATGGAAGGGTTTCACCGTTGTCAGTGGCTACCTCCCATCCTCTCAGTGGAAATGTTCAACGCACCCTGTCACGGCACAGCTATCCAGCTGTCGGTTCTCGATCATGTCGGAATAGAATCCAGTGATTCTTTTGCGTCTGTCACTAACGCCCCACAATCGCGAGTTTGAAGCACGTCACAGTCATTCAATCATTGAATCCTACTCAGAATACCACAGACAAGGTTAGACCTTCCAGATTCTCTTGAATGCCACCATCAATTCTAGCCTATACCACGAAGACTCTGATCTCACGAAATGGCTGGCTCGGTTGTTAGGCGAGCGCTCGGTTGTCAGGCGATCAACCATGCGTTGTGTATCAGGAATCCAAGAGATATTCACTCAATCTAAGGTAGAACGGAGGTGGTTGTCAGTCACACGTTCATAGGTGAGAATGATGATGAGTGTCACAGATCATCACATTCATCAAGTTGAAGAACAAGTGATATCTTGGAACAAGAACAAGCGGAATTGAATAGAAGAACAATAGTAATTGCATTAATACTCGAGGTACAGCAGAGCTCCACACCTTAATCTATGGTGTGTAGAAACTCCACCGTTGAAAATACATAAGAACAAGGTCTAGGCATGGCCGTGAGGCCAGCCTCCCAAAGAGGGTTCAACCATAAAAACATGATCAAAAGATTGAAAATACAATAGTAAGAGGTCCTATTTATAGGGAACTAGTAGCTTAAGAATTACAAAGATGAGTAAATGACATAAAAATCCACTTCCGGGCCCACTTGGTGTGTGCTTGGACTGAGCATTGAAGCATTTTCGTGTAGAGACTTCTCTTGGAGTTAAAGTTAAACGCCAGCTTTTGTGCCAGTTTGGGCGTTTAACTCCCACTTTGGTGCCAGTTCCGGTGTTTAACGCTGGGAATTCTGAAGGTGATTTTGAACGCCGGTTTGGGCCATCAAATCTTGGGCAAAGTATGGACTATCATATATTGCTAGAAAGCCCAGGATGTCTACTTTCCAACGCCGTTAAGAGCGCGCCAATTGGGCTTCTGTAGCTCCAGAAAATCTACTTCGAGTGCATGGAGGTCAGAATCCAACAGCATCTGCAGTCCTTTTCAGTCTCTGAATCAGATTTTTGCTCAGGTCCCTCAATTTCAGCCAGAAAATACCTGAAATCACAGAAAAATACACAAACTCATAGTAAAGTCTAGAAAAGTGAATTTTAATTAAAAACTAATAAAAATATACTAAGAACTAACCAAATCATACTAAAAACATACTAAAAACAATGCCAAAAAGCGTATAAATTATCCGCTCATCACAACACCAAACTTAAATTGTTGCTTGTCCCCAAGCAACTAAAAATCAAATAAGATAAAAAGAAGAGAATATGCAATGAACTCCAAAAACATCTATGAAGATCAGTATTAATTAGATGAGCGGGGCTTTTAGCTTTTTGCCTCTGAACAGTTTTGGCATCTCACTCTATCCTTTGAAATTCAGAATGATTGGCTTCTTTAGGAACTCAGAATCCAGATAGTGTTATTGATTCTCCTAGTTAAGTATGATGATTCTTGAACACAGCTACTTAATGAGTCTTGGCCGTGGCCCAAAGCACTCTGTCTTCCAGTATTACCACCGGATACATTCATGCCACAGACACATAATTGGGTGAACCTTTTCAGATTGTGACTCAGCTTTGCTAGAGTCCCCAATTAGAGGTGTCCAGGGTTCTTAAGCACACTCTTTTTACCTTGGATCAGGACTTTAATCGCTCAGTCTCAAGTTTTCACTTGACACCTTCACGCCACAAGCACATGGTTAGGGACAGCTTGGTTTAGCCGCTTAGGCCAGGATGTTATTCCTGTAGGCCCTCCTATCCACTGATGCTCAAAGCCTTGGATCCTTTTTATTACCCTTGCCTTTTGATTTAAAGGGCTATTGGCTTCTTCTGCTTGCTCTTTCTTTTTCTCTTTTCTATTTCTTTTTTTTTTCGTTTTTTTTTTGAATTCACTGCTTTTTCTTGCTTCAAGAATCATTTTTATGATTTTTCAGATCCTCAGTAACATGTCTCCTTTTCATCATTCTTTCAAGAGCCAACAATTTTAACATTCATGAATAACAAATTCAAAAGACATATGCACTGTTCAAGCATACATTCAGAAAACAAAAGTATTGCCACCACATCAATATAATTAATCTGTTATAAAATCTGAAATTCATGCAATTCTTCTCTTTTTCAATTAAGAACTTTTTTTTTCATTTTAAGAAAGGTGATGGATTCATAGGACATTCATAACTTTAAGGCATAGACACTAAGACACTAATGATCATAAGACACAAACATGGATAAACATAAGCATAAAAATTCGAAAAACAAGAAAATAAAGAACAAGGAGATTAAAGAACGGGTCCACCTTAGTGATGGCGGCTTGTTCTTCCTCTTGAAGGTTTTATGGAGTACTTGAGCTCCTCAATGTCTCTTCCTTGTCTTTGTTGCTCTTCTCTCATGATTCTCTGATCTTCTCTAATTTCATGGAGGAGAATGGAATGTTCTTGGTGCTCCACCCTTAGTTGTCCCATGTTGGAACTCAGTTCTCCTAGGGAGGTGTTCAGTTGCTCCCAATAGTTTTGTAGAGGAAAGTGCATCCCTTGAGGTATCTCAGGGATTTCATGATGAGAGGGGCCTCTTGTTTGCTCCATCCTTTTCTTAGTGATGGGCTTGTCCTCATCAATGAGGATGTCTCCTTCTATGTCAACTCCTACTGAATAACAGAGGTGACAAATGAGATGAGGAAAGGCTAACCTTGCTAAGGTAGAGGACTTGTCCGCCACCTTATAGAGTTCTTGGGCTATAACCTCATGAACTTCTACTTCTTCTCCAATCATGATGCTATGGATCATGATGGCCCGGTCTAGAGTAACTTCAGACCGGTTGCTAGTGGGAATGATTGAGCGTTGGATAAACTTCAACCATCCCCTAGCCACGGGCTTGAGGTCGTGCCTTCTTAATTGAACCGGCTTCCCTCTTGAATCTCTCTTCCATTGGGCACCCTCTTCACAAATGTCAGTGAGGACTTGGTCCAGCCTTTGATCAAAGTTGACCCTTCTTGTGTAAGGATGTTCATCTCCTTGCATCATGGGCAAGTTGAATGCCAACCTCACATTTTCCGGACTAAAATCTAAGTATTTCCCCCGAACCATTGTAAGCCAATTCTTTGGGTTCGGGTTCACACTTTGATCATGGCTCTTGGTGATCCATGCATTGGCATAGAACTCTTGAACCATCAAGATTCCGACTTGTTGAATGGGGTTGGTAAGAACTTCCCAACCTCTTCTTCGAATCTCATGTCGGATCTCTGGATATTCACTCTTTTTGAGTTTGAAAGGGACCTTGGGGATCACCTTCTTCAAGGCCACAACTTCATAGAAGTGGTCTTGATGCACCCTTGAGATGAATCTCTCCATCTCCCATGACTCGGAGGTGGAAGCTTTTGCCTTCCCTTTCCTCTTTCTAGAAGTTTCTCCGGCCTTGGATGCCATAAATGGTTATGGAAAAACAAAAAGCAATGCTTTTACCACACCAAACTTAAAAGGTTTGCTCGTCCTTGAGCAAAAGAAGAAAGAAGAGAGTAGAAGAAGAAGAAATAGAGGAGATGGAGATGGCTTTGTGGTTCGGCCAAAGGGGGGAGAAGTAGTGTTTAGGGTGTGTGAAAATGAAGGAGTGAAGATGGGTTTATATAAGGGTGAAGAGAGGGGTAGGGTTCGGCCATTATGGGTGGGTTTGGGTGGGAAAGTGGTTTGAATTTAAAATGGTGAGGTAGGTGGGGTTTTATGAAGGATGGATGTGAGTGGTGTAGAGAAAGATGGGATTTGATAGGTGAGGGGTTTTTGGGAAAGAGGTGTTGAGGTGATTGGTGAATGGGTGAAGAAGAAGAGAGAGGGTGGTGGGGTAGGTGGGGATCCTGTGAGGTCCACAGATCCTGAGGTGTCAAGAAAAAGTCATCCCTGCACCAAATGGCGAGCAAAATTGCTTTCTATGCCAATTTTGGCGTTAAACGCCGGGCTGGTGCCCATTTCTGGCGTTTAACGCCAGCCTCTTGCCCTTTTCTGGCGTTTAACGCCAGTCTGGTGCCCCTTTCTGGCGTTAAACGCCCAGAATGGTGCCAGACTGGGCGTTAAACGCCCAACTGCTACCCTTACTGGCGTTTGAACGCCAGCAGGATCTTCCTCCAGGGTGTGCTATTTTTCTTCCTATTTTTCATTCTGTTTTTGCTTTTTCAATTGATTTTGTGACTTCTCATGATCATCAACCTACAGAAAACATAAAATAACAAAGGAAAATAGATAAAATATAACATTGGGTTGCCTCCCAACAAGCGCTTCTTTAATGTCAGTAGCTTGACAGAGGGCTCTCATGGAGCCTCACAGATACTCAGAGCAATGTTGGAACCTCCCAACACCAAACTTAGAGTTTGAATGTGGGGGTTCAACACCAAACTTAGAGTTTGGTTGTGGCCTCCCAACACCAAACTTAGAGTTTGACTGTGGGGGCTGTGTTTGACTCTGCTTTGAGAGAAGCTCTTCATGCTTCCTCTCCATGGTGACAGAGGGATATCCTTGATCCTTAAACACAAAGGATCATTCATTCACTTGAATGATCAGTTCACCTCTATCAACATCAATCACAGCCTTAGCTGTGGCTAGGAAGGGTCTGCCAAGGATGATGGATTCATCCATGCACTTCCCAGTCTCTAGGACTATGAAATCAGCAGGGATGTAATAGTCTTCAATTTTCACCAAAACATCTTCTACAAGTCCATAAGCTTGTTGTCTTGAATTTTCTGCCATCTCTAGTGAGATTCTTGCAGCTTGTACCTCAAAGATCCCTAGCTTCTCCATTACAGAGAGAGGCATGAGGTTTACACTTGACCCTAGGTCACACAAGGCCTTCTTGAAGGTCATGGTGCCTATGGTACAAGGTATTGAAAACTTCCCACGATCTTGTCTCTTTTGAGGTAATTTATGCCTAGACAAGTCATCCAGTTCTTTGGTGAGCAAAGGAGGTTTGTTCTCCCAAGTCTCATTACCAAATAACTTGTCATTTAGCTTCATGATTGCTCCAAGGTATTTAGCAACTTGCTCTTCAGTGACATACTCATCCTCTTCAGAGGAAGAATACTCATCAGAGCTCATGAAAGTTAGAAGTAAGTCCAATGGAATCTCTATGGTCTCATTTTGAGCCTCAGATTCCCATGGTTCCTTGATGAGCGGATAATTTGTACGCTTTTTGGCATTGTTTTTAGTATGTTTTTAGTATGATCTAGTTAGTTTTTAGTATATTTTTATTAGTTTTTAGTTAAAATTCACTTTTCTGGACTTTACTATGAGTTTGTGTGTTTTTCTGTGATTTCAGGTATTTTCTGGCTGAAATTGAGGGACCTGAGCAAAAATCTGATTCAGAGACTAAAAGGACTGCAGATGCTGTTGGATTCTGACCTCCCTGCACTCGAAGTGGATTTTCTGGAGCTACAGGAGCCCAATTGGTGCGCTCTCAATGGAGTTGGAAAGTCGACATCCTGGGCTTTCCAGCAATATATGATAGTCCATACTTTGTCTAAGATTTGATGGCCTAAACCGGCGTTCAAAGTCACCCTCAGAATTCCCAGCGTTAAACGCCGGAACTGGCACAAGGATGGGAGTTAAACGCCCAAACTGGCATAAAAGCTGGCGTTTAACTCCAAGAAGAGTCTCTACACGAAAATGTTTCAATGCTCAGCCCAAGCACACACCAAGTGGGCCCGGAAGTGGATTTTTTTGTCATTTACTCATTTCTGTAAACCCTAGGCTACTAGTTCTCTATATACAGGACCTTTTACTATTGTATTTTCATCTTGGTTCTTCTGGTTCCCTCTCTGGGGCCGAAGCCAATGATCACACTATCACTTATGTATTTTCAACGGTGGAGCTTCTACACACCATAGATTAAGGTGTGGAGCTCTGCTGTACCTCGAGTATTAATGCAATTACTATTGTTCTTCTATTCAATTCCGCTTGTTCTTGTTCTAAGATATTCATTTGCACCCAAGAACATGATGAATGTGATGATTATGTGACACTCATCATCATTCTCACCTATGAATGAGTGCCTGACAACCACTTCTGTTCTACAAGCAAACAAGGCTCTAATGTTTATCTCTTGGATTTCTTAACCGGAATCTTCGTGGTATAAGCTAGAATTGATGGCGGCATTCAAGAGAATCCGGAAGGTCTAAACCTTGTTTATGGTATTCTGAGTAGGATTCAATGATTGAATGACTGTGACGAGCTTCAAACTCGCGATTGTGGTGCGTTAGTGACAGACGCAAAAGAATCACTGGATTCTATTCCGACATGATCGAGAACCGACAGCTGGATAGCCGTGCCGTGACAGGGTGTGTTGAACATTTTCACTGAGAGGATGAGAGGTAGCCACTGACAACGGTGAAACCCTTGCATACAGCTTGCCATGGAAAGGAGTAAGAAGGATTGGATGAAGACAGTAGGAAAGCAGAGAGACGGAAGGAACCAAGCATCTTCATACGCTTATCTAAAATTCCCACCAATGAATTGCATAAGTATCTCTATCTTTATCTTTATGTTTATTCGTATATCACCTATACCCATTTGAGTTTGCCTGACTAAGATTTACAAGGTGACCATAGCTTGTTTCATACCAACAATCTCTGTGGGATCGACCCTTACTCGCGTAAGGTTTATTACTTGGACGACCCAGTACACTTGCTGGTTAGTTGTGCGAAGTTGTAGTGATCACAATTTCGTCCACCATGTTTTTGGCGCCGTTGCCGGGGATTGTTCGAGTATGGACAACTGACGGTTCATCTTGTTGCTTAGATTAGGTATTTTTCTTCAGAGTTCTTAAGAATGAATTCTAGTGTTTCAAGGTGAAGTTCCTATCATCACCAAAGCTGATTGATTTTCATCAATTTAGCTCTTGAATGCAATGTCCTGCTGAAGCTTGTTCAGCCATGTCTAATTTCCTTAGACAAAAGCTTTAGACTAACATTGCATGATTCCTAGAATTCTCATTAAGAATTTTGATATTTTTATTTTTCCTCTTTACTTAAATTTCGAAAAAAAAAACCAAAAAATGCATAAAATCATAAAAACCAAAAATATTTTATGTTTCTTGTTGAGTCTAGAGTCTCATATTAAGTTTGGTGTCAATTGCATGTTTCTGTTCTTCTTGCATTTTTCATGTGTCTTCTGTGATCTTCAAGTTTTTCTTGATGATTTTCTTGCTCTGACCTTTGAATTCTCTTGACTTGAGTGTTTTGTTGTGTCTCATATGCATTTTCATTTTGTTAGTGTCAGTAGTGTACAAACTGCTAAGTTTGGTGTCTTGCATGCATTGTTATATGATTTTAGTTGCATTTTGATTATTTCTCATTATTAAAAATCCAAAAATATTTTGTAATTTGTGTCTTTTCAAGTCAATAATACAGAGAATTGAAGATTCAGAGCATACAGCAGAGGAATTACACAGAAAAAGCTGGGCGTTCAAAACGCCCAGTGAAGAAGGCAAATTGGCGTTTAAACGCCAGCCAGGGTGCCTGGCTGGGCGTTTAACGCCCAAAAGGGTAGAGTTTTGGGCGTTAAACGCCAGAATGTGCACCATTCTGGGCGTTTAACGCCAGGATAGCACAAGAAGGAAGATTTTGTTTTCAAATCAAATTTTTTTTCAAGTTTTCAAAATTTTTCAAAATCAAATCTTTTTCAAATCATATCTTTTCAATCAAATCTTTTTCAAAATCAATTTCTTTCCTTTTTCAAAGATACTTGCTATCAATTAATGATTTGATTCAACAATTCAAGTATGTTGCCTTTTCTGTTGAGAAAGGTTTAATGTTTGAATCATATCTTTTCTTGTTAGCCAAGTTATTAATTTTTAAAATCAAATCTTTTTAAAATGTTTTTCAAATCATATCTTCTCAATCACATTTTTTTAAAATCAATCATATCTTTTTAATCACATCTTTTTCAAAATAGTTTTCAATCATATCTTTTTAATTTCTAATTTCAAAATCTTTTTCAAAAATCACTTAATTTCTTTTCCACTCTTTGTTTTCGAAAATCATTAAGTGTTTTTCAAAATGTTTTCAAAATCTTTTTAATTTTTCAAAAATTACTTCCCCTCTTCTCACATCTTTCTATTTATGGACTAACACTATTCCTTAATGCTTAATTCGAACTCCATCTTTCTTGATAAGTTCGAATTTTCTACCTCTCCCTTCCATTTTTCTTTTCCTCTGACATCTCAAGGAATCTCTATACTGTGACATAAAGGATTCCACATTTTATTGTTCTCTTCTCTTTCATATGAGCAGGAGCAAAGACAAAAGCATTCTTGTTGAGGCTGATCCTGAACCTGAAAGGACCTTAAAGCGAAAGCTAAGAGAAGCTAAGGCACAATTCTCTGTGGAGGACCTAACAGAAATCTTCAAAGAAGAAGACCCCATGGTAGCCGAAAACAACAACAATGCCAACAATGCAAGGAAGGTGCTGGGTGACTTTACTGCACCTACTCCCGACTTCTATGGGAGAAGCATCTCTATCCCTGCCATTGGAGCAAACAACTTTGAGCTTAAGCCTCAATTAGTTTCTCTAATGCAACAGAATTGCAAGTTTCATGGACTTCCATTGGAAGATCCTCATCAGTTCTTAGCTGAATTCTTGCAAATCTGTGACACTGTCAAGACTAATGGGGTTGACCCTGAGGTCTACAGACTTATGCTATTCCCTTTTGCTGTAAGAGACAAAGCTAGGATATGGTTGGATTCACAACCTAAAGAAAGTCTGAACTCTTGGGAAAAGCTAGTCAATGCCTTCTTGGCAAAGTTCTTTCCACCTCAAAAATTGAGTAAGCTTAGAGTGGAAGTCCAAACCTTCAGACAGAAGGAAGGAGAATCCCTCTATGAAGCTTGGGAAAGATACAAACAATTAATCAGAAAGTGTCCATCTGACATGCTTTCTGAATGGAGCATCATAGGTATTTTCTATGATGGCCTCTCTGAACTGTCCAAGATGTCTTTGGATAGCTCTGCTGGAGGATCTCTTCATTTGAAGAAGATGCCTACAGAAGCTCAAGAACTAATTGAAATGGTTGCAAATAATCAATTCATGTACACTTCTGAAAGGAATCCTGTGAACAATGGGGCTAATCAGAAGAAAGGAGTTCTTGAGATTGATACTCTGAATGTCATATTGGCTCAGAACAAAATATTGACTCAGCAAGTCAATATGATTTCTCAAAGTCTGTCTGGAATGCAAAATGCACCAGGTAGTACTAATGAAGCTTCATCTGAAGAAGAAGCTTATGATCCTGAGAACCCTTCAATGGAAGAGGTGAATTACATGGGAGAACCCTATGGAAACACCTATAATCCTTCATGGAGAAATCACCCAAATCTCTCATGGAAGGATCAACAGAGACCTCAACAAGGTTTCAACAATAATAATGATGGAAGAAACAGGTTTAGCAATGGCAAGCCTTTTCCATCATCTTCTCAGCAACAGACAGAGAGTTCTAAGCAGAATACTTTTGACTTAGCAACCATGGTCTTTGATCTAATCAAAACCACTCAAAGTTTCATGACTGAAATAAGGTCCTCCATTAGAAACTTGGAAGGACAAGTGGGTCAGCTGAGCAAGAAAATTACTGAACTCCCTCATAGTACTCTTCCAAGCAATACAGAAGAAAATCCAAAAGGAGAGTGCAAAGCCATCAACATGGCCGAATTTGGAGAAGAGGAAGAGGCAGTGAACGCCACTGAGGAAGACCTCAATGGACGTCCACTGACCTCCAATGAGTTCCCCAATGAGGAACCATGGGAATCTGAGGCTCAAAATGAGACCATAGAGATTCCATTGGACTTACTTCTGCCATTCATGAGCTCTGATGAGTATTCTTCCTCTGAAGAGGATGAGTGTGTCACTAAAGAGCAAGTTGCTAAATACCTTGGAGCAATCATGAAGCTAAATGACAAGTTATTTGGAAATGAGACTTGGGAGGATGAACCCCCTTTGCTCACCAAAGAACTGGATGGCTTGTCTAGGCAGAAATTACCTCAAAAGAGACAGGATCCTGGGAAGTTTTCAATACCTTGTACCATAGGCACCATGACCTTCAAGAAGGCCTTGTGTGACCTAGGGTCAAGTGTAAACCTCATGCCTCTCTCTGTAATGGAGAAGCTAGGGATCTTTGAGGTGCAAGCTGCTAAAATCTCACTAGAGATGGCAGACAACTCAAGAAAACAAGCTCATGGACTTGTAGAGGATGTTCTGGTAAAAGTTGAAGACCATTACATCCCTGCTGATTTCATAGTCCTAGAGACTGGGAAGTGCATGGATGAATCCATCATCCTTGGCAGACCCTTCCTAGCCACAGCAAAGGCTGTGATTGATGTTGATAGAGGAGAATTGATCTTTCAAGTAAATGAAGAATCCTTTGTGTTTAAGGCTCAAGGATATCCCTCTGTCACCATGGAGAGGAAGCATGAAGAGTTTCTCTCAAAACAGAGTCAAACAGAGCCCCCACAGTCAAATTCTAAGTTTGGTGTTGGGAGGCCACAACCAAATTCTAAGTTTGGTGTTGAACCCCCACATTCAAACTCTAAGTTTGGTGTTGGGAGGTTCCCAACATTGCTCTGAGCATCTCTGAGGCTCCATGAGAGCCCTCTGTCAAGCTACTGACATTAAAGAAGCGCTTGTTGGGAGGCAACCCAATGTTATGTTTTTATCTATTTTCCTTTGTTATTTTATGTTTTCTGTAGGTTGATGATCATGAGAAGTCACAAAATCAATTGAAAAAGTAAAAACAGAATGAAAAATAGAAAGAAAAACAGCACACCCTGGAGGAGGATCCTGCTGGCGTTTAAATGCCAGTAAGGCTTGCAGATGGGCGTTTAACGCCCAGTCTGGCACCATTCTGGGCGTTTAACGCCAGAAAGGGGCACCAGACTGGCGTTAAACGCCAGAAAAGGGCAAGAACTTGGCGTTAAACGCCAGAAATGGGCACCAGTGATGAGCGGATATTTTATACGCTTTTTGGGGGTAATTTCATGTAGATTTTAGTATGTTTTAATTAGTTTTTAGTAGAATATTATTAGTTTTTAGGCAAAAATCATATTTCTGGACTTTACTATGAGTTTGTGTGTTTTTCTGTGATTTCAGGTAATTTCTGGCTGAAATTGAGGGAGTTGAGCAAAAATCTGAGTTAGGCTGAAAAAGGACTGCTGATGCTGTTGGATCCTGACCTCCCTGTACTCGGAATGGAATTTTTGGAGCTCCAGGAGTTCCGTTGGCGCGCTCTTAACGGTGTTGGAAAGTAGACATCCAGGGCTTTCCAGCAATATATAATACTCCATACTTTGAGCGAAGATAGACGACGTAACTTGGCGTTGAACGCCAAGTACATGCTGCTGTCTGGAGTTAAACGCCAGAAACACGTCATGATCCGGAGTTGAACGCCCAAAACACGTTATAACTTGGAGTTCAACTCCAAGAAAAGCCTCAGCTCGTGGATAGCTTTAGTCTCAGCCCCAGCACACACCAAGTGGGCCCCAGAAGTGGATTTCTGCACCAATTATCTTAGTTTACTCATATTCTGTAAACCAAGGTTACTAGTTTACTATTTAAACAACTTTTAGAGACTAATCTTATACCTCATGACATTTTCAGATCTGAATTACATACTTTTTGATGGCATGAGTCTCTAAACTCCATTGTTGGGGGTGAGGAGCTCTGCAGCATCTTGATGAATTAATACAATTACTTCGTTTTCCATTTAAACACGCTTGTTCTTATCTAAGATGTTCATTCGTGCTTAATTATGGAGAAGGTGATGATCCGTGACACTCATCACCTTCCTCAATCCATGAACGTGTGCCTGACAACCACCTCCGTTCTACATCAGATTGAATAAGTATCTCATAGATTCCTTAATCAGAATCTTCGTGGTATAAGCCGGATTGATGGCGGCATTCATGAGAATCCGGAAAGTCTAAACCTTGTCTGTGGTATTTCGAGTAGGATTCTGGGATTGAATGACTGTGACGGGCTTCAAACTCTTGAAGGCTGGGCGTTAGTGACAGACGCAAAAGAATCAATGGATTCTATTCCAACCTGATTGAGAACCGACAGATGATTAGCCGTGCTGTGACAGAGCATAGGAACGTTTTCACTGAGAGGATGGGAAGTAGCCATTGACAACGGTGACACCCTACATAGAGCTTGCCATGGAAGGGACCTTGCGTGTGGGAAGAGGATTTCAAGGAAAAGTAGAAATTCAGAAGGACAAAGCATCTCCAAAACTCCAACAGATTCTCCATTAATAAAGTAACAATTTCTTATTCCAAATACTTTGACTTCTTACAATTAAATCCAATCAATTTTATTGACATCCTGACTAAGACTAATAAAATAAACATAGTCTACTTCAAACCAATAATCTCCGTGGGATCGACCCTTACTCACGTAAGGTATTACTTGGATGACCCAGTGCACTTGCTGGTTAGTTGTGCGAATCACAAATTCGTGCACCAACCAGCCCGGCGTTTAACGACAGAATTGGCACAAAGAGCAATTTTTGCTCGCCACTTGGTGCATGGATAACTTTTCCTTGACACCTCAGGATCTGTGGACCCCACAGGATCCCCACCTACCCCACCACTCTCTCTCTTCTTCACCCATTCACCAATCACCTCAACACCTCTTCCCCAAAAACCCTTCACCTATCAAATCCCATCTTTGTCTTCACCACTCACATCCATCCTTCATAAAACCCCACCTACCTTACCATTCAAATTCAAACCACTTTCCCTCCCAAACTCACCCTCCCATAACCGAACCATAACCCTTCCCCTACCCCTATATAAAGCCATCTCCATCTCCTCTATTTCTTCTTCTTCTACTCTCTTCTTTCTTCTTTTGCTCGAGGACGAGCAAACCTTTTATGTTTGGTGTGGTAAAAGAATTGCTTTTTGTTTTTCCATAACCATTTATGGCATCTAAGGCCGGAGAAACCTCTAGAAAGAGGAAAGGGAAGGCAAAAGCTTCCACCTCCGAGTCATGGGAGATGGAGAGATTCATCTCAAGGGTGCATCAAGACCACTTCTATGAAGTTGTGGCCTTGAAGAAGGTAATCCCCAAGATCCCTTTCAAACTCAAAAAGGGTCAACTTTGATCAAAGGTTGGACCAAGTCCTCATAGACATCTGTGAAGAGGGCGCTCAATGGAAAAGAAAGGGAAGCCGAGTCAACTAAGAAGGAATGACCTCAAGCCCATCACTAAGAAAAGGATGAAGCAAACAAGAGACCCCTCTCATCATGAAATCCCTGAGATGCCTCAAGGGATGCACTTTCCTCCACAAAACTATTGGGAGCAACTGAACACCTCCCTAGGAGAATTAAGTTCCAACATGGGACAACTAAGGGTGGAGCACCAAGAACATTCCATTCTCCTCCATGAAATTAGAGAAGATCAAAGAATCATGAGAGAGGAGCAATTAAGACAAGGAAGAGACATTGAGGAGCTCAAGCACTCCATAGGATCTTCAAGAGGAAGAACAAGCCGCCATCACTAAGGTGGACCCGTTCTTTAATTTCCTTGTTCTTTATTTTCCTGTTTTTCGAAAATCATGCTTATGTTTATCTATGTTTGTGTCTTGTGATCATTAGTGTCTTAGTGTCTATGCCTTAAAGTTATGAATGTCCTATGAATCCATCACCTTTCTTGAATGAAAAATGTTCTTAATTGAAAAAGAAAAGAATTGCATGAATTTTGAATTTTATAATAGTTTAATTATTTTGATGTGGTGGCAATACTTTTGTTTTCTGAATGTATGCTTAAACAGAGCATATGTCTTTTGAATTTGTGGTTCATGAATGTTGGCTCTTGAAAGAATGATGAAAAAGGAGACATGTTACTGAGGATCTGAAAAATCATTAAAAATGATTCTTGAAGCAAGAAAAAGCAGTGAATACAAAAAAGAAAGAAAGAGAAAAACGAAAAAAAGAGGAGAAAAGAAAACGAAAAGAAAAGAGAAAGAAGAAAAAAATAAAAGTTGTGATCCAAGGCAAAAAGAGTGTGCTTAAGAACCCTGGACACCTCTAATTGGGGACTCTAGCAAAGCTGAGTCACAATCTGAAAAGGTTCACCCAATTCTGTGTCTGTGGCATGTGTGTATCCGGTGGTAATACTGGAAGACAGAGTGCTTTGGGCCACGGCCAAGACTCATAAAGTGGCTGTGTTCAAGAATCATCATACTTAACTAGGAGAATCAATGACACTATCTGGATTCTGAGTTCCTAAAGAAGCCAATCATTCTGAATTTCAAAGGATAGAGTGAGATGCCAAAACTATTCAGAGGCAAAAAGCTAAAAGTGCCGCTCATCTAATTAATACTGATCTTCATAGATGTTTTTGGAATTCATTGCATATTCTCTTTTTTTTATCTTATTTGATTTTCAGTTGCTTGGGGACAAGCAACAATTTAAGTTTGGTGTTGTGATGAGCGGATAATTTGTACGCTTTTTGGCATTGTTTTTAGTATGTTTTTAGTATGATCTAGTTAGTTTTTAGTATATTTTTATTAGTTTTTAGTTAAAATTCACTTTTCTGGACTTTACTATGAGTTTGTGTATTTTTCTGTGATTTCAGGTATTTTCTGTCTGAAATTGAGGGACCTGAGCAAAAATCTGATTCAGAGACTAAAAAGGACTGCAGATGCTGTTGGATTCTGACCTCCCTGCACTCGAAGTAAATTTTCTGGAGCTACAGAAGCCCAATTGGCGCGCTCTCAACGGCGTTAAAAGGTAGACATCCTGGGCTTTCCAGCAATATATGATAGTTTATACTTTGCCCAAGATTTGATGGCCCAACCCGGCGTTCAAAGTCACCCTCAGAATTCCCAGCGTTAAACGCTGGAACTGGCACAAGGATGGGAGTTAAACGCCCAAACTGGCATAAAAGCTGGCGTTTAACTCCAAGAAGAGTCTCTACAGGAAAATGCTTCAATGCTCAGCCCAAGCACACACCAAGTGGGCCCGGAAGTGGATTTTTTTGTCATTTACTCATCTCTGTAAACCCTAGGCTACTAGTTCTCTATATATAGGACCTTTTACTATTGTATTTTCATCTTGGTTCTTCTGGTTCCCTCTCTGGGGCCGACGCCAATGATCACACTATCACTTATGTATTTTCAACGGTGGAGTTTCTACACACCATAGATTAAGGTGTGGAGCTCTGCTGTACCTCGAGTATTAATGCAATTACTATTGTTCTTCTATTCAATTCCGCTTGTTCTTGTTCTAAGATATTCATTTGCACCCAAGAACATGATGAATGTGATGATTATGTGACACTCGTCATCATTCTCACCTATGAATGAGTACCTGACAACCACTTCTGTTCTACAAGCAAACAAGGCTCTAATATTTATCTCTTGGATTTCTTAACCGGAATCTTCGTGGTATAAGCTAGAATTGATGGCGGCATTCAAGAGAATCCGGAAGGTCTAAACCTTGTCTGTGGTATTCTGAGTAGGATTCAATGATTGAATGACTGTGACGAGCTTCAAACTCGCGATTGTGGGGCGTTAGTGATAGACGCAAAAGAATCACTGGATTCTATTCCGACATGATCGAGAACCGACAGCTGGATAGCCGTGCCGTGACAGGGTGCGTTGAACATTTCCACTGAGAGGATGGGAGGTAGCCACTGACAACGGTGAAACCCTTGCATACAGCTTGCCATGGAAAGGAGTAAGAAGGATTGGATGAAGACAGTAGGAAAGCAGAGAGACAGAAGGAACCAAGCATCTTCATACGCTTATCTGAAATTCCCACCAATGAATTGCATAAGTATCTCTATCTTTATCTTTATGTTTATTCGTATATCACCTATACCCATTTGAGTTTGCCTGACTAAGATTTACAAGGTGACCATAGCTTGCTTCATACCAACAATCTCTGTGGGATCGACCCTTACTCGCGTAAGGTTTATTACTTGGACGACCCAGTACACTTGCTGGTTAGTTGTGCGAAGTTGTAGTGATCACAATTTCGTCCACCATTCCTCATTGGGGAACTCAGTGGAGGCCAGTGGACGTCCATTGAGGTCTTCCTCAGTGGCGTTCACTGCCTCTTCCTCCTCTCCACATTCGGCCGTGTTGATGGCCTTGCACTCTCCTTTTGGATTTTCTTCTGTATTGCTTGGAAGAGGACTAGGAGGGAGTTCAGTAATTGTCTTGCTCAGCTGTCCCACTTGTGCCTCCAAGTTTCTAATGGATAACCTTGTTTCATTCATGAAACTTTGAGTGGTTTTGATCAGATCAGAGACCATGGTTGCTAGGTCAGAGTGGTTCTGCTTAGAATTCTCTGTCTGTTGCTGAGAAGATGATGGGAAAGGCTTGCCATTGCTAAACCTGTTTCTTCCACCATTATTGTTGTTGAAACCTTGTTGAGGTCTCTGTTGATCCTTCCATGAGAAATTTGGATGATTTCTCCATGAAGAATTATAGGTGTTTCCATAGGGTTCTCCTAGGTAATTCACCTCTTCCATTGAAGGGTTCTCAGGATCATAAGCTTCTTCTTCAGATGAAGCATCCTTAGTACTTCCAGGTGCATTTTGCATTCCAGACAGACGTTGAGAAATCAAATTGACTTGCTGAGTCAATATTTTATTCTGAGCCAATATGGCATTCAGAGTATCAATCTCAAGAATTCCTTTCTTCTGATTTGTCCCATTGTTCACAGGATTCCTTTCAGAAGTGTACATGAATTGGTTATTTGCAACCATTTCAATTAGTTCTTGAGCTATCCAAAGACATCTTGGATAGTTCAGAGCTATCCAAAGACATCTTGGATAGTTCAGAGAGACCATCATAGAAAATACCTATGATGCTCCATTCAGAAAGCATGTCAAAGGGACACTTTCTGATTAGTTGTTTGTATCTTTCCCAGGCTTCATAGAGGGATTCTCCTTCCTTCTGTCTGAAGGTTTGGACTTCCACTCTAAGCTTACTCAATTTTTGAGGTGGAAAGAACTTTGCCAAGAAGGCATTGACTAGCTTTTCCCAAGAGTTCAGGCTTTCTTTAGGTTGTGAGTCCAACCATGTCCTAGCTCTGTCTCTTATAGAAAAAGGGAATAGCATAAGTCTGTAGACCTCAGGGTCAACCTCATTAGTCTTGACAGTGTCACAGATTTGCAAGAATTCAGCTAAGAACTGATGAGGATCTTCCAATGGAAGTCCATGGAACTTGCAATTCTATTGCATTAGAGAAACTAATTGAGGCTTAAGCTCAAAGTTATTTGCTCCAATGGCAGGGATAGAGATGCTTCTCCCATAGAAGTCGGGAGTAGGTGCAGTAAAGTCACCCAGCATCTTCCTTGCATTGTTGGCATTGTTGTTATTTTCGGCTGCCATGGGTTCTTCTTTGAAGATTTCTGTTAGATCCTCTACAGAGAGTTGTGCCTTAGCTTCTCTTAGCTTTCGCTTCAAAGTCCTTTCAGGTTCAGGGTCAGCTTCAACAAGAATGCCTTTGTCTTTGTTCCTGCTCATATGAAAGAGAAGAGAACAAGAAAATATGGAATCCTCTATGTCACAGTATAGAGATTCCTTGAGGTGTCAGAGAAAAAGAAAATTAGAAGGAAGAGGTAGAAGAATTCGAACTTAGTCAGATAGAGTTCGAATTGTGCATTGAGGAGGAGTGGTACTCCATAAATAGAAGGATGCGAGAAGAGGGGAAGAAATTTCAAAAATTAAATTAAAAAGATTTTAAAAACATTTTGAAAAACTTTAATTGATTTTCGAAAACCAAGAGTGGGAAAGAAATCAAGTAATTTTTGAAAAAAATTTTGAAATTAGAATTTAAAAAGATATGATTGAAAACTATTTTGAAAAAGATGTGATTAAAAAGATTTGATTGAAAAGTTATGCTTTTAAAAAGATATGATTGAAATGATATGATTTGAAAACAATTTTAAAAAGATTTGATTTTAAAAATTAATGACTTGCCTAACAAGAAAAGATATGATTCAAACATTAAACCTTCCTCAACAGAAAAGGTAACATACTTGAAATGTTGAATCAAATCATTAATTGATAGCAAGTATCTTTGAAAAAGGAAAGAAATTGATTTTGAAAAAGATTTGATTGAAAAGATATGATTTGAAAAAGATTTGATTTTGAAAAACTTTGAAAACTTGAAAAAAAAATTGATTTGAAAACAAAATCCTCCCTCTTGTGCCATCCTGGCGTTAAACGCCCAGAATGGTGCACATTCTGGCGTTTAACGCCCAAAGCTCTACCCGTTTGGGCATTAAACGCCCAACCAGGTACCCTGGCTGGCGTTTAAACGCCAGTCTGTCCTTCTTCACTGGGCGTTTCGATCGCCCAGCTTTTTCTGTATAATTTCTCTGTATTATTGACTTGAAAATAGAACCAAGATCAAATAAACAATGCATGCAAGACACCAAACTTAAAATAAGACACTAGACTCAAACAAGAAACATAAAATATTTTTGGTTTTTATGATTTTGTAATTTTTTTTGTTTTTTCAAAAATTAAGTGGAAAAAAAAATAAAGGTATCAAAATTCTTAATGAGAATTCCAGGAATCATGCAATGTTAGTCTAAAGCTTTAGTCTAAAGGAATTAGACATGGATAGCCAAGCTTCAGCAGGACATTGCATTCAAGAGCTAAATTGATGAGAATCAATTAGCTTTGGTGATGATAAGAACATCACCTTGAAACACTAGAATTCATTCTTAAGAACTCTGAAGAAAAAAATACCTAATCTAAGCAACAAGATGAACCGTCAGTTGTCCATACTCGAAACAATCCCCGGCAACGGCGCCAAAAACTTGGTGCACGAAATTGTGATCACTACTTTTCACAACTCAAATAATCACTAGTAATGGCCCCAAAGACTTGGTGCTCAATACCATGGCATAAACACAACTTCGCACAACTAACCAGCAAGTGCACTGGGTCGTCCAAGTAATAAACCTTACGCGAGTAAGGGTCGATCCCACGGAGATTGTTGGTATGAAGCAAGCTATAGTCACCTTGTAAATCTTAGTCAGGCAGACTCAAATGGGTATGGGTGATATATGAATAAAACATAAAGATAAAGATAGAGATACTTATGTAATTCATTGGTGAGAACTTCAGATAAGCGAATGGAGATGCTTTGTCCCTTCCGTCTCTCTGCTTTCCTACTGTCTTCATCCAATCCTTCTTACTCCTTTCCATGGCAAGCTTATGCAAGGGTTTCACCGTTGTCAGTGGCTACCTCCCATCCTCTCAGTGGAAATGTTCAACGCACCCTGTCATGGCACGGCTATCCAGCTGTCGGTTCTCGATCATGTCGGAATAGAATCCAGTGATTCTTTTGCGTCTGTCACTAACGCCCCACAATCGCGAGTTTGAAGCATGTCACAGTCATTCAATCATTGAATCCTACTCTGAATACCACAGACAAGGTTAGACCTTCCGGATTCTCTTGAATGCCGCCATCAGTTCTAGCCTATACCACGAAGACTCTGATCTCACAGAATGGCTGGCTCGGTTGTCAGGCGAGCGCTCGGTTGTCAGGCGATCAACCATGCGTCGTGTATCAGGAATCCAAGAGATATTCACTCAATCAAAGGTAGAACGGAGGTGGTTGTCAGTCACACGTTCATAGGTGAGAATGATGATGAGTGTCACGGATCATCACATTCATCAAGTTGAAGAACAAGTGATATCTTGGAACAAGAACAAGCGGAATTGAATAGAAGAACAATAGTAATTGCATTAATACTCGAGGTACAGCAGAGCTCCACACCTTAATCTATGGTGTGTAGAAACTCCACCGTTGAAAATACATAAGAACAAGGTCTAGGCATGGCCGTGAGGCCAGCCTCCCAAAGAGGGTTCAATCATAAAACCATGATCAAAAGATTGAAAATACAATAGTAAGAGGTCCTATTTATAGGGAACTAGTAGCTTAAGAATTACAAAGATGAGTAAATGACATAAAAATCCACTTCCGGGCCCACTTGGTGTGTGCTTGGGCTGAGCATTGAAGCATTTTTGTGTAGAGACTTCTCTTGGAGTTAAACGCCAGCTTTTGTGCCAGTTTGGGCGTTTAACTCCCACTTTGGTGCCAGTTCCGGCGTTTAACGCTGGGAATTCTGAAGGTGACTTTGAACGCCGGTTTGGGTCATCAAATCTTGGGCAAAGTATGCACTATCATATATTGCTGGAAAGCCCAGGATGTCTACTTTCCAACGCCGTTGAGAGCTCGCCAATTGAGCTTCTGTAGCTCTAGAAAATATACTTCGAGTTCAGGGAGGTCAGAATCCAACAGCATCTGCAGTCCTTTTCAGTCTCTGAATCAGATTTTTGCTCAGGTCCCTCAATTTCAACCAGAAAATACCTGAAATCACAGAAAAACACACAAACTCATAGTAAAGTCCAGAAAAGTGAATTTTAATTAAAAACTAATAAAAATATACTAAGAACTAACCAAATCATACTAAAAACATACTAAAAACAATGCCAAAAAGCGTATAAATTATCCGCTCATCATGTGACATGAAGAAATATTAGGTATGTGAATTCTAAATTAGGCGCCTTTTAGAACACACATTAGCATAGAAGGGTGATGTCACAAAAGAAGCATGCACTTCACTTGTCCTAGTGTGCTTGAGATGCTTTAAGTAAACTTGTAAAGTTAAACAAGCATTAAAGAGGCATGAAAGCATTCAAGCGAAAAATGTATGGATGCATATAACCATGAAACTCAATGCATTAAGGTAAATGCACAGCATCATCCATCAAGAGGTTGCTTAATCAAGGAAATTGAGTCAAATCACATGGTGACCAAATCATGCAATTCAAAAAGATTAAACATGCTTGAAGGCAAATCTAGTGTACTTGGTGTTCACCAAATGAAGTCTGAAGAACTCAAAACCAAGTAGCGAAATATAACCTCAATAATAGAATCCAACAATGGAAATTCACAACAATCATGCTAAATAGCATGTAATTAATGATAAGCAGCAATGTATAGTAAACACAATTAGTAATCCAACACTTATAATGAAAAGGGAAAATGAAATGAAAACTAAACTAAGTAACTACTTTACTAAATGGTTATATGTGGTGTTTGGAAGTGTTAGATGAGGGGAGAAGAAGGAAAGAAGAAAGGAGGAGGAAAGAAATGGAAAGAGGAGAAGAAAAGAAATGTAGTGAATGAAGGACATCCGCGCGTACGCGCGCATGGCCCACGCGCGCGAATGGTGGTGCAATGGACGCGACGTGTACGCATACATAGTGCATCCGTGTCAATGGCTTATTTCGAGATTGACGCGTACGCGTGATGAGCGGATAATTTATACGCTTTTTGGCATTGTTTTTAGGTAGTTTTTAGTATGATCTAGTTACTTTTAGGGATGTTTTCATTAGTTTTTATGCTAAATTTATATTTCTGGACTTTACTATGAGTTTATGTATTTTTCTGTGATTTTAGGTATTTTCTGGCTGAAATTGAGGGACCTGAGCAAAACTCTGAGAAGGAAGCTGACAAAGGACTGCTGATGCTGTTGGAATCTAACCTCCCTGCACTCGAAATGGATTTTCTGGAACTACAGAGCTTTAAATGGCGCGCTCTTAACAATGCTGGAAAGTAGACATCCAAAGCTTTTCAGCAATATATAATAGTCCATATTTTGTTCGAGATTAAATGACGTAAACTGGCGCTAAGCGCCAGTTCCATGCTGCATTCTGGAGTCAAACGTCAGAAACACGTCACGATCCAGAGTTGAACGCCCAAAACACGTTACAACTTGGCGTTCAACTCCAAGAGAAGCCTCAGCTCGTGAATAAATCTAGCTCAGCCCAAGCACACACCAAGTGGGTCCCGGAAGTGGATTTATGCATCAATTACTTACTTTTGTAAACCATAGTAGCTAGTCTAGTATAAATAGGACTTTTTACTATCATATTAGACATCTTGGTTCTATATTTGGATTTCTTATACCCTGGTTTTCGTTTTGGGGGCTGGCCATTCGGCCATGCCTGAACCTTGATCACATGTATTTTCAACAGTGGAGTTTCTACACACCATAGATTAAGGGTGTGGAGCTCTGCTGTACCTCAAGTTTTAATCCAATTACTACTATTTTCCATCCAATTCGATTTATTCCTGTTCTAAGATATTTGTTGCACTTCAACTTGACGAATGTGATGATCCGTGACACTCATCATCATTCTCACCTATGAACGCGCGTGACTGACAACCACTTCCGTTCTACCTTAGACCGGGTGCATATCTCTTGGATTCCTTAATCAGAATCTTTGTGGTATAAGCTAGAATTGATGGCGGCATTCATGGGAATCCAGAAAGTCTAACCTTGTCTGTGGTATTTTGAGTAGGATTCCGGGATTGAATGACTGTGACGAGCTTTAAACTCCTGAAGGCTGGGCGTTAGTGACAGACGCAAAAGAATCACTGGATTCTATTCCAACCTAATTGAGAACCGATAGATGATTAGCCGTGCTGTGACAGAGCATTTAGACCTTTTTCACTGAGAGGATGGGATGTAGCCATTAACAACGGTGATGCCCTACATACCGCTTGCCATAAAAAGGAGTGATGAAAAACTAGAAGGAAGAAGTAGGAAAGCAGAGATTCAGAAGGAACACAGCACCTCCATACACCTATCTGAAATTCCCACCATTGGATTACATGAGTAACTTTATCTTCATTTTATGTTTATTATTTATTATTAATTTTCAAAAATCCATAATCAATTACTATCCGCCTGACTGAGATTTACAAGGTGACCATAGCTTGCTCCATACCAACAATCTCTGTGGGATCGACCCTTACTCACGTAAGGTTTATTACTTGGACGACACAGTACACTTGCTGGTTAGTTGAGCGAAGTTGTGGAAAGAAAGTGTTGAGTTAATAGATGCACATACCAAAGTGCCATTGTTGATGTTTTCTTGTTTTGTGTCTTTTGTTGTTTTTCATGTGCATTTTTGCATTCATAGTGTCTAAGCATTAAAAATTTCTAAGTTTGGTGTCTTGCATGTTTTCTTTGCATCAAAAATTTGTTCTTGATGTTCATCATGATCTTCAAAGTATTCTTGGTGTTCATCTTGTCATTCATAGTGTTCTAGCATGCATAATTGGTTGTGATCCAAAATTTTCATGTTTTGGGTCATAATTGTGTTTTTCTTTCTCATCATTAAAAATTTAAAAATAAAAAATATCTTTTCCTTATTTCTCTCCAAATTTTCGAAAATTTGAGTTGACTTGGTCAAAAATTTTTAAAATTAGTTGTTTCTTACAAGTCAAGTCAAATTTTCAATTTTAAAAATCTTATCTTTTTAAAACTTTTTCAAAAATTAAATCTTTTTCATTTTTCTTATTAATTTTCGAAAATTCTTTAAAATATTTTTCAAAAAATCTTTTTCTTAATTTTATCTTAATTTTCGAAATTATGCTAACAATTAATGTGATTGATTCAAAAATTTGAAGTTTGTTATTTTCTTGTTAAGAAAGGTTCAATCTTTAAATTCTAGAATCTTATCTTTTAGTTTCTTGTTAGTTAAGTAATTAATTTTAATTTTAAAAATTAAATATTTTTCAACCATATCTTTTTATCATATCTTCTTATCTTATCTTTTTATCATATCTTTTTCAAAAATTTAATTTCAAAATATCTTATCTAACTTCTTATCTTCTTATCTTTTCAAATTTGACTTTAATATCTTTTTCAACTAACTATTTGACTTTTTGTTTGTTTCTTATCTTTTTCAAAACCACCTAACTACTTTTCTCTCTTTAATTTTCGAAAATATCTCATCTCTTTTTCAAAAATTCTTTTTAATTGTTTTAAATTTTAATTTTAATTATATCTTATCTTTAATTTTCGAAAATCATTAACTACTTTTTCAAAATTATTTTCGAATTCTCTCTCTTCTCTTCTTCTATTTATTTATTTATTTACTAACACTTCTCTTCACCTCTCTTCATCTCCAATCACTGCCTCTATCCTCACCCTTGTGTTTGGATTCTCAACTCTTATTCCTTTCTTCTTCTACTAATAATAAGGATCCTCTTTGTCTAGATATTGAGGATTCCTCTTCTTTTTTCTTTTTCTCTTCTCTTTCATATGAGCAGGAATAAGGAAAAAGGCACTCTTGTTGAAGCTGATCCTGAACCTGAAAGGACTCTGAAGAGAAAACTAAGAGAAGCTAAATTACAACAATCTAGAGGCAACCTTTCTGAAATTTTCGAACAAGAGAAGGAGATGGCAGCCGAACCCAAGAACAACAATGCAAGGAGGATGCTTGGTGGTTTTATTAACCCACGTCCAAGTTTGATGGAAGAAGCATCTCAATTCCTGTCATTGGAGCAAACAATTTTGAGCTGAAACCTCAATTAGTTGCTTTAATGCAACAGAACTGCAAGTTTCATGGACTTTCATCTAAAGATCCTTACCGGTCTTTAACTGAGTTCTTGCAGATTTGTGAGACTGTTAAGATGAATGGAGTAGATCCTGAAGTCTACAGGCTCATGCTTTTCCCTTTTGCTGTAAGAGACAGAGCTAGAACATGGTTGGACTCACAACCTAAAGATAACCTGGACTCCTGGGATAAGCTGGTCACGGCCTTCTTGGATAAATTCTTTCCTCCTCAAAAGCTGAGCAAGCTTAGAGTGGATGTTCAAACCTTCAAGCAAAAAGATGGTGAATCCCTCTATGAAGCTTGGGAAAGATACAAAAAAATGACCAAAAAGTGTCCTTCTGACATGTTTTCAGAATGGACCATATTAGATATATTCTATTATGGTCTATCTGAGTTTTCGAAGATGTCATTGGACCATTTTGCAGGTGGATCCATTCACCTGAAGAAAATGCCTGCAAAAGCTCAAGAACTTACTGAAATGGTTGCAAATAACCAATTCATGTACACTTCTGAGAGGAATTTCGTGAATAGTGGGACGCCTCAGAGGAAGGGAGTTCTTGAAATTGATGCTCTGAATGCCATATTGGCTCAGAACAAAGTGTTGACTCAGCAAGTCAACATGATTTCTCAAAGTCTGAATGGATGCCAAAATGCATCCAACAGTACTAAAGAGGCAGCTTCTGAAGAAGCTTATGATCCTGAGAACCCTGTAATGGCAGAGGTAAATTACATGGGTGAACCTCATGGAAATACCTATAATTCATCATGGAAAAATCATCTAAATTTCTCATGGAAGGATCAACAAAAGCCTCAACAAGGCTTTAATAATGGTGGAAGAAACAAGCTAAGCAATAACAAGCCTTTTCCATTATATTCTCAGCAACAGACTGAGAATTCTGAGCAGAGCCCCTCTAATTTAGCAAATCTAGTCTCTGATCTGTCAAAGGCCACTTTAAGTTTCATGAGTGAGACAAGATCCTCCATTAGAAATCTGGAGGCACAAGTGGGCCAGCTGAGTAAGAAAGTCATTGAAACTCCTCCCAGTATTCTCCGAAGCAATACAGAAGAGAATCCAAAAGGAGAGTGCAAGGCCATTGATGTAATCAATATGGCCAAATACACAAGGGAGGAGAAGGACGAAAATCCTAGTGAGGAAGACCTCCTGGGACGTCTCTCAAACAAGAAGGAGTTCCCTATTGAGGACCAAAAGGAATTTGAGGCTCATATAGAGACCATAGAGATTCCGCTGAATCTCCTTCTGCCATTCATGAGCTCTGAAGACTATTCTTCCTCAGAAAAGGATGAAGATATGACTGGAGAGCAAGTTGCTCAATATCTAGGAGCTATCATGAAGCTGAATGCCAAGTTGTTTGGTAATGAGATTTAGGAAGATGAACATCCCTTGCTCATTAGTGAACTAGATACGTGGGTTCAGAAAACTTTACCTCAAAAGAGACAAGATCTTTGTAAATTCTTAATACCCTGTACCATAGGCACCATGACCTTTAACAAGGCTCTGTGTGATCTGGGGGTCAGGGATAAATCTTATGCCACTCTCTGTAATGGAGAAACTAGGGATCATTGAGGTACAACCCGCCTTATTCTCATTAAAATTGGTAGACAAGTCAGTAAGACAAGCTTATGGATTAGTGGAGGATGTGTTAGTAAAGGTTAAAGGCCTTTACATCCCTACTAATTTCATAATCTTAGACACTAGGAAGGAAGAAGATGAATGCATCATCCTTGGAAGGCCTTTCCTAGCCACAGCAGAAGCTGTGATTGATGTTAACAGAGGAGAATTAGTCCTTCAATTGAATGGGGACTACCTTGTGTTTAAAGATCAAGGACCTTCCTCTATAACCATGGAGAGGAAGCATGAAAAGCTTCTCTCAGTACAGAGTCAAAAAGAGCCCCCACAGTCAAACTCTAAGTTTGGTGTTGGGAGGCCACAACCAAACTCTAAGTTTGGTGTTGAAAAGCCCCCACATTCAAACTCTAAGTTTAGTGTTGGGAGGCCCTCATCATGCTCTGAACATCTGTGAGGCTCCATGAGAGCCCATTATCAAGCTAGTGACATTAAAAGAGCGCTTATTGGGAGGCAACCCAATTTTTTTATTTATCTAATTCTCTTTTTATTGTTATTTTGTGTTTTTAGGTTCATGATCATGTGGAGTCACGAAAAAAATACTAAAGTTAAAAACAGAATAAAAAATTGTAGAAGAAAAATCACACCCTGGAGGAAGGACTTACTGGCGTTTAAATGCCAGTAAGGTGCATCTGGCTGGCGTTCAACGCCAGAACAGAGCATGGATCTGGCGCTGAACACCAGAAACAAGCAACATCCTGGTGTTTGGACGTCAGGAATATGCCCTGAGGAAAGCTGGCGCTGAACGCCAGTAACAAGCATGGAACTGGCGTTCAACGCCAGAAACATGCTGCACATGGGCGTTGAATGCCCAGAACGTGCATCACTTCGGCGTTTAAACGCCAGAATGGTATGCTAAGGCATTTTACATACCTAATTGGTGCAGGGATGTAAATTTTTGACACCTCAGGATCTGTGAACCCCACAAGATCATCTCAGGATCTGTGGATCCCACAGGATCCCCACCTAACATATTCCCACATTACCTCCTAATAATCCTATAACACACTTCCCCACAAAAAAAACCCTTCACCAATCACCTCAATCTCTCTTCCCAATTACCCCCTTCACCACTCACATCCATCCACTCTTCCCCATAAACCCCACCTACCTTTAAAATTCAAAAATCTTTCCCACCCAAACCCACCCTAAATGGCTGAACCTACCCTCTCTTCCCTCCCTATATAAAACCCTCCATTCTACTTCATTTTCACACAACACAACCCCCTCTTCTATACCTTGGCCAAATACACCTCCCCTCACTCTCCTCCATATTTTCTCTTCTTCTTTTTCTTTTCTTTCTTATCTTGCTCGAGGGCGAGCAATATTTTAAGTTTGGTGTGGTAAAAGCATAAGCTTTTTGTTTTTCCATTACCATTAATGGCACCTAAGGCCGGAGAATCCTCTAGAAAAGGGAAAGGGAAGACAAAAGCTTCCACCTCTGAGTCATGGGAGATGGAAAGATTCATCTCCAAAGCCCATCAAGACCACTTCTATGATGTTGTGGAAAAGAAGAAGGTGATCCCTGAGGTCCCTTTCAAGCTCAAGAAAAATGAGTATCCGGAGATCCGACATGAGATCCGAAGAAGAGGTTGGGAAGTTCTAACCAACCCCATTCAACAAGTCGGAATCTTAATGGTTCAAGAGTTCTATGCCAATGCATGGATCACTAGGAACCATGATCAAAGTGTGAACCCGAATCCAAAGAATTATCTTACAATGGTTCGGGGGAAATACTTAGATTTTAGTCCAGAAAATGTGAGGTTGGCATTCAACTTGCCCATGATGCAAGGAGATGAATGCCCCTACACTAGAAGGGTCAACTTTGATCAAGGGTTGGACCAAGTCCTTATGGACATATGTATGGAAGGAGCTCAATGGAAAAGAGACTCCAAAGGCAAGCCAGTTCAACTGAGAAGACTAGACCTCAAGCCTATAGCTAGAGGATGGTTGGAGTTCATCCAACGCTCCATCATCCCTACTAGCAACCGATCCGAAGTTACTGTGGATCGGGCCATCATGGTTCATAGCATCATGATTGGAGAGGAAGTAGAAGTTCATGAAGTTATCTCTCTTGAATTCTACAAAATAGCTGAAAAGTCCTCCACCACGGCAAGGCTAGCTTTTCCTCATCTTATTTGCCATCTATGTTACTCAGCTGGAGTTATCATAGAAGGAGACATCCTCATTGAAGAGGATAATCCCATCACCAAGTGTTCTTAAGAGCTCTAGACACCTCTAACTGGGGACTCTAGCAAAGCTGAGTCACAATCTGAAAAGGTTCACCCAGTCATGTGTCTGTGGCATTTATGTATCTGGTGGTAATACTGGAAAACAAAGTGCTTAGGGCCACGGCCAAGACTCATAAAAGTAGCTGTGTTCAAGAATCAACATACTTAACAAAGAAAATTAATAACACTATCTGAAATTCTAAGTTCCTAGAGAAGCCAATCATTCTAAACTTCAAAGGAAAAAGTGAGATGCCAAAACTGTTCAAAAGCAAAAAGCTACAAGTCCCACTCATCTAATTAGAATTAATATTCATTGATATTTTGAGATTTATAGTATATTCTCTTCTTTTAATCCTAATTAATTTTCAGTTGCTTGGGGACAAGCAATAATTTAAGTTTGGTGTTGTGATGAGCGGATAATTTATACGCTTTTTGGCATTGTTTTTAGGTAGTTTTTAGTATGATCTAGTTACTTTTAGGGATGTTTTCATTAGTTTTTATGCTAAATTCACATTTCTGGACTTTACTATGAGTTTTTGTGTTTTTCTGTGATTTTAGGTATTTTCTGGCTGAAATTGAGGGACTTGAGCAAAACTCTGAGAAGGAAGCTGACAAAGGACTGCTATTGCTGTTGGAATCTGACCTCCCTGCACTCAAAATGGATTTTCTGGAACTACAGAGCTTTAAATGGTGCGCTCTTAACAGTGCTGGAAAGTAGACATCCAGAGCTTTCCAGCAATATATAATAGTCCATATTTTGTTCGAGATTAAACGACGTAAACTGGCGCTAAGCGCCAGTTCCATGCTGCATTCTGGAGTCAAACGTCAGAAACACGTCACGATCCAGAGTTGAACGCCCAAAACACGTTACAACTTGGCGTTCAACTCCAAGAGAAGCCTCAACTCATGGATAAATCTAGCTCAGCCCAAGCACACACCAAGTGGGTCCCGGAAGTGGATTTATGCATCAATTACTTACTTTTGTAAACCATAGTAGCTAGTCTAGTATAAATAGGACTTTTTACTATCATATTAGACATCTTGGTTCCATATTTGGATTTCTTATACCCTGGTTTTCGTTTTGGGGGCTGGCCATTCGGCCATGCCTGAACCTTGATCACATGTATTTTCAACAGTGGAGTTTCTACACACCATAGATTAAGGGTGTGGAGCTCTGCTGTACTTCAAGTTTTAATGCAATTACTACTATTTTCCATCCAATTCGATTTATTCCTGTTCTAAGATATTCGTTGCACTTCAACTTGACGAATGTGATGATCCGTGACACTCATCATCATTCTCACCTATGAACGCGCGTGACTGACAACCACTTCCGTTCTACCTTAGACCGGGAACATATCTCTTGGATTCCTTAATCAGAATCTTCGTGGTATAAGCTAGAATTGATGGCGGCATTCATGGGAATCCAGAAAGTCTAACCTTGTCTGTGGTATTCCGAGTAGGATTCCGGGATTGAATGACTGTGACGAGCTTTAAACTCCTAAAGGCTGGGCGTTAGTGATAGATGCAAAAGAATCACTGGATTCTATTCCAACCTGATTGAGAACCGACAGATGATTAGTCGTGCTGTGACAGAACATTTGGACCTTTTTCACTGAGAGGATGGGATGTAGCCTGATGAGCGGATAATTTATACGCTTTTTGGCATTGTTTTTAGTATGTTTTTAGTATGTTTTAGTTAGTTTTTAGTATGTTTTTATTAGTTTTTAGTATGTTTTAGTTAGTTTTTAGTATATTTTTATTAGTTTTTAGTTAAAATTCACTTTTCTGGACTTTACTACGAGTTTGTGTGTTTTTCTGTGATTTCAGGTATTTTCTGGCTGAAATTGAGGGACCTGAGCAAAAATCTGATTCAGTGACTGAAAAGGACTGCAGATGCTGTTGGATTCTGACCTTCTTGTACTCGAAGTGAATTTTCTGGAGCTACAGAAGCCTAATTGGCGCGATCTCAATGAAATTGGACAGTAGACATCCTGGGCTTTCCAGCAATGTATAATAGTCCATACTTTGCCCGAGATTTGATGGCCCAAACCGGCGTTCCAAATCAGCTCAAGAATGCCCGGCGTTTAACGCCGGAACTGGCACAAGAATGGGAGTTAAACGCCCAAACTGGCACAAAAGCTAGCGTTTAACTCCAAGAAGAGTCTCTACACGAAAATGCTTCAATGCTCAGCCCAAGCACACACCAAGTGGGCCCGGAAGTGGATTTTTATGTCTTTTACTCATCGTTGTAATTCTTAAGCTACTAGTTCCCTATAAGTAGGACCTTTTACTATTGTATTTTCATCTTTTGATCATGTTTTTATGATTGAATCTTCTTTGGGAGGCTGACCATTCGGCCATGCCTAGACCTTGTTCTTATGTATTTTCAACGGTGGAGCTTCTACACACCATAGATTAAGGTGTGGAGCTCTGCTGTACCTCGAGTATTAATGCAATTACTATTGTTCTTCTATTCAATTCAGCTTGTTCTTATTCCAAGATATCACTTGTTCTTCAACTTGATGAATGTGATGATCCGTGACACTCATCATCATTCTCACCTATGAACGTGTGACCGTCAATCACCTCCGTTCTACCTTAGATTGGGTGGATATCTCTTGGGTTCTTTAACCGGAATCTTCTTGGTATAAGCTAGAATTGATGGCGGCATTCAAGAGAATCCGGAAGGTCTAAACCTTGTCTGTGGTATTCTGAGTAGGATTCAATGATTGAATGACTGTGACGAGCTTCAAACTCGCGATGGTGGGGCGTTAGTGACAGACGCAAAAGAATCACTGGATTTTATTCCGACATGATCGAGAACCGACAGCTGGATAGCCGTGCCGTGACAGGGTGCATTGAACATTTCCACTGAGAGGACGGGACTGTAGCCATTGACAACAGTGATGCCAAACATACAGCTTGCCATGGAAAGGAGTAAGAAGGATTGGATGAAGACAGTAGGAAAGTAGAGAGACGGAAGGGACAAAGCATCTCCATACGCTTATCTGAAGTTCTCACCAATGAATTGCATAAGTATCTCTATCCTTTATCTTTATTTTATGATTTATTCATATATCATCTATAACCATTTGAATCTGCCTGACTAAGATTTACAAGATGACCATAGCTTGCTTCATGCCAACAATCTCCGTGGGATCGACCCTTACTCGCGTAAGGTTTATTACTTGAACGACCTAGTGCACTTGCTGGTTAGTTGTGTGAAGTTGTGTTTATGCCATGGTATTGAGCACCAAGTCTTTGGGGCCATTACTAGGGATTATTTGAGTTGTGAAAAGTAGTGATCACAATTTCGTGCACCAAGTTTTTGGCGCCGTTACCGGGGATTGTTTCGAGTATGGACAACTGACGGTTCATCTTGTTGCTTAGATTGGGTATTTATCTTCAGAGTTCTTAAGAATGAATTCTAGTGTTTCAAGGTGATGTTCTTATCATCACCAAAGCTAATTGATCATCATCAATTTAGCTCTTGAATGCAATGTCCTGCTAAAGCTTGGCTAGCCATGTCTAATTTCTTTAGACTAAAACTTTAGACTAACATTGCATGATTCCTGGAATTCTCATTAAGAATTTTGATACCTTTATTTTCTTTTTCCACTTAATTTTCGAAAAAAAATCCAAAAAAAATTTACAAAATCATAAAAACCAAAAATATTTTATGTTTCTTGTTGAGTCTAGTGTCTCATTTTAAGTTTAGTGTCTTGCATGCATTGTTTATTTGATCTTGGTTCTATTTTCAAGTCAATAATACAGGGAACTGAAGATTCAGTACATGCAGCAGAGGAATTATACAGAAAAAGCTGGGCGTTCAAAACGCCCAGTGAAGAAGGAAAAACTGGCGTTTAAACGCCAGCCAGGATACCTGGCTGGGCGTTTAACGCCCAAAAAGGTAGCATTTTGGGCGTTAAACGCCAGAATGGATACCATTCTGGGCGTTTAACGCCAGGATGGCACAAGAGGGAAGATTTTGTTTTTAATGCAAATTTTTTTCAAGTTTTCAAAGTTTTTTTCAAAATCAAATCTTTTTCAAATCATATCTTTTCAATCAAAATCTTTTTCAAAATCAATTTCTTTCCTTTTTCAAAGATACTTGCTATCAATTAATGATTTGATTCAACATTTCAAGTATGTTGCCTTTTCTGTTGAGAAAGGTTTAATGTTTGAATCATATCTTTTCTTGTTAGCCAAGTCATTAATCTTTAAAATCAAATCTTTTTAAATTATTTTTCAAATCATATCTTCTCAATCACATCTTTTTAAAACCATAACTTTTAAATCACATCTTTTGCAAAATAGTTTTCAATCATATCTTTTTGATTTCTAATTTCAAAATCTTTTTCAAAAATCACTTGATTTCTTTTCCACTCTTGGTTTTCGAAAATCAATTAGTGTTTTTCAAAATGTTTTTAAAATCTTTTTAATTTATTTTCGAAAATTTCTTCCCGTCTTCTCACATCCTTCTATTTATGGAGTACCACTCCTCCTCAATGCACAATTCGAACTCTATCTCACTAAGTTCGAATTCTTCTACCTCTTCCTTCTATTTTTCTGATCATCTGACACCTCAAGGAATCTCTATACTGTGATATAGAGGATTCCATATTTTCTTGTTCTCTTCTCTTTCATATAAGCAGGAGCAAAGACAAAAGCATTCTTGTTGAGGTTGATCCTGAACCTGAAAGGACCTTGAAGCGAAAGCTAAGAGAAGCTAAGGCACAACTCTCTGTAGAGGACCTAACAGAAATCTTCAAAGAAGAAGACATGGCAGCCGAAAACAACAACAATGCCAACAATGCAAGGAAGGTGCTGGGTGACTTTACTGCACCTACTCCCGACTTCTATGGGAGAAGCATCTCTATCCCTGCCATTGGAGCAAACAACTTTGAGCTTAAGCCTCAATTAGTTTCTCTAATGCAACAGAATTGGAAGTTCCATGGACTCCCATTGGAAGATCCTCATCAGTTTTTGGCTGAATTCTTGCAAATCTGTGACACTGTCAAGACTAATGGGGTTGACCCTGAGGTCTACAGACTTATGCTATTCCCTTTTGCTGTAAAAGACAGAGCTAGAATATGGTTGGACTCACATCCTAAAGAAAGCCTGAACTCTTGGGAAAAGCTAGTCAATGCCTTCTTGGCAAAGTTATTTCCACCTCAAAAATTGAGTAAGCTTAGAGTGGAAGTCCAAACCTTCAGACAGAAGGAAGGTGAATCCCTCTATGAAGCTTGGGAAAGATACAAACAATTAATCAGAAAGTGTCCCTCTGACATGCTTTCTGAATGGAGCATCATAGGTATTTTCTATGATGGTCTGTCTGAACTGTCCAAGATGTCTTTGGATAGCTCTGCTGGAGGATCTCTTCATCTGAAAAAGATGCCTACAGAAGCTCAAGAACTAATTGAAATGGTTGCAAATAACCAATTCATGTACACTTCTGAAAGGAATCCTGTGAACAATGGGACAAATCAGAAGAAAGGAGTTCTTGAGATTGATACTCTGAATGCCATATTGGCTCAGAATAAAATATTGACTCAGCAAGTCAACTTGATTTCTCAAAGACTGTCTGGAATGCAAAATGCACCAAGCAGTACTAAGGATGCTTCATGTGAAGAAAAAGCTTATGATCCTGAGAACCCTTCAATGGAAGAGGTGAATTACATGGGAGAACCCTATGGAAACACCTATAATTCTTCATGGAGAAATCATCCAAATCTTTCATGGAAGGATCAACAGAGACCTCAACAAGGTTTCAACAACAATAATGGTGGAAAAAACAGGTTTAGCAATGGCAAGCCTTTTCCATCATCTTCTCAACAACAGACAGAGAATTCTAAGCAGAACCACTCTGACTTAGCAACCATGGTCTCTAATCTAATCAAAATCACTCAAAGTTTCATGACTGAAACAAGGTCTTCCATTAGAAATTTAGAGGCACAAGTGGGTCAGCTGAGCAAGAAAATTACTGAACTCCCTCCTAGTACTCTTCCAAGCAATACAGAAGAAAATCCAAAAGGAGAGTGCAAGGTCATCAACATGGCCGAATTTGGAGAGGAGGAAGAGGCAGTAAATGCCACTGAGGAAGACCTCAATGGACGTCCACTAGCCTCCAATGAGTTCCCTAATGAGGAACCATGGGAATCTGAGGCTCAAAATGAGACCATAGAGATTCCATTGGATTTACTTATGCCATTCATGAGCTCTGATGAGTATTCTTCCTCTGAAGAGGATGAGTATGTCACTGAAGAGCAAGTTGCTAAATACCTTGGAGCAATCATGAAGCTAAATGACAAGTTATTTGGTAATGAGACTTGGGAGGATGAACCCCCTTTGCTCACCAAAGAACTGGATGGCTTGTCTAGGCAGAAATTACCTCAAAAGAGACAGGATCCTGGGAAGTTTTCGATACCTTGCGCCATAGGCACCATGACCTTCAAGAAGGCTCTGTGTGACTTAGGATCAAGTGTAAACCTCATGCCTCTCTCTGTAATGGAGAAGCTAGGGATCTTTGAGGTACAAGCTGTAAGAATCTCACTAGAGATGGCAGACAATTCAAGAAAACAAGCTTATGAACTTGTAGAGGATGTTTTGGTGAAGATTGAAGACCATTACATCCCTGCTGATTTTATAGTCCTAGAAACTGGGAAGTGCATGGATGAATCCATCATCCTTGGCAGACCCTTCCTAGCCACAGCAAAGGCTGTGATTGATGTTGACGGAGGAGAATTGATCATTCGAGTGAATGAAGAATCCTTTGTGTTTAAGGCTCAAGGATATCCCTCTGTCACCATGGAGAGGAAGCATGAAGAGCTTCTCTCAAAACAGAGTCAAACAGAGCCCCCACAGTCAAACTCTAAGTTTGGTGTTGGGAGGTTCCAACATTGCTCTGAGTATCTGTGAGGCTCCATGAGAGCCCTCTGTCAAGCTACTGACATTAAAGAAGCGCTTGTTGGGAGGCAATCCAATGTTATATTTTATCTATTTTCCTTTGTTATTTTATGTTTTCTGTAGGTTGATGATCATGAGAAGTCACAAAATCAATTGAAAAAGCAAAAACAGAATGAAAAACAGAAAGAAAAACAGCACACTGGTGCACGAAATTGCAATCACACTTTTGCAATCCCGCACAACTAACCAGCAAGTGCACTGGGTCGTCCAAGTAATACCTTGCGTGAGCAAGGGTCGATCCCACGGAGATTGTCGGCTTGAAGCAAGCTATGGTTATCTTGTAAATCTTAGTCAGGATATCAGAAATTATCAGGATTGATTGTGAAAAGCAAAAGAACATGAAATGGTTACTTGTTTTGCAGTAATGGAGAATAGGTTGAGGTTTGGAGATGCTCCATCTTCTGAATCTCTGCTTTCCTACTGTCTTCTTCTTCAAACACGCAAGTCTCCTTCCATGGCAAGCTGTATGTAGGGTTTCACCGTTGTCAATGGCTACCTCCCATCCTCTCAGTGAAAGCGATTGCATAAGCTCTGTCACAGCATAGCGGAATTCATCTGTCGGTTCTCAATCAGGCCGGAATAGAATCCAGTGATTCTTTTGCGTCTGTCACTAACGCCCCGCCTTCAGGAGATTGAAGCACGTCACAGTCATTCAATCATTGAATCCTACTCAGAATACCACAGACAAGGTTTAGACCTTCCGGATTCTCTTGAATGCCGCCATCAGTCTAGCTTATACCACGAAGATTCCGATTAAAGAATCCAAGAGATAACTACTTAATCTAAGGTAGAACGGAGGTGGTTGTCAGTCACACGTTCATGGTTGAGAATGATGATGATTGTCACGGATCATCACATTCATCCGGATTAAGAACAAGTATTATCTTGGAATGGAAGCAAGCATGATTGAATCAGAAACAGTAGTAATTGCATTAATCCATCAAGACACAGCAGATCTCCTCACCCCCAACCATGGGGTTTAGAGACTCATGCTGTGGAAGTACAAGGAAAACGTGTAAATTGTCATAAGGTCATAAAAGGGTACAAGATAAATCTCTAAAAGTTGTTTAAATAGTAAACTAGTAGCCTAGGGTGTACAGAAATGAGTAAATGACGTAAAAATCCACTTCTGGGTCCACTTGGTGTGTGCTTGGGCTGAGCAATGAAGCAATTTCGTGTAGAGACCTTTTCTGGAGTTAAACGCCAGCTTTCATGCCAGTTTGGGCGTTTAACTCCAAATTTTATGCCAGTTCCGGCGTTTAACGCTGGAATTTCTGAGGGTGACTTTGAGCGCCGGTTTGGGCCATCAAATCTTGGGCAAAGTATGGACTATCATATATTGCTGGAAAGCCCAGGATGTCTACTTTCCAATGCCGTTGAGAGCGCGCCAATTGGGCTTCTGTAGCTCCAGAAAATCCACTTCGAGTGCAGGGAGGTCAGAATCCAACAGCATCTGCAGTCCATTTCAGTCTCCGAATTAGATTTTTGCTCAGGGCCCTCAATTTCAGCCAGAAAATACCTGAAATCACAGAAAAACACACAAACTCATAGTAAAGTCCAGAAAAGTGAATTTTAGCTAAAAACTAATAAAAATATACTAAAAACTAACTAAATCATACTAAAAGTATACTAAAAACAATGCCAAAAAGCATACAAATTATCCGCTCATCACAACACCAAACTTAAATTGTTGCTTGTCCCCAAGCAACTGAAAATCAAAATAGGATAAAAAGAAGAGAATATACTATAGACTCCAAAATATCAAGGAAACATAGCTCCAATCAGATGAGCGGGACTAGTAGCTTTTTGCCTCCGAACAGTTTTGGCATCTCACTCTATTCCTTGAAGTTCAGAATGATTGGCATCTATAAGAACTCAGAACTCAGATAGTGTTATTGATTCTCTTAGTTGAGCATAATGATTCTTGAACATAGCTAGTGTATGAGTCTTGGCTGTGGCCCAAAGCGCTCTGTCTTCCAGTATTACCACCGGATACATACATGCCACAGACACATAATTGGGTGAACCTTTTCAGATTGTGACTCAGCTTTGCTAAAGTCCCCAATTAGAGGTGTCCAGGGTTCTTAAGCACACTCTTGTTGCCTTGGATCACAACTTTATTTCTTTATTTTTCTTTTTCTTTTCTTTTTTTTTTCGAAATTTTTTTTTTGTATTCACTACTTTTTCTTGCTTCAAGAATCAATCTAATGATTTTTAGATCCTCAATAATAGTTCTCTTTTTCCTCATTCTTTCAAGAGCCAACACTTTTTAACATTCTCAAAACAACAATTTCAAGAGACATATGCACTGTTCAAGCATTCATTCAGAAAGCAAAAAGTATTGTCACCACATCAAACTAATTCAGCTAGTTTCAATGATAAATTTCGAAATCTTGTACTTCTTGTTCTTTTGTGATTAAAGCATTTTTCATTTAAGAGAGGTGATGGATTCATAGGACATTCATATCTTTAAGGCATAAAATTTCAATTTTATTAATTATGAACTAAGAATAAAACTCAAAAATAGATATAAGATGAGACTAAAAAAAACGAAAAATAAGAACAAAATAAAGGAAAAAAAAACGCAAACATAGGCTCCTAATGATAGAGGTTTTCACAGAGTTAGAACTCAACAACCTTGATTTTGAGAAGTGGATGCTCCCTCTGCTTGAGAGGAGAACTTTTGGCGTTTCAGTTCTTGGATTTCACGCCCCTGCTTCTCTTGATCCTTCCATTGACTTCTTGGTGATTGGCCATTCAATGGGTATGAATTCATCTGCTTCCATCTTCACCTCAGCCTCTTTACAGAGTAAGGAGATCAGGCTTGGATAAGCCAATTTGGTTACAGTGGAATTCTTATTTGCAATTGTGTAGATCTCACAAGCAATCACATGATGAACCTCCACTTCTTTTCCAAGCATAATGCAATGAATCATCACTGCTCTCTTGATGGTGACCTCAGAACGGTTGCTAGTGGGCAATATGGAACGCCCAATAAAGTCTAGCCAACCTCTGTTTCGAATTTGCTCTTGGATCTCCGGATATTCATCTTCTTTCAGATCAAATTTGACTTCCGGGATCACTGACCTCAGACCCATTATTTTGTGATAATGGTCTTCATGTTCTTTGGTTAAGAACTTCTCTTGATTCCAAAGATTCTTTGGATTAGTTTCTTTCTTTCCTCTTAAATTGGTTTGTTTTCCCTTAGGAGCCATGATCTTGATGAATCTTGGCTTAGTGATCACGGAAAAGCACACCAAACTTAGAGGTTTTGCTTGTCCTCAAGCAAAAAGAGAATAAAGAAAAGAAGAGAGAGAGAGAGGAAGAGGAAATTCGAATGGTGTGAGGAATGAGGGGTGAGAGAACGTTTATTTATAGAGTGGGGGGAGAGATTTTCGAAAAAAATAAGAATTTGAAAAGAGATTTGAGGAGATATGGAAAGAAAGTGAGAAAAGGGTGAGTTTTTGAAGAAGATTTGGGATTAATTTGAAATAGATTTGAAGAATGGTTTTGATTTGTGAAGATTTGAAAGTGAATGATGAAAGGTTGAAGTGCATTTATGTAGAAGAGTATGGGTAAAAAGAGGAAAGTTTGAAAAATTTGAGTTGAAAACAAAAATGTGGTCCCCCCACCTTTCTGGCGTTAAACGCCCAGAATGGCACCCATTCTGGCGTTTAACGCCCATATGGCACCCCTTTTGGGCGTTTAACGCCCAGCCAGGTACCCTGGCTGGCGTTAAACGCCAGAAAACCTTCCTCACTGGGCGTTTTTCTGAACGCCCAGGATGCTGCACACCTGGCGTTAAACACCCAGAATGGTGCCCATTCTGGCGTTTAACGCCCAAAATGGCACCATTCCTGGCGTTAAACGCCCAGAATGGTACCCATTCTGGCGTTTAACGCCCAAAATGCACCTTACTGGCGTTTTTTCGCCAGTAAGCTCATTTTCTCTGCTTTTTGAGCTGAATCCTTCTGTAACTTTGTGAATTCCTTCATTTTTGATATTTGCCTCTGTAAGAACTAATTATACAACCTACTAATGACTGGGTTGCCTCCCAGCAAGCGCTTCTTTTCTGTCTTTAGCTGGACTTTCACTGAGAATCACTCAAGTCTCAGTTTTGAGCACTCCTGCTCAAAGTTTCCTTCAAGATAATGCTTGATTCTCTGTCCATTAACAATGAACTTCTTGTCAGAATCAATATCCTGAAGCTCAACATATCCATATGGTGACACTCCTGTAATCACATACGGACCCCTCCACCGGGATTTGAGTTTTCCTGGAAACAGTCTGAGCCTAGAGTTGAAGAGCAGAACTTTTTGTCCTGGCTCAAAGACTCTGGTTGACAACTTCTTGTCATGCCATTTCTTTGCCTTTTCCTTATAAATGTTTGCATTTTCAAAGGCATTGAGTCTGAACTCCTCTAGCTCATTTAGCTGGAGCAGTCTTTTTTCACCAGCTAACTGTGCATCCATGTTTAGGAATCTGGTTGCCCAGTAGGCTTTATGTTCCAGTTCCACAGGCAAATGACAGGCCTTCCCATACACCAGTTGGTACGGAGAGGTTCCTATAGGAGTCTTGAATGCTGCTCTGTATGCCCACAGAGCATCATCCAAGCTCTTTGCCCAATCCTTTCTTCGGGCCATCACAGTCCGTTCCAGGATTCTTTTTAGTTCTCTGTTAGAGACCTCAGCTTGCCCATTTGTCTGTGGATGATACGGAGTTGCCACTTTGTGACTAATTCCATATCTAACCATAGCAAGGTGTAGCTGTTTATTGCAGAAATGAGTGCCCCCGTCACTGATTAGTACTCTGGGAACGCCAAATCTGCTGAAAATGTTTTTCTGGAGGAATTTCAGTACGGTCTTGGTATCATTAGTGGGTGTAGCAATTGCTTCTACCCACTTAGATACATAGTCCACTGCTACCAGAATGTAAGTGTTTGAGTATGATGGTGGGAATGGCCCCATGAAGTCAATTCCCCATACATCAAACAGTTCTATCTCTAATATCCCTTGTTGAGGCATGGCATATCCATGAGGCAGGTTACCAGCTCTTTGGCAACTGTCACAGTTACGCACAAACTCTCGGGAGTCTCTATAGAGAGTAGGCCAGTAGAAGCCACATTGGAGGACTTTAGTGGCTGTTCGCTCACTTCCAAAATGTCCTCCATACTGTGATCCATGGCAGTGCCATAGGATCTTTTGTGCTTCTTCTCTGGGTACACATCTGCGGATCACTCCGTCAGCACATCTCTTAAAGAGATATGGTTCATCCCATAAGTAGTACTTGGCATCTGAAATTAATTTCTTTCTCTGCACATGGCTGTACTCTTTGGGTATGAACTTCACAGCTTTATAATTTGCAATATCTGCAAACCATGGAGCTTCCTGAATGGCAAACAGTTGCTCATCTGGGAAAGTCTCAGAGATCTCAGTAGAAGGGAGGGACGCCCCCACTACTGGTTCTATTCGGGACAGATGATCAGCTACTTGGTTCTCTGTCCCTTTTCTGTCTCTTATTTCTATATCAAACTCTTGCAGAAGCAACACCCATCTTATAAGCCTGGGTTTTGAATCCTGCTTTGTGAGTAAGTATTTAAGAGCAGCATGGTCAGTGTACACAACTACTTTGGATCCCACTAGATAGGATCTAAACTTGTCAATGGCATAAACCACTGCAAGTAACTCTTTTTCTGTTGTTGTGTAGTTCTTCTGTGCGTCATTTAGAACACGGCTGGCATAGTAAATGACGTGCAGAAGCTTGTTATGCCTTTGTCCCAACACTGCACCAATGGCATGGTCACTGGCATCACACATTAATTCAAATGGTAATGCCCAATTTGGTGCAGAGATGACTGGTGCTGTGACCAACTTAGCTTTCAGGGTCTCAAATGCCTGCAGACACTGTGTGTCAAACACAAATGGTGTGTCAGCAGCTAACAGGTTACTCAGAGGCTTTGCAATTTTCGAAAAATCCTTTATAAACCTTCTGTAGAATCCTGCATGCCCCAGAAAGCTTCTGATTGCCTTTACATTGGCAGGTGGTGGTAATTTTTCAATTACCTCTACCTTTGCCTTATCCACCTCTATTCCCTTGTTTAAAATCTTGTGCCCAAGGACAATTCCTTCAGTCACCATAAAGTGACATTTCTCCCAGTTTAAAACCAGGTTAGTCTCTTGGCATCTTTTCAAGACAAGTGCTAGGTGATTAAGATAGGAGCTAAATGAGTCTCCATATACTGAAAAGTCATCCATGAAGACTTCCAGAAATTTCTCTACCATGTCTGAAAAGATAGAGAGCATGCACCTCTGAAAGGTTGCAGGTGCATTGCACAGACCAAAAGGCATCCTCCTGTAGGCAAACACGCCAGAAGGGCAGGTGAATGCTGTTTTCTCTTGGTCCTGAGGGTCTACTGCAATTTGGTTGTAGCCTGAATAGCCATCCAAAAAGCAGTAATAATCATGGCCAGCTAGTCTCTCTAGCATTTGGTCTATGAATGGTAAAGGAAAATGATCCTTTCTGGTGGCTGTATTGAGTCTTCTGTAGTCAATACACATGCGCCACCCTGTGACTGTCCTTGTGGGAACCAGTTCATTTTTTTCATTATGAACCACTGTCATGCCTCCCTTTTTGGGAACAACTTGGACAGGGCTCACCCAGGGGCTATCAGAAATAGGATAAATAATCCCAGCCTCTAGTAATTTAGTGACCTCTTTCTGCACCACCTCCTTCATGGCAGGATTTAGCCTCCTCTGTGGTTGGACCACTGGTTTGGCATTATCCTCCAATAGGATCTTGTGCATGCATCTAGCTGGGCTAATACCCTTGAGATCACTTATGGACCACCCAAGAGCTGTCTTGTGTGTCCTTAGCACTTGAATCAGTGCTTCCTCTTCCTGTGAATTTAAAGCAGAGCTTATAATCACTGGAAAAGTGTCACCCTCTCCCAGAAATGCATATTTCAGGGATGGTGGTAGTGGTTTGAGTTCAGGCTTGGGAGGCTTATTCTCCTCCTGAGGAATTTTCGAAAATTCCTTTGCCTCCTCTAGTTCTTCTTGATCAGGTTGAGCATCTTTGAAGATGTCCTCAAGCTCTGATTCCAGGCTCTCAGCCATATTGATCTCTTCTACCAGAGAGTCAATAATGTCAGCGCCCATGCAGTCAATTGGTGTGTCTGGATGCTGCATAGCTTTTACAGCATTCAACTTGAACTCATCCTCATTGACTCTCAAGGTTACTTCCCCTTTTTGTACATCAATGAGAGTTCGTCCAGTTGCTAGGAAAGGTCTTCCTAGAATAAGAGTTGCACTCTTGTGCTCCTCCATTTCCAGCACTACAAAGTCAGTGGGAAAGGCAAATGGCCCAACCTTGACAATCATGTCCTCAATTATGCCTGATGGGTGTTTAATGGATCCATCAGCAAGTTGGAGGCATATCTGGGTTGGTTTGACTTCTCCAGTCAACCCAAGCTTTCTGATAGTGGATGCAGGTATTAGATTGATGCTTGCTCCAAGATCACATAGAGCTGTCTTAGTGCAAGCACCTTCTAATGTGCATGGTATTATAAAGCTTCCCGGATCTTGAAGCTTTTCTGGTAAGCTTTTTAATATGACTGCACTGCATTCTTCAGTGAGAAACACTTTTTCAGTTTCTCTCCAATCCTTCTTATGGCTTAAGATTTCTTTCATGAACTTAGCATAAGAAGGTATTTGCTCAAGTGCCTCTGCAAACGGAATCTTTATTTCAAGAGTCCTTAGATAGTCTGCAAAGCGGGCAAATTGCTTATCCTGTTCCGCTTTGCGGAGTTTCTGAGGATAAGGCATCTTGGCTTGATATTCTTCAACCTTAGATGCTGCAGGTTTATTCCTTACAGAAGTGGTTGAAGAAGCCTTTTTAGAGGGATTACTGTCAGCACTCTCAGGTGTCTGATCTTCCTTGGGCGTCTGAACGCTAGGAAGGGGTGAAGTTTGGGCGTTAAACGCCAACTTCTCTACCTTTTCTGGCGTTTGAACGCCAGAACTGGGCAAGGAATGGGCGTTTAACGCCAGCTTTCCTTCCCTTTCTGGCGTTTGAACGCCAATAGCATTCCTCTCTGGGCTCTTACTGTCCTCAGAGGGATTTTGAACAGTGGTTTGGTTGTCCTCTGTCAATTGTTCCTTGTTTGGCTTTTTACTCTTTTGAGCAGTGTTGTTCAGGGTCTTCCCACTCCTCAATTGAACTGCTTGACATTCCTCTGTTATCTGTTTAGATATTTGCTGTTTTGCTTGATTCAACTGCAGTTCTATGCTCTTGTTAGCAACTTTAGTTTCATAGAGCATCTCTTTAAAATCTGCTAACTGTTCTGTCATCAGGAGCAATTGTTGATTAAGCTCATTTATCTGTTCTTGAGGACTAGGGTCATTGACTACTGCCATGTCTTCCTCTTTTGGAGAGAACTCATTGCTAGAATACAAATATTGGTTTCTAGCAACAGTGTCTATAAGCTCTTGAGCTTCTTCAATTGTCTTCCTCATGTGTATAGATCCACCAGCTGAGTGGTCTAAAGACATCTGAGCTTTTTCTGTAAGCCCATAGTAGAAAATGTCTAACTGTACCCACTCTGAAAACATTTCAGAGGGACATTTTCTTAGCATACCTCTATACCTCTCCCAGGCATTGTAAAGGGATTCATTATCCTCTTGTTTAAAGCCTTGGATGTCCAGCCTTAACTGTGTCATCCTTTTTGGAGGGTAAAAATGATTCAGGAATTTGTCTGACAACTGTTTCCATGTCTTTATGCTTGCTGTAGGTTGGTTATTCAACCACCTTTTAGCTTGATCTTTTACAGCAAATGGAAACAGTAATAGTCTGTAGACATCCTGATCTACCTCTTTATCATGTACTGTGTCAGCAATTTGTAAAAATTGTGCCAGAAACTCAGTAGGTTCTTCCTATGGAAGACCGGAATACTGGCAATTTTGCTGCACTATGATAATGAGTTGAGGATTTAGTTCAAAGATGCTTGCTTTGATGGGAGGTGTACAGATGCTACTCCCATATGCAGCTGTAATGGGGTTAGCATATGACCCCAGAGTCCTTTTGGACTGATTAATCCCACTTAAGTCCATAATGGACAAGAGGGAAGTGATAATGATTGCAAAGAGATAAATTTTGTTTTTTTTTCTTTTTTTTTTTGAATTAAACGAAAAAAAAAAAGGTAAAATAAAATAAAACAAAAGAAAATTAAAGTGAAAATTCGAAAATCAAAAAGAATCAAAGCAAATTAAGAACTGAATCAATTAGTTAATTAAAAAGATTTTGAAAACAGCAATTAAAAAGATATGATTGAAAAATTTTTATGAAAAAGATTTGATTTTTAAAAAGAGGAAAGAGAAAAACAACAAAAAGACACCAAACTTAAAATTTTAGAAAATCAAACACAAAATTTTCGAAAATTGTTAAGGGAAAAACACAAAGAGGACACCAAACTTAGAATTTTTATGAATCAAAAAGGGACTAAGAACATGCAAAATCGAAAATTAAAAGAAAAGCAAAAGCATGCAAATGACACCAAACTTAGAATATGAAACTAGACTCAACTAAAAGACTCTAAACCAACAAAAATAAAAAGTCCTAATCTAAGCAACAAGATAAGCCGTCAGTTGTCCAAACTCAACAATCCCCGGCAACGGCGCCAAAAACTTGGTGCACGAAATTGCAATCACACTTTTGCAATCCCGCACAACTAACCAGCAAGTGCACTGGGTCGTCCAAGTAATACCTTGCGTGAGCAAGGGTCGATCCCACGGAGATTGTCGGCTTGAAGCAAGCTATGGTTATCTTGTAAATCTTAGTCAGGATATCAGAAATTATCAGGATTGATTGTGAAAAGCAAAAGAACATGAAATGGTTACTTGTTTTGCAGTAATGGAGAATAGGTTGAGGTTTGGAGATGCTCCATCTTCTGAATCTCTGCTTTCCTACTGTCTTCTTCTTCAAACACGCAAGTCTCCTTCCATGGCAAGCTGTATGTAGGGTTTCACTGTTGTCAATGGCTACCTCCCATCCTCTCAGTGAAAGCGATTGCATATGCTCTGTCACAGCATAGCGGAATTCATCTGTCGGTTCTCAATCAGGCCGGAATAGAATCCAGTGATTCTTTTGCGTCTGTCACTAACGCCCCGCCTTCAGGAGATTGAAGCACGTCACAGTCATTCAATCATTGAATCCTACTCAGAATACCACAGACAAGGTTTAGACCTTCCGGATTCTCTTGAATGCCGCCATCAGTCTAGCTTATACCACGAAGATTCCGATTAAAGAATCCAAGAGATAACTACTTAATCTAAGGTAGAACGGAGGTGGTTGTCAGTCACACGTTCATGGTTGAGAATGATGATGATTGTCACGGATCATCACATTCATCCGGATTAAGAACAAGTATTATCTTGGAATGGAAGCAAGCATGATTGAATGAGAAACAGTAGTAATTGCATTAATCCATCAAGACACAGCAGAGCTCCTCACCCCCAACCATGGGGTTTAGAGACTCATGCTGTGGAAGTACAAGGAAAACGTGTAAATTGTCATAAGGTCATAAAAGGGTACAAGATAAATCTCTAAAAGTTGTTTAAATAGTAAACTAGTAGCCTAGGGTGTACAGAAATGAGTAAATGACGTAAAAATCCACTTCTGGGTCCACTTGGTGTGTGCTTGGGCTGAGCAATGAAGCAATTTCGTGTAGAGACCTTTTCTGGAGTTAAACGCCAGCTTTCATGCCAGTTTGGGCGTTTAACTCCAAATTTTATGCCAGTTCCGGCGTTTAACGCTGGAATTTCTGAGGGTGACTTTGAGCGCCGGTTTGGGCCATCAAATCTTGGGCAAAGTATGGACTATCATATATTGCTGGAAAGCCCAGGATGTCTACTTTCCAATGCCGTTGAGAGCGCGCCAATTGGGCTTCTGTAGCTCCAGAAAATCCACTTCGAGTGCAGGGAGGTCAGAATCCAACAGCATCTGCAGTCCATTTCAGTCTCCGAATCAGATTTTTGCTCAGGGCCCTCAATTTCAGCCAGAAAATACCTGAAATCACAGAAAAACACACAAACTCATAGTAAAGTCCAGAAAAGTGAATTTTAGCTAAAAACTAATAAAAATATACTAAAAACTAACTAAATAATACTAAAAGTATACTAAAAATAATGCCAAAAAGCATACAAATTATCCGCTCATCACACACCCTGGACAAGAATTTGCTGGCGTTTAAACGCCAGTGAAGCCAGCAAATGGGTGTTTAACGCCCAGTCTGGCACCATTCTGGGCGTTTAACGCCAGAAAAGGGCACCAGACTGGCGTTAAACGCCAGAAAAGGGCAAGCACCTGGCGTTATGATACGCATAAACTTGATGCTACGATTTTAGGAAATTGCACAATCGGCAAAAATTCCTTCCGGAAAGTGCACCGGTTATCGTCAAGTAAAAACTCACAATAGAGTGAGGTCGAATCCCACAAGGATTGGTTGAGTGAGCAATTCGGATTAGAAGTGTGTTCTAGTTGAGCGGAATCAAGATTTAGATGAGAATTGCGGAATGTAAAATGGCATGAATTAAAGAGCGAGAAGCTAAATTGCTGAAATTAAAAGGGGATCGGGGTGATTGCATGAATTAAATTGCAGAATGTAAAGAGAAAGTGGTAGATCACAAATGGGGAATTCATTGGGTTTCAGGAGATATTGAGATCTCCGAATCAAAACATTTTTATCCCTTCCTCAACCAATGCATTCATTGAATTTTGCTTGGCAATCTTATATGATTGGATCCCAATCCCTTGGCTCACCAATTCTCTCTAAAAACAAACAAATTCCCAATCCCTTGGTTTAAATGTTCATAAGAAGAGATGATGCTCGATCACTGATTATACCACACAGTTTCATGAACCACAATTTGGTAGGATTACATGTCACAATATCCATCCAAACCCCAATCCAATTCACTGTGAGAAAGCTTCTCTAGCATGAATCCTTCATTCCTTTCCCAAGGTTCCGAAGGATTCCAATTATGGATAGTTTCTTTCCCAAGACAACTAACCAATGAAATTAGATCGAGAAGCTTTCTAACAAAATTCAAGAGAAAAGATTGAAGAAGAAGATAAAAACTATTATTGATTCATTGAATTACAATAGAGCTCCCTAACCCAATGAAAGGGGGTTTAGTGAGTCATAGCTCTGAATTCAATTACAAAAGTATGAAAACTAGCAAAATGATCCAAAGTTCAAAAGTGTAAAAAGTCCTCAAGTGTAAAAAATCCCCTTTCTAACTTAAATTCTATCCTATTTATACACTTTCTAAATTGAGCTTCTGTTGTGTTTCTTGGGCTTTGAGGCCTTTCCTTGATTTCCTTTTGCTTTGGGTTTATGATCCATAATCTTGATGAGGCTGCTGATCCAATTCTGTAACATTCATTGAGCCAACTTAGTGATAATCAAGTAATGACACATGACTCAACAAATTGAAATTCCAGACTCATCAATTCTTCAGGCCCAATCCCATAAACCATGATATTCAATTGGGTTTCATACCAGAGTATGTTTAAGTTAATATTTGTGCTCAAATGCTAACTTAAACTGCAATATCTTTGGCCCAGAAACCCTTTCAAAAAGTGGCGTTTAAGTTGCAGTTTAAGCTTAAACTGCAACTTAAACGTTGGACACTCCTGGAGGTGGTATAATTCAAGCACGTTTAAGCTTCAGTTTAAGGCTAAACTGAAGCTTAAACGTGGAAATGGAAGAAAGCAACTACGGAGTGTGGAATGGTGGAACACGTTTAAGCTTCAGTTTAAGGTTAAACTGAAGCTTAAACGTGGAAATGAGAAAGCAACCCTGGAGGCAAATTGTGGTCGAACACGTTTAAGCTCCAGTTTAAGGTTAAACTGGAGCTTAAACGTGGAAATGGCTTCCTGGTGCATAATTTGGGTCGAACACGTTTAAGCTCCAGTTTAAGGTTAAACTGGAGCTTAAACGTGGAAATGGCTCCCTGGTGCATTCTCATTCTGGCGTTTAACTTCCAGTTTAAGGTTAAACTGGAGGTTAAACGCCACTTTCAGCTTTGGTGCATTTCTCATTCTAGCGTTTAACTTCCAGTTTAAGGTTAAACTGGAGGTTAAACGCCACTCTCAGCTTTTCTCAGCTTTCATGATTCTGGCGTTTAAGCTCCAGTTTAAGCTTAAACTGGAACTTAAACGCCATTTCCAGCATTATATGGCTTGGTAGTTTAAGTTCCAGTTTAAGCTTAAACTGGAACTTAAACTCCACATGTGATATTCAAGCTTCCTTTATTGATTTTGTTGCTTCCTTGCCTAGCCTCTTCTTCCCTGAAATCATCCAAACAATTGCATCAAAGTCTTGCAAAATTTCATGAGAAATCTTCCATTCATAGCATTCAAGTAATATAACTAAAAACTCATGGAATTTGCATCATAATCATACTGTTTGGATGGTTCATTGCTTTGTTATTCATTTAACCATTCTTGGTTACTTTAAGCTCAAGAAAATGCATAAAACAACTAAAACTAACAGAAAAATGCTAGTGAAACTAGCCTAAGATGCCTTGGCATCACAACACCAAACTTAATACTTGCTTGTCCCTAAGCAAGTCCTGAGTTATTAGAGAAGAAAGTATGAAACAGAAAGCAATTACATCGGCTATATTAGCAAGCATTTGAAGTTCATCAGAAGGGTTTTATGCAGAAAGTTGCAGCATCACTTTTTCATTCTTATCAGGTAAGATTATCACTTTTTCATTGCATCCATCAAACACTGCTATGGCCTCTTGTTATTCTTATGTCCTTGGCACTTTTTCCTTCTTTGTTTTTCTTTTTCTTAGAGCTTCTTTGCTCCTTGTTTGCTCAGTGTCATGTGTTGCACAAGCCTTTGGCATTTTCTTTTTCTTATTGGTGCACTACACATATCCACTACAGGCATTTTAGTTCACATTTCTTCTTGAGACATTGGTGCCCAGCACCTCTTTGTGTGACTAAATGTTTTGTATTTAGGTTGCTCTTGATAATGGACTTTTGATTGATAATCCCGGGTTAGTTAACCCAAGTTACCAAGTGTTGAAACACTCCTCAGAACCTATTCATCCAAGCATATCCTTAATACATAAACACCACAGGCATTTGTCTCAGAAGTTCAAACCATTGGTGCCTAGCTTATTTTCTCAATTTTTTTGCTTTTTGGTTGCCCTTTTTCAGTGGCTTTTTCTTCTTCTTTTTCTTTCTTTTTCATGGCCAAAGACATTTATTCATCAAGATCCATAGACAGTATTCAAACTTCTACACAAAAATGATAATTCTACACTTAATTTTCAGTGATCTGACTAAACAGTCAAGCATGCATACCCCACTTAATTCTACTTGATTTGTCACTAATTGAGCCAAGTTACTTTTGTTCAAACTTTTCTTTTATTTTTGGAAACAGAACAAGCATGGAAAGCATTTGTTTAAGAAGGTGAAGTTATATCCAAACATCTAGGCCTTCACTTTATTCAAAGTAGTAAACCAATACTCATACTAAAAACTTCACATTCCAGAAAGATTCAACAATTACAGTTTAAACCAGAACAAGCATGCTTTTGTTTGCCTTTTAAAGAATGGTCAAGGAACAATACCACCTTGTGAAATTTCTTGTTTTCTCTTTGTTGCCAGGAAACAATTTGATTTCTCCTTCTTCTCCTAGTTGTTGCTTTATGTTCTTTCTAAGATCCTTGTTTCCTTTCCTGCAAAGAGTGATGAAGTTGCTTGCTTCTCAAGCACTTGAGTGGTTAGCTCAACTATGTATGGGCAAGTGTCTGAGTCTTAAGTTGGTGTGTGAACACCAAACTTAGTCTCCTACTTACTCCTCTGCTTTTTAAATCCTTGAATTCTCCTTGGAATGAAGTTGCTGCTAAGGATTTTAAGCATTTCTGTGATTGCTTAGAATGGTTGTTCCTTTCATATAATTCAAAGGTTGTTGTGTTCAGTTGATCTGTATGGTGGAACACCAAACTTAGAGTCACACATTCCCCTTTGAATTATTGATCCACGAATTCATTGTTTGGTGTGAAACACCAAACTTAATTCTTTGCAATGCACAGAAACTACTTCACCTTTTTATTGAAACAAATAAAAGAAACAGCAAATGAGTATTACCTCAGGTTGGGTTGCCTCCCAACAAGCGCTTCTTTAACGTCACTAGCTTGACGGTTGTCTTCCTCAGTTGAGGTGATATTTAACCTTGTCTTTCTCCTCCACATCTCCCAAGTAATGTTTGAGTCTTTGACCATTCACAGTGAAGGTTCGTTGTGACTTTTCTTCCATGATTTCTACTTGTCCATATTGGGAGACCTTGGTGACAAGGAATGGTCCAAACCACCTTGATTTTAGCTTCCCTGGAAATAGCTTCAGCCTAGAATTGTAGAGCAATACTTTTTGTCCCTCTTCAAATTTCCTTGGGGCTATGTTGCTGTCATGCTTCTTCTTTGCTCTTTCTTTGTAAATTTTGGCATTCTCATAAGCTTCAGCTCTGAATTCTTCCAACTCTTAAATTTGCAACATCCTTCTTTCTCCAGCAGCTTTGCTGTCCAAGTTCAAGAGTTTCAAGGCCCAGAATGCCTTGTGCTCCAACTCCAGTGGCAAATGGCAAGCTTTTCCATATACTAGTTGGTAAGGAGACATTCCAATTGGTGTTTTGAAAGCTGTCCTATATGCCCAAAGAGCATCATCTAGCTTAATCGACCAGTCCTTCCTTGAAGTTCCCACAGTCTTTTCCAGGATTCTTTTGAGTTCCCTATTAGATATTTCGGCTTGCCCACTTGTCTGTGGATGGTATGGTGTGGCTACCTTGTGTTTGACTCTATATTTTAGAAGCAATGCCTCTAATGGTTTGTTGCAGAAGTGGCTTCCTCCATCACTGATGATTGCTCTTGGAACCCCAAAATGGCAAAAAATGTATTTTCTGAGGAAGTTCATGACTACCTTATTATCATTGGTTGGAGTTGCTATTGCTTCAACCCATTTGGAGACATAGTCTACTGCCACAAGAATGTAATTATTTGAGTATGAGGTGGGAAATGGTCCCATGAAATCTATCCCCCATACATCAAACAATTCAAGTTCCAGAATGAATTGTTGTGGCATTTCATTTCTTCTTGGCAGGTTCCCTGCTTTCTGGCATTCATGGCAGTGCTTCACTAGTTCCTTAGCATCTTTGAAGATAGTGGGCCAATAAAAACCACACTGCAACACCTTAGCTGCTGTTCTTTCTCCTGCAAAATGTCCTCCATAAGTGGAGCCATGGCAGTCCCATAAGACTTCCCTTCCTTCTTCCTCTGATATGCATCTTCTGAGTATGCCATCCGAACATTTTTTGAACAAGTATGGTTCATCCCAGATGAAGTATTTGGCATCATTTACCAACTTCTTCCTTTGATGTTTGTTAAATTCCAACGGCAAACTCCCAGTGGCCTTGAAGTTTGCTATGTCTGCAAACCAGGGTGCTTTGTGAATTACCATGAGTTGTTCATCAGGAAAACACTCATTTATATGTGTGCTTTGTGTGCTTCCTTCTTCACATGGTATCCTTGATAAATGGTCTGCCACCTTGTTCTCTACACCCTTCTTGTCTTTGATTTCAATGTCAAATTCCTGCAACAAAAGAACCCATCTAATAAGTCTTGGTTTGGATTCTTGTTTAGCAAGTAAGTATTTTAAAGCTGAATGATCAGTGAATACAATGACTTTAGATCCAATGAGATAGGATCTAAATTTGTCAAATGCAAAGACTATTGCCAAGAGTTCTTTTTCAGTGGTTGTGTAATTCCTTTGGTTATCATTCAAGACTTTACTGGCATAATAAATCACATGTACCAAATTGTCTTTCCTTTGTCCTAACACTGCCCCAATAGCAAGGTCTGATGCATCACACATCAGTTCAAAAGGTAAGTTCCAATCAGGTGGGGCAATGATAGGTGCAGAGGAAAGTTTTTGCTTCAAAAGTTCATAGGCTAGCATGCAATTTTTATCAAATACAAAGGGTGTATCAGAGACAAGCAAGTTACTCAAAGGTTTGGCTATTTTAGAAAAGTCTCTAATAAACCTTCTGTAAAAGCCAGCGTGTCCCAAAAAACTCCTAACTGCCTTGACATTACTTGGTGGAGGTAGTTTTTCAATGAGTTCCACCTTAGCTCTGTCCACCTCAATGCCTCTATTAGAGATTTTGTGGCCAAGGACTATTCCTTCTGTGACCATGAAATGACACTTTTCCCAGTTTAATACTAGGTTGGTCTCTTGGCATCTCTTAAGCACCAAGGCAAGGTGGTGTAGGCAGCTAGGAAAAGAATCTCCAAACACAGAAAAATCATCCATGAAAACCTCAATAAATTTTTCAATCATGTCCGAAAAGATGGACAGCATGCATCTTTGGAAAGTGGAAGGTGCATTGCACAATCCAAAGGGCATGCGTCTATAAGCAAAAACTCCATATGGACAAACAAATGATGTTTTCTCTTGATCTCTTGGATCAACTACTATCTGATTATAGCCTGAGTATCCATCCAGAAAGCAATAGTAAGCATGTCCTGCAAGCCTTTCAAGCATCTGATCCATGAATGGGAGTGGGAAATGATCTTTTCTGGTGGCTTCATTGAGCTTCCTGTAGTCTATGCACATCCTCCACCCAGTGACAGTTCTTGTGGGTACGAGTTCATTCCTCTCATTTGGCACCACAGTTATGCCACCTTTCTTGGGAACTACATGGATGGGACTAACCCATGGGCTATCAGAAATGGGGTAGATTACCCCTGCCTGCCATAACTTCATGACCTCCTTTTGTACCACTTCTTTCATGACGGGATTCAATCTTCTCTGAGCTTGAATGGAGGGTCTAGCATCCTCTTCTAACAAGATTTTATGCATGCATATGGATGAACTTATCCCCTTCAAATCAGCTAGGGTCCATCCAATGGCATCTTGATGAGTTTGTAGCACCTTGATCAATTCTTCTTCCTGTTTTTGGCTCAGGGCAGAGCTAATGATCACAGGATAGCTCTCATCACTACCCAAGTATGCATACTTGAGATTAGGGGGCAATGCTTTGAGCTCAGGTTTTGGTGCTTCTTTCTCTTCTTTCACTCTCTCGGGCATGCTTGGCATGGTTGTTTCAGCAGCCTTGATGTCACTAACTTCAACATCCTTGGTGAACTCCTCCTCTGCCACTTCCTTTGTTGTTTCCTCAAAGGTTTCTTGTACTGCAATGTCCACTACATCCACCCTCATGCATTCCTTTAGTGATTCTGATGGATAGCTCATTGCCTTGAATACGTTAAACACCAATTGCCCATCATGTAGTCTAAGAGTGAGTTCACCCTTTTGGACATCTATGATGGCTCCAGCAGTAGCCAGGAAAGGTCTTCCCAGGATTATCGAAGCTTTGGCTTCTTCCTCCATATCTAACACCACAAAATCGGCAGGAAATATAAAATCTCCCACTTTCACCAACAAATCCTCAACTATCCCATGAGGGAATTTAAAAGTTCGATCTGCCAATTGGAGGGCCATTCTTGTTGGTTTGGCTTCCTCAATCTTCATCCTTCTCATCATTGTTAGAGACATCAAATTGATACTGGCCCCTAAGTCACACAAGGCCTTCTCCACCATAACTTCTCCTATGATGCAGGGGATTTGGAAACTGCCTGGATCCTTCAATTTCTGAGGCAATTTGTGTTGAATGATGGCACTGCATTCTTCAGTCAACAACACAGTTTCCTCATTTCTCCAGCTTCTCTTCTTGGTCATTAATTCCTTTAAGAATTTTGCATAGAGTGGCATTTGCTCTATTGCCTCAGCAAACGGAATGTTGATTTGAAGCTTCTTGAAAATCTCCAAGAATCTGGAGAATTGGCCATCCTTTTCACTTTTCATCAAACGTTGAGGATATGGTGCTTTGGGTGTATAAGGCTTCAGGATCTCTTTCTCTTTTTCTTTTGTTGCAGATGGTGTAAAAGATTGTCCCTGTTCCTTGTCTCTCACATTTTCCATTGCTTCATCCTCTGTGGTTTCCTTTGAGATCTCCTTTAGCTTCTTTCCACTTCTGAGGGTTATGGCCTTACATTCTTCCCTTGCAATAGCATTGGCAGCATGAGAAACGCTTGGCCCAGGGGTTTGCTTAGACAAATACCCAATTTGATTTTCTAGCTTCTGGATGGCAGCTCCTTGGTTTTGCAAGTTAGAATTTACTTCTTCCTTAAAGGCTTTCAATTTGGTTATGTCTTGACCCATGGTTGCAAGCATTCCTTCTATCCTGTTTAATTGATCTTGAAATTGTTGGTTCGGATTAGGTTGGGCAGGTTGATTATTTTGGCCATGATATGGTGGTTGGGAGTAAGTGTTTTGTGTGGCTTGGTATGATCTTTGGTTGGAGTTTTGGTATGTGGAATTGTTATGTTGGTTGGGGTTGTAAGGTTTGTGGTTTTGTGGTTGGATTTGCTGGTTTTCCCACCCAAAGTTTGGGTGGTTTTTCCAGCCTGGGTTGTAAGTGTTGGAATGTGGATCATATGGTTGCCTTTGTTGATTTCCCACATAGTTGGCCTCTTCCCAATCACCTCCTTCAGTGCTTACTTCCTCTTGATCTTGTGTGTGTATTGCAGCCACTTGGTTTGTTTTTAAATTCCTGGTGAGCTCTGCTAGTTGCTTGGCAAACACCTTGTTTTGGGCTAGAATTGTATCAACATGGTTCAGCTCCATGACTCCCTTAGTGTTGTGTCTCTCTGAAGCATAATAGTACTCATTCTCAGCCACTGTCTCAATCACTTCAATGGCTTCTTCCACAGTCTTCTTCCTGTTCAATGAACCTCCTGATGAATGGTCTACAGCCTTCCTTGATTCATAAGAAAGTCCATCATAGAAGATATGTAATTGCACCCAGTCATGGAACATGTCTGGTGGGCATTTCCTTGTCAAATCCTTGAACCTCTCCCATGCCTCGTAGAGCGTTTCACCCTCTTGTTGTCTAAAAGTATGAACCTCAGATCAAAGCCTATTGACCTTTTGAGGGGGGTAGAAACGTGCCAGAAACTTGCTTTCCACCTCATCCCAGGTTGTTAGGCTCCCCCTTGGGAATGATTCCAGCCACTTAGCTGCCTTGTCCCTAAGTGAAAATGGGAACAAGAGCAGTTTATAGGCATCTTCCTGGACTCCATTGGACTTCACAGTGTCGCAAATTCTCAGGAATTTTGTGAGATGTTGGTTTGGATCTTCATTAGCACTCCCACCAAATGAACAATGATCCTCCACCAGTGATATTAGCTGTGGTTTGAGTTCAAAATTGTTGGCCTGAATGGGTGGTTTCTGAATGCTGCTACCACAATTCCCAGAGGTTGGGTTTATGTATGAACCAAGAACCCTCCTCTCGGGAATGGCATTGTTTCCATCAGCCCTCTCATGGTTGTGAACTTCTCTATCCATGTTGAGATCTAGAGCTTTCTCAAAATTGTCCTCAGATTCTCCTTCAGATTCTTCTTCTCCCAATACTCTCTTCCCTCTTGCTTCCCTTCTAAGTTTATGAAGGGTCCTCTCTGGTTCGGTATATGGAGGAGTTCTTGTCTCTCTTCTCCTAGCTGTCATACAAGAACACAGCACAGGCAACAAACAAGTGAAATACTCTTGGTTAATGGAAGAGTATGGTTAGAGCAGTTGAGGAATTAATTCAAATAGTTAGTGGGTCAGTGAGTTAGTTGCTTGAATTTAAAGGCATAAAGAAAGAAAACACGTAACAGAGTGCAGAAATTAAAATTCAACAAGTAACTTGAACTGAATTAACAAAACAAGAAAAATGCTCAATCTAGTTAACTTCCAATTTGAGAATTGTCAATCAAAAACAATCCCCAGCAACGGCGCCATAAACTTGATACGCATAAACTTGATGCTACGATTTTAGGAAATTGCACAATCGGCAAAAATTCCTTCCGGCAAGTGCACCGGTTATCGTCAAGTAAAAACTCACAATAGAGTGAGGTCGAATCCCACAAGGATTGGTTGAGTGAGCAATTTGGATTAGAAGTGTGTTCTAGTTGAGCGGAATCAAGATTTAGATGAGAATTGCGGAATGTAAAATGGCATAAATTAAAGAGCGAGAAGCTAAATTGCTGAAATTAAAAGGGGATCGGGGTGATTGCATGAATTAAATTGCAGAATGTAAAGAGAAAGTGGTAGATCAGAAATGGGGAATTCATTGGGTTTCAGGAGATATTGAGATCTCCGAATCAAAACATTTTTATCCCTTCCTCAACCAATGCATTCATTGAATTTTGCTTGGCAATCTTATATGATTGGATCCCAATCCCTTGGCTCACCAATTCTCTCTAAAAACAAACAAATTCCCAATCCCTTGGTTTAAATGTTCATAAGAAGAGATGATGCTCGATCACTGGTTATACCACACAGTTTCATGAACCACAATTTGGTAGGATTACATGTCACAATATCCATCCAAACCCCAATCCAATTCACTGTGAGAAAGCTTCTCTAGCATGAATCCTTTATTCCTTTCCCAAGGTTCCGAAGGATTCCAATTATGGATAGTTTCTTTCCCAAGACAACTAACCAATGAAATTAGATCGAGAAGCTTTCTAACAAAATTCAAGAGAAAAGATTGATGAAGAAGATAAAAACTATTATTGATTCATTGAATTACAATAGAGCTCCCTAACCCAATGAAAGGGGGTTTAGTGAGTCATAGCTCTGAATTCAATTACAAAAGTATGAAAACTAGCAAAATGATCCAAAGTTCAAAAGTGTAAAAAGTCCTCAAGTGTAAAAAATCCCCTTTCTAACTTAAATTCTATCCTATTTATACACTTTCTAAATTGAGCTTCTGTTGTGTTTCTTGGGCTTTGAGGCCTTTCCTTGATTTCCTTTTGCTTTGGGTTTATGATCCATAATCTTGATGAGGCTGCTGATCCAATTCTGTAACATTCATTGAGCCAACTTAGTGATAATCAAGTAATGACACATGACTCAACAAATTGAAATTCCAGACTCATCAATTCTTCAGGCCCAATCCCATAAACCATGATATTCAATTGGGTTTCATACCAGAGTATGTTTAAGTTAATATTTGTGCTCAAATGCTAACTTAAACTGCAATATCTTTGGCCCAGAAACCCTTTCAAAAAGTGGCGTTTAAGTTGCAGTTTAAGCTTAAACTGCAACTTAAACGTTGGACACTCCTGGAGGTGGTATAATTCAAGCACGTTTAAGCTTCAGTTTAAGGCTAAACTGAAGCTTAAACGTGGAAATGGAAGAAAGCAACTACGGAGTGTGGAATGGTCGAACACGTTTAAGCTTCAGTTTAAGGTTAAACTGAAGCTTAAACGTGGAAATGAGAAAGCAACCCTGGAGGCAAATTGTGGTCGAACACGTTTAAGCTCCAGTTTAAGGTTAAACTGGAGCTTAAACGTGGAAATGGCTTCCTAGTGCATAATTTGGGTCGAACACGTTTAAGCTCCAGTTTAAGGTTAAACTGGAGCTTAAACGTGGAAATGGCTCCCTGGTGCATTCTCATTCTGGCGTTTAACTTCCAGTTTAAGGTTAAACTGGAGGTTAAACGCCACTCTCAGCTTTTCTCAGCTTTCATGATTCTGGCGTTTAAGCTCCAGTTTAAGCTTAAACTGGAACTTAAACGCCATTTCCAGCATTATATGGCTTGGTAGTTTAAGTTCCAGTTTAAGCTTAAACTGGAACTTAAACTCCACATGTGATATTCAAGCTTCCTTTATTGATTTTGTTGCTTCCTTGCCTAGCCTCTTCTTCCCTGAAATCATCCAAACAATTGCATCAAAGTCTTGCAAAATTTCATGAGAAATCTTCCATTTATAGCATTCAAGTAATATAACTAAAAACTCATGGAATTTGCATCATAATCATACTGTTTGGATGGTTCATTGCTTTGTTATTCATTTAACCATTCTTGGTTACTTTAAGCTCAAGAAAATGCATAAAACAACTAAAACTAACAGAAAAATGCTAGTGAAACTAGCCTAAGATGCCTTGGCATCACGTTAAACACCAGAAATGGGCACCAACCCAGCATTTAACGCCAGAATTGGCAAAGGGTGCATTTTTTGCACGCCACTTGGTGTAGGGTTGAATTTTCCTTGACACCTCAGGATCTGTGGACCCCACAGGATCCCCACCTACTTCACCATTCAAATTTAAACCACTTTCCCTCCCAAACCCACCCTCCCATAGCCGAAACCTACCCCTCTCTTCACCCCTATATAAACCCATCTTCACGCCTTCATTTTCACACACCCTAAACACAACTACTCCCCCCTTTGGCCGAACCACAAAGCCACCGCCATCTCCTCTATTTCTTTTTCTTCTACTCTCTTCTTTCTTCTTTTGCTCGAGGGTGAGCAAACCTTTTAAGTTTGGTGTGGTAAAAGCATTGCTTTTTGTTTTTCCATAACCATTTATGGCATCCAAGGCCGGAGAAACCTCTAGAAAGAGGAAAGGGAAGGCAAAAGCTTCCACCCCCGAGTCATGGGAGATGGAGAGATTCATCTCAAGGGTGCATCAAGATCACTTCTATGAAGTTGTGGCCTTGAAGAAGGTCACTAGAAGGGTCAACTTTGATCAAGGGTTGGACCAAGTCCTTATAGACATCTGTGAAGAGGGCGCCCAATGGAAGAGAGATTCAAGAGGGAAGCCGGTTCAATTGAGAAGGCATGACCTCAAGCCTATAGTTAGGGGATTGTTGGAGTTTATCCAACGCTCAATCAATCCCACTAGCAACCGGTCTAAAGTTACTCTAGACCGGTCCATCATGATTCATAGCATCATGATTGGAGAAGAAGTAGAAGTTCATGAGGTTATAGCCCAAGAACTCTATAAGGTGGCGGACAAGTCCTCTACCTTGGCAAGGTTAGCCTTTCCCTCATCTCATTTGTCACCTCTGTTATTCAGTTGGGATTGACATAGAGGGAGACATCCTCATTGATGAGGACAAGCCCATCACTAAGAAAAGGATGGATCAAACAAGAGACCCCACTCATCATGAAATCCCTGAGATGCCTCAAGGGATGCACTTTCCTCCACAAAACTATTGGGAGCAAATCAACACCTCCCTAGGAGAACTGAGTTCCAACATGGGACAACTAAGGGTGGAGCACCAAGAACACTCCATTCTCCTCCATGAAATTAGAGAAGATCAAAGAATCATGAGGGAGGAGCAACAAAGACAAGGAAGAGACATTGAGGAGCTCAAGCACTCCATAAGATCTTCAAGAGGAAGAACAAGCCGCCATCACTAAGGTGGACCCGTTCTTTAACCTCCTTGTTCTTTATTTTTCTGTTTTTCGAAAATCATGCTTATGATCATTAGTATCTTAGTGTCTATGCCTTAAAGTTATGAATGTCCTATGAATCCATCACCTTTCTTAAATAAAAAAAATGTTCTTAATTGAAAAAGAGAATAATTGCATGAATTTTGAATTTTATAACAGATTAATTATTTTGATGTGGTGGCAACACTTTTGTTTTCTGAATGTATGCTTAAACAGTGCATATGTCTTTTGAATTTGTTGTTCATGATTGGTTGGCTCTTGAAAGAATGATGAAAAAGGAGACATGTTACTGAGGATCTGAAAAATCATAAAAATGATTCTTGAAGCAAGAAAAAGCAGTGAATACAAAAGAAAAAAAAAAGAAGCGAAAAAAAAACGAAAAAAAGAAAGAAAAAGAAAGAAATAAAGTTGTGATCCAAGGCAAAAAGATTGTGCTTAAGAACCCTGGACACCTCTAATTGGGGACTCTAGCAAAGCTGAGTCACAATCTAAAAAGGTTCACCCAATTATGTGTTTGTGGCATGTATGTATCCGGTGGTAATACTGGAAGACAGAGTGCTTTGGGCCACGGCCAAGACTCATAAAGTAGTTTTGTTCAAGAATCATCATACTTAACTAGGAGAATCAATAACACTATCTGGATTCTGAGTTCCTAAAGAAGCCAATCATTCTGAATTTCAAAGGATAAAGTGAGATGCCAAAACTGTTCAGAGGCAAAAAGGTAAAAGCCCCGCTCATCTAATTAATACTGATCTTCATAGATGTTTTTGGAATTCATTGCATATTCTCTTCTCTTTATCTTATTTGATTTTCATTTGCTTGGGGACAAACAACAATTTAAGTTTGGTGTTGTGATGAGCGGATAATTTATACGCTTTTTGGCATTGTTTTTAATATGTTTTTAGTATGTTTTAGTTAGTTTTTAGTATATTTTTATTAGTTTTTAGTTAAAATTCACTTTTCTGGACTTTACTATGAGTTTGTGTGTTTTTTTGTGATTTCAGGTATTTTCTGGCTGAAATTGAGGGACCTGAGCAAAAATCTGATTCAGAGACTGAAAAGGACTGCAGATGCTGTTGGATTCTGACCTCCCTGCACTCGAAGTGAATTTTCTGGAGCTACAGAAGCCCAATTGGCGCGCTCTCAACGGCATTGGAAAGTAGACATCCTGGGCTTTCCAGCAATGTATAATAGTTTATACTTTGTTCGAGATTTGATGGCCCAAATCGGCGTTTCAAATCAGATCAAGAATGCCCGGCGTTTAACGCCGGAACTGGCACAAGAATGGGAGTTAAACGCCCAAACTGGCACAAAAGCTAGCGTTTAACTCCAAGAAGAGTCTCTACACGAAAATGCTTCAATGCTCAGCCCAAGCACACACCAAGTGGGCCCGGAAGTGGATTTTTATGTCTTTTACTCATCGTTGTAATTCTTAAGCTACTAGTTCCCTATAAGTAGGACCTTTTACTATTGTATTTTCATCTTTTGATCATGTTTTTATGATTGAACCCTCTTTGGGAGGCTGGCCATTCGGCCATGCCTAGACCTTGTTCTTATGTATTTTCAACGGTGGAGCTTCTACACACCATAGATTAAGGTGTGGAGCTCTCCTGTACCTCGAGTATTAATGCAATTACTATTGTTCTTCTATTCAATTCAGCTTGTTCTTATTCCAAGATATCACTTGTTCTTCAACTTGATGAATGTGATGATCCGTGACACTCATCGTCATTCTCACCTATGAACGTGTGACCGTCAATCACCTCCGTTCTACCTTAGATTGGGTGGATATCTCTTGGGTTCTTTAACCGGAATCTTTGTGGTATAAGCTAGAATTGATGGCGGCATTCAAGAGAATCCGGAAGGTCTAAACCTTGTCTGTGGTATTCTGAGTAGGATTCAATGATTGAATGACTGTGACGAGCTTCAAACTCGCGATTGTGGGGCGTTAGTGACAGACGCAAAAGAATCACTGGATTCTATTCCGACATGATCGAGAACCGACAGCTGGATAGCCGTGCCGTGACAGGGTGCGTTGAACATTTCCACTGAGAGGACGGGACTGTAGCCATTGACAACGGTGATGCCCAACATACAGCTTGCCATGGAATGGAGTAAGAAGGATTGGATGAAGACAGTAGGAAAGCAGAGAGACGGAAGGGACAAAGCATCTCCATACGCTTATCTGAAGTTCTCACTAATGAATTGCATAAGTATCTCTATCCTTTATCTTTATTTTATGATTTATTCATATATCATCTATAACCATTTGAATCTTTCTGACTAAGATTTACAAGATGACCATAGCTTGCTTCATGCCAACAATCTCCGTGGGATCGACCCTTACTCGCGTAAGGTTTATTACTTGGACGACCCAGTGCACTTGCTGGTTAGTTGTGCGAAGTTGTGTTTATACCATGGTATTGAGCACCAAGTCTTTGGGGCCATTACTAGGGATTATTTGAGTTGTGAAAAGTAGTGATCACAATTTCGTGCACCATAGCCATTGACAATGGTGATGCCCTACATACAGCTTGCCATAGAAAGGAGTGATGAAAAACTTGAAGGAAGAAGTAGGAAATTAGAGATTCAGAAGGAACACAGCACCTCCATACACCTATCTGAAATTCCCACCATTGGATTACATGAGTAACTTTATCTTCATTTTATGTTTATTATTTATTATTAATTTTCGAAAATCCATAATCAATTACTATCCGCCTGATTGAGATTTACAAGGTGACCATAACTTGCTTCATACCAACAATCTCTGTGGGATCGACCCTTACTCACGTAAGGTTTATTACTTGGACGACCCAGTACACTTGCTGGTTAGTTGAGCGAAGTTGTCGAAAGAAAGTGCTGAGTTAATAGATGCACATACCAAAGTGCCATTGTTGATGATCACAATTTCGTCTACCAACGCGTCATGTGCGCGTCCGCGCGAATTGGTTTGTGCGAAAGGCACAATGTTAGCGCAACATTCGCACAACTCTCGGGTTTTTGGCTTGCGGGTGGAATTTCTCATTCCACGCGTATGTGCACATGGCGCGTGCGCGCGGATAAGCGAAAAGGCTTGATGCACGTGTATGCGCACAGTGCGCGTACACGTGGATGGTGCTCTATTTTTTTTAATTTTTCTATGTTTTTGCACCAATCCAAGCATTCCAAACCTCCAAACAGCTACCAAAACACCCTAAAACCTTATTTAACATATCAAACTACCAAACAAACTCAACAAACTAATCTAAACATGAAATTAAACTAATTCTACTAATATTTACAAAAGAGAAAATGAAAAGATATTACCATGGTGGGGTGTCTCCCACCTAGCACTTTTGTTTATTGTCCTTAAGTTGGACTTATGGGGAACTCCTCTCAAGGTGGCTTGTGCTTGAAGCTATCTTTGAACATCCACCAACGCTTGTGTTCATACCCTGGGTCGAGCTGTCCGACCCGGGATGTTCTACAGACAAAGCGACCGACCTCTTCAGGTCAGGACAACCCGACCTCTTTCTCAAGAGCTCGGCCAAGTCACAGGGAGGCCCAAACAAAGGGCCTAAACAGAGGAACACGTCCCAAATCCAAGGGCGGCCCAAGCCCATAGAGATAAAGGCGGTTCCCTTTAAGATAAGAGGACCCCAGTCAAAGATAAGATAAGATAAGATAACTAACTTATCTCATCTAAAGAGGTCACTCTACACCATTATAAATACACTGGAGCACCCAGGTATAACTCATACTCTGATTCTACTCAATACCTATTTAATACCCTTGCTAACTTAAGCACCGGAGTCCCTTGCAGGTACCCCCCACCCTCCGGGGACGAAGGATCAGCATCGTCACCAAGTCCAACAAGTCGGACACAACAGCTCTGACCCACACAGAAGATCTCGTCCGAGATCGACCTACAGTTTCAGGTAACCCTCGGAACATTGGCGCCGTTGCCGGGAAACCTGGAAGTCATCCCATCACCATGGTAGACTACCATGACAACGACCACGATTCAGATCTAGAGGATAGAACGCCACACAAAAATGCGGACACTACACTAAAGGATACTCTCCAAATCAACAATAAGAACTCCAAAAACGAGGAAGCCCTGGAGGCACTTCAAAACCGGTTAAAATAACTTGAAGAAGATGCTCTACGTCAACGAGAGGCCGAAAAGGACCTACAAAGGAAAATAAGGTGACGCCGGGAATTGGAGAACAAACTTCTGAAACTCGAAGCCGATGTCAAGACTAAAGGCAGCCAACCCACCCCCGAAGATAGCACCCGCAAGGAGCAAGATCCATTCACTAAGGAGATCATGAAAACAAGAATCCCAAAAGACTTCAAACTCCCAGACATGACCTTGTACGATGGCACAACAGATCCCAGTCATCATCTCAGCAACTTCAGAAGCAGAATGTACCTCACCGATGCTTCAGATGCAGTTCGTTGCAAAGCCTTTCCAACCACTTTAACAAAAACAGCAATTAGATGGTTCGACAGTCTCCCACCTAGGTCCATCTCAAGTTTCGACGACTTGGCTAAGAAATTCCTAGCCAGATTCTTCATCCAAAAGGACAAAGCAAAACATGCTCCGAGCTTACTAGGAATCAGACAAGGAGAATAGGAAACCTTGCGAAACTACATGGAAAGATTCAACAAAACATGCATGGATATACAAAACCTTCCAACAGAAGCTGCCATCATGGGCCTCATCAACGGTCTGCGAGAGGGGCCTTTTAGTCAATCTATATCAAAGAAGTATCCCACATCTCTCAACGAGGTGCAGGAGCGAGCAGAAAAATACATCAACATGGAGGAAAATTCCCGATTAGGAGAGACCTCTAAACCAGGGTCCACCCTCGGGATAAAGACAAAAATTCCAAAAAAAAGGAAGACTGACATGGAGAGAAAATAAAAAAGTACCACAATTATACCCCTCTTCGGGTGTTTCTTGTGGATGTCTACAGAGAAGTTTGCAACACAGAAAAAATACCACTAGCTCGACCACTCAAAGGCAAAAAAGGAGGAGGAAACCAGGCTGAATACTGTGAATATCATCGGATCCGCGGACACTCCACCAATGAGTGTTTTGACTTAAAAAACGTCATAGAAAAGCTCGTACGAGAAGGAAGGTTAGATAGATACCTGGCCACCCACGAAGATGAACAAAGGAAAAGAAGAAGAGCAAAAGATGTCAGACCAACTATGCGATCATCCCGGACACCAGAAAGAAACGTCCACATGATACACAGTGGATTCGCCGGAGGAGGAATCTCCAGGTCATCCCGCAAAAGACATCTCAAAGACATATATCATGTTGCAGAAAGGAAGGAAGAACCCGACATCCCAGCAATCACTTTTACCAAGGAAGACACATCCGGCATCACAACAGGGCATGACGATCCCATGGTCATCACTATTATACTAGAAAACGCAAATCTCTATCGCACACTGATAGACCAGGGAAGCTAAGCCGATATCTTATTCAAAACCGCCTTCGACAAACTCGGCTTGGATGAAAAAGAACTCAGAGCATATCCGGACAGTCTGTTCGGGTTAGGAGATACCCCAGTTCAACCAAAGGGATACATCCCGCTCCACACAACTTTCAGAAAGGGAAATCAGTCAAGAACACTCAAAATAGATTACATCGTCATTGACACCATGTTCATACCCTGGGTCGAGCTGTCTGACCCGGGATGTTCTACAGACAAAGTGACCGACCTCTTCAGGTCAGGGCAAACCCGACCTCTTCTCAAAGAGCTCGGCTAAGTCACAGAAAAGCCCAAACAAAGGGCCCAAATAGAGGAACACATCCCAAATCCAAGAGCAGCCCAAGCCCATAGAGATAAAGGCGGTTCCCTTAAAAGATGACCTCACTTAAAGATAAGATAAAAGATAAGATAAGATAAACTAACTTATCTTATCCACAGGAGGCCACATCTCACCATTATAAATACGCTGGAGCACCCAGGTATAACTCATACTCTGATTCTACTCAATACCTGCTTAATACCCTTGCTAACTTAAGCATCGGAGTCCCTTGCAGGTACCCCCCACCCTCCGGGGACGAAGGATCAGCACCACCACCAAGTCCAACAAGTCAGACACACCAGCTCTGGCCGCTGTACACCTGCCGGACACGTCAGCTCCGACCAACACAGAAGATCTCGTCCGAGATCGACCTACAGTTTTAGGTAACCCTCGGAACATTGGCGCCGTTGCCGGGGAACCTGGAAGTCATCCCATTAACATGGCGGATGACCATGACAATGACCACGATTCAGGTTTGGAAGACAGAACGCCGCATAAAAACGCGGACACAATACTCAAAGATACTCCAGAAACCAACGGAGACAAAAATTCATCAAATCCAGGAGTAATAGAAGAACTTCAAAATTGATTGGAGCAACTTGAGAAAGAAGCCCAACATCGACGTGAAAAAGAAGAAGATCTACGCCGGAAGATAAGGCGGCACCGAGAATTAGAAGATAAGCTTATAAAACTCGAAGCTGATCTCAAAACTAAAGCTACTCGACCATCCACAGAGGATAGCTCTCAGAAAGATCAAGATCCATTCACCAGAGAAATTATGAAGACCAAAATTCCAAAAGATTTCAAACTTCCGGATATGACTCTATATGACGGCACCTCGGACCCCAACCATCATCTCAGCAACTTCAGAAGTAGAATGTACCTCACTGATGCCTCAGATGCAGTTCGCTGCAAAGCCTTTCCAACAACTCTCACCATGACAGCCATTAAATGGTTTGACAACCTACCTCCAAAGTCCATCTCGAGTTTCGACGACCTGGCCAAAAAGTTCCTGGCCCGATTCTCCATACAAAAGGACAAAGCCAAACACGCACCTAGCCTACTAGGGATCAAGCAAGGAGATCAGGAGAGCCTTCGCAACTACATGGAAAGATTCAACAAAACATGCATGGACATACAAAGTCTACCAACAGAAGCTGCCATTATGGGCCTCATAAATGGCCTGCGAGAAGGACCATTTAGGCAATCTATATCAAAGAGATACCAGACATCCTTAGACGAAGTACAAGAACGGGCGCAGAAATACATCAACATGGAGGAAAATTCTCGACTTGGCGAAGCCTCAATGTTCGGTTCTGCCTACCGAGATAAAGAATCCAAGAAAAAGGAAGATCGCTCCGGAGAGAAAATAAAAAAATATCATAACTATACTCCTCTTAGGGTATCCTTGGTAGATGTTTACAAAGAAGTCTGCCATACAGAGAAAATCCCTCCGGCTCGGCCACTTAAAGGCAAAAGAGGAGAAGGAAATCGGAATGAATACTGTGAATATCACCGACTTCGAGGGCATTCCACCAACGAATGCTTTGACTTGAAAAACGTCATAGAAAAACTAGTAAGAGAAGAAAAGCTAGATCGGTTTTTGGCCAATCGGGATGACGAACCAAAAAAAAGAAGAAGGGTTGAGGATGTCGGACGATCTGAATGATCACCTCGTACACCGGAAAGACACGTTCACGTAATACACGGTGGATTTGCGGGAGGAGGAATCTCCAAATCATCCCGCAAGCGACACCTCAAAGAGGTGTACCACGTTGAAGGAAAAAAGGAAGCCCCAGACATCCCAGCAATCACGTTTACCAAGGAAGACGCATCCGGAGTCATCTCGGGACACGACGACCCCATGGTCATTACGATCATACTGGCAAACGCCAACCTTCACCGTACACTAATTGACCAGGGAAGCTCTGCCGACATCTTATTCAAAACTGCCTTCGACAAACTCGGCCTAGAAGAAAAAGAGCTAAGAGCGTACTTGAACAGCCTGTTTGGACTAGGAGATGCCCCAGTTCAACCGTTGGGATACATATCGCTGCATACAACCTTCGGAAAGGGGAACCAATCCAGAACACTCAAGATAGACTACATCGTGGTCGACGTAAGCTCAGCCTATAATGCCTTAATAGGTCAGACAACGTTAAATTAACTCGGTGCAATAGTTTCAACTCCACATCTATATATGAAATTCCCAACTACGGAAGGGATAGCTACAATAAAGGCAGATCAAAAGATGGCACGTCGCTGTTATAACGAAAGTCTAAACCTCCGAGGCAAAGGAGGAGAGTTCCACACAATCGAGCTCGGTGGAGTTCAGAGGCGAGAAGAATTCCGACCACGACGCGAAGGAGAAGAAGAAAGAGTCCAGATCGGAGACACCTCCGACATGCCAGGCATTGATCCCGAACTAATAAGCCACAAATTGGCAGTCTACCCGGGATCCCGGCCGGTACAACAAAGACGAAGAAAACTCGGACCAGAACGAGCTCAAGCTGTAGAAGCACAAGTACAAGTGCTACTAGAGGCCGGGTTCATAAGGGAAGTTAAATACCCACTATGGCTAGCAAACGTCGTCTTGGTGAAAAAGTCAAATGGGAAGTGGCGAATGTGCATCGACTACACCAACCTCAACAAAGCCTGCCCAAAAGACCCTTACCTACTCCCAAGCATCGACGCTCTAGTAGATGCTTCATCAGGATATAAGTATCTCTCGTTCATGGACGCATATTCAGGGTACAACCAAATCCCCATGTATCCACCAGATCAAGAAAAGACCTCGTTCCTAACACTGAAAGCAAACTACTGTTACATCGTGATGCCTTTCGGTCTCAAGAACGCAGGAGCTACTTATCAAAGGCTAATGAATAAAGTTTTCTCAGATCACATCGGAAAAATCATGGAAGTTTATGTAGACGACATGTTGATAAAGACACAAAGCGAAGATACATTATTATCCGACCTGACTCAAGTGTTTTACACTATCAGGAAACACAACATGCGGCTCAATCCCGCAAAATGCACCTTCGCAGTAGAAGCAGGCAAATTCTTAGGCTTCATGCTCACACAAAGGGGGATTGAAGCAAATCCAGACAAGTGTCAAGCCATACTCAACATGAAGAGCCCAACCTGTGTCAAAGAAGTACAACAACTCAACGGGAGGTTGGCCGCTCTATCCCGATTCTTAGCAGGAGTTGCGATAAGATCTCTTCCCTTCTATGCTACTTTAAAAAAGGGAAAACAGATAGAATGGACGACAGAATGTGAGCAAGCCTTCTGAGACTTCAAGGAGTTCTTAGGACGGCCACCTATCTTATCTCGGCCACGAGAAGGAGAACCGCTCATATTATATCTCGCAGTAGGGAGCCGGACAATAGCCTCAGCGCTAGTCAGAGAAGACGGACATGGGCAAAAACCCGTCTACTTCATTAGCTAAGTGCTACAGGGATCTGAGCTAAACTACCAGAAAATAGAAAAGTTTGCCTACGCTCTGATCCTCACATCCCGGCAGCTTCGCCCATATTTCCAAGCGCATACCATTAAAGTTCGGACCAACCTACCCATAAAAGGGATATTGCAGAAAACAGATCTAGCAGCAAGAATCCTACAATGGGCAATCGAGTTGTCTGAGTTCGACCTCCAATACGAGGCGCGGACAGCCATCAAATCACAACACCTGGCCGACTTCATAGCAGAATTCACAGACACCCCGGAAATCCCCATAGAGTAGAACATATACGTGGACGGATCCTCAAATAAAACAGGAAGCGGGGCGGGTGTGATAATCGAAAGCAACCAAGGAACTCAACTTGAGCTCTCTCTTAAATTTGGATTCCCAACCTCAAACAACCAGGCAGAATACGAAGCACTATTAGCTGGTTTGAAGCTGGCTAGGGAGGTTGGAGCTTGGAAACTCAACATCTACTGTGACTCACAAGTCATAACCTCACAAATAACAGGAAGCTACCAAGCCAAAGATCCGACCATGAAAAAATATTTGGATAAAACCAAAGAACAGCTCGGACAACTCGGGGAATATAGAATCCACCACATACCTCGTGAGCAAAATGCCCGAGCTGACGCCCTTTCAAAATTAACCAGCACCAAACCAGGGGGCAACAACAGAAGCCTCATCCAGGAGATACTACAGAACCCGTCAATAGCGGAAGAAGAAAAAGTCCTAGCCATAATAGGTCGGGATCAAGGATGGATGACCCCCATAATAAATTACCTCAAAACAGAAGCACTCCCTATAGATGAAAAGGAGGCAAAGAGGCTGAAAAGGGAGGCACAGTACTACACTATCATAAACAACACACTATACAAAAGAGGGATATCAACACATTTACTAAAATGCATACCGACTTCTAACACAAAGGAAGTCTTGGAGGAAGTGCACAGCGGCATTTGTGGTAATCATCTCAGAGCGCAAGCTCTCACCAAAAAGATACTCCGGGCGGGATTCTATTGGCCAACTCTACAAAAAAAGGCTACAGAATTTGTGAGGACATGCCCACCATGCCAGAAGCATGCCAAATTTCACATTGCCCCACCAGAGAAGCTCATCAGCGTGACCTCACCTGGCCATTTGCGAAATGGGGACTCGACCTTCTCGGACCCTTCCCACAGGGATCGGGACAAGTAAAATTCCTCATAATAGGAGTAGACTATTTCACAAAATGGATCGAGGCAGAACCCCTAGCCAACGCCACCGCTCAAAGAAGTCGAAAATTCCTATATAGGAACATTATTACGAGGTTCGGGGTACCATACTCCATTTTGAACCACAAGTCCTATGGGTATATTGAACCACTCCACATTCCACGACAAGGGAATCACCTTTCCGATTATCCTACGGAATGGAGGCAATGATCCCAGTAGAGATTGAAGAAAGATCCCCTACAGTGATCTACTATAGCGAAGAAGCCAATTCCCAACTTCAAAGGGAAGAGCTCAAATTACTCCCAGAAGTCCGAGAAAGAGCTCGGATAAGGGAAGAAGCATTGAAGTGACGAATGGCTTCCAGATACAATCAAAAAGTAATAAAGCGGACCTTCATGGATAATGACCTCATTCTAATCCGAAATGACATTGGAACAACTCGACCTGGAGAAGGAAAGCTGGCTGCGAATTGGAAAGGACCCTACCGAGTCATAGAAGTGCTAGGGAAGGGCTACTACAGGCTTTTCGAACTCGACGGGCGAGAGCTGCCAAGGTCATGGCACGCCAACAACTTAAGAAGGTACTATAGTTAGGGAGGATAAGGGATCTTGGGACAAGGCACACTCTTTTTTCCTGAAAAGGTTTTTTAACGAGGTGCCAAGCCCAAGACCTACAAACTAACCCCCGCATGTACATATTTGCATTTCTCGTAATAAAATTTTTTCAAATTTTCTACAAACGTTCAAGTCGTATTATTCTAAAAACAATCATCGCCCGATTATAAAGCTACAGATCGACAGAAAGTGAAAGCCAAATTCACTGTGCGATCACGATAAAAACGAGGGTTAAAACCCAAAATTCTACAAAATCGGCAAAGATGAAAATAGAATAATACAAGAAGCTATAGAAAAAGAGGTCTGGCCAACCCTATAAAAGAGGATTACTATAACTTCGAAGAGCCCGACATGACGAAGTCGGACTCCTACAAAAAGTTACAAAAAGATAATCCCTGAAAGAGACCTGAACAAGGTCCAAGAAAGAGGATTATCAAAGTAACTCGACAGGGCCCGACGTGACAAAGTCGGCCCGGAAAGATAAGTTACAAAAGATAATCCCTGAAAGAGACCTAAACAAGGTCCAAGAAAGAGGATTATCAAGTAACTCGACAGGGCCCGACGTGATAAAGTCGGCCCAGAAAGATACGTTACAAAAGGTGATCCCTGAAAAAAACCCGAATCAGGTCCAAGAAAGAGGATTACCAAGTAACTCAACAGGATCCGACATGACGAAGTCGGCCCAAGATGTAAAGCTACAGAAGGTAATCCCTGAAAGAGACCTAAACAAGGTCCAAAAAAGAGGATTACCAAGCGACTTGACAAACCCTGACATGACAAAGTCGGCCCAAGATGTAAAGCTACAGAAGGTAATTACTAAAAGAGACCTAAACAAGGTCCAAAACCCGACATGATGAAGTCGGTCCAAGATACAAAGCTACAAAGGTAATCCCTGAAAGAGACCTGAACAAAGTCCCAGAAAGAGGATTTCCGAGCAATTTGACAGGAACCGACACGATAAAGCTACCCTTGGAAGAGACCTTAAGTAAGGTCCAAAAAGGAGGGCTACAAACAAACAAAAACCAAGTTCGGCAATATCAGTATTACGATAAACGACAAGTTTAAGATTGATGAGAGCAATGTCAAACCAAAGGATCAAGTTAATCATGTCAGATAGAAACTTACGAAGGTGCCAAGACGAGTGCAAAGCAGACAGGATATAAAAACTACTAAATTATGATAATAGCAAGCTTCAGGGGCCACCCAAATCAGCCCAGAAAGCTCGAAAGTCACTTTGTTTTTCAAAACAAAGTTGCTGAATGAGCAACCCTAGAAAGTGTCAACAGTCAAACAAAACACCATTTACAAAAAGTTCAAACGCCCACAGACCGGGCTATGCACAAATTTATCAGAAATAATCAAAGAGAATCCAAAGGCCTCCCAGTAGCAACATCAACAGGAGGTGAAGGAGGACGAGTCTGGAGAGGCATCGCATCCACTGTCCCATTGCCTCGATTCAAGATCTGACAGTCAGGTTCTGGCTCAACTACGGTCGAGGGGGCTGAAGGAACCGGCATGGTAGAAGCTTTCAGAGGAGGCGCAGGAGGTGGTTCGACATTATCATCGGGATCATCCGGGACAATCTTGCCATCCTTTACTACGTTATCAAGACTAACAAGAGTCAAATCGGTATCAGGGGCAACAACCCGAAACTGCTCCATCAGGTTCTCATAGGCGGCAGTCACGCTGCCGACAAGGTGACCCTGAAGCTCAGCGTAATCAAGCCGAGCAGTTTCCAAGCCATCTCGGAGACGCACCAACTCCCTATAAGCTGAGACATAGCTATCCTTGTGCTTCAATGCCATGTCCTCAGCCAACTTCAAAGAAGCCGCCAAGGCGATAAAGCTAGCCTTCTCACCCTCCAATTCCTTTTCTACCTTTGCCAACTTCACCTCCAATTCCTCCTTCACACCCTTGATCCGATCAAACTCCAATTTAGCCTCCTCCATGAAGGACTTCGTAGCATAAATCGGGATCCCCTGAACAGTTCGGAAAATAGCCGCACCCATATGAGCCATTTTCACACTACTTTGGGTGATAAAATTCAGATGCTGAAGAAGAGACACATCATCTATGGAGAGCCCACCATAGGGGGCAATTTACTGGTCAACAAACTCGACAGCATCAAAATCCGGGGCATCCAGGTTAAAGGGCTCAGATGTTTTTTTTTTTTTTTGAGGGAGGAGCACCAGAAGCAGCAGCAGAAGTTTGTGGGGGATCTACCAAGCAAACCCGAGGAGTAGGGATCACCCTCCTCGGGCCAGGGGAAATCGGCACGGGCGGCTTCATGATGGTTTGAGAAGACCCCTCCCCAGCCGCCTTGACCGAGATATTCTGTGCAGCGGCTGCCTTCCTGGCCTTTTTGAAAGCCTTCATGGAGTCGTTGTTCTTTGACATTTCTGAATAATAGAAAAGACAGAATCAACAAATAAAGTCATGGATCACAGGAAAAAATAAGAATAAGCTAAAAACACGTCAGTCAGTACCCAACACATTTCGGACCAAAGATGGGTCCCCCAGAAATTTCTTAGTATCTAGATGCGGAGGCTCCCCCCAAATATCTTCCAATACACTCACAAAGGCCTGTTCGACCTTGTCCAACATCTCCCAAGTATACCGAGACACCATGACATTCTTTTGCCACTCAAGAGGAAAAGCAGGTTCATCATTTTCATCAAGAAAAAAGGGGCAAACACCCTCAACAGCTCGAACTTTAAAGAAATAGTTTTTGAAGTCCTTAAAAGACTCGTCATACATGGCAAAGACTTTGTGTCCCTGAGCAGATCTAAAGGAAACCCAAGAAGCTTTCTTTTTTGAAAAGGCCCCAGGCTTGGCCGAAACAAACAAATAGAGGAAAAGAGTTAGAGAAGGCTTGATGCCTAACTCTTGACATAGCAGCTGAAAAATCTTTATAAAACCCCATGAATTGGGATGAAGCTGGGATGGAGCAATGTTACATGACCACAATAAGTCGGTCTCAAAGGCAGAAAAAGGAAAAGTAACGTTCAACTGACTAAAGAAATATTCGTAAGCATAGAAGAAGGGACGCTCCCCCGCGAGTGAAGTGGGAAAACAAACTCTCTCGTCAGAACCAGGTGCTACAAGCTCATAATCCCTCTCCTGGTCATCACTACCACAAACCCTATGATGCTTTCGCAGCTCTATACAAAAATCAGAGTCCACCACAGAAATACACAGAAGAACCATAGAATCCACCCAATCAGCCATGCCCTCAGGGACTTGGGAAGACGTCTCAACAATATTTTTGCGAGAAGCCATGAGGCCAACTAGTCCTACAATAAGAAAAGAATATTGGATTACTAAAAACGATTTCGGACAACAGCAAAACAACTCGGCTACACAATCAAGCATAGTATGAGGAACAAAAGGAGACCCAGGACCTACACGAAAGATCTAGGGACGTCCTTTGGAGGCAACCACAGCACAAGAACTCAAGGGACCCACAAGTTCACACCCGAGCAACGACCCTTCATTCTTAACCAGAAACCATCAAGAAATCATCATCTTCGTCAAAAAGAAAAACTATCGACGAAACAAAGCCACCAAAGGAGCAACCTTTTTTCAAAATTCAGCAACTTGCAAAACCCTAAAGGCACTGAACCACTAGGAAATCCATCCGGAAGCATACAGAAAGACGAAAATAAAATCAGAAAACATACGTCGTGGCGACAGTCAAGCATGGTAGTATGAAAAAGTTCAGGCTTTCCAACAACAGCTCACGCAAAATCAAAATTTTAGGGAAGAAACACATTCCAAGGTAAAAACAGAAGCAAGGAAAAAGGTTCAAGCTATCCAAGCATACAAAATTGAGGCGTCATCAAAAGGGTCAAAAACAAAAGTAGCAGAAATAAAAAGGTGAAGAGGAAAGCGAAACCAACCCGAAAGAAGGAATAAAACTTTGGAAAAGGAGCAGCAAAGAATCGACAGCGAAGTGGAAGCACCAATGAAATGCCAAAAACGTCACAGAGAGAAAAAGAAAGGCAGGATAGGAAACGGCGAAAAAGAGGGGAAGTTACAGGGAAAAGAAAAACAGTCTCTTGGATACAAAATTTGAATAAAAGAACTAAGAGAAATGGGGCATTAAAAGCCAATTAATGAGGGTGTTAAACCCTCGCACGTTTTCCAAAGCAGGAGTGCTAAATGCAAAAGCGCACGCTTTTAAAGAAATAGAAACGTTCCGCATTCAAAAAGGAGCTCTACAAAGATAAAGCGACAAAATGCTCGAGTTCGGCTTTACCCGAGCAAGATCAAAGTCCCAGACTCAACCTCCAGATAAAGATCGAGCTCAAGCAGGGGCACTATTCATACCTTGGGTCGAGCTGTCCGACCCGGGATGTTCTACAGACAAAGCAACCGACTTCTTCAGGTCAGGACAATCCGACCTCTTTCTCAAGAGCTCGGCCAAGTCACAGGAAGGCCCAAACAAAGGGCCCAAACAGAGGAACACGTCCCAAATCCAAGGGCGGCCCAAGCCCGTAGAGATAAAGGCGGTTTCCTTGAAGATAAGAGGACCCCAGTCAAAGATAAGATAAGATAAGATAACTAACTTATCTCATCCAAAGAGGTCACTCTACACCATTATAAATACACTGGAGCACCCAGGTATAACTCATACTCTGATTCTACTCAATACCTGTTTAATACCCTTACTAACTTAAGCATCGGAGTCCCTTCCAGGTACCCCCCACCCTCCGGGGACGAAGGATCAGCATCGTCACCAAGTCTAACAAGTCGGACACAACAGCTCCGACCCACACAGAAGATCTCGTCCGAGATCGACCTACAGTTTCAGGTAACCCTCGAAACAGCTTGCATTTCCAATGAGCTCCATTCTTCAAGTTCAATTCTCCCAAGCTTTGATGGAGTTCTTCATAGACTAAGGGCTCCCAAAGTTGATCCTCATGTATGCCGAGATCCCGTATCTTGTTTCTACACCCATGTTTGAGTTGATTATCATTATTCTATTTGGGTGGCATAATCTTGGAATTCTCATTTAAGCAACCAAAAAACATCCTAGACCCATGCAATCTAGTTCTACACTAACCGGTGCAATTAGGCTTTGAACGTGTAGGCATCAAGCACCTAGAATGATATTTCCAACCACTAGCCATCTTCCTTTTGCTCTTAAAGCCACAAATATATCTAAGTTGACCATCCGTCTTAAGTAAACCATATTCAAGGGGGATAATAAAGCTTAAGTATAAGGAATTTACCCACTTGAATGAAAGAATGGATTATGGTGGCTTGGGGAGAGGTATCTCCAATGTGCTAGCAAGCTTTACTCCCTTGTGTTATTCCTTGTCAATCTCTACCTCTTCATAAACTTCCTTAACTTCAATCCTTTGTTCATCAATTTCATCTAGCTCTTTTCCATCACTCAAATCATAAATGGGAGGTTGAGAGAAATCTACCTCCACATTGCTTTCTTTCTCATTGGGAGAAAGTTCTTCAAATTCAAAGTATTCTTCACCAAGAAGAGTGGATGCATGATCTTCATCACCAAGGGAACTCAATTCTTGCTTCATTCCCTCCAAGTCTTCATTCAGAAATTGTTTTGGAGGTTGTGCACATTCCTCCTCAACATCAAATTCAACTCTAGGTTCCCATGGAGGCTCCGCATCTCCTAAGTCTTCAACCACTTCTTCCTTTTCTTCTATAATCATAGGCTTCTCCAATTGTTCTAACACCACATAGCATTCCTCCTTCTCCACCGGAGTTTCCAATCTCTCCTTCATGATATGCTCTTCTTTGCATTCTTCACATGTAGCTATGGGCGCTCCTTGAATATTCAAGCATTGGGAGGCTAATCGGCTTACTACCTCGGTCAAGGTAGCCAAAAATTGTTGCACATCCCTTTTCATTTCATCTTGCCCTTGAAGAAGAACACCAAGGGTTTCATCCATTAGAGATTTGGGTGGATAGGAGAGTTCATTATTTTGGAGAAAGGATCATGATAGGAAGGTGGTTCTTCTTGGTAAGGGTGTGGAGGTGATGGTTCTTGGGAGTATTGAAGTTGGAATGGTGGTGATTCTATGTATGGGTCACATGGCTCAAAAGGTGGTTGGTATGGTGGATATGGATCAAGGTCATATAGAGGTGTTTGGTGAAAAGAGGCTTGTGAGTATGGTTGAGGATCATGTTGAGGATGAGGTTCATAGGCATATGGTGGTGGTTCTTGAAAGTCACAAGGAGATTCACCATAGCCATTGGATTAGTATGCATCATAGAGTGGCTCTTCTTCATAGTGCATTGGTGGAGGTTGTTGCCATGAGGATTGATCATATGCATATGGCTCCTCCCACCTTTGGTCATCCCATCCTTGATACATCTCTTCATTATAATCTCAACTTCCTAAAACATAGTTGTAATCACACTCATAGCCAAAGCGAGAATTCATGATGAAAAGAGAAAACAAAAATCAAAAGCTAATAGAAAACAAGAGAAACAAAATTCTACAACTAGCAAATAAAGCAAAAAGCACGATATTCACACTATTCACATATGTACAATACCCAATAACATAACACCATTGCAACGCCCGGGCAACGTCGCCATTTTGATGATTGGATTTTTGACGGTTTAGAATTTCACAAATGAAGTCTCGTTGTAAAGTATAGTTTCTAAACCAACAATAATCCTTTCATACAAAAATTTGTTTGTCACTAGTAACAAACCCCTAAAATCTATAAACCGAAGTATTGAAATTCGGGTCATTCTCCCTAGGAATTGCAATAAAGTGTCTTGTTATTAGTTATGAGTTATGTTTTGGGGTTTTTGATAAGAGGCATGAAAGATAAATGACAAGGAAGTAAACTAATAGCTAAAAAGGTCTTGACAAGGGTTGGTGGTCAAGGATCTCTATCCTAATCACTAACCACAACTTGAGAATTGGCAAGGATCAATCCCATTAAATCATCATCTAACTAGTAGTAAAGGAAAGTCAAATGAACTATCTCAATCCTAGTCCATAAGTCCTAACTCTCCACTAATTCAATTAGTGAGAACTAGAGTCAATGGATCCCAATCATCAATTACTTGGACATTAGCAACTCAAGAAGTCCTAAGTAACCTTTCCAAGCCAAGAGCATAAAATTTTACTATAAAATCCAACCAAGCATTTTATCAAACACTTGGAAGGCAATAAAAGGAAAGCATAGTAAAATTGCAAGGAAAGTAAATCTACACTACTCAATTGCAAGGAATTAAACAACAACAAATCAAAGAAAACAATAAAGGAATATGAAAACATAAATTGCATTAAAGAGAAATAGAAGAACAAAAGTGCAACAACATAAAAGTAGAGAATTACAAGAATTAAATGCTAAACTAGAGAGAGGAAGAGTAGAAGAACAAGAATTAATAAAGAAAAAGTGAATCAAAGCATGAAATTAAACTAGATCTAAGAAATCCTAATCTACTCTAACCTAATCCTAGAGAGAAGTGAGAGCTTTTCTCTCTAAAACTAACTCTAAACTAATCCTAATGAGTGTGAATGATGGAATTCCCCTTTGCTCTTCAATCCTTGGCTTTAAATAGCATTTTTGGTGCCAAAGTTGGTTGGGATTGGGCCCCACAACCCTTCTGAATTCACTAGCCATGTTTTCATTAAAAAATCATATACCAGCACTGACATGGGGTAATTCGCAAGGTGCGCGTAAGTGCTTGGTGCGCGCGCGCGTCCATGGGCGAGTTCAATTCTTTGGCTTTTCATGATCTTCTCCACTTCGTATGCTTTTCTTTCACTCCTTTGATCCTTCCTATCCTTTTCAACTTGAAATCACTTTACAAACACATCAAGGCATCTAGTGGAATCAAAGGTTAATTAAGTTTAGTTAATTAAGGACCTAGAAAGCATGTTTTCACACTTAAGCACAAATTGGGAAACAATCATGAAACCATGCTATTTCATTGAATAAATGTGGGTAAAAGGTCATAAAATTTCTTAAAATCAATACAAGATAAACCCTACAAATGGGGTTTATCAGTATGATGAATTAAAAGTTTTTTAGGATCGTTTGGGTTATTGTGCAATTAGCGTGTTAGAAGCCCAAGGCCAAGGCCACAGTGGTGGCATATGGGTTTTGTCTTCTGTTATTGTTATAAGTTGTAGGGTGATGAGTGGATAATTTATACGCTTTTGGCATTGTTTTTAGGTAGTTTTTAGTAAGTGCAAGCTACTTTTAGGGATGTTTTCATTAGTTTTTATGTTAAATTCACATTTCTCGACTTTACTACGAGTTTGTGTATTTTTCTGTGATTTCAGGTAATTTCTGGCTGAAATTGAGGGACTTGAGCAAAACTCTGATAGGAGGCTGACAAAGGACTGCTGATGCTGTTGGAATCTGACCTCCCTACACTTGAAATGGATTTTCTGGAGCTACAAAACTCTAAATGGCGCGCTCTCAACGGCGTTGGAAAGTAGACATCCAGAGCTTTTCAGCAATATATAATAGTTTATATTTTATTCGGGAATTGATGACGCAAACTGGCGCTCAACGCCAGTTCCATGTTGCTGTCTGGAGTAAAACGCCAGAAACACGTCACGACCCGGAGTTGAACGCCCAAAACATGTTACAACTTGGCGTTCAACTCCAAAAGAAGCCTCAGCTCGTGGATGGATCAAGCTCATCCCAAACACACACCAAGTGGGTCCCGGAAGTGGATTTATGCATCAATTACTTACTCATGTAAACCCTATTAGCTAGTCTAGTATAAATAGGATAATTTACTATTGTATTAGACATCTTTGGTCTCAGTTTTATTTTATTCTTCATCTGAGGAGACTATTGATCACGTTTTGGGGGGCTGGCCATTCGGCCATGCCTGAACCTTTCACTTATGTATTTTCAACGGTGGAGTTTCTACACACCATAGATTAAGGGTGTGGAGCTTTGCTGTACCTCAAGTTTCGATGCAATTACTATTATTTTCTATCCAATTTGATTTATTCCTATTCTAAGATATTCGTTGCACTTCAACCTGATGAATGTGATGATCCGTGACACTCATCATCATTCTCACCTATGAACGCGCGTGATTGACAACCACTTCCGTTCTACCTTAGACCGGGCGCATATCTCTTGGATTCCTTAATCAGAATCTTCGTGGTATAAGCTAGAATTGATGGCAGCATTCATGAGAATCCGGAAAGTCTAAACCTTGTCTGTGGTATTCCGAGTAGGATTCTGGGATTGAATGACTGTGACGAGCTTCAAACTCCTGAAGGCTAGGCGTTAGTGACAGACGCAAAAGAATCAAGGGATTCTACTCTAACCTGATTGAGAACCGACAGATGATTTGCCGTGCTGTGACAGAGCATTTGGACCTTTTTCACTGAGAGGATGGGATGTAGCCATTGACAACAGTGATGCCCTACATACAGCTTGCCACAGAAGGGAGTGATAAAATTGGATAAAAGTAGTAGGAAAGCAGAGATTCAGGAGGAGCACAGCATCTCCATACACCTATCTGAAATTCCCACCATGGAAGTACATGAGTAACTTTATCTTTATTTTATGTTTATTTACTATTATCTGATTTTCCAAATTCCATAATTTATTTAAATCTGCCTGACTGAGATTTACAAGATGACCATAGCTTGCTTCATACCAACAATCTCTATGGAATCGACCCTTACTCACGTAAGGTTTATTACTTGGACGACCCAGTACACTTGCTGGTTAGTTGAACGGAGTTGTGTCCATACATAGCAAAGAGCCATTATAATTATTCCATAAAACAACAAAGAATACAACATTGATAATCACAATTTCGTCCACCAAGTTTTTGGCACTGTTGCCGGGGATTGTTTGAGTTTGGACAACTGACGGTTCATCTTGTTGCTCAGATTAGGTAATTTCCTTTTCAAAATTTTTTAAAAATATTTTATTTATTTTCATTTTTCTAAATAATATTTTTCGAAAAAAATTAATAAAATCATAAAAATAAAAAATATTTTATGTTTCCTGTTTGAGTCTTGAGTCAATTATTAAGTTTGGTGTCAATTGCATGATTTGAAAATTTTTTCTTGCATTTTTCGAAAAATTCATGCATTCATAGTATTATTCATGATCTTCAAGTTGTTCTTGGTAAGTCCTCTTGTTTGATCTTGATGTTTTCTTGTTTTGTGTATTTTCTTATTTTTCATATGCATTTTTTGCTTGTTAGAGTCATGCATTAAAGATTTCTAAGTTTGGTGTCTTGCATATTTTCTTTGCATAAAAAATTTTTCAAAAATATGTTCTTAATGTTCATCATGATTTTCAAAGTGTTCTTGGTGTTCATCTTGACATTCATAGTGTTCTTGCATGCATCATGTGTTTTGATCCAAAATTTTTAAGTTTTGGGTTATAATTGTGTTTTTCTCTCATCATAAAAAAATTCAAAAAAATCAAAAAAATATCTTTTCCTTATTTTTCTCATACTTTTCGAAAATTTGAGTTGACTTAGTCAAAAAATTTTTTAAAATTATTTGTTTCTTACAAGTCAAGTCAAATTTTCAATTTTAAAAATCTTATCTTTTCAAAATCTTTTTCAAAAATCATATCTTTTTCATTTTTAACTATTTTTCGAAAATTCAAAAATATTTTTCAAAAAAAAATCTTTTTCTTATCTTTATATCATGTTTTCGAAATTACACTAACAATTAATGTGATTGATTCAAAAATTTGAAGTTTGTTACTTTCTTGTTAAGTAAGGTTCAATCTTTAAGTTCTAGAATCTTATCTTGAAGTTTCTTGTTAGTGAAGTAATTAATTTTAAATTTTAAAAATTAAATCTATCTTATCTTGTCTTTTTATCTTATCTTTTTAAAATTCTATCTTTTTCAAAAATTTGATTTCAAAATATCTTATCTAACTTCTTATCTTCTTATCTTTTCAAATTTGATTTTAATATCTTTTTCAACTAACTATTTGACTTTTTGTTTGTTTCTTAGCTTTTTCAAAACCACCTAACTACTTTTCCCTCTCTAATTTTCGAAAATATCTCATCCTTTTTCAAAAATTCTTTTTAATTAATTAATTGTTTTATATTTTAATTTTAAATTATATCTTATCTTTAATTTTTGAAAATCATTAACAACTTTTTCAAAATTATTTTCGAATTCTCCCTCTCTTCTCTTCTTCTATTTATTTATTTAATTACTAACACTTCTCTTCACCTCTCTTCATCTCCAATCACTGCCTCTATCCTCACCCTTGTGATTGGATTCTCCACTTTTATTCCTCTCTTCTTCTACTAACATAAAGGAATCTCTATACTGTGACATAGAGGATTCCTCTTTCTTTTCTTGTTTTATTCTCTTTCATATGAGCAGGAACAAGGACAAAAGCATTCTTGTTCAAGCTGATCCAGAACCTGAAAGGACTCTGAAGAGGAAACTAAGAGAAGATAAATTACAACAATCCAGAAACAACCTTTCAGAAATTTTCGAACAAGAGAAGGAGATGGCAGCCGAAAATAATAATAATGCAAGGAGGATGCTTGGTGACTTTACTAAACCCACGTCCAAATTTGATGGAAGAAGCATCTCTATTCCTGCCATTGGAGCAAACAATTTTGAGCTGAAACCTCAGCTAGTTGCTTTAATGCAACAAAACTGCAAGTTTCATGGACTTCCATCTGAAGATCCTTATCTGTTTTTAACTGAGTTATTGCAGATTTGTGAGACTATAAAGACGAATGGAGTAGATCATGAAGTCTACAGGCTCATGATTTTCCCTTTTGCTGTAAGAGATAGAGCTAGAACATGGTTGGATTCACAACCTAAAGATAGCCTGGACTCCTGGGAAAAGCTGGTCACGGCCTTCTTGGATAAATTCTTTCCTCCTCAAAAGCTGAGCAAGCTTAGAGTGGATGTTCAAACCTTCAAGCAAAAGGATGGTGAATCCCTCTATGAAGCTTGGGAAAGATACAAGCAGTTGACCAAAAGGTGTCCATCTGACATGTTTTCATAATGGACCATATTAGATATATTCTATTATGGTCTATCTGAGTTTTCGAAAATGTCACTGGACCATTCTGTAGGTGGATCCATTCACCTAAAGAAAACGCCTGCAGAAGCTCAAGAACTTATTGACATGGTTGCAAATAACCAGTTCATGTACACTTCTGAGAGGAATTCCATTAATAATGGGACACCTCAGAGGAAGGGAGTTCTTGAAATTGATACTCTGAATGCAATATTGGCTCAGAACAAAGTGTTGACTCAGCAAGTCAACATGATCTCTCAAAGTCTGAATGGATGGCAAAATGCATCCAATAGTACTAAAGAGGCAGCTTCTGAAGAAGCTTATGATCCTGAGAACCCTGCAATGGCAGAGGTTAATTACATGAGTGAACCTTATGGAAACACCTATAACTCATCATGGAGAAATCATCCAAATTTCTCATGGAAGGATCAACAAAAGCCTCAACAAGGCTTTAACAATGGTGGAAGAAATAGGCTCAGTAATAACAAGCCTTTTCCATCATCTTCTCAGCAACAGATAGAAAATTCTGAACAGAGCCCCTCTAATTTAGCAAACTTAGTCTCTGATCTGTCAAAAGCCACTTTAAGTTTCATGAGTGAAACAAGGTCCTCCATTAGAAATCTGGAGGCACAAGTGGGCCAGCTGAGTAAGAAAGTCATTGAAACTCCTGCCAGTATTCTCCCAAGCAATACAGAAGAGAATCCAAAAGGAGATTGCAAGGCCATTGAAGTAATCAATATGGCTGAATGCACAAGGGAGGAGAAGGACGAAAATCCTAGTGTGAAAGACCTCCTAGGACGTCTCTCAAACAAGAAGGAGTTCCCCATTGAGGACCTAAAGGAATCTGAGACTCATATAGAGACCATAGAGATTTCACTTAATCTCCTTCTGCCATTCATGAGCTCTGAAGACTATTCCTCTTCAGAAGAGGATGAAGATGTAACTGGAAAGCAAGTTGCTCAATATCTAGGAGCTATCATGAAGCTGAATGCCAAGTTGTTTGGTAATGAGACTTGGGAAGATGAATCCCCTTTGCTCATTAGTGAACTAGATACATGGATTCAGAAAACTCTACCTCAAAAGAGACAAGACCCTGGTAAATTCTTAATATCCTGTACCATAGGCACCATGATCTTTAACAAGGTTCTGTGTGACCTGGGGTCAGGCATAAATCTTATGCCACTCTCTGTAATGGAGAAAATGGGGATCATTGAGGTACAGCTTGCCTTATTCTCACTTCAATTGGCAGACAAGTCAGTAAGACAAGCTTATGGATTAGTAGAGGACGTGTTAGTAAAGGTTGAAGGCCTTTACATCCCTGCTGATTTCATAATCTTAGACACTAGGAAGGAAGAAGATGAATGCATCATCCTTGAAGACCCTTCCTAGCCACAGCAGAAGCTGTGATTGATGTTAGCAGAAGAGAATTAGTCCTTCAATTGAATGGGGACTACCTTGTGTTTAAAGCTCAAGGACCTTCCTCTGCAACCATGGAGAGGAAGCATGAAAAGCTTCTCTCAGTACAGAGTCAAAAAGAGCCCCCACAGTCAAACTCTAAGTTTGGTGTTGGGAGGCCACAACCAAACTCTAAGTTTGGTGTTGAGAAGCCCCCTTATTCAAACTCTAAGTTTGGTGTTGGGAGGCCCTCATCATGCTCTGAATATCTATGAGGCTCCATGAGAGCCCACTGTCAAGCTAATGACATTAAAGAAGCGCTTGTTGGGAGGCAACCCAATTTTTATATATCTAATTTTAATTTTATTTTATTGTTATTTTGTATTTTATTAGGTTCATGATCATGTGGAGTCACGAAAAAAATACTAAAATTAAAAACAGAATAAAAAATAGCAGAAGAAAAATCACACCCTGGAGGAAGGACTTATTGGCATTTAAACGCCAGTAAGGTGCATCTGGCTGGCGTTCAACGCCAGAACAGAGCATGTTTCTGGCGCTGAATGCCAGAAATAAGCAACATCCTGGCGTTTAAACGCCTGGAATGTGCTTTGAGGAAAGGTGGCGCTGAACGCCAGTAACAAGCATGGAACTGACGTTCAACGCCAGAAACATGCTACACATGGGCGTTGAACGCCCAGAGTGTGCATCACTTCGGCGTTTAAACGCCAGAATGGTGTGCAACGGTATTTTACATGCCTAATTGGTGCAAGGATGTAAATCCTTGACACCTCAGGATCTGTAGACCCCACAGGATCATCTCAGGATCTGTGGACCCCACAGGATCCCCACCTACCCCCACTCACCTTCCTTCCTCATAATCCTATAACACACTTTCCCAAGAACCCTTTACCAATCACTTCAATCTCTTTTCCCCATCACCTCTTCCCCACTCACCTGAGGTTTACAAGCTCATGCTCTTTCCATTTGCTGTGAGGGATAGAGCAAAGTTGTGGCTAAATTCTCAATCCAAGGAGAGCCTGGACACTTGGGATAAGGTAGTCATCACCAGAATCTCGTCCAAATTCTTTTCATCACAGAAGCTGACTAAGCTAAGGGTGGAGGTTCAAAGCTTCAGGCAGAAAGATGGTGAGACTGATGAACGGATTTTTGCTAGTAAAGAATTTCACAAATAATACCTCGTTGCAAGTATAGTTTCTTAACCAACAAAGAATCCTTTCATACAAAAATTTGGTTGTCACAAGTAACAAACCACTAATAAATTGATAACCGAAGTATTTAAATCTCGGGTCGTCTCTCAAGGAATTGCAGGGAAGTGTGCTTATAATTGGTTATGGAAAAGTGTGTTTTGGGGTTTTGGATAGGAAACATGAATTGTAAATTGTAAAAGGAATAAACTAATAACTAGAAAAGCTCTTGGCAAGGTATGAGAACTGGAAGTCCTATCCTAGCTATCCTTATCAATTGTGATGAGAATTGTTCATTGCTCCCACTTAGTCAACCCTCTAATTTTGAAGGAAATTCAAGTGGACGAATTAATTTGGTTCCTCAAGTCCTAGTCAACTCCTAAGGAAAGACTAGCTTTAGTGGAATCCAAATCAATCAGCAACTTTCAATCATCAATCAATAAAGGAGTTTGATAACTCAAGTATCACCAATTACTCAACCAAGGCCAAAAGGATAAAAATCTACTCTAGAATCCAACCAAGCATTTTATCAAACACTTGGAAGGCACAACATAAAAGCATAGAAAAGCAACAAAAGAGAAAAAAATCCAAACAACCAATTGAAAGCATCAATAACATAAATTGAAGAAAGCAATCATAAATCTAAAATACCTCAATTTGCATTAATAAGAAATTGAATCTAACATGAAGTTCATAAACCAAATTGGGGGAAATAAACAAATCAACAAGGGGAACAACTAAACCAAAGTACTATAACAAATAAGAGTAGAAGAGAAACTAAATTAAACTAAGATAGAAATCTGAAATTGAAAATAACTAAACTTAAGAATCCTAAAACCTAGAGAGAGGAGAGAGCCTCTCTCTCTCTCTAGAGACTATATCTAAAACCTAAATTGTTGAATGAATGAGAAGTGTCTGAATGATTCCTCCACTCTGCAACCTCTAATCTGTGTTTTCTGGATCGAGAACTGGGTCAAAAACAGCCTAGAAATCACTAGGGGCGAATTCTAATACGCTGAATTTTTGCAAATGCACGCGTGCGCGTGATGAACGCGTGCGCGTGATGAACGCGTGCGCGTGATGCACGTGTGCGCGTCGCTTATCTACAGAGCAACTATGGCAAATTAAATATTATTTCAAAGCGCCGGATGTTAGCTTTCCAATGCAACTGAAACCGCCTCATTTTGATCTATGTAGCTCAAGTTATGATCGATTGAATACAAAGAGGTCAGGGCTGACGGCTTTGCAGTTCCTTCAATTTCTTGTATTCCTTCCACTTTTGCATGCTTCCTTTCCATCCTCTAAGCCATTCCTGTCCTATAAACCTTAAAAGCACTTAACACACATATCACAGCATCGAAAGGTAATAAGAAAGGAGTAAATTTAGCGAATTTAGGGCCAAAGAAGCATGTTTCCAATCATAGCACAAAATCAGGAAGGAAAATGTAAAACATGCGGATTCTGTGAATAAATGTGAGAATAGTGGATAAAATCCACTCAATTAAGTACAAGATGTACCACGAAATAGTGGTGCATCAGAGACGCTGTATGAAGTCTGGAAGAGGTACAAGCTGTGATAAACCCCATTTGTAGGGTTTATCTTATGCTTCATTTAAGGGATTTTATGACCTTTTACCCACATTTATTCAATGAAATAGCATGGTTTTATAACTTCTCCTTTAATTGTGCTTAAGAGTGAAAACATGTTTTTTAGGTCTTAAAATAGCTAAATCTAATTCTCCTTGATTCCATTAGATGCCTTGATATGTTTGTTAAGTGATTTAAGGTTTAGGAGGCAAGGATTGGATCAAGGGAATGAAGAAAGAAGCATGAAAAGTTGGAGAACTCATGAAGAAATGAAAGAACCGGAAAGCTATCAAGCCGACCTCTTCGCACTTAAACGACCATAACTTGAGCTACAGAGGTCCAAATGATGCGGTTCTAGTTGGGTTAGAAAGCTAACATCTGGGGCTTCGAAACGATATAAGATTTGTCATAGTTGTCACACGTATGGTGGCGCGCAGCGCATAGTACGCGCACGCACCGTTGCTGCCACCTGGTCCATTTAAAGCAAAACGTGGCCAGCGATTTTAGAAGCCTTGTGGGCCCAATCCAACTCATTTCTGATGCTATTTAAGCCAAGGATTGAAGAGGAATCAACTAACTTTTAACCATTAGTTTTAGTTTAGTTTTGGAAGTAGTTTCTAGAGAGAGAAGCTCTCACTTCTCTCTAGGATTAGGATTAGGATTAGGCTTAGTTCTTAGATCTAGATCTATTTCTTCTTCTTCTCTCTTCCAATTTTCATTCCTCCCCTCTATTGTAGTTATAGAATTCTTCTTCTAATGTAATTCCTTTGTTTGTAGTTTGTGAATTCTCTTTTGTAGATCTACATTTCTCCTTCAATGCAATTGGTAAGTTCTTTGTTGTTTCATGATTGATTTGGTTTTCTATTGTAGACCTCTTGCTTTTGTAGTTAGATCTTTCTTTAATTCTTGCAAATTCATGTGTTTACTTGTATTGCACTCTATGTGTTTGATGAAATGTCTCTTATAGCTATTAGTTAGATTTTGTTCCTCTTGGCCTAGGTAGAGTAATTAGTGACACTTAAGTTATCTAATTCCTTTGTTGATTTGTAATTGGAGAGATTGCTAATTGGTTTGGAGTGCATTAAAGCTAGTTTTTTCCTTGGGAGTTGGCTAGGACTTGTGGCTCAAGTCAATTCATCCACTTGACTTTCCTTTATTTAGTAAGGGTTAACTAAGTGGTAGCAATGAACAATTCTCATCACAATTGAGAAGGATAACTAGGATAGGACTTCTAGTTCTCACACCTTACCAAGAGCCTTTTATAGTTGTTAGTTTACTTTTCTTGCCATTTATAATTCTTGTCTAAAAATCCTAACAACCCCAAAATAACTCACAACCAATAACAAGGCACTTTATTGTAATTCCTAGGGAGAACGACCCGAGGTATGAATACTTCGATTTATAAAATTAGGGGTTTGTTACTTGTGACAAACAATCTTTTGTATGAAAGGATTATTGTTGGTTTAGAAGCTATACTTGCAACGAGAATTCATTTGTGAAATTCTAAACCGTCAAAAATCCAATCATCAAAATGGCGCCGTTGCCGGGGAATTGCAATGGTGTTGTGTTATTGGTTATTGTATATATGTGAATATTGTGAATATGTTTGCTTTTTGCTTCTTTGTTAGTTTTTAGTTTGTTCTCTTTATTTGTTACTATTTTTTGTTTTTGCCCTCTCTTGCTATCATGAATTCTCATTTTGGCTATGAGTGTGATTACAACTATGTTGTAGGTGATGAGGACTATAATGAAGATGTGCATCAAGAATGGGACAATCAAAGGTGGGAGGAACCATATGCATATGATCAATCTTCATGGCAATAACCTCCACCAATGCACTATGAAGAATAGCCATTCTATGATGCATATCAATCCAATGGCTATGGTGAATCACCTTGTGACTTTCAAGAACCACCACCATATGCCTATGAACCATATCCTCAACATAACTCTCAACCATACTCACAAGCCTCTTTTCACCAACCACCTTCATATGACCCTAATCCATATCCACCATTCCAACAACCATATGAGCCATATGAACCACACATAGAGCCACCACCATCCCAACATCACCACTTTCAAGAGCCACCTCTTCCACATTATTACCAAGATGAACCACCTCCAATATATGAAAATTTTCAACCACAGGATGAATACTACTTTCCACCACAACCTCCCATGGAAGAATACTCATATCCATTGATCCAAGAGCCACATGATCCTAATCATATTATCCAAGAGGAACAAGAGTCAAGGGATCATCTCAAGGAAGCATTGGATCAATTTCAAGCAACCATGGAGTGTGTTGTGCAACAAGTGGAAAGAATGGAAAACATTGAACCACCACAACTCTACCAAGAAGAACCACCTTCCTACTATGAACCCTTCCCCCAAAATGATGAATCCTTCCACCAACCCCAATCTCTAATGGATGAAACTCTTGGTGTTCTTGTTCAAGGGCAAGAAGAGATGAAAAGGGATGTGCAAAATTTCATGGCCGCCTTGGATGCGGTAACAAATCAATTAGCCTCCCAATGCTTGAACACTCAAGGAACTCCCATGGCTGCATGTGGAGAATCAAATGAAGAACATAACATGAAGGAGAGATTGGAAACTTCGGTGGGAAATGAGGGAAGTTGCTTTGTATTGGAACAATTGGAGGAAGCTTTAATTGTTGAAGACAAGGAAGAAGTGGTAGAAGACTTAGGAGATGCGGAGCCTCCATGGGAACATAGAGTTGAAGAAAACCCCTCCAAGATGATTGAAATTGATGCTAGGGAGGAAAGTGCACACCTTCCAAGGCATATTCCATATGAAGACTTGGATGGGATAGAGAAAGAATTGAGTTCCCTTGGTGATGAAGATCAAGCATCAAGTCTTAGTGGTGAAGAATCCTTTGAGCATGAAGAACCTTCTCCGGTTGGATTTGAAAGCGTTGAGGAGGTAAATTTTTCTCACCCTCCCTATTATGATTTGAGTAAAGGAAAAGGTTTTGATAAAATTGTTGAACAAAGGATTAAGATTAAGAGATCTTGTGAAGAGGTAGAAGTCCCTAGAAATAGAAGAACGAGGGTTGGTTATGCTTTGTCAAGATCTTTGGAAACATCTTTGCCTAGGTTGCCATCTACACCTTCATTTGAGTGGGTGAAATTCATTTCTATTAGTTTTATTATCCCATTTGAATATGGTTTGCTTGAAACGGATGGCCAACTTAGGAAAGTTTGTGGGATGAAGCGTAAGCGGAAAAGGTTTTGTGGTGGGCGTTGCAAATCAAGGCTCATTATGGTTGATGCATCAAACATGAGATATAAAGGTTGGAGTAGTGCTCAAATAGATGGGTCTAGGAGGATTGTTGGACACTTCATAGAGAATTCATCTTGCTTACCACCCGGATGGACTAATAATGATTATCAACCTCAAGACGGGTGTGAAAACAAAGTGTGGGATCCCGGATTACAAAAAGAGGACCAACTTTGGGAGCCCCAAGCTTGTGAAGAACTCCATCAACACTTGGCTCAATCCATAGGAAACCTTGGGGCACAATGGAGAACCAAACATTGGTGGGAGTTCCAAGATGAATACAAGCACAAGCCACCTTGATGAGGAGCTCCCCATAAGTCCAACTTAAGGACAATAAACAAAAGTGCTAGGTGGGAGACAACCCACCATGGTAAATTCTTTTCATTTTCCCTTTTTGTACATATTGATAGAATTAGTTTAATTTCATGTTTTGTTTAGATAGTTGAGTTTGATAGGTAGTATAATATGATAAATAAGGTTTTGGGGCGTTTTGGTAGCTGTTTGGAGGATTGAAAGGCTTGGATTGGTGTAAGAACTTAGAAAAATATTTTTTGAAAAACAGAACACCATCCACGCGTGCGCGCACCTAACGCGTACGCGCACCTGAGCATTTTTTTGACCATCCACGCGGACGCGCACTGTACGCATACGCGTGGATGCAAAAATTCGACCCCAGCCAAAAACCCGAGAGTCAAGCCTGCACTGTGCGAACATTGGGCCTAGGGCACAAGTCTATGCACGCGTGCGCGCACCTGGCGCGTACGCGCACATGATCTTAAATTCGCAATGCACGCGCACGCACACTGTGCGCGCGCGCGTCGATTGCACAATCTGCACCCCCGGTACTTTTACCTGAGAGTTGTGCCAAACTTGGGCCGACACTATGGCTCCGGCCTAACTCGACGCACGCGTGCGCGCACCTGGCGCGTACGCGCCCTTCAACCAATTTGCCCATAGACGCATAAACGTGCATGACGCGCACGCGTCGGTTAAAAAAAAGAGTTTTTTTTCTCATCTTCCATTTTCTTTTGTTCACTACATTCACATACTTCTACTCTTCCCATTTTCATTTTGTTTCTATAGCATGTTTTCAGTTTTTTTAAGTGTCATTTCAATAATGGTGTTGGATTCTTGCACTCAATTGTTGAGAAATTCTTGCATTATTTTGGTGCTTCTTGACTTGTTTGATATTGTTGGGTGATGGCACTTTTAAATCAATGCTTCATTTTGTATGACTCTTATGTCTTTGTGCATTGATATGACCTCATATTGTCTTTCATGACCCACTTCTTGTTATGTGAACTTGATGTGCCATATTCTCTTCATGCTTCGATTTTACTCTTGCATCAAGTATTAGTTAATATGCCATTAGCTTATATTGTTTTCTCACCTACATGCGTAGCTACCATGTAGTGAGAACCTTACTCTTATTTGGCATTAGCCCCGGCCTACGTTATACTTGTTTTGATATCTTTGTTGTAGGCCTAATTGTCGTTCTTCTTTCCTCCCCTTTTAGGTTGGCCACCAAGAAGGGAGAAATGAATACCTTTATATGGGGCAACAAACAAGTCATCCGCACTACCATTTGAGAAGCTCATCAATTGTAGCAACCCATCCACTCTGCTCTTCTTTGCGTGCACCGAGGACGGTGCAATCTTCAAGTGTGGGGAGGTCGTTCGACCGATCTCCATGGGTAACAATTCTTTTTCAACACCAATGTTAGTTAGTTATTGCATTTGCATGATAGGTTGCATGTTAGATAGAATTTGTACATATTTTACTACCTTCTTCTTATTAGGACTACTTGGTTAGGGTGATGATTTCTTTCTCAAGAAACCGTTTTAGGGCACCCTACCAATTTGAAAATTTTTTTGTTAAACTTGCTTGAAAGAATTTATTTTGGAACATGGTTTTTGAGCTAAGGACACAAGCTTGTGAGATTTGAGCCTAATTATGTGGTTACATCTTATAACCACTTATTTTTCCTTCTTGTGTGCATTATTCTCTTCCTATGATTGTAATCTTCGATTTGTTTGATTCTTTATGTCCATTATTTTGTGTATTCATGCATTTATATGATTGAGGCCATCATTTCATTAGCTCACTTACCCAAATGGCCTTACCTTTTATCTTCCTTTGTTAGCCAAATTTGAGCCTATGATTAACCCACTTTGTTCTTAATTTAGCACATTACAAGCCTTAAAGCAAAAAACAATAAAAGTCCTTATTTGGATCTTTGATTAGCTTGGGCCAGTGTATGTGAGTATCATTCAAGTGTGGGAACTTTGGGACATTGGTTGGGATAAAAGGGTGTTTGTGTTTTGTATTTTTATATTGGGGAATTGGGTACATACTCATGTATTGATTAAATGTATAGACCTTATGCATTGATGTTCTTATGTATAGTTTGAAAGAAAAAAAAAGAAAAGAAAAAGAAAAGAAAAAAAATAGAAAAGAAAGAAAAAGAAAAAAAACATTAAAAAGGGGACAAAATGCCCCAAAGTGAAGCTCAAACAATAAAGAATCAATGCATATGGAATGTGAATTAAAAAAAGGAAATGCATGAGTATGTGAAAAAGTGAGGAATGGGTAGTTAGATTAGTACTTAATTGTATTAGGTCATTATATAGGTTATGTGGGAAGGTCTAGGTTAATCAAAGATTCAAACCCTAGTCCACTAGCCAAATATGACCCTACCTTAACCCTAGCCCCATTACAACCTAAAGAAAAGACCTCATGATAATTGTATGCGTGCATTGAATAATTGTTGATTGTTAGATGAAAAAAAACAAATTTTGGAAAGCATGATTAGGGGAGAATTGAGTGAATCAACCCCAAACACCGAGCGACTAGAGTGCAAACACTTCCGGTGAGGGTTCGATGCTCAATTCCTTGATTCCCGGCTTTCACGAGCGTTCTTCTTGCAAATCTATGTGAACTTCATGTTTATACTTCAATTGGTAGGACTCATGAATCGTTATATGATCTTAAGCCCTACTTGTGCATGTATGTCTTGGAGATTGATTTATTTAAACCAAGTAGGTAGAATCATTTTTCATTTAGTTGCATTCATGTAGATAGATGCATATAGTTTATTTACATTGAATAAATGTTGATATCCTTTGTTTCTCTCTTGGCTTAAGCATGAGGACATGCTTGGTTTAAGTGTGGGGAGGTTGATAAACCCCATTTGTAGGGTTTATCTTATGCTTCATTTAAGGGATTTTATGACCTTTTACCCACATTTATTTAATGAAATAGCATGGTTTTATAACTTCTCCTTTAATTGTGCTTAAGAGTGAAAACATGTTTTTTTAGGTCTTAAAATAGCTAAATCTAATTCTCCTTGATTCCATTAGATGCATTGATATGTTTGTTAAGTGATTTAAGGTTTAGGAGGCAAAGATTGGATCAAGGGAATGAAGAAAGAAGCATGAAAAGTTGGAGAAATCATGAAGAAATGAAAGAAACGGAAAGCTATCAAGCCGACCTCTTCGCACTTAAACGACCATAACTTGAGCTACAGAGGTCCAAATGATGTGGTTCTATTGGGTTAGAAAGCTAACATCCGAGACTTCAAAATGATATAAGATTTGCCATAGTTGCCACACGTATGGTGGCGCGCATACGCATAGTACGCGCATGCACCGTTGCTGCCACCTGGTCCATTTAAAGCAAAACGTGGCCAGCGATTTTAGAAGCCTTGTGGGCCCAATCCAACTCATTTCTGATGCTATTTAAGCCAAGGATTGAAGAGGAATCAACTAACTTTTAACCATTAGTTTTAGTTTAGTTTTGGAAGTAGTTTCTAGAGAGAGAAGCTCTCACTTCTCTCTAGGATTAGGATTAGGATTAGGCTTAGTTCTTAGATCTAGATCTATTTCTTCTTCTTCTCTCTTCCAATTTTCGTTCCTCCCTCTATTGTAGTTATAGAATTCTTCTTCTAATGTAATTTCTTTGTTTGTAGTTTGTGAATTCTCTTTTGTAGATCTACATTTCTCCTTCAATGCAATTGGTAAGTTCTTTGTTGTTTCATGATTAATTTGGTTTTCTATTGTAGACCTCTTGCTTTTGTCGTTAGATCTTTCTTTAATTCTTGCAAATTCATGTGTTTACTTGTATTGCACTATATGTGTTTGATGAAATGTCTCTTATAGCTATTAGTTAGATTTTGTTCCTCTTGGCCTAGGTAGAGTAATTAGTGACACTTGAGTTATCTAATTCCTTTGTTGATTGGTAATTAGAGAGATTGCTAATTAGTTTGGAGTGCATTAAAGCTAGTTTTTCCTTGGGAGTTGGCTAGGACTTGTGGCTCAAGTCAATTCAACCACTTGACTTTCCTTTATTTAGTAAGGGTTAACTAAATGGTAGCAATGAACAATTCTCATCACAATTGAGAAGGATAACTAGGATAGGACTTCTAGTTCTCACACCTTACCAAGAGCCTTTTATAGTTGTTAGTTTACTTTTCTTGCCATTTATAATTCTTGTCTAAAAATCCTAAAAACCCCAAAATAACTCACAACCAATAACAAGGAACTTTATTGTAATTCCTAGGGAGAACGACCCGAGGTTTGAATACTTCGGTTTATAAAATTAGGGGTTTGTTACTTGTGACAAACAATCTTTTGTATGAAAGGATTATTGTTGGTTTAGAAGCTATACTTGTAACGAGAATTTATTTGTGAAATTCTAAACCGTCAAAAATCCAATCATCAAGCTGCTGACCAGGCAATGTCCCCCTGACATGTTTTCTAAATGGACCCAGCTGGAGATCTTTTATGAGGACCTCTATGAAATGTCCAAAATGTGTTTAGATAATTCTGCAAGTGATTCATTGCACATGAAGAAAATGTCTGAAGATACTACTGAACTTATTGAGTTGGTTGCTAACAACCAGTATCTTTACTCCTCTAATAGGAATCTTGTGAACTCTGGGATTCCTCAGAAGAAAGGCATTTTGGAATTAGAGACCTCAAATTTTATTCTTGCTCAAAATAAGGTTATGTCTCAATAGATTAATATGCTTACTCAACACTTGATTGGGATGTAAGTTTCAGCTGTTAGTGCTTAGAATGCCCCTTAAGAGGCTCCTTATGACATGAATGGTAGCTTTATGCAAGGTGAGAACTATGACTATGCTCAATTTTCTTCTGAATAGGTGATGAGCGGATAATTTATACGCTTTTTGGCATTGTTTTTAGTATATTTTTAGTATAATCTAGTTAGTTTTTAGTATATTTTTATTAGTTTTTAGTTAAAATTCACTTTTCTGGAATTTACTATGAGTTTGTGTGTTTTTTTGTGATTTCAGGTATTTTCTGGCTGAAATTGAGGGTCCTGAGCAAAAATCTGATTCAGAGACTGAAAAGGACTGCAGATGCTGTTGGATTCTGACCTCCCTGCACTCGAAGTGGATTTTCTGGAGCTACAGAAGCCCAATTGGCGCGCTCTCAACGGCATTGGAAAGTAGACATCCTGGGCTTTCCAGCAATATATGATAGTCCATACTTTGCCCAAGATTTGATGGCCCAAACCGGCGTGGCAAATCAGCCTCAGAAATTCCAACGTTTAACGCTGGAACTGGCATAAAACGTGGAGTTAAACGCCCAAACTGGCATAAAAGCTGGCGTTTAACTCCAGAAAAGGTCTCTACACGAAAATGCTTCATTGCTCAACCCAAGCACACACCAAGTGGACCCATAAGTGAATTTTTACGTCATTTACTCATTTTTGTATACCCTAGGTTACTAGTTTACTATTAATAGGATCTTTTGACATTGTATCCGGACCTCATGACACTTTACACGTTTCCTTGTGTATTTTCCACAGCATGAGTCTCTAAACCCCATGGTTGGGGGTGAGGAGCTCTGCTGTGCCTTGATGGATTAATGCAATTACTACTGTTTCTCATTCAATCATGCTTGCTTCCATTCTAAGATATTACTTGTTCTTAAACCGGATGAATGTGATGATCCGTGACACTCATCATCATTCTCAACTATGAACGTGTTCCTGACAACCACCTCCGTTCTACCTTAGATTAAGTAGATATCTCTTGGATTCTTTAACCGGAATCTTCGTGGTATAAGCTAGAACTGATGGCGGCATTCAAGAGAATCCGGAAGGTCTAAACCTTGTCTGTGGTATTCTGAGTAGGATTCAATGATTGAATGACTGTTACGAGCTTCAAACTCCTGAAGGCGGGGCGTTAGTGACAGACGCAAAAGAATCACTGGATTCTATTTCGGCCTGATTGAGAACCGACAGATGGATAGCCGCGCCGTGACAGGGTGCGTTGAACATTTCCACTGAGAGGATGGAAGGTAGCCACTGACAACGGTGAAACCCTTGCATACAGCTTGCCATAGAAGGAGCCTTGCGTGTTTGAAGAAGAAGATAGTAGGAAAGCAGAGGTTCAGAAGACAGAGCATCTCCAAAACCTCAACCTATTCTCCATTACTGCAACCCAAGTACTTATTTCATGTTCTTTTACTTTTCACAATCAATCCTGATAATTTCTGATATCCTGACTAAGATTTACAAGATAACCATAGCCTGCTTCAAGCCGACAATCTCCGTGGGATCGACCCTTACTCACGTAAGGTATTACTTGGACGACCCAGTGCACTTGCTGGTTAGTTGTGCGGAGTTGCAAAAGTGTGATTGCAATTTCGTGCACCCAATAGGTCAACTATATGGAGAATGCTCTTAGAAACCCAATAATGGTCCATATGCCAAGACCTATAATCAATTAATCAGGGTGGAAAAATCACCCATATTTAGGGTGGAGAGAGCATCAGAGGCCACAGAATTTTAAAAATAATTCTCAGGGTAGTTTTGAACAGAATAATTTCAATAACCACCAGTTTCAGTCATCTCAGCAAGTAACTCTTCAGTCTCAAAAAACTACTGATTTGGAATTACTAATGGCAAGCTTTATACAGGAAACTGATGAGCGGATAATTTATACACTTTTTGGCATTGTTTTTAGGTAGTTTTTAGTAAGTTCAAGCTACTTTTAGGGATTTTTTCATTAGTTTTTATGTTAAATTCACATTTCTGGACTTTACTATGAGTTTGTGTGTTTTTCTGTGATTTCAGGTAATTTCTGGCCGAAATTGAGGGACTTCAGCAAATCTCTGAAAAAGGCTGACAAAAGGACTGCTGATGCTATTGGAATCTGACCTCCCTGCACTCAAAATGGATTTTCTGGAGCTACAGAACTTCAAATGGCGCGCTCTCAACGGCGTTGGAAAGTAGACATCCAGAGCTTTCCAGTAATATATAATAGTCCATACTTTATTCGGAAATTGACGACGTAACTTGGCGTTGAACGTCAAGTACATGCTGCTGTCTGGAGTTAAACGCCAGAAAAACGTCATGATCCGGAGTTGAACGCCCAAAACACGTCATAACTCGGAGTTCAACTCCAAGAAAAGCCTCAGCTCGTGGATTGATCAAGCTCAGCCCAAGCATACACCAAGTGGGCCCCGGAAGTGGATTTATACATCAATTACTTACTCATGTAAACCCTAGGAGCTAGTTTATTATAAATAGAACATTTAACTATTGTATTAGATGTCTTTTGACCACGTTTCTTCTTTGGTCTCAGTTTTGTTTTATTCTTCATCTTAGGAGGCCATTGAGCACGTTTTAGGGGGCTGGCCATTCGGCCATGTCTAAACCTTTCACTTATGCATTTTCAACGGTGGAGTTTCTGCACACCATAGATTAAGGGTGTGGAGCTCTGCTGTACCTCAAGTTTCAATACAATTACTATTACTTTTTATTCAATTCTATCTTATTCTTATTCCAAGATATTCATTCGCACCCAAGAACATGATGAATGTGATGATTATGTGACACTCATCATCATTCTCACCTATGAAGTGCGTGATTAACAACCACTTCCGTTCTACATGCAACCGAGCTTGAATGTGTATCTCTTAGATTCCCAACAGAATCTTTGTGGTATAAGCTAGATAGATGGCGGCATTCATGAGGATCTGGAAAGTCTCACATTGTCTATGGTATTCCGAGTAGGATTCCGGTAATGAATGACTGTGACGTGCTTCAGACTTGCAAGTGCTGGGCGTTAGTGACAGACACAAAAGAAACAAGGGATTCTATTCCAGCAGGAGCGGGAACCAACCAGTGATTAGCCGTGCTGTGACAGAGTGCGTGAGCGTAGTTTTCACTGCGAGGATGGGATGTAGCCTTCGGCCAGTGTGATGCCTCCAGACGATTAGCCATGCGAGTGACAGCGCAGAGGACCATTTTCCAGAGAGGATACAAAGTAGCCATCGTCGAACGGTGAACCCCTATACATAGCTTGCTATGGAAAGGAGTAAGAAGGATTGAGTTGAAGCAATGGGAAAGTAGGCGTTCTTGAGCCATACAGTATCTCCATTCGCTTATCTGAAATTCCTACCAATGAATCTGCATAAGTATTCTATCCCTTTTATTATTTCTTTTTTATTAGTAATTTTCGAAACCATAAACCAATTTAATCTGCCTAACTGAGATTTACAAGGTGACCATAGCTTGCTTCATACCAACAATCTCTGTGGGATCGACCCTTACTCACGTTAGGTTTATTACTTGGACGACCCAGTACACTTGCTGGTTAGTTGAACGGAGTTGTGAATTCAAATAGAGCCAATTATTAAATTTCATACAAGTACAAAGACAATAGATCACAATTTCGTCCACCAAGTTTTTGGCGCCGTTACCGGGGATTGTTCGAGTATGGACAACTGACGGTTCATCTTGTTGCTCAGATTAGGTAATTTTCTTTTCAAAAATCTTTTTCAAAATTTTTCTTTTATTTTTCGTTTTTCCAAAAATATTTTCGAAAAAAAATTTAATAAAAATCAAAAATATTTTGTGTTTCTTGTTTGAGTCTTGAGTCAATTTTTAAGTTTGGTGTTAATTGCATACTTTTAAAAATTTTTCTTGCATTTTTCGAAAATCCCATGCATTCATAGTGTTCTTCATGATCTTCAAGTTGTTCTTGATAAGTCCTCTTGTTTGATCTTGTTATTTTCTTGTTTTGTGTCTTTTCTTGTTTTTCATGTGCATCTTTGCATTCATGTTTTGTGTTCTTCATGATCTTCAAGTTGTTCTTGATGTTCATCATGATCTTCAAAGTGTTCTTGGTGTTCATCTTGACATTCATAGCATTCTTGCATGCATTCATTGTTTTGATCTAAAAATTTCATGCATTGAGTATTTTTGTTGTTTTTCTCTCTCATAATTAAAAATTCAAAAATCAAAAAAATATCTTTTCCTTATTTCCCTCCAAATTTTCGAAATTTTGGGTTGACTTGGTCAAAAAAATTTTTAAATTAGTTGTTTCTTACTAGTCAAGTCAAAATTTCAATTTTAAAAATCTTATCTTTTCAAAATCTTTTTCAAAAATCATATCTTTTTCAATTTCTTTTATTATTGTGGAAAATTTTAAAAATTATTTTTTCAAAAATCTTTTTCTTAGCTTTTATATCTAATTTTCGAAAATTAGCTAACAATTAATGTGATTGGTTCAAAAATTTGAAGTTTGTTACTTTCTTGTTAAGAAAGGTTCAATCTTTAGGTTCTAGAATCTTATCTTGTAGTTTCTTGTTAGTGAAGTAAGTAATTTCAAATTTTTAAATTAAATCTTTTTATCTCTTATCTTATCTTTTTCAAAATTTTATCTTTTTCAAAATTTTATCTTTTTCAAAATTTGATTTCAAAATACCTTATCTAACTTCTTATCTTTTTATCTTTTTAAAATTTGATTTCAAATCTTTTTCAATCAACTAACTAACTTTTTGTTTGTTCCTTATCTTTTTCAAAACCACCTAACTACTTTTCCCTCTTCAATCTTCGAAAATACCTTTCTCTTTTTCAAAAATTATTTTTAATTAATTAATTGTTTTAAATTTCAATTTCAATTATATTTTATCTCTAATTTTCGAAAATCACTAACCCCTTTTTAAAATTATTTTTCGAAATTTCTCTTTTCTTTTCTTCTTCTATTTAATTATTTAATTACTAACACTTCTCTTCACCTCTCTTCATCCAAAAATCCGAATCCATCCTTCTTCACTCTTCTACCCCCTTCTTCTTCTACTAACATAAAGGAATCTCTATACTGTGACATAGAGGATTCCTCTTTCTTTTCTTATTTTCTTCTCTTTCATATGAGCAGGAACAGGGATAAAGGCACTCTTGTTGAAATTGATTCAGAACCTGAAAGGACTTTGAAGAGAAAATTAAGAGAAGCTAAATTACAACAATCCAGAAACAACCTTTCAGAAATTTTCGAACAAGAGAAGGAGATGGCAGCCGAAAATAATAATAATACAAGGAGAATGCTTGGTGACTTCACAAAGCCAACGTCCAAGTTTGATGGAAGAAGCATCTCCATTCCTGCCATTGGAGCCAACAACTTTGAGCTGAAACCTCAGCTAGTTGCCTTAATGCAACAAAACTGCAAGTTTTATGGACTTCCATCTGAAGATCCTTATCAGTTTTTAACTGAGTTCTTGCAGATCTGTGAGACTGTAAAGACGAATGGAGTTGATCCTGAAGTCTACAGACTCATGCTTTTCCCTTTTGCTGTAAGAGACAGAGCTAGAATATGGTTGGATTCACAACCCAAGGATAGCCTGGACTCATGGGATAAGCTGGTCACTGCCTTCTTGGATAAATTCTTTCCTCCTCAAAAGCTGAGCAAGCTGAGAGTGGATGTTCAAACCTTCAAACAAAAAGATGGTGAATCCCTCTATGAAACTTGGGAAAGATACAAGCAGCTGACCAAAAGATGTCCATCTGACATGTTTTCAGAATGGACCATATTAGATATATTCTATTATGGTCTATCTGAATTTTCAAAAATGTCATTGGACCATTCTGCAGGTGGATCTATTCACCTGAAGAAAACGCCTGAAGAGGCTCAAGAACTCATTGATATGGTTGCAAACAACCAATTCATGTACACTTCTGAGAGGAATTCCATGAACAATGGGATACCTCAGAAGAAAGGAGTTCTTGAAATTGATACTCTGAATGCCATATTGGCTCAGAACAAAGTGTTGACTCAACAGGTCAACATGATCTCTCAAAATCTGAATGGATGGCAACATGCATCCAACAGTACTAGAGAGGCAGCTTCTGAAGAAGCTTATGATCCTGAGAACCCTGCCATGGCAGAGGTTAATTACATGGGTGAACCTTATAGAAACACCTATAACTCATCATGGAGAAATCATCCAAATTTTGCATGGAAGGATCAACAAAAGCCTCAACAAGGCTTTAACAATGGTGGACGCAACAGGCTGAACAATAGCAAGCCATATCCATCATCTTCTCAGCAACAGACAGAGAATTCTGAACAAAACACCTCTAATTTAGCCAATGTAGTCTCTGATCTGTCAAAGGCCACTTTCAGTTTCATGAGTGAAACAAGATCCTCCATCAGAAATCTGGAGGCACAAGTGGGCCAGCTGAGTAAGAAAGTCATTGAAACCCCTCCCAGTATTCTCCCAAGCAATACAAAAGAAAACCCAAAAGGAGAGTGCAAGGCCATTGATATAATCAATGTGGCCGAATGCACAAGGGAGGAGGAGGACGAAAATCCTAGTGAGGAAGACCTCCTGGGACGTCCCTCAAGCAAGAAGGAGTTTCCTATTAAGGATTCAAAGGAATCTGAGGCTCATATAGAGACCATAGAGATTCCAGTAAATCTCCTTCTGCCATTCATGAGCTCTGAAGACTATTCATCCTCTGAAGAAGATGAAGATGTGACTGGAGAGCAAGTTGCTCAATATTTAGGAGCTATCATGAAGCTGAATGCCAAGCTATTTGGTAATGAGACTTGGGAAAGTGAACCTCCCTTGCTCATCAATGAACTGGATACTTGGATTCAGAAAATTCTACCTCAAAAGAAACAAGATCCTGGCAAGTTCTTAATACCTTGTACCATAGGCACCATGATCTTTGAAAAAGCTCTGTGTGATCTGGGGTCAGGGATAAATCTTATGCCACTCTCTGTAATGGAGAAGCTGGGGATCATTGAGGTACAGCCTACCTTGTTCTCATTACAATTGGCAGACAAGTCATTGAGACAAGCTTATGGAATAGTAGAGGATGTGTTAGTAAAGGTTGAAGGCCTTTACATCCCTGCTGATTTCATAATCTTAGACACTAGGAAGGAAGAGGATGATTGCATCATCCTTGGAAGACCTTTCCTAGCCACAGCAGGAGCTGTGATAGATGTCAACAGAGGTGAATTAGTCCTTCAATTGAATGGGGACTACCTTGTGTTTAAGGCACATGGCCATCCCTTTGTGACAAAGGAGAGTAAGCATGAAGAGCTTCTCTCAGTTCAGAGTCAAGAAGAGCCCACACAGTCAAACTCTAAGTTTGGTGTTGTGAGGCCACAACCAAACTCTAAGTTTGGTGTTAAGACCCCATATCCAACCTCTAAGTTTGGTGTTGGCAACTATACAACATTGACCTGATCACCTTGTGGCTCCATGAGAGCCACTGTCAAGCTATTGACATTAAAGAAGCGCTTGTTGGGAGGCAACCCAATTTTATTTATCTAATTTTTATTTTATTCTATATTATTGTTATTTTGTGTTTTATTAGGTACATGATCATGAGGAGTCATGAAAAAAATCATAAAATTAAAAACAGAGTCAAAAACAGCAGAAAAAAATTCGCACCCTGGAGGACGCACAGGCTGGCGTTCAACGCCAGTAAGATGCATCTGGCTGGCGTTCAACGCCAGAACAGAGCATCATTCTGGCGCTGAACGCCAGAAACAAGCAACATTCTGGCGCTGAACGCCAGGAATGTGCCCAGAGAAGAAAAACTGGCGCTGAACGCCAGTAACAAGCATGAAACTGGCGTTCAACGCCAAAAACATGCTTTACATGGGCGTTGAACGCCCAGAATGTGCATCAATGGGCGTTTAAATGCCAGAATGGTGTGCCAAGGCATTTTACATGCCTATTTGGTGCAGGGATGGAATTCCTTGACACCTCAGGATCTATGGACCCCACAGGATCACCTCAGGATTTGTGGACCCCACCGGATCCCCACCTACCATATTCCCACCTTACCTCCTAATCCTAATTACACTCTCCTAATCCTATTTTACTCTTCCCCATGTCACACTTCCCAACAACTTCAATCTCTAAATCTCTCTTCCCAATAAACACTCTTTCCCAAAACCCTTCACCAATCACCTCAATTCCTCTTCCCAATCAACACCTTCACCACTCACATCCATCCACTCTTCCCCATAAACCCCACCTACCTTCAAAAATTCAAAACCAATTTCCCACCCATTCCCACCCTAAATGGCCGAAACTAAACCCCCCTCTCCCTATAAATACCCTTCCATTCTCCTTCATTTTCACACAACACAAACCTTTCTTCTCCCACTTAGCCGAAACCACCTCTCTCCCTCTCTACCATATTTTCTTCTTCTTCTTCTTCTCTTCTTTCTTCTCTTGCTCGAGGGCGAGCAATATTTTAAGTTTGGTGTGGTAAAAGCATAAGCTTTTTGTTTTTCCATTACCATCAATGGCACATAAGGCCGGAGTATCCTCTAGAAAAGGAAAAGGGAAGACAAAAGCTTCCACCTCCGAGTCATGGGAGATGGAAAGATTCATCTCCAAGAGCCATCAAGACCACTTCTATGATGTTGTGGCAAAGAAGAAGGTGATCCCTGAGGTCCCTTTCAAGCTCAAGAAAAATGAGTATCCGGAGATCCGACATGAAAGCCGAAGAAGAGGTTGGGAAGTCTTAACTAACCCCATGCAACAAGTCGGAATCTTAATGGTTCAAGAGTTCTATGCCAATGCATGGATCACTAGGAACCATGATCAAAGTATGAACCCGAGTCCAAAGAACTATCTCACAATGGTTCGGGGGAAATACTTAGATTTTAGTCCGGAAAATGTGAGGTTGGCGTTTCACTTGCCCATGATGCAAGGAGATGAACGCCCCTACACTAGAAGGGTCAACTTTGATCAAAGGTTGGACCAAGTCCTTATGGACATATGTGTGGAAGGAGCTCAATGGAAGAGAGACTCCAAAGGCAAGCCAGTCCAACTAAGAAGACTAGACCTCAAGCCTACAGCTAGAGGATGGTTGGAGTTCATTCAACGCTCTATCATTCCTACTAGCAACCGATCTGAAGTTACTATAGATCGGGCCATCATGATTCATGGCATCATGATTGGAGAGGAAGTAGAAGTTCATGAGGTCATCTCCAATGAAATCTACAAAATAGCCGACAAGCCCTCACCCATGGCACGGCTAGCTTTTCCTCACCTTATTTGCCATCTATGTTACTCAGCTGGAGTTATCATAGAAGGAGATGTCTCCATTGAAGAAGACAAGCCCATCACCAAGAAGAGGATGGAGCAAGCAAGAGAGACCCCTCACGGTTCTCAAGAGATGCATGAGGAAGCTCATCATCAAGAAATCCCTGAGATGCCTCAAGGGATGCACTTTCCTCCTAACAACTATTGGGAACAACTCAACACTTCCTTAGAAGCTTTGAGCCATAATGTTGAACAACTAAGGGTGGAACATCATGAGCACTCCATCATTCTCCAAGAAATAAGAGAAGACCAAAGAGCAATGAGGGAGGAGCAACAAAGGCAAGGAAGGGACATAGAAGAGCTTAAGAACATCATTGGTCCTTCAAGAAGAAGACGCCACTAAAGGTGGATTCATTCCTTGTTCTTTATTTCTTTCTGTTTTCGGTTTTTAATGTTGTGTTTATCTATGTTTTGTGTCTTTACTTCATGATCATTAGTATGTAACCATGCCTTAAAGCCATGAATAAATCCATTAATCCTTCACCTCTCTTAAATGAAAAATGTTTTAATTCAAAAGAACAAGAAGTACATGAATTTCGAAATTGTCCTTGAATTTAGTTTAATTATATTGATGTGGTGACAATACTTTTGTTTTCTGAATGAATGCTTGAACAGTGCATATGTCTTTTGATCTTGTTGTTTATGAATGTTAAAATTGTTGGCTCTTGAAAGAATGATGAACAAAGAGAAATGTTATTGATGATCTGAAAAATCATGAAATTGATTATTGAAGCAAGAAAAAGCAGTGAAAAAGACAAATGGCGAAAAAAATATATAGAAAGAAAAAGAAAAAGCAAGCAGAAAAAGCCAATAGCCCTTAAAACCAAAAGGCAAGAAAAAAAAAGATCCAAGGCTTTGAGCATCAATGGATAGGAGGGCCCAAGGAAATAAAATCCAGGCCTAAGCGGCTAAATCAAACTGTCCCTAACCATGTGCTTGTGTCATGAAGGTCCAAGTGAAAAGCTTGAGACTGAGTGGTTAAAGTCGTGATCCAAAGTAAAAGAGTGTGCTTAAGAGCTCTGGACACCTCTAACTGGGGACTTTAGCAAAGCTGAGTCACAATCTGAAAAGGTTCACCCAGTTATGTGTCTGTGGCATTTATGTATCCGGTGGTAATACTGGAAAACAAAGTGCTTAGGGCCACGGCCAAGACTCATAAGTAGCTGTGTTCAAGAATCAACATGCTTAACTAGGAAAGTCAATAACACTATCCAAAATTCTAAGTCCCTAAAGAAGCCAATCATTCAGAACTTCAAAGGAAAAAGTGAGATGCCAAAACTGTTCAGAAGCAAAAAGCTACAAGTCTCGCTCATCTGATTATAATTAATATTCATTGATATTCTGGAATTTATAGCATATTCTCTTCTTTATATCCTATTTGATTTTCAGTTGCTTGGGGACAAGCAACAATTTAAGTCTGGAGTTGTGATGAGCGGATAATTTATACGCTTTTTGGCATTGTTTTTAGGTAGTTTTTAGTAAGTTCAAGCTACTTTTAGGGATGTTTTCATTAGTTTTTATGTTAAATTCACATTTCTGTACTTTACTATGAGTTTGTGTGTTTTTCTGTGATTTCAGGTAATTTCTGGCTGAAATTGAGGGACTTGAGCAAAACTCTGAAAAAGGCTGACAAAAGGACTGCTGATGCTGTTGGAATCTGACCTCCCTGCACTCAAAATGGATTTTCTGGAGCTACAGAACTCCAAATGGTGCGCTCTTAACGGAGTTGGAAAGTAGACATCCAGAGCTTTCCAGCAATATATAATAGTTCATACTTTATTCGGAAATTGACGACGTAACTTGGCGTTGAACGCCAAGTACATGCTGCTGTCTGGAGTTAAACGCCAGAAAAACGTCATGATCCGGAGTTGAACGCCCAAAACACGTCATAACTCGGAGTTCAACTCCAAAATAAGCCTCACCTCGTGGATTGATCAAGCTCAGCCCAAGCATACACCAAGTGGGCCCCGGAAGTGGATTTATGCATCAATTACTTACTCATGTAAACCCTAGGAGCTAGTTTATTATAAATAGAACATTTAACTATTGTATTAGATGTCTTTTGACCACGTTTCTTCTTTGGTCTCAGTTTTGTTTTATTCTTCATCTTAGGAGGCCATTGAGCACGTTTTAGGGGGCTGGCCATTCGGCCATGTCTAAACCTTTCACTTATGTATTTTCAACGGTGGAGTTTCTGCACACCATAGATTAAGGGTGTGGAGCTCTGCTGTACCTCAAGTTTCAATACAATTACTATTACTTTTTATTCAATTCTATCTTATTCTTATTCCAAGATATTCATTCGCACCCAAGAACATGATGAATGTGATTATTATGTGACACTCATCATCATTCTCACCTATGAACGCGCGTGATTGACAACCACTTCCGTTCTACATGCAACCGAGCTTAAATGTGTATCTCTTAGATTCCCCAACAGAATCTTCGTGGTATAAGCTAGATAGATGGTGGCATTCATGAGGATCCGGAAAGTCTCACCTTGTCTGTGGTATTCCGAGTAGGATCCTGGGAATCCGGAAAGTCTAACCTTGTCTGTGGTATTCCGAGTAGGATTCCGGTAATGAATGACTGTGACGTGCTTCAGACTTGCAAGTGCTGGGCGTTAGTGACAGACGCAAAAGAAACAAGGGATTCTATTCCAGCAGGAGCGGGAACCAACCAGTGATTAGCCGTGCTGTGACAGAGTGCGTGAGCGTAGTTTTCACTGCGAGGATGGGATGTAGCCTTCGGCCAGTGTGATGCCTCCAAACGATTAGCCATGCGAGTGACAGCGCAGAGGACCATTTTCCAGAGAGGATACAAAGTAGCCATCGTCGAACGGTGAATCCCTATACATAGCTTGCTATGGAAAGGAGTAAGAAGGATTGAGTTGAAGCAATGGGAAAGTAGGCGTTCTTGAGCCATACAGTATCTCCATTCGCTTATCTGAAATTCCTACCAATGAATCTGCATAAGTATTCTATCCCTTTTATTATTTCTTTTTTATTAGTAATTTTCGAAACCATAAACCAATTTAATCTGCCTAACTGAGATTTACAAGGTGACCATAGCTTGCTTCATACCAACAATCTCTGTGGGATCGACCCTTACTCACGTAAGGTTTATTACTTGGACGACCCAGTACACTTACTGGTTAGTTGAACAGAGTTGTGAATTCAAATAGAGCCAATTATTAAATTTCATACAAGTACAAAGACAATAGATCACAATTTCGTCCACCAGAAACCAGAGCATCAATCATGAACTTGGAGGTTCAGATGGGTTAATTAGCCGTAAAAGTTAATAAAATTGATTAGAGGACTACTAATAGCCTTCCTGGTAACATAATTCCAAATCCAAGAGAGGAGTACAAGGCTATCACCTTGATAAGTGGACAAGTGGCAAGTACAGAAGCACAAGTTACTGAGGAGCCAGTTGAAAAAGAAGCTCCAGAGCAGACTGAAGACACAGTAGTACACGCCCCTCCTAGGCGTACAGACAATCCTTTTCCAGTCACTCTTGACACACATCCAACATTACCTAAAGCTCCTGAATACAAGCCTAAGATGCCATATCCTCAGAGACCTCAAAAGGAGACCAAGGACAAGCAGTTTTCAAAGTTCTTAAAAGTTTTCAGAAAGTTACAAATTAATATTCCTTTTGTTGATGTTTTGGAGCAAATGCCTCTCTATGTCAAGTTCATGAAGGAGTTGTTGTCAAAGAAAAAACCTTTAAAGGGAGATATGACAGTGGTCTTGACTAAGGAAAGTAGTGCCATAATTCAGAATAACATGTCAAGGAAGATGCCAGATCCAAGGAGCTTTCAAATTTCTTGTACCATTGGGAGCACCATCTTTGAGAAGGCCCTATGTGATCTGGGTGCAAGCATAAATCTAATGCCCTTATCTGTGATGAAGAAATTGCAAATCCAAGAGGCACAACCCACAAGGATAGCATTACAAATGGCAGACAAATCTCTAAAGCCTGCATATGGATTAGTGGAGAATGTCTTGGTCAAAGTGGGTAAGTTTTTTCTCCCAGCAGACAAATCCAAGAGGCACAACCCACAAGGATAGCATTACAAATGGTAGACAAATCTCTAAAGTCTGCATATGGATTAGTGGAGAATGTCTTGGTCAAAGTGGGTAAGTTCTTCCTCCCAGCAGATTTTGTGATTCTTGACATAAGGGAGGATGAAAATGCCTCTATAATCCTATGAAGACCATTCCTAGCCACTGGGAGAGTTCTGATTGATGTGAAAAAAGGTGAATTAGTGCTTAGAGTGCATAATGAGCAACTGATCTTTCATGTCTTCAAAGATATACATTAGCAGGTGAAGAAGAGAGGTGCATGAAAACTGAGCTTATTGATCCAAACCTTCAAGAACCCCTTGATGATGCACCACAGGATCTGCAGTTCAAACCTTCTTTGGGGACAATCAAAAAAATTCCCTGACATCAAACCTAAGTTTGGTGTCGAGAATGCATCATCCACCAATGAGGAGGTTCTTAAAAAGAAGAAAGTACCATTGGATGGAGAAATAAAAAAATTCTCACTGAAGACTTCTCCTCAGAAATGAATGTGGTATTCACTGCATGCCCGATCCTGCCTCATACACTAAACAGAATCCTGTCTCTTGAGCATATATAGTTGATCCATGAGAGCACAGGAAAGAAGTTCACAGTGAGGGGTGAAGAGCTGAGGCGCTATGATCCTCCTCCTTAGAGGAGCTGACCGTTAAGCTAGTGACGGTAAAGAAGCGCTTGTTGGGAGGCAACTCGATGCTCTCGTATCCTTAAGTTTGAATTTTATCTTGATATTTTTATTTTTATTTCATTAATTTGTTTGAATTTCCATTGTTTTTCTTTTGTTTTATGTGAATTTTGATCATGCAAAATGATTAGAACAGAAACAGGTGCATAAAGACAGAATTTCGGACAACTTGGAGAAGCTAAGTTCGGATTAGGTGGTGCCTAACTTCACTTTCTCAAGTTAGACGCCACATCTAAGCCAATTTTAAGAAGAGCTTTCGAGAGGGGTGGCGCCCAGTCTTGCTTACATTGGTCCATTGCGCACTGGAGGTGTAGCGCCTAACTTGCCTCCATGAAATTAGGCGCCACATAAAGCGTTCTTGAAAGTTTGTCACTGTCTGGTCCGCGCCTAACTTTAAGTTTCTCAAATTAGGCGCCAGGCTTGCTTCACACTTCAAGTTAGACACCACTCGTTCTCAAGTTAGGCGTAGAAGACGATGTTATATTCGGAACACTCAGCGCCTAACTTCAATTCCACCAAGTGAGGCGCCATTTCTCTTTCTTTAACCAAAACAAATTAAAACTAAATCACCTATTCCTGAAACAAATCCCAAGTGATTCATTCCCCATACCCTGCCATATATATGATTCCCTTCCCCACATATATGATTCCCAACCCCACTAAAAACCCTTACCCCCACTTGTAACCCCCTCATCCCATACATATATATATATATATATATATATATATATATATATATATATATATATATATATTTATATTTTTTATCCTTTTATCATTCTCGACTTCTGTTGTATTAATATTTGTTTTTACTCCTCCATGCGTTTTTTGTGTCTCCTTTTTTTCAGTTTTTCTTTACTTGAGAACAAGCAAACTTTTAAATTTGATGTTGTCGCTTCGTGAAATCACTTAACACACATATCAAGACATCGAATGATAATAAAAGAGGATTAAACATAGTGAAATTAAAGCCAAAGAAGCATGTTTTCAATCATAGCACAAAACCAGGAAGGAAAACGTAAAACATGCGATTAGTATGAATAAGTGGGTAAAGAGTTGATAAAAAACCACTTAAATTAGCACAAGATAAATCATAAAATAGTGGTTTATCACTTCGCTTGTGACTTTTCTGTTTATTTCAATGGCACCAAAGGGAGGCGAATCATCTTCACGGAAGAGTATATCCTGAAGAATGAGACGGCCACTAGGACAATTGAGGTGGTCGAATTTTTTTCATTCTATATTTTCTTTCGTTCTTATTATGTTATATTCCTGTTTTCTGCTATTTTATTTAAATGTCTGCATGATCTTTAGTAATTCTGAGTCCTAGATTCTAATTTAATTCTGTAATTTTAAAATTTTAGTTATTTATCTTTTAATTGAAGAGATGTCTCATGTACCGCTCACTGAGCTTGAATCTAAAAAGAAAAAAAATAAGTAATGTATTGCATGAGAAATTGAGTTTAAATGTGGTGGTATCCGTGATTCGGAATGTATGATATGAAAAGTGCATATTTGAATTTGAATCAAAGGATATTGATGTATGAAGAACAAAAATTTAGAAAACTATTATAAATTCTGTGAAGTAAAACAAAAGCTTAATTTTTGAAGGAAAAAAAAAGAGCAAAAGAAATATAAAAGTAAGGTCTAAGTGAACTATTAGATATTTTTATCAAATAAAATTTATTTTTTATGGATATAATTTTAGTTTTAATTTTTTATGATTAATTTATGAGCGTCTAAATTATTTTTGGTTAAAAATGACTATGTATTCTATAAACTTCACCTTTTATTAGCGTCGATTGTTCAATAAATTATCCAAAAACGAGAAAGAAAAATAATCCATATATATATTACTCTTGTCATCATTGAAGCTGAACACAACCTATGAAAATCCATATATATTCAAAAGGTAAATAAAACCTAGCAAGAGAAAACAGTTACATAACTTAGCAACCTACTAGGGAAGCAGCAAATATTAATTAAATTTAGAATAAACCGAAACAATATAATAGTAGCTTTCAAATATATATACTACTATTGGTTTTGGCATCTACCTTTGTTTCAAGTGCGACCATAAGTGTCCACGTTCAAAATTTTGCATTTGGATTTATGCCTGCGCTGTGATGTTAACGGGGTATTAAATTATTATTATTAAATGTTTGATGCTTCTTTTCGGTTCTTGTTTCCACATTGCCAGAATCACACCAGATTTCAGAGGTACTTTATTCCTTCCATGTTCAATTTGCGTGTTTTGCAAAAGCATTATTTTAATGCGATGTTGTTTTAGATTCTAGTTAATCTCATATATATCTTATCTGAAGTTTAACTGTTTATTTGCTAGGTAGATAATAGGGATTACAAACAACATGAATAATAATTTACACTTTCAAGTTTAATAACTATATGAAATTCAACTTAATTACTCATCTCTATTTTCACTTTTATCTTTTATCTCTACTAAATTAAACTTTAATTTTATCTTTTTCAATACCGTCTCTCCCTGTATTGTCACCCACTATCATTGGTCATGAAACTTCTCTATGTCATCGACATTGTGTCTCTACAGTGGACCGTTGCTCCACCTATATGGTTTGACATTCCTGCCCAACGTCGCATCCACTACAAGATTTTTGTTTATTTGTAATAATTTTTTTTTTTATTTGTGGAGATTTATAATCCTCACCAAATAGTTTGTGAGGATTTCTAAAATCCCCAAAATTTGAGGTGCCATAAGATGTTTTGTGGGAGTTTTTAAAGGCCTCCACAATCAATTCAGTGGAGGTTTTCTATGTATTTAGTGGGGTTTTATATTGAACTTTTGTGACGATTTTAAATCACTTTTATGATAGTTTAAAACCCCACAAATTGTTTTTTAATTTAAAAAAAATAATTATTTTGTAAGACTTTTAAACCTTCACAATTCTGTAATTATTTATTTATTTTTAATTTCAAATCATTCATTAATCTCATCTCATTTACATACTTTTAAATTAAAAATTTATTTTTTAATATAAAAAATGGTAAACACACTCAAAGAGAATTTGTATCTTCGAGATAGACAGATATAATAATAATTTTTATTTTTCTATTTCATATTACAATTATAAAAAATATTTTTTTAAAAAAATTAACTATTTAAATTAATAACCAATATATTTATATATAAATACATATATTATTTAATTTATTTTTAATATTATATTTATATTGTAACATATATTTTATATTAATAACTAATTTTAATAGTTAATTTTAATATATACCTAATATGATTGTACAACTAAATATAATCAAAAAACAATTATTTATGTCTTTTTTTTATTCAAATTCGTAATCTTTTAAGTGAATATGGAAAGAATTATGAAAACTATAGCTTATTGGTATTTATGTCCCTATCTATGTCTTTTTTATCTTTAATTTTTTATTTCTATATTTTTAGTTCAAAAATATATCTAAAGGAAACCTTAACCTATCAAGTCTAACCCATTTCGTTTTGTGGCGACCAGACCTTTTCTTAATTCCAAAGAGTCAATTCACCAAATAAAAAGGAGTTTCGTGCGTTGTTTAAATCACTATTCAATCAATAATTGGATTAGAATTTGCAAGATCACTAAGAGACGCAGCTAGCATTTTAATTTATTCTCTGAGATAGATGCCTAACCTAAATATTCAAAATTCAAGGACTTAGAGTGAGATAGATGCCTGACCTAAATATTCAAATTTCAAGGACAAAAATTAGAGGCAAGTACATCGCAAAGGGTGTAGTTAAGATTAAAAACGCAAGCCAACAAGCAAATAAACATAAAGACTAGAAGCCTGGAATGGACTCTTTGATTCTTTCACAAATGGGAGAAATGGGCCTTTTCACTAAAATACTGTTCCACACCAAAGATGGTCAGCAACAATCAGAAGCTAAAAGCTCTTAAATCTACTTATGCGGATTCTATAATCATATCAAGAGTTCTAGACAGTCAAAAACCAAAAAGAATCATATCAAGTGAGTGCCGTGGATGGAACCTTCAAGTATTATGTGTACGAATGTATCGTAGATAAGTTTGTAATGTTTAAAATTGGATACCGTTTAATTCATTTGACAAAAAAAAAAACAAAAAAAAAAAAACAAAAAGTAAGTAAATGAAAATAAAATTTAAATTTTGTTAAAGTTTCCTTCCAGCACTACACAAGTACTTTGTTAGAGATTTTTCTCTCACTTGAGGAGCCTATATCTGCAGTAAAGTAATTGATTATGAGAAGGATATTTTTGGGGTTGTTATTTGCTCATCACTTGTTGGTCGCTCTTTTATTGTGTCTTTTTTTTTTATTTCCCTATTTCATGTCTAACTATAGTTATCCAAATCGAATCGGTAATCAAACAAGTTAAATTACTGGATTATTAGGTCACTAGTTTAATTGATAGATAAAAAATTAAATTAATTGGCTCAATCATAATTAAATAATTATATAAAACTTTATTACTATCTTCATAATAAGTGTGTTTTTATATTTTAATAATTTATAATTAGTTTATATTTATTATATTATTATTTTTATATCAAATATTTATGCATAATAAAAAATATAATTAATTTTAGAATGAGCGACAAAATTAAATTAAATTCATATAACCTATTTAATAAACTTATAATTTATACTACCTATAACTATATATATAATAATTACCACGTATAATCTCAAAGGAAAAAATAACCTAATGGCAAGGCATGTAGATCATGAGTAGATATTTTATACATTTTTTGACATCATTTTCATATAATTTTCAGTAATTTTGTTTTAGTTTTTATTGAGTTTTTATAGGTTTTAGTGTTAAATTCATATTTTTGGATTCTACTATGAGTTTTTGTCTTTTGGGGCAATTTCAGTTATTTTCTGGCTAAAATTGAGGAGATGGAGCAGAAGTCTGATTTAGAGATAGAGAAAGCACTATTGATGCTGTCCAAATTTGACCTGCCTACATTCAAAAGAGCTTTTCTGGAGCTACAGAAGTCCAAATGGAGTGCTCTAAACAGCTATGGAAAGCTGACTTCCTGAGCTTTGCATCAATATATAATAGTCAATACTTTGCTTCGGATTAGAAGGCTCAAAACTGGCGTTCAATGCCAGCTTCTTGCCCCCTTCCAAGCGTCCAGCGCCCAAAGAGCAGAGCCCAGCGTCCAAAGGCCCAGAGAGGACCCCTAACTGGCATTCCATGCCCAAGGAGCCTCATAGCACGTGGATCTCATCAAAGCTCATCCCAAACACTCACCAAATGGGTCCCATAAGTGGATTTTAGCACTTAATAGACTATTTTACCTTACTAGTCATTTGTTTAGTATTTAAGAGTTATTTTACACAATGTCTTTAGACCCCTTTTGGAGGAAACACATTATTTTTGTTTTTTCATTGTCTTTACTTCAGTATGAGTCTCTAAACCTCCTAGGTTGAGGGGAGGATCCCTGCTGAGTCCTATGAATTAATAAAAGTGCTACTGTTTCTCTTTGATTCGTGTTTGATTAATTCTAAGATGCATATTCATAATTCATCGTGGTGAATAGGATGATCTAACCAATTAGCTCTATTCATCACATTAAGATGAACGTGCCTGACAAACACGTGCGTCTACTTGGGTCAGAATGCATCTTTCACCGGACAAGGACGATCAATAGCTTGAATATACATCTCTTAGACGGCTAATCTACGACATCATTGGAGACTTCTCGAGACATCAGTTCAGCCGATTTCTGGGGAGATTATAGTCTCTGTGGTAGAGGCTAGAACTCAAAGATGCAGTATTCTCTGATCTGGAAGATCTGACCTTGTCTGTGGCGTTTTGAGTAGGATCATTAAGGAGAATAGCCTGCAGGAACTTCACCCTCAAGTAGAGATGGATCTACACTAAACCTGGGGTTCAGATCCGAAGGAGTATTGGCAGCGGCTGGTGCACGAAATTGCAATCACACTTTGCAATCCCGAACAACTAACCAGCAAGTGCACTAGGTCGTCCAAGTAATACCTTACGTGAGTAAGGGTCGATCCCACGGAGATTGTCGGCTTGAAGCAAGCTATGGTTATCTTGTAACTCTTAGTCAGGATATCAGAAATTATCAGGATTGATTGTGAAAAGCAAAAGAACATGTAATAAGTACTTGTTTTACAGTAATGGAGAATAGGTTGAGGTTTTGGAGATGCTCTGTCTTCTGAATCTCTGCTTTCCTACTGTCTTCTTCTTCAAGCACGCAAGGCTCCTTCCATGGCAAGCTGTATGCAAGGGTTTCACCGTTGTCAGTGGCTACCTTTCATCCTCTCAGTGGAAATGTTCAACGCACCCTGTCACGGCACGGCTATCCATCTGTCGGTTCTCAATCAGGCTGGAATAGAATCCAGTGATTCTTTTGCGTCTGTCACTAACGCCCAGCCCTCAGGAGTTTGAAGCTCGTCACAGTCATTCAATCATTGAATCCTACTCAGAATACCACAGACAAGGTTTAGACCTTCCGGATTCTCTTGAATGCCGCCATCAATTCTAGCTTATACCATGAAGATTCTGATTAAGGAATCCAAGAGATATCTACTCAATCTAAGGTAGAACGGAGGTGGTTGTCAGGCACGCGTTCATAGTTGAGAATATGATAAGTGTCACGGATCATCACATTCATCCGGGTTAAGAACAAGTGATATCTTAGAACGGAAGCAAGCATGATTGAATAAGAAACAGTAGTAATTGCATTAATCCATCAAGACACAGCAGAGCTCCTCACCCCCAACCATGGGGTTTAGAGACTCATGCCGTAGGAAGTACACAAAGAAATGTGTAAAGTGTCATGAGGTACAGATACAATGTCAAAAGATCTTATTAATAGTGAACTAGTAACCTAGGGTATACAGAAATGAGTAAATGACGTAAAAATCCACTTCTGGGTCCACTTAGTGTGTGCTTGGGTTGAGCATTGAAGCTTTCATGTGTAGAGACTTTTTCTGGAGTTAAACGCCAGCTTTCATGCCAGTTTGGGCGTTTAACTCCAATTTTTATGCCAGTTCCAGCGTTAAACGCTAGGAATTTTGAAGCTGATTTGCAACGCCAGTTTGGGCCATCAAATCTCGGGCAAAGTATGGACTATTATACATTGCTGAAAATCCCAGGATGTCTACTTTCCAACACCGTTGAGAGCGCGCCAATTGGGCTTCTGTAGCTCCAGAAAATCCACTTCGAGTGCAGGGAGGTCAGAATCCAACAGCATCTGCAGTCCTTTTCAGCCTCTGAATCAGATTTTTGCTCAGGACCCTCAATTTCAGCCAGAAAATACTTGAAATCACAGAAAAACACACAAACTCATAGTAAAGTCCAGAAAAGTAAATTTTAACTAAAAACTACTAAAAATATACTAAAAACTAATTAAATTATACTAAAAACATACTAAAAACAATGCCAAAAAGCGTACAAATTATCCGCTCATCACAACACCAAACTTAAATTGTTGCTTGTCCCCAAGCAACTGAAAATCAAAATAAGTTAAAAAGAAGAGAATATACTATAGACTCCAAAATATCAAGGAAACTTAACTCCAATTAGATGAGCGGGACTAGTAGCTTTTTCCTTCCGAACAGTTTTGGCATCTCACTTTATCCTTTGAAGCTCAGAATGATTGGCATCTATAGGAACTCAGAACTCAGATAGTGTTATTGATTCTCCTAGTTAAGTATAATGATTCTTGAACATAGCTATGTCATGAGTCTTGGCTGTGGCCCAAAGCACTCTGTCATCCAGTATTACCACCGGATACATACATGCCACAGACACATACTTGGGTGAACCTTTTCAGATTATGACCCAGCTTTGCTAGAGTCTCCGATTAGAGGTGTCCAGGGTTCTTAAGCACACTCTTTTTGCCTTGGATCACAACTTTATTTCTTTCTTTTTTTTTTCTTCTATTTCTTCTCTATTTTTTTTCATTTTTTTTTTGAATCACTGCTTTTTCTTACTTCAAGAATCAATTTGATGATTTTTCAGATCCTCAATAACAGTTCTCTTTTTCCCTCATTCTTTCAAGAGCCAACAATTTTAACATTCTCAAAACAACAAATTCAAAAGACATATGCACTGTTCAAGCATTCATTCGGAAAACAAAAAGTATTGTCACCACATCAAACTAATTCAGCTAGTTTCAAGGATAAATTCAAAATCCTATACTTCTTGTTCTTTTGTGATTAAAGCATTTTTTCATTTAAGAGAGGTGATGGATTCATAGGACATTCATAGCTTTAAGGCATAAACTTTAAATTTTATTAATTATGAATTAGGAACAAGACTCAAATATATATATAAGATAAGACTAGTAGGAATAGAAAACAAAAATTTAAATAGGCTCCTAATGATAGAGGTTATCACAGAGTTAGGACTCAACAACCTTGATTTTGAGAAGTGGATGCTCCCTCAAATTGAGGGGAGAACTTTTGGCGTTTCAGTTCTTGAAGCTCACGCCCCTGCTTCTCTTGTTCCTTCAGCAATTTGCAGAGCATGCAGTTCTGATTCTGCTGTTCTTCCTTAAGTTGCTCCATAGTTTCTTGCAACTTGGTGATAGATGCTTCTAGGCTGGTCCAGTAGTCAATTTTTGGGAATTCAGGGAGGAATTCCTGCGCCCTCCTCTTGATAGAGTTGTCTTGCATTTGTCCTTCCATTGACTTCTTGGTGATTGGATGTTCAATGGGTATGAACTCATCTACTCCCATCTTCACCCCAGCCTCTTTACAGAGCAAGGAGATTAAGCTTGGGTAGGCCAGTTTAGCTTCAGTGGAATTCTTATTTGCAATTGTGTAAATCTCACAAGCAATCAGATGAAGAACCTCCACTTCTTTTCCAAGCATAATGCAATGAATCATCACTGCTCTCTTGATAGTAACCTCAGAACGGTTGCTAGTGGGCAATATGGAACGCCCAATAAAGTCTAGCCAACCTCTTGCAATTGGTTTGAGGTCTCCCCTCTTGAGTTGGTTTGGGACACCCTTTGAATTGGTTATCCACTTAGTTCCAGGGAGGCATATGTCCTCTAGAACCTGATCCAACCCTTTATCTGCTCTCACCATTCTCCTATTAAAGGATTCAGGATCATCTTACAGTTGAGGCAATTTGAAGATTTCTCTTATTTTGTCCAGATGGAAGTAGATAACTTTCCCTCTGACCATGGTTCTGTAAGTATGGTAAGCAGTTCCAGTCATTCTCTGCTTATCTGTTAGCCACAGATTTGAGTAGAATTCTTGAACCATATTTCTTCCAACCTTTATCTCAGGATTGGTTAGAACTTCCCATCCTCTGTTTCGGATTTGCTCTTGGATCCCTGGATATTCATCTTCTTTCAGATCAAATTTAACTTCCGGGATCACTGACCTCAGACCCATTATTTTGTGATAATGGTCTTCATGTTCCTTGGTTGAGAACTTCTCTTGATTCCAAAGATTCTTTGGATTATTCTCTTTCTTTCCTCTTAAATTGGTTTGTTTTCCCTTAGGAGCCATGATCTTGATGAATTTTGACTTAGTGATCACGGAACAAGCACACCAAACTTAGAGGTTTGCTTGTCCTCAAGCAAAAGAAAGGAAAGAAGAGAGAGAAGAGAAGAGCAAATTCGAATGGTGTGGGGGATTAGGGAGGCCGAACGTGTATATATAAGGGGGGAAAGGAGAGATTTCGAAAATTTGGAAGGAGATTTGAGAAGATATGGAAAGAAATTGAGAGAAAGTTGAGTTTTTGAACAAGATTTGGGAAGGATTTGAAAGAGATTTGAAGAATGATTTTGATTTTTGAAGATTTGAAGATGAATGATGAAAGTTTGAAATGTGTTTGTGTAGAAAAGTATGGCTCAAAAAAAAGGAAAGTTTGAAAAAAAAATTTAATTAGAAAGCAAAATCTCTGTCCCCCACCTTTCTGGCGTTAAACGCCCAGAATGGTACCCATTCTGGCGTTTAACGCCGATTTGCTAGCCAATGTGGGCGTTTAACGCCCAGCCAGGTGCCCTGGCTGGCGTTAAACGCCAGAATTCCCTTTGTCACTGGGCGTTTTGTTAAACGCCCAGGATGCTGCACACCTGGCGTTAAATGCCCAGAATGGTGCCCATTCTGGCGTTTAACGCCCAAAATGCCCCTTACTGGCGTTTTTTCGCCAGTAAGCTCTTTTTCTCTGCTTTTTGCACTGAATCCTTCTGTAACTCTGTGAATTCCTTCAATTTTTATAATTTCCTCTGTAGAAATAAAACATATAACCTACTAATGACTGGGTTGCCTCCCAGCAAGCGCTTCTTTATTGTCTTTAGCTGGACCTTTACTGAGGATCATTCCAGCCTCAGTTTTGAGCATTCCTGGTGAAAATTTCTCTCAAGATAATGCTTGATCCTCTGTCCATTAACAATGAACTTTTTGTCAGAATCAATATCCTGAAGCTCAACATATCCATATGGTGACACTCCTGTAATCACATACGGACCCCTCCACCGGGATTTAAGTTTTTCTGGGAACAATCTGAGCCTAGAGTTGAAGAGCAGAACTTTTTGTCCTGGCTCAAAGACTCTGGATGACAACTTCTTGTCATGCCACTTCTTTGCCTTTTCCTTATAAATCTTTGCATTTTCAAAGGCACTGAGTCTAAATTCATCTAGCTCATTTAGCTGGAGTAATCTCTTTTCACCAGCTAACTTAGCATCCAGATTTAGGAATCTGGTTGCCCAGTAGGCTTTATGTTCCAGTTCCACGGGCAAATGACAGGCCTTGCCATACACAAGTTGGTATGGTGAGGTTCCTATTGGGGTCTTAAATACTGTTCTGTATGCCCACAGAGCATCATCCAAGCTCCTTGCCCAATCCTTTCTTCGGGCCATCACAGTCCGTTCTAGGATTCTTTTTAGCTCTCTGTTAGAGACTCCAGCTTGCCCATTTATCTGTGGATGATACGGGGTAGCCACTTTGTGGCTAATTCCATATCGGACCATAGCAGAGTACAGCTGTTTATTGCAGAAATGAGTGCCCCCATCACTGATTATGACTCTGGGAACACCAAATCTGTTGAAGATGTTTTTCTGGAGGAATTTCAGCACGGTCTTAGTATCATTAGTGGGTGTGGCAATTGCCTCTACCTACTTAGATACGTAGTCCACTGCCACCAGAATGTAAGTGTTTGAGTATGATGGTGGGAATGGACCCATAAAGTCAATTCCCCAAACATCAAACAACTCAATCTCTAATATCCCTTGTTGAGCCATGGCATATGCGTGAGGCAAGTTACCAGCTCTTTGGCAACTGTCACAGTTACGCACAAACTCTCGGGCATCTCTATAGAGAGTAGGCCAGTAGAAGCCACATTGGAGGACTTTAGTGGCTGTTCGCTCACTTCCAAAATGTCCTCCATACTGTGATCCATGGCAGTGCCATAGGATCCGTTGTGCTTCTTCTCTGGGTACACATCTGCGGATCATTCCGTCTGCACATCTCTTAAAGAGATATGGTTCATCCCATAGGTAGTACTTAGCATCTGAAATTAATTTCTTTCTTTGCATTCTGCTGTACTCCTGGGGTATGAACCTCACAGCTTTATAATTTACGATATCTGTAAACCATGGAGCTTCCTGAATGGCAAAGAGTTGCTCATCTGGGAAAGTCTCAGAGATCTCAGTAGAAGGGAGGGATGCCCCAGCTACTGGTTCTATTCGGGACAGATGATCAGCTACTTGGTTCTCTGTCCCTTTTCTGTCTCTTATTTCTATATCAAACTCTTGCAGAAGCAACACCCATCTTATAAGCTTGGGTTTTGAATCCTGCTTTGTGAGTAAGTATTTAAGAGCAGCATGGTCAGTGTACACAATCACTTTGGATCCCACTAGATAGGATCTAAACTTGTCAATGGCATAGACCACTGCAAGTAACTCTTTTTCTGTGGTTGTGTAATTCTTCTGTGCATCATTTAGAACACGGCTGGCATAATAAATGATGTGCAGAAGTTTGTTATGCCTCTGTCCCAACACTGCACCAATGGCATGGTCACTGGCATCACACATTAGTTCAAATGGCAATGTCCAGTCTGGTGCAGAGATGACTGGTGCTGTGACCAGCTTGGCTTTCAGGGTCTCAAATGCTTGCAGACACTGTGTATCAAACACAAATGGTGTGTCAGCAGCTAGCAGGTTGCTCAAAGGTTTTGCAATTTTCGAAAAATCCTTTATAAACCTTCTATAGAATCCTGCATGCCCCAGAAAGCTTCTGATTGCCTTAACATTGGCAGGTGGTGGTAATTTTTCAATTACCTCTACTTTTGCCTTATCCACCTCTATTCCCCTACTTGAAATTTTGTGTCCAAGGACAATTCCTTCAGTCACCATAAAGTGACATTTCTCCCAGTTTAAAACCAGGTTAGTCTCTTGGCACCTTTTCAGGACTAGTGCTAGGTGGTTAAGACAGGAGCTGAATGAGTCTCCATACACTGAGAAGTCATCCATGAAGACTTCCAGGAATTTCTCCACCATGTCAGAGAAGATGGATAGCATGCATCTCTGAAAGGTTGTAGGAGCATTACACAGACCAAAAGGCATCCTTCTGTAGACAAACACGCCAGAAGGGCAAGTAAATGCTGTTTTCTCTTGGTCCTGAGGATCTACTGCAATGTGGTTGTAACCTGAATAGCCATCCAAAAAGCAGTAATAATCATGACCAGCTAGTCTTTCCAGCATTTGGTCTATGAATGGTAAAGGAAAATGATCCTTTCTGGTGGCTGTATTGAGCCTTCTGTAGTCAATACACATACGCCACCCTGTGACTGTTCTTGTAGGAACCAGTTCATTTTTTTCATTATGAACCACTGTCATGCCTCCCTTTTTGGGGACAACTTGGACAGGGCTCACCCAGGGGCTATCAGAAATAGGATAAATAATCCCAGCCTCTAGTAATTTAGTGACCTCTTTCTGCACCACCTCCTTCATGGCTGGATTTAGCCTCCTTTGTGGTTGGACCACTGGTTTGGCATTATCCTCCAACAGGATCTTGTGCATGCATCTAGCTGGGCTAATGCCCTTAAGATCACTTATGGACCACCCAAGAGCTGTCTTGTGTGTCCTTAGCACTTGGATCAGTGCTTCCTCTTCCTGTGGATTTAAAGCAGAGCTTATAATCACTGGAAAAGTATCACCCTCTCCCAGAAATGCATACTTCAGGGATGGTGGTAGTGGTTTGAGTTCAGGTTTGGGAGGTTTAGCCTCCTCCTGAGGAATTTTCGAAAATTCCTTTGTTTTCTCTAGTTCTTCTTGATCAGATTGAGCATCCTTGAAGATGTCCTCAAGGTCTGATTCTAGGCTTCCAGTCATATTAATCTCTTCCACCAAAGAGTCAATAATGTCAGCGCCCATGCAGTCATTTGGTGTGTCTGGATGCTGCATAGCTTTTACAGCATTCAACTTGAACTCATCCTCATTGACTCTCAGGGTTACTTCCCCTTTTTGTACATCAATAAGAGTTCGTCCAGTTGCTAGGAAAGGTCTTCCTAGAATGAGAGTTGCACTCTTGTGCTCCTCCATTTCCAGCACCACAAAGTCAGTTGGAAATGTGAATGGCCCAACCTTGACAATCATGTCCTCTATTATGCCTGATGGATGTTTAATGGAGCCATCAGCAAGTTGGAGGCATATTCGGGTTGGTTTGACTTCTTCAGTCAACCCAAGCTTTCTGATAGTGGATGCAGGTATTAGATTAATACTTGCTCCAAGATCACATAGGGCTGTCTTGGTGCAAGCACCTTTTAATGTGCATGGTATCATAAAGCTTCCTGGATCTTGAAGCTTTTCTGGTAAGCTTTTCAGAATGACTGCACTGCATTCTTCAGTGAGAAATACTTTTTCAGTTTCTCTCCAATCCTTCTTATGACTTAAGATCTCTTTCATGAACTTAGCATAAGAAGGTATTTGCTCAAGTGCCTCTGCAAACGGAATCTTTATTTCAAGAGTCCTTAGATAGTCTGCAAAGCGGGCAAATTGCTTATCCTGCTCCGCTTGGCGGAGTTTCTGAGGATAAGGCATCTTGGCTTTATATTCTTCAACCTTAGTTGCTGCAGGCTTATTCCTTACAGAAGTGGTTGAAGAAGCCTTTTTAGAGGGATTATTGTCAGCACTCTCAGGTGTCTGGTTCCCCTTTTGCGTTTGAACGCCAGGATTGGGTGGAAAATGGGCGTTTAACGCCAACTTTTCCCCCTTTTCTGGCATTTGAACGCCAGAACTGGGCAGGGAATGGGCGTTTAACGCCAGCATTCCCTCCTTTTCTGGCGTTTGAACGCCAATAGCATTCCTCTCTGGGCTCTTACTGTCCTCAGAGGGATTTTGGATAGTGGTTTGGCTATCCTCTGTCAATTGTTCCTTATTTGGTTGTTTGCTCTTTTGAGTGGTGTTGTTCAATGTCTTCCTACTCCTCAATTGAACTGCTTGACATTCTTCTGTTATCTGTTTAGATATCTGCTATTTTACTTGATTCAACTGCAGTTCTATGTTCGTGTTAGCAACTCTAGTTTCATGGAGCATCTCTTTAAATTCTGCTAACTGTTCTGTCATTAGGTGTAATTGTTGATTAAGCTCAATCATCTGTTCTTGAGGATTAGGATGAGTGGCTACTGCCATGACTTCCTCTTTTGGAGAGAACTCATTGCTAGAATACAAATATTGGTTTCTAGCAACAGTGTCTATAAGCTCTTGAGCCTCTTCAATCGTCTTCCTCATGTGTATAGATCCACCAGCTGAGTGGTCTAAAGACATCTGAGCTTTCTCTGTAAGCCCATAGTAGAAGATGTCTAACTGTATCCACTCTGAAAATATTTCAGAGGGGCATTTTCTTAGCATACCTCTATACCTCTCCCAGGCATTATAAAGGGATTCATTATCCTCTTTGGAGGGTAAAAGTGATTCAGGAATTTGTCTGATAACTGTTTCCATGTCTTTATGCTTGCTGTAGGTTGGTTATTCAACCACCTCTTAGCTTGATCTTTTACAGCAAATGGAAACAGTAATAGTCTGTAGACATCCTGATCCACCTCTTTATCACGTACTGTGTCAGCAATTTGTAAGAACTGTGCCAGAAACTCAGTAGGCTCTTCCTGTGGAAGACCGGAATACTGGCAATTTTGCTGCACTATGATAATGAGTTGAGGATTTAGCTCAAAGCTGCTTGCTTTGATGGTGGGTGTACAGATGCTACTCCCATATGCAGCTGTAATGGAGTTAGCATATGACCCCAGAGTCCTTCTGGACTGCTCAATTCCACTTAGGTCCATGATGGATAAAGGGAAATGATATGGATTACAAGTAGATAAAAATATATATATATATATATATTTTTTTTTTGAATTAACCGAAAAATATAATAAAAACAAAAGGAAAATAGAATAATAAAAAAATTCGAAAATTAAAAGAAAATAAGATCAAAGCAAATTGAAAACTGAATCAATTAGTTAATTAAAAAGATTTTGAGATTAGCAATTAGAAAGATATGATTGAAAAATTTTTATGAAAAAGATTTGATTTTTGAAAAGAGGAAAGAGAAAAACAACAAAATGACACCAAACTTAAAATTTTTAGAAAATCAAACACTAATTTTCGAAAATTTTTAAGGGAAAAACACAAAGAGGACACCAAACTTAGAATTTTTATGGATCAAAAAGGGACTAAGGACATGCAAAATCGAAAATTAAAGAAAAGCAAAAGCATGCAATTGACACCAAACTTAAAATATGAAACTAGACTCAACTAAAAGACTCTAAACCAACAAAAATAAAACAGTCCTAATCTAAGCAACAAGATAAGCCGTCAGTTGTCCAAACTCGAACAATCCCGGCAACGGCGCCAAAAACTTGGTGCACCAAATTGCAATCACACTTTGCAATCCCGCACAACTAACCAGCAAGTGCACTGGGTCGTCCAAGTAATACCTTACGTGAGTAAGGGTCGATCCTACGGAGATTGTCGGCTTGAAGCAAGCTATGGTTATCTTGTAACTCTTGGTCAGGATATCAGAAATTATCAGGATTGATTGTGAAAAGCAAAAGAACATGTAATAAGTACTTGTTTTGCAGTAATGGAGAATAGGTTGAGGTTTTGGAGATGCTCTGTCTTCTGAATCTCTGCTTTTCTACTGTCTTCTTCTTCAAGCACGCAAGGCTCCTTCCATGGCAAGCTGTATGCAAGGGTTTCACCGTTGTCAGTGGCTACCTCCCATCCTCTCAGTGGAAATGTTCAACGCACCCTGTCACGGCACGACTATCCATCTGTCGGTTCTCAATCAGGCTGGAATAGAATCCAGTGATTCTTTTGCGTCTGTCACTAACGCCCAGCCCTCAGGAGTTTGAAGCTCGTCACAGTCATTCAATCATTGAATCCTACTCAGAATACCACAGACAAGGTTTAGACCTTCCGGATTCTCTTGAATGCCGCCATCAATTCTAGCTTATACCACGAAGATTCTGATTAAGGAATCCAAGAGATATCTACTCAATCTAAGGTAGAACGGAGGTGGTTGTCAGGCACGCGTTCATAGTTGAGAATATGATGAGTGTCACGGATCATCACATTCATCCGGGTTAAGAACAAGTGATATCTTAGAACGGAAGCAAGCATGATTGAATAAGAAACAGTAGTAATTGCATTAATCCATCAAGACACAGCAGAGCTCCTCACCCCCAACCATGGGGTTTAGAGACTCATGCCGTAGGAAGTACACAAAGAAACGTGTAAAGTGTCATGAGGTACAGATACAATGTCAAAAGATCCTATTAATAGTGAACTAGTAACCTAGGGTATACAGAAATGAGTAAATGACGTAAAAATCCACTTCTGGGTCCACTTAGTGTGTGCTTGGGCTGAGCATTGAAGCTTTCATGTGTAGAGACTTTTTCTGGAGTTAAACGCCAGCTTTCATGCCAGTTTGGGCGTTTAACTCCAATTTTTATGCCAGTTCCAGCGTTAAACGCTGGGAATTTTGAAGCTGATTTGCAACGCCAGTTTGGGCCATCAAATCTCGGGCAAAGTATGAACTATTATACATTTCTGGAAAGCCCAGGATGTCTACTTTCCAACACCGTTGAGAGCGCGCCAATTGGGCTTCTGTAGCTCCAGAAAATCTACTTCGAGTGCAGGGAGGTCAGAATCCAACAGCATCTGCAGTCCTTTTCAGCCTCTGAATCAGATTTTTGCTCAGGACCCTCAATTTCAGCCAGAAAATACCTGAAATCATAGAAAAACACACAAACTCATAGTAAAGTCCAGAAAAGTGAATTTTAACTAAAAACTACTAAAAATATACTAAAAACTAATTAAATTATACTAAAAACATACTAAAAACAATGCCAAAAAGCGTACAAATTATCCGCTCATCAGCAGCCCAAACCAGTGTCAATCATATACAACCTGCCATTAAAGAAATCACTCAAAAGCAAGGAGAGCAGTAGTACCAGAGTTAATTCAGAAAGGCAAAGCAACTCCAACTCTCAACTCTATTTCCAGCATATAATTCCTATTATTTAATCCAATTGGTTTTACCCCTTTCAATATTTATGACATTTAATCAATCAACATACAATCAACAAACTTCTAATTTTGCTTGACTAAGATCTGCAAGACAATCATAGCTTGCTTCAAGCCACAATCCTCGTGGGATCGACCCTGACTCGCTCAGGTATTACTTGGACGACCCAGTGATGAGGAAAAATAATTCCACACAAACTCACTGCCAAGTATACCGGGTAGCATCAGGTAGTAATAACTCACGGGAGTGAGGTCGATCCCACATGGATTGATGGATTGAGCAACTTTAGTATGGTGATGAATTTTGTTAAGCAAATATTTGAAGATTTGGGTGAAATTCGACTAACCAAAGTGAAATTGAAAGGAAAATAAAATGCAGAAAGTAAATTAGCAGAATCTTAAATTGCTGAAGGAGTAAATTGCAGAAACTTAAAGTGCAAGAAATTAAAAGAGCTGAAACTTAAATTGCAAGAAAGGTAAATAACTGAAACTTAAAGTGCAAGTAATTTAAATAACGAAAGAGAACTGGAATAAATTGCATGAAAAATAAAAGGATTTGGGTAATGGGAATCAAAAGAGAACTGAAAAATATAAAGTGCAGTAAACTAAAGAACTCTCAAATAATAGAATTCAAATAAGGACTTCAGTACCAAAACAGAAAAGTGAAATTGCAAAAGAATTAAAACATAATGAAAACTTAGATCAACTTTAAAATCCTAAAAGAGAAATTGACAATTGTAGAAGAATAACGAAAACAGAAAGAAAATTTAGTTCTCAATTTCTCTCTTAACAAAACAGAAAAGAAGAAATTGCAGAAGAAAGAAAAACAGAAAGTAAGCTATGATCAGATCTCTGACTCCTAAAACTATCCAAGGAAAAATAAAAGAAAACTGCACGATGAAGGAATTCAGAAGAATTCTTCATTCCGAAGTCCAAGCTCCAAAAACAGAAAGTAAAAGTTGCAGAAGAGAGAAAACAAAACAGAAAATGAAAACTCAGATCTGATCTCAATTCTAAAATTCTAAAAAGAAATTAAAAGAGAGCTCTCCATGATATCAAATTTGCTCCTATTTATACACTTTCTATTTCAGTCCTCAAGCACTTGGAGTGGGCTTTTTGACTTGCGGAGAAATGGATTAAAATGGCACTTGGTTACTGCTTCCAGGGGAATGTTGCGTTCTCAAAATGGGCGCAGCGTTCATTCATCCACACGTGTGCGTCCCTTGCGCGCGCGCATCCCTTTGCGATTTTGCTCATTAACGCTTACGCGTCACTTACGTGTGCGTCACTATCAGTCTTCAGCTCCCACCATGCTCGCGCGCCCCTTTCACGCGTATGCGTCTTCAATAGCGTTCTCTTATTGAGCGCTACGTTGGCTTAGTGAGCACTGCCCACGTGTGCGCGTCCTCTGCGTGTGCACGTGGGTAGTAAAATCTCAATTCCAGGCGTCAGCGCCAGTCACGCGTGCGCGTGCTTTGTCCTAGGTACTCCATCGACCCGTGCGCGTCATGCACGCATGCGCGTCGATTGTAGAACTTTCCCTCGAAATTTCAATCTCTCCGAAAATGCTGAATAAATGAATGAAGCGTTCTCTTTGAAAACGAGCACGAACCACTACCACACGTACGCGTCATGCATGCGTATGCGTAGGTCTTCAATAATTGCCCCTAATGCGTAGGTGTCCTGTACGCGTGCGTGTCACAATTGAGCGTGGCGTTCTTTCTTTGAACGGAACGTTACTCTAGAGTTCTTTTCCTTTTCTTCACTTTCTAACCTAAATTCAATCAAACAAGAAATCAAAGTCTCACCAAAATCATAAGTAATTATATCGTTTATAATAATTACTTAATTCTTGCATAAATCTCATGATTTTGTATAAAATTAATGATGTTTGATTAAATAAAGATAAACATGAAATTCCACTCCAATCACTTACTTATTGTGCAAGAAAGTGCATAAAACTTAACAATAGCAAGGAAAAATGTTAGTAAAACTAGCATAAGATGACTTGTCATCACAACACCAAACTTAAACCTTGCTTGTCCCCAAGAAAGCATTAAAACATGAGAATGAATGAAAGAAAACAGAGAAGCATATGACCTTATTTAGCAGATAATTGAATTTGGTTCATGGGGTTTTATGCAAACAAAATGCAGCTCAATTCTTATCAGCTTCCAATTGTGAAATGTCTCTTTGAGGATTAACTAGAGTTGCTGCTATAATGCCTTGTTCTTTTGTTGATCCCTGTTAGATTTTTCCTTCTTTCTTTTGCTTCAGAAACTTATTTCTTAATGGTAGCTCAGTGTCAAGTGTTGCAGCAGCCTTTTGGCTTAATTTTTCTCAACACTTTTTTAGTACAAACACTTGGCTCACACTTCTTCTTAGGAACATTGATGCCCGGCACCTCTTCGGGTTACTAAATGCCTTGTAACTAGGTTTCTCTTGATAATGGACTTTCGGTTGATAATCCCGGATTAATCAACCCAAGTTACCAAGTTTTAAAATACTCCTTAGAACCTAATTGTCTAAGTAGATCCTAGTACAAAAAGCACCACAGGCATATGTCCTAAGGTTCAAGCTATTGGTGTCTAGCCGTGTTATTTGTTTCTTTTCATTTTTTTTCTTGCCAATTCTTGGCTTTTCTTTCTTCTAACTTCTTCTTTTTCCAGGGATACTTATTAATTGAAGGCTTTACAACAGCAACTAAGTCTATACTTGAAAGATGTATTCCATCTTGCAGCTTTTATTATTGAGCTCACCAACTAATCAAGCAATTACCACTACTGAACTCTATTCTTATTCCTGGACACTTACTTTCTAATTTGCTCATCTTATCTTATTGATGCAGAAGGGTACAAGACATATATTCAAGTCGATGAAAATGAGACAATCATTTAAACTAGCACAATTAGTAGACATCAAAATTTGCGCTTGAATTAAGCATCAAGGTAAACAACAGCTTCTCACTCAGAACATTTCAAAGCAAAGTGAATTTTGTGACAATACAACGTTTCAGGAGTGTCTTCCAGCTTTCCTTTTGTCATCATCATCTATTACTTTTTCATTTCTCTTGGTGATGACGTATAATTCATTCAAGAGACTGAATGTCTTTTCTGCACAATTATTGGAAGTTGCTTGTTTTCCAAGCACTTAGGCAGATGGTTAGCATGCATGAATTATTGTAGGTCCTTGAACTTACTTTGGTGAGGAAACACCAAACTTAGTCCCTTGCTACTGTATATGATGCATCAGTTACATGAAACCTTGTGCTTTTGAAGGAAATAAATCAGATGCTAGAAATTAAGCAGGTGTTGAGTAGTTTTTTTAATTGTTTGGAGCTAGTGATAGATCTTGCAGAATAGTGTAATGAGTTCTTAAGGAGACTTTTGGTGGAACACCAAACTTAGAGTCATACATTCACTCTTGAGTTGTTTTGGTATGCAACACCGAACTTATCTCCTTTCAATACAGATAAATCTACTCCACCTTTTATTGAAATAGCTATGGAAAGAACTACCTCAGGTTGGGTTGCCTCCCAACAAGCGCTTCTTTATCGTCATTAGCTTGACGTTCTTCATCCTCGTTCATCCCAGCTCATGAATGCTTTTTTCTTTGTCCCAATGGCCTCCTAAGTAATGCTTTGCCCTGTGACCATTTGCTGTGAAAATGTCCTTTGTTGCTTCATCCAGAAGTTCAAGGCTTCCATAAGGAAGAACCTTTGTCACCAAGTATGGACCAGTCCATTTGGACTTGAGTTTTCTAGGGAAAACTTTGAGCCTGGAGTTATACAAGAGTACTTGCTATCCTGGTTTGAACTCATTGATGATTGAATTTTTGATGGTATAGAATTTTACAAATGAATTCTCGTTGCAAGTATAGTTTCTAAACCAACAATAATCCTTTCATACAAAAGATTGTTTGTCACAAGTAACAAACCCCTAATTTTATAAACCGAAGTATTCAAACCTCGGGTCATTCTCCCTAGGAATTACAATAAAGTGTCTTGTTATTGGTTATGAGTTATTTTGGGGTTTTGGATAAGAAGCATGAAAAGTAAATGGCAATGAAAATAAACTAACAACTATAAAAGGCTCTTGGCAAGGTATGAAAACTACAAGTCCTATCCTAGTTATCCTTCTCAATTGTGATGAGAATTGTTCATTGCTACCACTTAGTTAACCCTTACTAAATAAAGGAAAGTCAAGTGGATGAATTGACTTGAGCCACAAGTCCTAGCCAACTCCCAAGGAAAGACTAGCTTTAGTGCACTCCAAACCAATTAGCAATCTCTCCAATTATCAATCAACAAAGGAATTAGATAACTCAAGTGTCACTAATTACTCTACCTAGGCCAAGAGGAACAAAATCTACACTAAAACTAAAAGAGACATTTCAACAAACACATAAAGTGTAATAGAAGTAAACATTATTAAATGCAAGAATTAAAGGAATCTACAACTACAAAAATAAGAGATCAATAATAGAAAAGCAAAGAAGACACATTTAGTATGAATTACCTCTTATTGAATTGGAAGAATGTAGAAGGAACAATACTAGATCTACAACAAAATATAAAAACAACATAAAGGAAATTACAACAAAAGAGTAGAAGAAGATGAATGTAGCAACAAAGAATTGAGAGGTAGAAGTAGAAGAAAGCAAAGATTAAAACCTAGATCTAAGAACTAAACATAATCCTAATGCTAATTCTAGAGAGAAGTGAGAGCTTCTCTCTCTAGAAACTACTTCTAACTAATCCTCATGAGTGGAAATGAAATAATGATTAAAAGTATGTAAAGTATGTTGATTCCCCCTTCAATCCTTGGCTTAAATAGCATCAGAAATGAGTTGGATTGGGCCCACAAGGCTTCTAAAATCGCTGGCCACGTGTTGCATTAAGTGGGTCATGTACCACCATCGGTGCGTCCGCGTACCGTGCGCGTGCGCGATGCAACTATGGCAAATCTTATATCATTTCGAAGCTCCGAATGTTAGCTTTCCAACCCAACTGGAACCGCATCATTTGGACCTCTGTAACTCAAGTTATGGGCATTTAAGTGCGAAGAGGTCGACTTGACAGCTTTCCGGTTCTTTCATTTCTTCATGAGTTCTCCAACTTTTCATGCTTTCTTTCTTCATTCCCTTGATCCAATCTTTGCCTCCTAAACCTTAAATCACTTAACAAACATATCAAGGCATCTAATGGAATCAAGGTGAATTAAATTTATTTATTTTAAGACCTAAAAAATATGTTTTCACTCTTAAGCACAATTAAAGGAGAATATACAAAACCATGCTATTTCATTGCATAAATGTGGGTAAAGGGTTATAAAATCCCCTAAATCAAGCATAAGATAAGCCCTACAAATGGGGTTTATCACTCCTTCTTTGAGATCATTTTGTCATGCCATCTCTTAGCCTTTTCCTTGTATATCTTAGCATTTTCATAGGCTTCCAGTCTAAACTCATCCAACTCATTTAGTTGCAGTAGCCTCTTCTCTCCTACTGCTTGAGAATCAAGGTTGAGGAGTTTAGTGGCCTAGAAGGCTTTATGCTCAAGCTCTACAGGGAGGTGATAGGACTTACCATATAATAACTGAAAAGGGGACTTTCCAATAGGAGTTTTAAAGGCTGTCCTATATGCCCAGAGAGCATCTTCTAATTTTCTGGCCCAATCCTTTCTTGTGTTCCCCACTGTTTTCTCCAAAATCCTCTTCAACTCCCTATTTGCAAGCTCTGCTTGGCCATTGGTCTGTGGATGATATGGTGTGGCTACTTTGTGCATCACTCCGTATTTGTGAAGTAGTTTCTCCATTTGTTTGTTACAAAAATGGCTACCACCATCACTGACAAGACCCTTAGGCACTCCATATCTAGTAAAAATGTGCTTCTTAAGGAATTGCAGGACAATTTGTGCATCACATGTGATTGTTGCTATGGCTTCCACCCACTTTGAGACATACTCTACTGCCACAAGTATGTATTTAAAGGAGCATGAAGGTGGAAAAGGGCCCATAAAGTCTATGCCCTAAAGATCAAAGAGTTCTACCTCCAGGATGTAGTTTTGAAGTATCTCATTCCTTCTTGTCAATCCTCCAGCTCTCTGGCACTCATTGCAAATATGAATGAACTCCCTGGCATCCTTGAATATGGTTGGCCAATAAAATCTACTTTGGAGTACCTTGGCAGCCGTCCTTTCTGGTCCAAAGTAACCACCATAGGCTGAATTATGGCAGTGCCACAGTATATCTTTTATTTCATTCTCAGGAACACATTTCCTAATCATCCTATCTGGACACTGATAAACCCCATTGTGATGGTTTATCTTGTATTGATTTTAAGAGATTTTAATACCTTTTACCCACATTTATTCAATGAAATAGCATGGTTTTGTGATTGTCTCCTTATTTGTGCTTAGATGTGAAAACATGCTTTTAGACCCTTAATTTGATGGTTTTTATTCACCTTTGATTCCATAAGATGCCTTGATATATTTGCTAGTGATTTCAGATTGAAAAGGCTAGGAATGGATCAAAGGAGTAAAGAGGAAAGCATGCAAAGTGGAGAAATCATGAAAAGTCAAAGACGTTGAACTCGCCCATGGACGCGCACGCGCACCTGGCGCTTGCGCGCACCTTGCGAATTACCCCATGGACGCGTACGCGTGCTGTGCGCGTACGCGTCGGTGTTAGTTTATGATTTTTTAATGAAAACGTGGCCAACGAATTCTCAAGGGTTGTGGGGCCCAATCTCAACCAACTTTGGCGCCTAAACTGCTATTTAAAGCCAAGGATTGAAGAGCAAAGGGGATTCGAATCATTCATACTCATTAGGATTAGTTTAGAAGTAGTTTCTAGAGAGAGAAGCTCTCTCTTCTCTCTAGGATTAGGATTAGGTTTAGTTCTTAGATCTAGGTTTTCATTCATTCTTTCTTTTACTTCTACATTTCAATTCCTTGTAGTTACATTCATTCTTCTTCCACTCTTTTGTTGTAATCCCTTTTATGTTGTTCTTGTATTTTGTTGTAGATCTAGTATTGTTCCTTCTATTTTCTTCCAATTCAATAAAGGTAATTCAATAATACTTGTGTTTCTTTTAATTGTTATTGTTAATTCTTTTCAATAATTGTTGTTAGATTTCATTCTTGTTGCTTTTCTTTTGTGCCTTCCAAGTGTTTAATGAAATTCTTGGTTGGATATTAGTATAGATTTTGTTCTTCTTGGCCTAGGTAGAGTAATTAGTGACTCTTGAGTTATCTAATTCCTTTGTTGATTGATGAGTTATCTAATTTCTTTGTTGATTGATGATTAGAAGTTGCTAATTGATTTGAATGCCTCTAACGCTAGTCTCTCCTTTAGGAGTTGATTAGGACTTGAGGAATCAAATTGATTCATCCACTTGACTTTCCTCCATGGTTAGAGGTTAATTAAGTGGGAGTAATGAACAATTCTCATCACAATTGAGGAGGATAACTAGGATAGGAATTCTAGTTCTCATATCTTGCCAAGAGCTTTGTTAGTTGTTAGTTTATTTTCTTTGCCATTTATATTTCTTGTCTAAAATCCTAAAAAACCCCCAAAATAACTCACAACCAATAACAAGACACTTTATTGTAATTCCTAGGGAGAACGACCCGAGGTTCAATACTTCGGTTTATAAATTTAGGGGTTTGTTTTAGTGACAAACAACTTTTTGTATGAAAGGATTATTGCTTGGTTTGGAAACTATACTTCGACGAGATTTTATTTGAGAAATTCTAAACCATCAAAAATCCAATCATCAAAATGGCGCTGTTGGCGGGGATCAAAATGGTGTTATGCTATTGGTTATTGTAAATATGTGAATATTGTGAATAGCTTGATTTTTGGATTGGTTATTAGTTTTTGCTAGTCTTAGTATTTTGTTTCATTATTGCTTATTAGTTTTTGTTTCTTATTTTTTTCTTGCTACCATGAATTCTCACTTTGGCTATGAGTGTGATTACAACTATGTTGTAGGTGATGAGAACTATAATGAGAATGTGTATCAAGGATGGGATAACCAAAGGTGGGAGGAGCCATATGCATATGATCAATCCTCTTGGCAACAACCTCCACCAATGCACTATGAAGAAGAGCCATTCTATGATGCATATCAATCCAATGGCTATGGTGAATCCACTTGTGACTTTCAAGAACCACCACCATATGCCTATGATCCATACCCTCAACATGACCCTCAACCATACTCACAAGCCTCTTCTCACCAACCACCTTCATATGACCCTAATCCATATTCATCACACCAACCAACTTTTGAGCCATATGAGCCATATATGGAACCACCACAATACCAACCCTTTCAAGAGCCAACTCCATACCATGACCAAGATGAACCACCTCCATTAAATGAAAATTTTCAACCACAAGATGAATTCTACCTTCCACCACAACCTCCCATGGAAGAATATTCATGTCCATTGATCCAAGAGTAATATGATCCTAATCATGATATCCAAGCGGAACAAGAATCAAGGGATCGTCTCAAGGAAGCATGGGATCAATTTCAAGCAACCATGGAGCATGTTGTGCAACAAGTGGAAAAAGTGGAGAATGTTGAACCACCACATCCTAATTATGATGAACCACCTTCCTATTATGAATCCTTCCCCCAAAATGATGAACCCTTCCATCCACCCCAACCTCTAATGGATGAAATCCTTGGTGTTCTTCTTCAAGGACAAGAAGAGATGACAAGGGATGTGCAACAATTCATGACCGCCTTGGATGAGGTGGTAAACCGGCTAACATCCCAACTTTTGGACACTCAAGGAACTCCCATGGCTACATGTGGAGAATCTAAAGAAGAGCATAGCATGAAGGAGAGATTAGAAACTCCGGTGAAAAAGGAGGAAGACTACTTTATGTTAGAACAATTGGAGGAACCTATGACCATTGAAGAAGAGGAAGAAGTGGTTGAAGATTTTGGAGATGCGGAACCCCCATGGGAACCTAGAGTTATAGAAAACTCCTCCAAGAAGATTGAAGCTGATGTTGAGGAGGAGTGTGCACAACCTCCAAGGCATATCCCATATGAAGACTTGGAAGGAGTGGAGCAAGAATTGAGTTCCATTGGTGATGAAGATCAAGCATCAAATCCTAGTGGTGAAGAATCCTTTGAAATTGAAGAACCTTCTCCCGATGAAGAAGAGAGCGATGTGGAGGTAGACTTCTCTCAACCTTCCATTTATGATTTGAGTGATGGAGAAGAGTTAGATGAAATTGATGAACAAAGGATTGAATTTGAAAAATCTTGTGAAGAGGTGGAAGTCCTTAGAAAAAGAAGGACGGGAGTTGAGTACGCTTTGTCAAGATCTTTGGAAGCTTCTTTGCCTAGGTTATCATATATTCCTTCACTTGAGTGGGTAAAACTCATTTCTATTAGCTTTATTGTCCCACTTGAGTATGGGTTGCTTGAAACGAATGGTCAACTTAGGATAATTTGTGGGATAAAGCGTAAGAGAAGAACGTTTAGTGGATGGCGTTGCAAATCAAGGCTCATTTTGGTTGATACTTCAAAGCTTAGATGCAAGGGTTGGACTAGTGCTCACTTGAATGGGTCTAAAAGGAGAGTTTGGTATCACCTTGAGAATTCATCTTGCTTACCACACGGATGGATTAATAATGATGATCAACTTCAAGACGGGTGTGAAAATAAAGTGTGGGATCCCGGATTAGAGAAAGAGGACCAACTTTGGGAGCCCCAAGCTTGTGAAGAACTCCATCAACACTTGGCTCAACCCATAGGAAATCTTGGGGCACAATGGAGAACCAAGCATTAGTGGGAGTTCCAAGATGAATACAAGCACAAGCCACCTTGAGAGGAGCTCCCCATAAGTCCAACTTAAGGACAATAAACAAAAGTGCTAGGTAGGAGACAACCCACCATGGTAATATCTTTTCATTTTCTCTTTTGTACATATTGGTAGAATTAGGTTAATTTCATGTTTTGATTAGTTTGTTGAGTACATTTGATAGTTTAGTAGGTTGAACAAGGTTTTATGGTATTTTGGTAGCTGTTTGGAGCTTTAGAATGCTTGGATTGGTGCAAAAACATAGCAAAAAATTTTTGAAAAATAGAGCACCATCCACGCGTACGTGCACTGCGTGTGTACGCGTGCATCAAGCGTTTTTGACCATCCACGCGCGTGCGCCATGCGTGCGTACGCGTGGATTGAGAAGTTTCACCTTCCATACATTTTCCAGAGAGTTGTGCTTGCGCCGCGCCAACGTTGTGCCTCTGGCACAGCCCCACTCGCGCGCACGCGCACATGACGCATACGCGCCACTCTCGAAATAAGCCATCGACGTGCGCGCGCCATGCGTGCGTACGCGTGGATGCCCTTTCTTCCATCTACTTCTTTTCTTCTCCTCTTTCCATTTCTTTCCTTCCCCTTTCTTCTTCCCTTCTTCTACCCCTCATCTAATACTTCCAAACACCATTGATAACCATTTATTTTAGTTAGTTAAGTAGTTAGTTGGGTAGTTAATTAGTTAGTTTTAGTTTAGTTTTCATTTTATTTTTTTCTCTTTCCATTATAAGTGTTGGATTATGGGTTTTGCTTACCATATGTTGCTGCTTATTAATAATTGAATGCTATCTTAGCATAATTGTTTAAATATTCTTTGTTGGATTCTATCGTTGAGGTTATATTTTGCTACTTGGTTTTGAGTTTTTCATTCTTACCTTTTGAAAAATACCAAGTGATGAGAATTGCCTTCGAGCTTGTAACTCTTCTTGAATTACATGATTTGGCCACCATGTGGTTTGAACCTTATTCTGTGATTAGGCAACCTCTTGATGGATGATGTTGTGCATTTACCTTAATGCCTTATGTTATGATCATATGCATCCATAAGCTTTAGTTTGAATGCTTTCATGCTTCTTTAATGCTTGTTTCACCTTACAAGTTTACTTAAAGCATCTCAAGCACACTAGGATATGTGAAGTGCATGCTTCTTTTGTGACATAACTTTTATGCTAATGTGTTTTCTAAACCGCGGAATTTAGAATTCACACACTTATTTGTCATTAATGTCACACTAATTCACTCACTCAATTATAGTGATTTACCTCATTCCAACAATGTATGCTTCTTGCTTTTATATTGTCTCATATTATGGTGTTATATTTTTGTTTCTCATGAATGATGCACCATGAGCAATAGCGGAAGTGGAAGAAAGAACACGCAGCACTGGTTGACCTACTAGCTGAAGGTAGCAATCCGGAGATTCGCCGTACCCCCTTGCTCATCTTTGAATGCACCGAGGACAGTGCAAACTTTTAAGTGTGGGGATGTCGTCCGACCGTTCGGCAATTTTGGGTGACAAACTTCTAATCCAACACTTTTGCATTTTATTTTAGATTTCTAGGATTTTTACTTGCATTTTCTTAATTTTGCATATATACGTAATAAGCTTAGTCAAAATAATAAAATTTTTTGAGAAAATTATCTATAGGGCACCAATTAATTTGAGTGAAAACTTTTCATAAAACTTGCTTGAATTATATATATTGTGGATCATGTTTTGAGCTAAGAACACAAGCAAGTGAGATTTGAGCCTATGGTGTGGTTACATCTTATAACCACTTATTTTTCCTTCTTGTGTGCATTATTCTCTTTCAATGATTGTAATCTTTGATTTGTTTGATTCTTTATGTCCAGTATTTTGTGTATTCATGCATTTATATGATTGAGGCCATCATTTCATTAGCTCACTTACCCAAATAGCCTACCTTTTACTCTCCATCATTAGCCAACTTTGAGCCTACAATTAACCCACTTATTTTTTAATTTAGCACATTACAAGCCTTACAGTGAAAAATAATAAAAGTCCTTATTTGGATCTTTGATTAGCTTAGACTAGTGTGTGTGAGTGCCATTCAAGTGTGGGAACCTCGGGACATTGGGCGAATAAAAGGGTAGTTTTGTATTGCTATTGAAAATATTAGGAATTGGGTACATACTCATGTATTAATCAAATGTAAAACCTTATGCATTGATGCTCTTGTATATATAAAGAAAAAAAAAAACAAAAGAAAAACAAAAGAAAAAGAAAAATTATATGGAAAAGAAAAAAATAGAAAAAGAAAGAAATAAAAAGCGGACAAAATGCCCCGAAGCGAAGCTTAATAAAATCAATGCATAAGTGTTGTGAAACGAAAAGGGATACATGAGTATGTGAAAAAGTGAAAAATGGGTAGTTAGGTTAGAACTTAAGTGTATAGGTTGTCATAGGTTAGGTAGGAAGTCTAAGCTTATCAAGGATTCAAATTTCAAGCTCACTTGACCAAATATGCATCCTACCTTGACCCTAACCCCATTACAACCTAAAGAAAAGACCTCATGATAGATGTATGCATGCATGAAGTAATTGTTGATTGTTAGATGAAAAACAAATCTTGAAAAGCATGATTAGAGGAGAATTGAGTGAATCAATCCTAAACACTTGAGCGAATAGAGTGCAAACACATCCGGTGAGGGTTTGATGCTCAATTACATGTTTCCACCTACAATCATCACTTTTCATGCAAGTTTGTAAAAAAATATTTAATAACTCAATTCAATTGTGGATTAGACTTGCTAGTCTTTAACCCTTGTGTATATATGCTTCTTGGGAATTAATTTATTTTGACCAAGCAATTATATTCATGTAGATAGTTTCATATAGGTAGATTGCATTTAATTAGTTTCCATTGAATAAATGCCATACCCTTACTTCATTCTTAGTTTAAGCATGAGGACATGCTTGGTTTAAGTGTGGGGAGGTTGATAAACCCCGTTGTGACGGTTTATCTTTTATTGATTTTAAGAGATTTTAATACCTTTTACCCACATTTATTCAATAAAATAGCATGGTTTTGTGATTGTCTCCTTATTTGTGCTTAGATGTGAAAACATGCTTTTAGACCCTTAATTTGATGGTTTTTATTCACCTTTGATTCCATAAGATGCCTTGATATGTTTGCTAGTGATTTCAGATTGAAAAGGCTAGGAATGGATCAAAGGAGTAAAGAGGAAAGCATGCAAAGTGGAGAAATCATGAAAAGTCAAAGAAGTTGAACTCGCCCATGGACGCGCACGCGCACCTGGCGCTTGCGCGCACCTTGCGAATTACCCCATGGACGCGTATGCGTGCTGTGCGCGTACGCGTCGGTGTTGGTTTATGATTTTTTAATGAAAATGTGGCCAACGAATTCTCAAGGGTTGTGGGGCCCAATCTCAACAAACTTTGGCGCCTAAACTGCTATTTAAAGCCAAGGATTGAAGAGCAAAGGGGATTCAAATCATTCACACTCATTAGGATTAGTTTAGAAGTAGTTTCTAGAGAGAGAAGCTCTCTCTTCTCTCTAGGATTAGGATTAGGATTAGGTTTAGTTCTTAGATCTAGGTTTTCATTCATTCTTTCTTGTACTTCTACATTTCAATTCCTTGTAGTTACATTCATTCTTCTTCCACTCTTTTGTTGTAATCCCTTTTATGTTGTTCTTGTATTTTGTTGTAGATCTAGTATTGTTCCTTCTACTTTCTTCCAATTCAATAAAGGTAATTCAATAATACTTGTGTTTCTTTTAATTGTTGTTGTTAATTCTTTTTAATAATTGTTGTTAGATTTCATTCTTGTTGCTTTTCTTTTGTGCCTTCCAAGTGTTTGATGAAATGCTTGGTTGGATATTAGTATAGATTTTGTTCCTCTTGGCCTAGGTAGAGTAATTAGTGACTCTTGAGTTATCTAATTCCTTTGTTGATTGATAATTAAAAGTTGCTAATTGATTTGAATGCCTCTAATGCTAGTCTCTCCTTTAGGAGTTGATTAGGACTTGAGGAATCAAATTGATTCATCCACTTGACTTTTCTCCATGGTTAGAGGTTAATTAAGTGGGAGTAATGAACAATTCTCATCACAATTGAGGAGGATAACTAGGATAGGAATTCTAGTTCTCATATCTTGCCAAGAGCTTTGTTAGTTGTTAGTTTATTTTCTTTGCCATTTATATTTCTTGTCTAAAATCCTAAAAAAACCCCAAAATAACTCACAACCAATAACAAGACACTTTATTGTAATTCCCAGGGAGAACGACCCGAGGTTCAATACTTTGGTTTATAAATTTAGGGGTTTGTTTTAGTGACAAACAACTTTTTGTATGAAAGGATTATTGCTTGGTTTAGAAACTATACTTCGACGAGATTTTATTTGAGAAATTCTAAACCATCAAAAATCCAATCATCAGACACCTCCTGAATAAGAATGGTTCATCCCACAAGAATTTCTTGGCTTCATTGAGCAGCTTCTTCACTTGTTGCTTGGTGAATTCTTGGGGGATCCTCCTTCCAACCTTATAGTTTGCAATATCTGCAAACCAAGGGGCTTGTTGGATTTGCAAAAGGTGTTCATCTGGAAAGCTTTCGTTCGCTGGATGTGAAGCTTCTTGATTTATTTCTTGTGGCAGCCTTGATAAGTGATCAGCAACTTGATTTTCACTCCCTTTTCTATCCTTTATCTCAATGTCAAACTCTTGTAGGAGCAATATCCATCTGATGAGTCTTGGTTTGGCGTCCTGTTTTGACATCAAAGACTTAAGGGCAGCATAGTTAGTATAAACTACAATCTTATATCCAATCAAGTATGATCTAAATCTATCAAATGCATAAACCACAGCCAATAATTCCTTCTCTGGTGTGGCGTAATTTTTCTGTGCTTCATTCAATACTTTGCTTCCATAATAAATGACATGATGCAAGTTACCCTTCCTTGGTCCCAGCATAGCACCAACAGCAAAATCACTTGCATCACACATAAGTTCAAAAGGCAATTCCCAATTTGGGGGTGTGATGATTGGTGCTGTGGTGAGTCTAGTTTTTAAAGTTTCAAAGGCATGCTTACAGCTTTCATCCAAGATAAAAGGATTATCAACCACTAGCAAATTGCTTAGTGGTTTAGCTAATTTTGAAAAATACTTGATAAATCTTCTATAGAATCCCGCATGCCCTAAGAAACTTCTAACGGCTCTCACATTAGTTGGTAGGAAAAGTGATGAGTGGATAATTTATACGCTTTTTGGCATTATTTTTAGGTAGTTTTTAGTAGGATCTAGCTAGTTTTAGGGATGTTTTTATTAGTTTTTATGCAAAATTCACATTTCTGGACTTTACTATGAGTTTGTGTATTTTTCTGTGATTTCAGGTATTTTTTGGCTGAAATTGAGGGACCTGAGCAAAAATCTGATTCAAAGGCTGACAAAGGACTGCTGATGTTGTTGGATTCTGACCTCCCTACACTCGAAATAGATTTTCTGGAGCTACAAAACTCCAAATGGCGCACTCCTAACTGCATTGGAAAGTAGCCATCCAGGGCTTTCCATCAATATATATTAGTCCATACTTTATTCGAGTTTAGACGATGCAAACTGGCGTTCAACGCCAGCTCCATGCTACATTCTGGAGTAAAACGCCAGAAACAAGTCACAAACCAGAGTTAAATGCCAAAAACACGTTACAACTTGGCGTTTACCCCAAGAGAAGTCTCTGCACGTGTAAAGCTCAAGCTCAACCCAAGCACACATCAAAGTGGGCCCTGAAAGTGGATTTCTGCACTTAGACTTATTTTTGTAAACCCTAGTAACTAGTTTTAGTATAAATAGAACTTTTTTACTATTGTATTTACATCTTTGGATTATGTTTTGATCCTTTGATCACGTTTTGGGGGCTGGCCCCACGGCCGTGCCTGGACCTTCATCACTTATGTATTTTTAACGATGGAGTTTCTACACACCATAGATTAAGGTGTGGAGCTCTGCTGTACCTCGAGAATTAATGCAAGTACTACTATTTTTCTATTTAACTCTTGTTTATTTCTATTCTAAGATATCCATTGGCACCTAAGAACCTGATGAATGTGATGATTATGTGACACTCATCATCATTCTCACCTATGAACGCGTGCCTGACAACCACTTCCGTTATACAAGCAAATAAGCTAGAATGAGTATCTTTTGGGTTCCTTAACCAGAATCATTGTGGTATAAGTTAGAATCCATTGACAGCATTCTTGAGAGTCCGAAAAGTCTAAACCTTGTCTGTGGTATTCCGAGTAAGACTCAGGGATTGAATGACTGTGACGAGCTTCAAACTCGCGAGTGTTAGGCGTAGTGACAAAAGCAAAAGGATCAATGGATCCTATTCCAGCATGATCGAGAACCGACAGATGCTTAGCCGTGCTGTGACAGAGCACCTGGACCATTTTCACTGAGAGGACGGACGGTAGCCATTGACAACGGTGATTCTCCAACATACAGCTTGCCATGGAAAGGAATATACATGATTGGATGGAGACAGCCGGAAAGCAGACGTTCAAAGAGCCATACAGTATCTTCATGCGCTTATCTGAAATTCCCACAATTGAATTACATAAGTATCTCTATCTTTATTTTATGCTTTATTTATCTTTATATTCAAAACCCATTATAACCATTAGAATCCGCTTGACTGAGATTTACAAGATGACCATAGCTGCTTCATACCAACAATCTCCGTGGGATCGACCCTTACTCACGTAAGGTTTATTACTTGGACGACCCAGTGCACTTGCTGGTTAGTGATGCGAAGTTGTGAAGAAAGTGCTGAGTTTATAAACGCGCATACCAAGTTGAGCGCCATTGTTAGAGATCACAATTTCGTGCACCAAGTTTTTGGCGCCATTGCCGGGGATTGTTTGAATTTGGACAACTGACGGTTCATCTTGTTGCTCAGATTAGGTAATTTTCTTTTCAAAAAGTTTTCAAAAAAATCTTTCAAAAATTTTTTCTTTGTTTTCGTTTTCCAAAAAAGTAATTTTCAAAAAAAAAACCAAAAAAAATTAATAAAATCATAAAAATAAAAAATATTTTTGTGTTTCTTGTTTGAGTCTAGTGTCAATTTTTAAGTTTGGTGTCAATTGCATGTTTTTAAAATTTGTGCATTTTTCGAAAAAACTCATGCATGGTGTTCTTCATGATCTTCAAGTTGTTCTTGGTAGGTCTTCTTGTTTGATCTTCATATTTTCTTGTTTTGTGTCTTTTGTTGTTTTTCATATGCATTTTTGAATTCATAGTGTCTAAACATGAAAAATTTCTAAGTTTGGTGTCTTGTATGTTTTTCTTTTCTTAAAAATTTTTCAAAAATAAGTTCTTGATGTTTATTAGGATCTTCATAATGTTCTTGGTGTTCATCTTGACATTCATAGTGTTCTTGCATGCATCATTGGTTTTGATCCAAAATTTTCATATTTTGGGTCATATTTGTGTTTTTCTCTCTCCTCATTAAAACTTCAAAAATAAAAAAATATCTTTTCCTTATTTCTCTCATAATTTTCGAAATCTTTGGGTTGACTTGGTCAAAAATTTTTAAAATTAGTTGTTTCTTGTTAGTCAAGTCAAGATTTCAATTTCAAAATTCCTATCTTTTCAAAATCTTTTTCAAAAATCAAATTGTTCATACCCTGGGTCGAGTTGTCCGACCCGGGATGTTCGACAGACAAAGCGACCGACCTCTTAAGGTCAAGCAGACCGACTTCTTTACAAAGAAGTTGGCCAAAGCGACAGGAAAAGCCCAAAGAAGAGCCCAACTCAAGGAACATGATGAGCGGATAATCTATACGCTTTTTGGCATTGTTTTTAGTATGTTTTTAGTATATTTTAGTTAGTTTTTAGTATGCTTTTATTAGTTTTTAGTTAAAATTCACTTTTCTGGACTTTACTATGAGTTTGTGTGTTTTTCTGTGATTTCAGGTATTTTCTGGCTGAAATTGAGGGTCCTGAGCAAAAATCTGATTCAGAGGCTGAAAAGGACTATAGATGCTGTTGGATTCTGACCTCCCTGCACTCGAAGTGGATTTTCTGGAGCTGCAGAAGCCCAATCGGCGCGCTCTCAACGGCGTTGGAAAGTAGACATCCTGGGCTTTCCAGCAATATATAATAGTCCATACTTTGCCCGAGATTTGATGGCCCAAACCGGCGTTGCAAATCAGCTTCAGAATTCCCAGCGTTTAACGCTGGAACTGGCATAAAAATTAGAGTTAAACGCCCAAACTGGCATAAAAGCTGGCGTTTAACTCCAGAAAAAGTCTCTACACATGAAAGCTTCAATGCTCAGCCCAAGCACACACTAAGTGGACCCAGAAGTGGATTTTTACGTTATTTACTCATTTCTGTATACCCTAGGTTACTAGTTCACTATTAATAGGATCTTTTGACATTGTATCTGTACCTCATGACACTTTACACGTTTCTTTGTGTATCTTCCACGGCATGAGTCTCTAAACCCCATGGTTGGGGGTGAGGAGCTCTGCTGTGTCTTGATGGATTAATGCAATTACTACTATTTTTCATTCAATCATGCTTGCTTCCATTCTAAGATATTACTTGTTCTTAAACCGGATGAATGTGATGATCCGTGACACTCATCATCATTCTCAACTATGAACGTGTGCCTGACAATCACCTCCGTTCTACCTTAGATTAAGTAGATATCTCTTGGATTCTTTAATTAGAATCTTCGTGGTATAAGCTAGAACTGATGGCGGCATTCAAGAGAATCCGGAAGGTCTAAACCTTGTCTGTGGTATTCTGAGTAGGATTCAATGTTTGAATGACTGTGACGAGCTTCAAACTCCTGAGGGCTGGGCGTTAGTGACAGACGCAAAAGAATCACTAGATTCTATTCCAACCTGATTAAGAACCGACAGATGGATAGCCGTGCCGTGACAGGGTGCGTTGAACATTTCCACTGAGAGGATGGGAGGTAGCCACTGACAACGGTGAAACCCTTGCATACAGCTTGCCATGGAAGGAGCCTTGCATGCTTGAAGAAGAAGACTGTAGGAAAGCAGAGATTCAGAAGATGGAGCATCTCCAAAACCTCAACTTGTTCCCCATTACTGCAAAACAAGTACTTATTTCATGTTCTTTTACTTTTCACAATCAACCTTGATAATTATTGATATCCTGACTAAGATTTACAAGATAACCATAGCTTGCTTCAAGCCGACAATCTCCATGGGATCGACCCTTACTCACGTAAGGTATTACTTGGACGACCCAGTGCACTTGCTGGTTAGTTGTGCGGGGTTGCAAAAGTGTGATTGCAATTTCGTGCACCAAGTTTTTGGTGCCGTTGCTGGGGATTGTTCGAGTTTGGACAAATGACGGCTTATCTTGTTGCTTAGATTAGGACTGTTTTATTTTTGTTGGTTTAGAGTCTTTTAGTTGAGTCTAGTTTCATATTTTAAGTTTGGTGTCAATTGCATGCTTTTGTTTTTCTTTTAATTTTCGAATTTGCAAGTCCTTAGTCCCTTTTTGATCCTTAAAAATTCTAAGTTTGGTGTCCTCTTTGTGTTTTTTCCCTTAAAATTTTCGAACATTAGTGTTTGATTTTCTAAAAATTTTAAGTTTGGTGTCATTTTGTTGTTTTTCTCTCTCCTCATTTCAAAAATCAAATTTTTTTCAAAATAATTTTCAATCATATCTTCTCAATTGCTAATTTCAAAATCTTTTTAATTGACTAATTGATTGAGTTTTCAATTTGCTTTGATCTTATTTTCTTTTAGTTTTCGAAATTTGATTTTATTTTCCATTTATTTTATTTTATTATTTTCGGTCAAAAAAAATTTTTATCTACTTGCAATCCATATCATTTTCCTTTATCCATCATGGACCTAAGTGGAATTGAACAGTCCAGAAGGACTCTGGGGTCATATGCTAACCCCATTACAGCTGCATATGGGAGTAGCATCTGTACACCTCCCATCAAAGCAAGCAGCTTTGAGCTAAATCCTCAACTCATTATCATAGTGCAGCAAAACTGCCAGTATTCCGGTCTTCCACAAGAAGAACCTACTGAGTTTCTGGCACAGTTCTTGCAAATTGCTGACACAGTACGTGATAAAGAGGTAGATCAGGATGTCTACAGACTATTACTGTTTCCATTTGCTGTAAAAGATCAAGCTAAGAGGTGGTTGAATAACCAACCTACAGCAAGCATAAAGACATGGAAACAATTATCAGACAAATTCCTGAATCACTTTTACCCTCCAAAGAGGATGACACAGCTAAGGCTGGACATCCAAGGCTTTAAACAAGAGGATAATGAATCCCTTTATAATGCCTGGGAGAGGTATAGAGGTATGCTAAGAAAATGCCCCTCTAAAATGTTTTCAGAGTGGGTACAATTAGACATCTTCTACTATGGGCTTACAGAAAAAGCTCAGATGTCTTTAGACCACTCAGCTGGTGGATCTATACACATGAGGAAGAAAATTGAAGAGGCTCAAGAGCTTATAGACACTGTTGCTAGAAATCAATATTTGTACTCTGGCAATGACTTCTCCCCAAAAGAGGAAGTCATGGCAGTAGCCACTGATCCTAATCCTCAAGAACAGATGATTGAGCTTAATCAACAATTACACCTGATGACAAAATAGTTAGCAGAATTTAAAGAGATGCTCCATGAAACTAAGACTGCTAACAAGAACATAGAACTGCAGTTGAATCAAGCAAAACAGCAGATATCTAAACAGATAACAGAAGAATGTCAAGCAGTTCAACTGAGGAGTGGGAAGACATTAAATAACACTGCTCAAAGTAGCAAAAAGCCAAATAAGGAACAATTGACAGAGGATAACCAAACCACTGTCCAAAATCCCTCTGAGGACAGTAAGAGCCCAGAGAGGAGTACTTTTGGCGTTCAAACGCCAGAAAGGGGAGGAAAGCTGGCGTTAAACGCCCATTCCCTGCCCAGTTCTGGCGTTCAAACGCCAGAAAAGGGAGAGAAGTTGGCGTTAAACGCCCAATCTTCACCCATTCCTGCGTTCAGACGCCAAGGGAGGATCAGACACCTGAGAGTGCTGACAGTAATCCCTCTAAAAAGGCTTCTTCAACCACTTCTGTAAGGAATAAGCCTGCAGCAACTAAGGTTGAAGAATATCAAGCCAAGATGCCTTATCCTCAGAAACTCTGCCAAGCGGAACAGGATAAGCAATTTGCCCGCTTTGCAAACTATCTAAGGACTCTTCAAATAAAGATTCCGTTTGCAGAGGCACTTGAGCAAATACCTTCTTATGCTAAGTTCATGAAAGAGATCTTAAGTCATAAGAAGGATTGGAGAGAAACTGAAAAAATATTTCTCACTGAAGAATGCAGTGCAGTCATTCTGAAAAGCTTACCAGAAAAGCTTCAAGATCCAGGAAGCTTTATGATACCATGCACATTAGAAGGTGCTTGCACCAAGACAGCCCTATGTGATATTGGAGCAAGTATTAATCTAATACCTGCATCCACTATCAGAAAGCTTGGGTTGACTGAAGAAGTCAAACCAACCCGGATATGCCTCCAACTTGCTGATGGCTCCATTAAACATCCATCAGGCATAATAGAGGACATGATTGTCAAGGTTGGGCCATTCGCCTTTCCAACTGACTTTGTGGTGCTGGAAATGGAGGAGCACAAGAGTGCAACTCTCATTCTAGGAAGACCTTTCCTAGCAACTGGACGAATTCTTATTGATGTACAAAAAGGGGAAGTAACCCTGAGAGTCAATGAGGATGAGTTCAAGTTGAATGCTGTAAAAGCTATGCAGCATCCAGACACACCAAATGACTGCATGGGCGCTGACATTATTGACTCTTTGGTGAAAGAGATCAATATGACTGAAAGCCTAGAATCAGAGCTTGAGGACATCATCAAGGATGCTCAACCTGATCAAGAAGAACCAGAGGAAACAAAGGAATTTTCAAAAATTCCTCAAGAGGAGGATAAGCCTCCCAAACCTGAACTCAAACCACTACCACCATCCCTGAAGTATGTATTTCTGGGAGAGGGTGACACTTTTCTAGTGATTATAAGCTCTGCTTTAAATCCACAGGAAGAGGAAGCACTGATTCAAGTGCTAAGGACACACAAGACAGCTCTTGGGTGGTCCATAAGTGATCTTAAGGGCATTAGCCCAGCTAGATGCATGCACAAGATCCTGTTGGAGGATAATGCCAAACCAGTGGTCCAACCACAAAGGAGGCTAAATCCAGCCATGAAGGAGGTGGTGTAGAAAGAGGTCACTAAATTACTAGAGGCTGGGATTATTTATCCTATTTCTGATAGCCCCTGGGTGAGCCCTGTCCAAGTTGTCCCCAAAAAGGGAGGCATGACAGTGGTTCATAATGAAAAAAATGAACTGGTTCCTACAAGAACAGTCACAGGGTGGCGTATGTGTATTGACTACAGAAGGCTCAATACAGCCACCAGAAAGGATCATTTTCCTTTACCATTCATAGACCAAATGCTGGAAAGACTAGCTGGTCATGATTATTACTGCTTTTTGGATGGCTATTCAGGTTACAACCAAATTGCAGTAGATCCTCAGGACCAAGAGAAAACAGCATTTACTTGGCCTTCTGGCGTGTTTGCCTACAGGAGGATGCCTTTTGGTCTGTGTAATGCTCCTGCAACCTTTCAGAAATGCATGCTATCCATCTTCTCTGACATGGTGGAGAAATTCCTGGAAGTCTTCATGGATGACTTCTCAGTATATGGAGACTCATTCAGCTCCTGTCTTAACCACCTAGCACTTGTCCTGAAAAGGTGCCAAGAGACTAACCTGGTTTTAAACTGGGAGAAATGTCACTTTATGGTGACTGAAGGAATTGTCCTTGGACACAAAATTTCAAGCAGGGGAATAGAGGTGGATAAGGCAAAGGTAGAGGTAATTGAAAAATTACCATCACCTGCCAATGTTAAGGCAATCAGAAGCTTTCTGGGGCATGCAGGATTCTACAGAAGGTTCATAAAGGATTTTTCGAAAATTGCAAAACCTTTGAGCAACCTGCTAGCTGCTGACACACCATTTGTGTTTGACACACAGTGTCTGTAGGCATTTGAGACCCTGAAAGCCAAGCTGGTCACAGCACCAGTCATCTCTGCACCAGATTGGACATTGCCATTTGAACTAATGTGTGATGCCAGTGACCATGCCATTGGTGCAGTGTTGGGACAGAGACATAACAAGCTTCTGCACGTCATTTATTATGCCAGCCGTGTTCTAAATGATGCACAGAAGAATTACACAACCACAGAAAAAGAGTTACTTGCAGTGGTCTATGCCATTGACAAGTTTAGATCCTATCTAGTGGGATCCAAAGTGATTGTGTACATTGACCATGCTGCTCTTAAATACTTACTCACAAAGCAGGATTCAAAACCCAGGCTTATAAGATGGGTGTTGCTTTTGTAAGAGTTTGATATAGAAATAAGAGACAGAAAAGGGACAGAGAACCAGGTAGCTGATCATCTGTCCCGAATAGAACCAGTAGCTGGGGCGTCCCTCCCTTCTACTGAGATTTCTGAGACTTTCCCAGATGAGCAACTCTTTGCCATCCAGGAAGCTCCATGGTTTGCAGATATTGCAAATTATAAAGCTGTGAGGTTCATACCACAGGAGTACAGCAGAGTGCAAAGAAAGAAATTAATTTCAGATGCCAAGTACTACCTATGGGATGAGCCATATCTTTTTAAGAGATGTGTAGACGGAATGATCCGCAGATGTGTACCCAGAGAAGAAGCACAGAGGATCCTATGGCATTGCCATGGATCACAGTATGGGGGACACTTTGGAAGTGAGCGAACAGCCACTAAGGTCCTCCAATGTGGCTTCTACTGGCCTACTCTCTATAGAGATGCCCGAGAGTTTGTGCGTAACTGTGACAGCTGCCAAAGAGCTGGTAACTTACCTCATGGATACGCCATGCCTCAACAAGGGATCTTAGAGATTGAGTTGTTTGATGTATGGGGAATTGACTTTATGGGTCCATTCCCACCATCATACTCAAACACTTACATTCTGGTGGCAGTGGACTATGTATCTAAGTGGGTAGAAGCAATTGCCACACCCACTAATGATACTAAGACCGTGCTGAAATTCCTCCAGAAACACATCTTTAGCAGATTTGGTGTTCCCAGAGTCATAATCAGTGATGGGGGCACTCATTTCTGCAATAAACAGCTGTACTCTGCTATGGTCCGATATGGAATTAGCCACAAAGTGGCTACCCCGTATCATCCACAGACAAATGGGCAAGCTGAAGTCTCTAACAGAGAGCTAAAAAGAATCCTAGAACGGACTGTGATGGCCCGAAGAAAGGATTGGGCAAGGAGCTTGGATGATGCTCTGTGGGCATACAGAACAGCATTTAAGACCCCAATAGGAACCTCACCATACCAACTTATGTATGGCAAGGCCTGTCATTTGCCCGTGGAACTGGAACATAAAGCCTACTGGGCAACCAGATTCCTAAACCTGGATGCTAAGTTAGCTGGTGAAAAGAGATTACTCCAGCTAAATGAGCTAGATGAATTTAGACTCAGTGCCTTTGAAAATGCAAAGCTTTATAAGGAAAAGGCAAAGAAGTGGCATGACAAGAAGTTGTCATCTAGAGTCTTTGAGCCAGGACAAAAAGTTCTACTCTTCAACTCTAGGCTCAGATTGTTCCCAGGAAAACTTAAATCCCGGTGGAGGGGTCCGTATGTGATTACAGGAGTGTCACCATATGGATATGTTGAGCTTCAGGATATTGATTCTGACAAAAAGTTCATTGTTAATGGACAGAGGATCAATCATTATCTTGAGAGCAATTTTGAGCAGGAATGCTCAAAACTGAGGCTGGAATGATCCTCAGTAAAGGTCCAGCTAAAGACAATAAAGAAGCGCTTGCTGGGAGGCAACCCAGTCATTAGCAGGTTATATGTTTTATTTCTACAGAGGCAATTATCAAAATTGAAGGAATTCACAGAGCTACAGAAGGATTCAGTGCAAAAAGCAGAGAAAAAGAGCTTACTGGCGAAAAAACGCCAGTAAGGGGCATTTTGGGCGTTAAACGCCAGAATGGGCACCATTCTGGGCGTTTAACGCCAGTAAGGGTGCCATTGCACCATTCTGGGCGTTTAACGCCAGGTGTGCAGCATCCTGGGCGTTTAGCAAAACGCCCAGTGACAAAGGGAATTCTGGCGTTTAACGCCAGCCAGGGCACCTGGCTGGGCGTTAAACGCCCACATTGGCTAGCAAATGGGCGTTAAACGCCAGAATGGATACCATTCTGGGTGTTTAACGCCAGAAAGGTGGGGGACAGAGATTTTGCATTCTGATTAATTTTTTTTTCAAACTTTCTTTTTTTAAACCATTCTTTTCTACAAAAACCCATTTCAAAATTTCATCAATCTTCTTCAATTCTTCAAAAATTAAAATCATTCTTCAAATCTCTCTCAAATCTTTCCCAAATCTTGTTCAAAAACTCACCTTTCTCTCAATTTCTTTCCATATCTTCTCAAATCTCCTTCCAAATTTTCGAAATCTCTCCTCCCCCCTTATAAAAACACGTTCAGCCTCCCTATTCCCCCACACCATTCGAATTTTCTCTTCCTCTCTCTCTTCTTTCCTTTCTTTTGCTTGAGGACAAGCAAACCTCTAAGTTTGGTGTGCTTTTCCGTGATCACTAAGCCAAGATTCATCAAGATCATGGCTCCTAAGGGAAAACAAACCAATTTAAGAGGAAAGAAAGAGAATAATCCAAAGAATCTTTGGAATCAAGAGAAGTTCTTAACCAAAGAACATGAAGACCATTATCACAAAATAGTGGGTCTGAGGTCAGTGATCCCGGAAGTTAAATTTGATCTGAAAGAAGATGAATATCCGGGGATCCAAGAGCAAATTCAAAATAGAGGATGGGAAGTTCTAACCAATCCTGAGATAAAGGTTGGAAGAAATATGGTTCAGGAATTCTACTCAAATCTGTGGCTGACAGATAAGCAGAGAATGACTGGAACTGCTTTCCATACTTACAGAACCATGGTCAGAGGGAAAGTTATCTACTTCCATCTGGACAAAATAAGAGAAATCTTCAAATTGCCTCAACTGCAAGATGATCCTGAATCCTTTAATAGGAGAATGGTGAGAGCCGATAAAGGGTTGGATCTAGTTCTAGAGGACATATGCCTCCCTGGAACTAAGTGGATAACCAATTCAAAGGGTATCCCAAACCAACTCAAGAGGGGAGACCTCAAACCAATTGCAAGAGGTTGGCTAGACTTTATTGGGCGTTCCATATTGCCCACTAGCAACCGTTCTGAGGTCACTATCAAGAGAGCAGTGATGATTCATTGCATTATGCTTGGAAAGGAAGTGGAGGTTCATCATCTGATTGCTTGTGAGATCCACTGAGGCCAAACTGGCTTACCCAAGCTTGATCTCCTAGCTTTGTAAAGAGGCTGGGGTAAAGATGGGAGTAGATGAATTCATACCCATTGAACATCCAATCACCAAGAAGTCAATGGAAGGACAAATGCAAGATAACTCTATCAAAAGGAGGGCGCAGGAGTTCCTCCCTGAATTTCCTGAAATTGGCTACTGGGCCAGCCTAGAAGCATCTATCACCAAGTTGCAAGAAACTATGGAGCAACTTAAGGAAGAACAGCAGAATCAGAACTGCATGCTCTGCAAATTGCTGAAGGAACAAGAGAAGCAGGGGCGTGAACTTCAAGAACTGAAACGCCAAAAATTCTCCCCTCAATTTGAGGGAGCATCCACTTCTCAAAATCAAGGTTGTTGAGTCCTAACTCTGTGAAAACCTCTTTCATTAGGAGCCTATTTAAATTTTTTGTTTTCTATTTTTTAGTCTCATCTTATATCTATTTTTGAGTCTTGTTCTTAATTCCTAATTAATAAAATTTAAAATTCATGTCTTAAAGCTATGAATGTCCTATGAATCCATCACCTCTCTTAAATGAAAAATGCTTTAATCACAAAAGAACAAGAAGTACAGGATTTCGAATTTATCCTTGAAACTAGTTGAATTAGTTTGATGTGGTGACAATACTTTTTGTTTTCCGAATGAATGCTTGAACAGTGCATATGTCTTTTGAATTTGTTGTTTTGAGAATGTTAAAATTGTTGGCTCTTGAAAGAATGAGGGAAAAAGAGAACTGTTATTGAGGATCTGAAAAATCATCAAATTGATTCTTGAAGCAAGAAAAAGCAGTGATTCAAAAAAAATAGAGAAGAAATAGAAGAAAATAAGAAAGAAATAAAGTTGTGATCCAAGGCAAAAAGAGTGTGCTTAAGAACCCTGGACACCTCTAATTGGGGACTCTAGCAAAGCTGGGTCATAATCTGAAAAGGTTCACCCAAGTATGTGTCTGTGGCATGTATGTATCCGGTGGTAATACTGGATGACAGAGTGCTTTGGGCCACAGCCAAGACTCATGACATAGCTATGTTCAAGAATTATTATACTTAACTAGGAGAATCAATAACACTATCTGAGTTTTGAGTTCCTATAGATGCCAATCATTCTGAACTTCAAAGGATAAAGTGAGGTGCCAAAACTGTTCGGAAGCAAAAAGCTACTAGTCCTGCTCATCTAATTGGAGCTGAGTTTCCTTGATATTTTGGAGTCTATAGTATATTCTCTTCTTTTTATCCTATTTTGATTTTCAGTTGCTTGGGGACAAGCAACAATTTAAGTTTGGTGTTGTGATGAGCGGATAATTTATACGCTTTTTGGCATTGTTTTTAGTATGTTTTTAGTATATTTTAGTTAGTTTTTAGTATGCCTTTATTAGTTTTTAGTTAAAATTCACTTTTCTGGACTTTACTATGAGTTTGTGTGTTTTTTTGTGATTTCAGGTATTTTCTGGCTGAAATTGAGGGTCCTGAGCAAAAATCTGATTCAGAGGCTGAAAAGGACTACAGATGCTGTTGGATTCTGACCTCCCTGCACTCGAAGTGGATTTTCTGGAGCTACAGAAGCCCAATTGGCGCGCTCTAAATGGCATTGGAAAGTAGACATCCTGGGCTTTCCAGAAATGTTTAATAGTCTATACTTTGCCCGAGATTTGATGGCCCAAACCGGCATTGCAAATCAGCTTCAGAATTCCCAGCGTTTAACGCTGGAACTGGCATAAAAATTAGAGTTAAACGCTCAAACTGGCATAAAAGCTGGCGTTTAACTCCAGAAAAAGTCTCTACACATGAAAGCTTCAATGCTCAGCCCAAGCACACACTAAGTGGACCCAGAAGTGGATTTTTACGTCATTTACTCATTTCTGTATACCCTAGGTTACTAGTTCACTATTAATAGGATCTTTTGACATTGTATCTGTACCTCATGACACTTTACACGTTTCTTTGTGTACCTTCCACGGCATGAGTCTCTAAACCCCATGGTTGGGGGTGAGGAGCTCTGCTGTGTCTTGATGGATTAATGCAATTACTACTGTTTTTCATTCAATCATGCTTGCTTCCATTCTAAGATATTACTTGTTCTTAAACCGGATGAATGTGATGATCCGTGACACTCATCATCATTCTCAACTATGAACGTGTGCCTGACAATCACCTCCGTTCTACCTTAGATTAAGTAGATATCTCTTGGATTCTTTAATTAGAATCTTCGTGGTATAAGCTAGAACTGATGGCGGCATTCAAGAGAATCCGGAAGGTCTAAACCTTGTCTGTGGTATTCTGAGTAGGATTCAATGATTGAATGACTGTGACGAGCTTCAAACTCCTGAGGGCTGGGCGTTAGTGACAGACGCAAAAGAATCACTAGATTCTATTCTAACCTGATTGAGAACCGACAGATGGATAGCCGTGCCGTGACAGGGTGCGTTGAACATTTCCACTGAGAGGATGGGAGGTAGCCACTGACAACGGTGAAACCCTTGCATACAGCTTGCCATGGAAGGAGCCTTGCGTGCTTGAAGAAGAAGACAGTAGGAAAGCAGAGATTCAGAAGATGGAGCATCTCCAAAACCTCAACCTGTTCCCCATTACTGCAAAACAAGTACTTATTTCATGTTCTTTTACTTTTCACAATCAACCTTGATAATTATTGATATCCTGACTAAGATTTACAAGATAACCATAGCTTGCTTCAAGCCGACAATCTCCGTGGGATCGACCCTTACTCACGTAAGGTATTACTTGGATGACACAGTGCACTTGCTGGTTAGTTGTGCGGGGTTGCAAAAGTGTGATTGCAATTTCGTGCACCAGAACACAACCCAAACCCTAAGGCAGCCCAAGCCTACAGAGAAGGGCGGTTCCCTTAAAGATAAGATGACCTTACTAAAAGATAAGATAAGATAACTAACTTATCTTATCCACAGAAGGTCACATCTCACCGTTATAAATACACTGGAGCACCCAGGTATAACTCATACTCTGATTCTACTCAATACCTGCTTAATACCCTTTCTAACTTAAGCATCGAAGTCCCTTGCAGGTACCCCCACCCTCTGTGGACGAAGGATTAGCACCATCACCAAGTCCAACAAGTCGGATACAACATCTCCGACCAATACAGAAGATCTCATCCGAGATCGACCTACAGTTTCAGCTAACCCTCGGAACATTGGTGCCGTTGCCGGGGAACCTGGAAGTCATCCCATCAACATGGCGGACGACCATGACAACGACCACAATTCAGGTTTGGAAGATAGAACGCCGCATAAAAACGCAGATACTATACTCAAAGACACTCCGGAACCCAACGGAGACAAAAATTCATCAAATCCAGGAGTGATAGAGGCGCTTCAAGATCGATTAAAGCAACTTGAGAAAGAAGCCCAACATCAACGCGAAAAAGAAGAAGATCTACATCGGAAGATAAGGCGGTGCCGAGAATTAAAAGATAAACTTATGAAACTCGAAGCCGATCTCAAAACTAAAGCTACTCGATCCACCCCAGAGGATAGCTCCCACAAAGATCAAGATCCATTCACCAGAGAAATTATGAAGACCAAAATCCCAAAAGATTTTAAACTTCCAGATATGACTCTGTATGACGGCACCTCGGATCCCAACCACCATCTCAGTAATTTCAGAAGTAGGATGTACCTCACCGACGCCTCGGATGCAGTTTGCTGCAAAGCCTTTCCAACGACTCTTACCAAGACAGCCATCAGATGGTTTGACAACCTACCTCCAAAGTCCATCTCGAGTTTCGACAACCTGGCCAAAAAATTCCTGGCCAGATTTTTCATACAAAAGGACAAAACAAAACACGCACCCAGCCTACTAGGAATCAAGCAAGGAGATCAGGAGAGTCTTCGTAACTACATGGAAAGATTCAATAAAACATGCATAGACATACAAAGTCTACAAACAGAAGCTGCCATCATGGGCCTCATAAATGGCCTACGAGAAGGACCATTTAGCCAATCTATATCAAAGAAGTACCCAGCATCCCTGGACGAAGTACAAGAACGGGCGCGGAGAAGCATTCTCGACTTGGGGAAGTCTCGAGGTTCGATTTTTCCTACCAAGATAAAAATAAAGAATCCAAGAAAAAGGAAGATCGCTCTGGAGAGAAAATAAAAAAATACCATAACTACATTCCTCTTAGGGTATCCTTAGTAGATGTTTATAAAGAAGTCTGCCATACGAAAAAAATACCCCCAGCTCGGCCACTCAAAGGCAAAAGGGGAGGAGGAAATTGGAACGAATACTGTGAGTATCATCGAGTCCGAGGACATTCCACCAACGAATGTTTTGACTCGAAAAATGTCATAGAGAAATTAGTAAGGGAAGGAAAACTAGATCGGTTCTTGGCCAATCGAGACGAAGAGCCAAGAAAAAGAAGAAGGGATGAAGATGTCGGACGGTCTGAATAATCACCTCGCACACCGGAGAGACACGTCCACGTGATACACGGCGGATTTGCTGGAGGAGGAATCTCCAAATCATTTCGCAAGCGACACTCAAAGAAGTATACCATGTCGAAGGAAAGAAAGAGGCACCAGACATCCCAGCAATCACGTTTACCAAAGAAGATGCATCCGGAATCATCCCGGGACACGACGACCCCATGGTCATCACAATCATATTGGCGAAACGCCAACCTCCACCGTACATTAATTGACCAAGGAAGCTCTGCCGACATCTTATTCAAAACTGCTTTCGACAAGCTCGGCTTAGAAGAGAAAGAGCTAAGAGCATACCCGAACAGCCTGTTCGGACTTGGGGATACCCCAGTACAGCCACTAGGGTACATATCGTTACATACAACCTTCAGAAAGGGGAACCAATCCAGAACACTCAAGATAGACTATATCATGGTCGATGTAAGCTCAGCCTACAATGCCTTAATAGGTCGGACAACGTTAAATCAACTCGGCACAATAGTTTCAACTCCACATCTATGTATAAAATTCCCAACTGCAGAAGGGATAGCTATAATAAAAGCTGATCAAAAGATGGCACGTCGCTATTATAATGAAAGTCTAAACCTCCGAGGCAAAGGGGGAGAGTTCCACACAATCAAACTCGGCAGAGTACAGAGACGAGAAGAACTCCGCCCACGACCCGAAAGAGAAATAGAAAGAATCCAGATCGGAGATACCTCGGATAAAACAACTAATATTGGCACGATCCTGAAAGGAGACGCAAAAGAATCACTAATACGGTTCCTACGAGATAATGTTGATCTCTTTGCATGGAAAGCTGCCGACATGCCAGGCATAGATCCCAAACTAATGAGCCACAAGTTGGCGGTCTATCCGGGGTCTCGGCTGGTACAACAAAGACGAAGAAAACTCGGGCCAGAACGGTCTCGGGCTGTAGAAGAAGAAGTACAGGCACAACTAGAGGCAGGGTTCATAAGAGAAGTGAAATACCCACTATGGCTAGCAAACGTCGTCTTGGTGAGAAAGTCAAATGGAAAGTGGCGAATGTGCACTGACTACACCGACCTCAACAAAGCCTGCCCAAAAGACCCTTATCCACTCCCAAGCATCGACGCTCTAGTAGTGCCTCATCGGGATATAAGTATCTCTCGTTCATGGACGCATACTCAGGATACAACTAGATCCCAATGTATCCACCAGATCAAGAAAAAACCTCGTTTCTCACACCAAAGGTAAATTATTGCTACATCGTAATGCCTTTCGGCCTTAAGAACGCAGGAGCCACTTATCAAAGGCTAATGAATAAAGTCTTCTCAGACCACATCGGAAAAATCATGAGGATCTATGTGGATGACATGTTGTTAAAGACAGAAAGTGAAGGGACATTACTGACCGACTTGGTTCAAGTATTCGGCACCATAAGGAAGCACGGCATGCAACTCAACCTGGCTAAATGCACCTTCGCAGTGAAAGCAGGTAAATTCTTGGGCTTTATGCTCACACAAAGAGGAATCGAGGAAAATCCAGATAAATGCCAGGCCATACTCAACATGAAGAGCCCAACATGCGTCAAAGAGGTACAACAACTCAATGGGAGATTGGCAGCCTTGTCCAGATTCCTAGCAGGGTCAGCAATAAGATCCCTCCCTTTCTACGCTACATTAAAGAAGGGAAAGAACTTCAAGTGGACAACGGAGTGTGAACAAGCCTTCCGAGACTTCAAAGAGTTCTTGGGATAACCACCTATCTTATCTCGACCATAAGAGGGAGAACCACTCATACTATACCTCGCAGTAGGAAGTTGGGCAATAGCTTCAGCACTAATTAGAGAAGACGAAGGAGGACAACAACCCGTCTACTTCATCAGTAAAGCACTACAGGGGTCAGAGCTGAACTACCAGAAAATAGAGAAGTTTGCCTACACTCTAATACTCACATCCCGACGACTTCACCCATACTTCCAAGCGCATACCATTAAAGTTTGGACCAACCAGCTTATAAAAGGGATATTACAGAAAACAGATCTAGCAGGAAGAATCCTACAGTGGGCAATCGAGTTATCCGAGTTCGACCTCCAATACGAGGCACGGACAGCCATTAAATCACAACACCTAGCCGACTTCATCGCAGAATTCACAGACACCCCTGAAATCCCCATAGAATAGAGCATATATGTGGACGGTTCCTCGAATAAAACAGAAAGCAGTGCAGGTGTGATAATCGAAAGCAACCAAGGAACCCAACTTGAGCTTTCCCTTAAATTCGGATTCCCTGCCTCAAACAACCAGGCGGAATACGAAGCATTATTAGCTGGTTTGAAGCTGGCTAGGGAGGTTGGAGCTCAGAAACTCAACATCTACAGTGACTCACAAGTCATTACCTCACAAATAACAGGAAGCTACCAAGCCAAAGATCCTACCATGAAAAAATATTTGGATAAAACCAAAGAATAGCTCGGACAACTCGGGGAATATAGGATCTGCCACATACCCCGTGAGCAAAATGCCCGAGCTGACGCACTCTCAAAATTAGCCAACACCAAACCAGGGGGCAACAACAGAAGCCTCATCCAGAAAATACTGCAGAACCCGTCAATATCGGAAGAAGAAAAAGTCCTAGCCATAACAGGTCGGGATCAAGGATGGATGACCCCCACAATTAACTACCTCAAAACAGATGCGCTCCCTACAGATGAAAAGGAGGCAAAGAGGTTGAAAAGGGAGGCACAGTACTACACTATCATAAACAACACACTGTACAAAAGAGGGATCTCAATACCTTTGTTAAAATGCGTACCGACTTCCAATACCAAGAAGTCTTGGAGGAAGTACACAGCGGCATTTGTGGTAATCATCTCGGAGCGCAAGCTCTCACCAAAAAGGTACTCCGGGCGGAATTCTATTGGCCAACTCTACGAAAGGAAGCTACAGAATTCGTAAAGACATGTCCACCATGTCAGAAGCATCCTAACTTTCACATCGCCCCGCCGGAAAAGTTCATCAGTGTGACCTCACCCTGGCCATTTGCAAAATGGGGACTCGACATTCTCGGACCCTTCCCACAGGGATCGGGACAAGTAAAATTCCTCATAGTAGGAGTTAACTATTTCACAAAATTGATCGAGGTAGAACCCCTCGCCAACGTCACTGCCCAAAAAAGCCGAAAATTCCTATATAGGAACATTATTACGAGGTTCGGGGTACCATACTCCATCACCACAGAAAACGGTACCCAATTTACAGATGCAGGCTTCAGAAAATTAGTGGCCGACTTGAATATAAAACACCAGTTCACCTCTGTCGAACATCCCCATCCCAATGGACAAGCCGAAGTGGCCAACAAAGTCATATTGGCCAGATTGAAGCGGAGACTGCAAGAAGCAAAGGGGGCTTGGGCCGAAGAACTTCCACAAGTTCTATGGGCGTATCGGACAACCTCCCATTCTATTACGAACGAATCACCATTCCAACTAACATACAGAGTGGAGGCAATGATTCCAATAGAGGTCGAGGAAGGATCTCCCCGAGTAGTTGATGAGCGGATAATTTATACGCTTTTTGGCATTGTTTTTAGGTAGTTTTTAGTAAGTTCAAGCTACTTTTAGGGATGTTTTCATTAGTTTTTATGTTAAATTCACATTTCTGGACTTTACTATGTGTTTGTGTGTTTTTCTGTGATTTCAGGTAATTTCTGGCTGAAATTGAGGGACTTGAGCAAAACTCTGATAGGGGGCTGACAAAGAACTGCTGATGCTGTTGGAATCTGACCTTCCTGCACTCTAAATGGATTTTCTGGAGCTACAGAACTCCAAATGGCGCGCTCCCAACGGCGTTGGAAAGTAGACATCTAGAGCTTTCCAGCAATATATAATAATCTATACTTTATTCGGGAATTGACGACGTAAACTGGCGCTCAACGCCAGTTCCATGTTGCTGTCTGGAGTCAAACGCCAGAAACACGTCACAACCCAGAGTTGAACGCCCAAAACACGTTACAACTTGGCGTTCAACTCCAATAAAAGCCTCAGCTCGTGGATAGACCAAGCTCAGCCCAAACATACATCAAGTGGGCCCCGGAAGTGGATTTGTGCATTAATTACTTACTTTTGTAAACCCTAGTAGCTAGTTTATTATAAATAGAACTTTTTACTAGTGTATTAGACATCTTGGGACGATTAGTTCTCAGATCATGGGGGCTGGCCTCTCGTCCATGCCTGGACCTCTCACTTATGTATTTTCAACAGTGGAGTTTCTACACACCATAGATTAAGGGTGTGGAGCTCTGCTGTACCTCAAGTTTTAATACAATTACTACTCTTTTCCTATAAACTTCATTTATTCCTGTTCTAAGATATTCGTTGCACTTCAACTTGATGAATGTGATGATCCGTGACACTCATCATCATTCTCACCTATGAACGCGTGTGACTGACAACCACTTCCGTTCTACTTTAGACCGGGCGCATATCTCTTGGATTCCTTAATCAGAATCTTCGTGGTATAAGCTAGAATTGATGGTGGCATTCATGAGAATCTGGAAAGTCTAAACCTTGTTTGTGGTATTTCGAGTAGGATTCCGGGATTAAATGACTGTGACGAGCTTCAAACTCCTGAAGGCTGGGCATTAGTGACAGATGCAAAAGAATCAAGGGATTCTATTCCAACCTGATTGAGAACCGACAGATGATTAGCCGTGCTGTGACAGAGCATTTGGACCATTTTCACTGAGAGGATGGGATGTAGCCATTGACAACGGTGATGCCCTACATACAACTTGCCATGGAAAGGAGTAAGAAGGATTGAAGGAAGAAGTAGAAAAGTAGAAAAAGAAAGGGCACAGTATTTCCATACGCTTATCTGAAATTCCCACCATTAATTTACATAAGTATTTCTATCCTATGTTATTTATCTTTATTTCCTGTTTATTATTTATTATTATTCAAAAATCCATAATCAATTATAATCCGCCTGACTGAGATTTACAAGATGACCATAGCTTGCTTCATACCAACAATCTTTGTGGGATCGACCCCTTACTCACGTAAGGTATTACTTGGATGACCCAGTACACTTGCTGGTTAAGTTGAACGGAGTTGTGTCCACACATAGCAAAGAGCCATAATAATGATTCCATACAATAACAAAGAGTACTACATTGATGTGATCACAATTTCGTCCACCAAGTTTTTGGCGCTGTTGCCGGGGATTGTTTGAGTATGGACAACTGACGGTTCATCCTGTTGCTCAAATTAGGTAATTTTCTTTTTATTTTCTTTTCAAAAAGTTTTCAAAATTTTTCTCTTATTTTCGTTTTTCTAAAGAATATTTTCGAAAAAAATTAATAAAAATACAAAAAAATTAGAAAATCATAAAAACAAAAAATATTTTGTGTTTCTTGTTTGAGTCTTGAGTCAATTTTTAAGTTTGGTGTCAATTGCATGCTTAAAAAAATTTTTTCTAGCATATTTTCAAAAAATCCATGCATTCAAAGTGTTCTTCATGATCTTCAAGTTGTTCTTGGTAAGTCTTCTTGTTTGATCTTGATATTTTCTTGTTTTGTGTTGTTTGTTGTTTTTCATATGCATTTTTTGTTTATTAGAGTCCATGCATTACAGATTTATCTTGCATATTTTCTTTGCATAAAAATTTTTTCAAAATTATGTTCTTGATGTTCATCATGATCTTCAAAGTGTTCTTGGTGTTCATCTTGACATCATAGCATTCTTGCATGCATTCATTGTTTTTATCTAAAAATTTCATGCATTGAGTATTTTTGTTGTTTTTCTCTCTCATCATTAAAAATTCAAAAATAAAAAAAAAATCTTTTCCTTTTTTCTCTCAAAATTTCGAAAATTTGAGTTGACTTAGTCAAAATTTTCAAAATTAGTTGTTTCTTACAAGTCAAGTCAAATTTTCAAATTTTAAAAATCTTATCTTTTCAAAATCTTTTTCAAAAATCATATCTTTTCCAATTTTTTCCTTTTTTTTTCGAAAATTTAAAAAAAATCTTTTTCAAAATATTTTCAAAATATTTTTCTTATCTTTATATCAAATTTTCGAAAATTCACCAACAATTAATGTGATTGGTTCAAAAATTTGAAGTTTGTTACTTTCTTGTTAAGAAAGGTTCAATCTTTAAATTCTAGAATCTTATCTTGTAGTTTCTTGTTAGTGAAGTAATTAAATTTTAATTTTAAAATTAAAATCTTTTTCAATCATATTTTTTTCTATCTTATCTTTTTATCATATCTTTTTCAAAATTTTAACTTTTTCAAAAATTTGATTTCAAAAGATCTTATCTAACTTCTTATCTTCTTATCTTTTCAATTTGATTTTAATATCTTTTTCAACCAACTAATAAACTTTTTGTTTGTTTCTTATCTTTTTCAAAACCACCTAACTACTTTTCCCTCTCTAATTTTTGAAAATATCTCATCCCTTTTTCAAAAATTCCTTTTAATTAATTAATTGTTTTAAATTTTAATTTTAATTATATCTTATCTTTAATTTTCGAAAATCACTAACTACTTTTTCAAAATTATTTTCGAAATCCTCTATCTCTCCTCTTCTTCTATTTAATTATGTATTTACTAACACTTCTCTTCACCTCTCTTCATCTCCAATCACTGCCTCTATCCTCACCATTGTGATTGGATTCTCCACTTTTATTCCTTTCTTCTTCTACTAACAATAAGGAACCTCTTTACTGTGACATAGAGGATTCCTCTTTCTTTTCTTGTTCTCTTCTTCCCTATATGAGCAGGAACAAGAAAAAAGGCATTCTTGTTGAAGCTGATCCTGAACCTGAAAGGACTCTGAAGAGGAAACTAAGAGAAGACAAAAGCTTCCACCTCTGAGTCATGGGAGATGGAGAGATTCATCTCAAGGGTCCCTAGCTCAGTAGAAGAGAATTTGACTGCACATCAAGAGAGCATGAGAAATTCTCTCTTCAAAAAATCCCTGAGATACCTCAGGGGATACATGTTCCTCCGCATAATTATTGGAAGCAACTAAGGATAGGAACACCAAAATCACTAGGGATCATGCAACAGAAGCAAGGAAGAGACATAAAGGAGCTCAAAAAGCACCATTGGACCTTCAAGAAGGCACCACCCTCACTCAGGTGGACTCATTCCTTGTTCTTATTTTCTCTGCTTTTTTCGGTTTTTATGCTTCATGTCTGTCTATTTTTGTGTCTCTACTTCATGATCATTAGTATGTAGTAACTATGTCTTAAAGCTATGAATAAATTCTATAAATCCTTCACCTTTCTTAAATGAAAAATGTTTTTAATTCAAAAGAACAAGAAGTACATGAATTTCGAATTTATCCTTGAATTTAGTTTAATTATATTGATGTGGTGACAATACTTTTTGTTTTCTGAATGAATGCTTAAACAGTGCATATTTTTTATCTTGTTGTTTATGAATGTTAAAACTGTTGGCTCTTGAAAGAATGATGAACAAAGAGAAATGTTATTGATAATCTGAAAAATCATGAAATTGATTCTTGAAGCAAGAAAAAGCAGTGAAAAACAAAAGCTTGCGAAAAAAAATAGAAAGAAAAAGAAAAAGCAAGCAGAAAAAGCCAATAGCCCTTAAAACCAAAAGGCAAGGGTAAAAAGGATCCAAGGCTTTGAGCATCAATGGATAGGAGGGCCCAAGGAAATAAAATCCATGCCTAAGCGGCTAAACCAAGCTGTCCCTAACCATATGCTTGTGTCATGAAGGCCCAAGTGAAAAGCTTGAGACCGAGTGATTAAAGTCGTGATCCAAAGCAAAATAGTGTGCTTAAGAGCTCTGGACACCTCTAACTGGGGACTCTAGCAAAGCTGAGTCACAATCTGAAAAGGTTCACCCAATCATGTGTCTGTGGCATTTATGTATCCGGTGGTAATACTGGAAAACAAAGTGCTTAGGGCCACGACCAAGACTCATAAGTAGCTGTGTTCAAGAATCAACATACTTAACTAGGAGAATCAATAACACCATCTGAAATTCTAAGTTCCTAGAGAAGCCAATCATTCTGAACTTCAAAGGACAAAGTGAGATGCCAAAACTATTCAGAAGCAAAAAGCTACAAGTCTCGCTCATCTAATTATAATTAATATTCATTGATATTTTGGAATTTATAGTATATTCTCTTCTTTTTATCCTATTTGATTTTCAGTTGCTTGGGGACAAGCAACAATTTAAGTTTGGTGTTTGGTGCACGAAATTGTGTATGCCAAAATTAATGGACTATTTAACACAGCTTCGTACCACTAACCAGCAAGTGCACTGGGTCGTCCAAGTAATACCTTACGTGAGTAAGGGTCGATCCCACGGAGATTATTGGTTTGAAGCAAGCTATGTTTATTTTATTATTCTTAGTCTGGATATTAATTAAAATTATCAGTTGGAATTATTAGAAAAATAAAAGAGTGTGAAATAGTTACTTGTTGTGCAGTAATGGAGAATATGTTGGGGTTTTTGGAGATGCTTTGTCCTCTGAATCCTGCAACATAATGCTTACTCACTTTCATAAATGCAAGGCTCCTTCCATGGCAAGCTGTATGTAGGGAATCACTATTGTCAGTGGCTACCTCCCATCCTCTCAGTGAAAACGGTCCAGATGCTCTGTCACAGCACGGCTAATCAGCTGTTGGTTCTCGATCATGTTGGAATAGGATCCATTGATCCTTTTGCTTTTGTCATCACGCCCAGCAATCGCGAGTTTGAAGCTCGTCACAGCCATTCAATCCTTGAATCCTACTCGGAATACCACAGACAAGGTTTAGACTTTCCGGATCCTCAAGAGTGGCCGCCATCAGTTCTAGCTTATACCACGAAGATTCTGATTAAGGAAGCTAAGAGATACTCATTCAATCTGATGTAGAACGGAGGTGTTTGTCAAGCACACATTCATGGATTGAGGAAGGTGATAAGTGTCACGGATCATCACCTTCTCCATAATTAAGCGCAAATGAATATCTTAGATAGGAACATGCATGTTTGAAAGGAGAAACAGAAACAATTGCATTACTTCATCGAGACGCTGCAGAGCTCCTCACCCCCAACAATGGAGTTTAGAGACTCATGCCATCAAAGTGTATAAAATTCAGATCTGAAAATGTCATGAGGTACAAAGTAATCCTCTAAAAGTTGTTTAAATAGTAAACTAGTAACCTAGGTTTACAGAAAATGAGTAAACTATGATAGATAGCACAGAAATCCACTTCTGGGGCCCACTTGGTGTGTGCTGGGGCTGAGACTTAAGCTTCTCATGTTCCTGGGCTGTTTTGGGCGTTCAACGCCAGGTTGTAACCTGTTTCTGGCGTTGAACTCCAACTTGTAACTTGTTTCTGGCGCTGGACGCCAGACTGCAACATGGAACTGGCGTTAAACGCCAGTTTACATCGTCTATCTTCGCGCAAAGTATGGACTATTATATATTGCTGGAAAGCCCTGGATGTCTACTTTCCAGCCCAATTGAGAGCGCGTCAATGGGACTTTTGTAGCTCCAAAAAATTTATTTTGAGTGCAGGGAGGTCAGGATCCAATAGCATCAGCAGTCCTTTTTCAGCCTCACTCAGATTTTTGCTAAGCTCCCTCAATTTCAGCCAGAAAATACCTGAAATCACAGAAAAACACATAAACTCATAAAAAAGTCCAGAAATATGATTTTTGCCTAAAAAATAATAAAAATATACTAAAAACCAACTAAATCATACTGAAAACTAAGTAAAAATAATGCCAAAAAGCGTATAAATTATCTGCTCATCACAACACCAAACTTAAATTATTGCTTGTCCCCAAGCAACTAAAAATAACGTAGGATGAAAAGAAGAGAATATACAATGAATTCCAAAAACATCTGTGAAGATTAGTCTTAATTAGATGAGCGGGGCTATTAGCTTTTTGCTTCTGAACAGTTTTGGCATCTGACTTTATCCTTTGAAGTTCAGAATGATTGGTATCTATAGGAACTCAGAATTCAGATAGTGTTATTGATTCTCCTAGTTCAGTATGTTGATTCTTGAACACAGCTACTTTATGAGTCTTGGCCGTGGCCCTAAGCACTTTGTTTTCCAGTATTACCACCGGATACATACATGCCACAGACACATAACTGGGTGAACCTTTTCAGATTGTGACTCATCTTTGCTAAAGTCCCCAATTAGAGGTGTCCAGGGTTCTTAAGCACACTCTGTTTTTTTTGCTTTAGACCTCGACTTTAACCGCTTAGTCTCAAGTTTTCACTTGACACCTTCACGCCACAAGCACATGGTTAGGGACAGCTTGGTTTAGCCGCTAAGGCCAGGATTTTATTCCTTTAGGCCCTCCTATCCACTGATGCTCAAAGCCTTGGATCCTTTTTATTACCCTTGTCTTTTGGTTTTAAGGGCTTTTGGCTTTTTCTGCTTGCTTTTTCTTTTTCTTGCTCTTTTTTTTCGCATTTTTTTCTGCAAGCTTTGTTCTTCACTGCTTTTTCTTGCTTCAAGAATTTTTTTTATGATTTTTCAGATTATCAAATAACATTTCTCCTTTTTCATCATTCTTTCAAGAGCCAACAATTTTAACATTCATAAGCAACAAATTCAAAAGACATATGCACTGTTCAAGCATTCATTCAGAAAACAAAAAGTATTGCCACCATATCAAAATAATTATTTTAAAATTCGAAATTCATGTACTTCTTTTTCTTTTTCAGAAAACAATTTTCATTTAAGAAAGGTGATGGATTCATAGGACATTCATATCTTTAAGACATAGACACTTAGATACTAGTGATCATATAGTAAAGACACAAACATAATTAAACATGAAGCATAGCAAACGAAAAATAGGAAATAAGAACAAGGAGATTAAGGAATGGGTCCACCTTAATGAGGGTGGCGTCTTCCTCTTCTTGAAGGACCAATGGTGCTTTTGAGCTCCTCTATGTCTCTTCCTTGCCTTTGTTGCTCTTTCCTCATAGCTCTTTGATCTGCAGTCAATTGCTCTACCACTGAATTATGGAAAAACAAAAGCAATGCTTTTACCACACCAAACATAAAAGGTTTGCTCGTCCTCGAGCAAAAGAAGAAAGAAGTGGAGAAGATGGAGGAGATGGAAGTGTGTGAATGGGTGGGTTTGGGAGGGGAATGGTTTGAATTTGAATGGTGAGGTAGGTTGGGATCCTGTGGGGTCCACAGATCCAGTGGGGTCAAGGATTTAGCATCCGTGCTCCAATTAGGCGTACAAAATGCCCTTACTGTGCAATCCTGGCGTTTAACGCCAGACTGCTGCCTGTTTCTGGCGTTAAACGCCCAAATGTAGCCTGTTTCTGGCGTTTAATGCCAGACTGATGCTTGTTTCTGGCGTTAAACGCCAGCTTGGTGCTTGTTTCTGGCGTTTAAACGCCAGAATGATCTTCCTCCAGGGTGTGCTGTTTTTCGTTCTGTTTTTGATTTTCCATTTGTTTTTGTGACTTCACATGATCATCAACCTAAAGAAAACATAAAATAGCCATGGAAAATAAATAAATATAATTAAATAATATTAGGTTGCCTCCCAACAAGCGCTTCTTTAATGTCACTAGCTTGACAGTGAGCTCTCATGGAGCCTCACAGATAATCAGAGCAAGGTTGGAACCTCCCAACATCAAACTTAGAGTTTGAATGTGGGGGTTCAACACCAAACTTAGAGTGTGGTTGTGGCCTTCCAACACCAAACTTAGAGTTTGACTGTGGGGGCTTTGGTTGACTCTGCAGTGAGAGAAGCTTTTCATGCTTCCTCTCCATGGTTACAGAAAGAGAACCTTGTGTCTTATAGTTTGCAATGTTTGCAAACCACAGAGCTTCCTGAATAGCAAACAATTGCTCATCCAGAAAGGTTTCAGAAATCTCAGTAGGAGGGAGGGATACTCCTGCTACTGGTTCTATTCGGGACAGGTGATCAGCTACTTGATTCTCTGTTCCTTTTCTGTCTCTTATTTCTATATCAAACTCTTACAGAAGCAACACCCATCTTATGAGCCTGGGCTTTGAATCCTGCTTTGTGAGTAGATATTTAAGAGCTGCATGGTCAGTGTACACAATCACTTTTGATCCTACTAAGTAGGATCTAAACTTGTCAATGGCATAAACCACTGCAAGTAATTCTTTTTCTGTGGTTGTGTAATTTTTCTAGGCATCATTTAAAACACTGCTAGCATAATAAATGACATGCAGAAGCTTGTTATGCCTCTGTCCCAATACTGCACCAATGGTATGGTCACTGGCATCACACATTAGTTCAAAGGGTAATGTCCAGTCTGGTGCAGAAATAACTGGTGCTGTGACCAGCTTAGCTTTCAGGGTCTCAAACGCCTACAGACACTTTGTGTCAAACACAAATGGTGTGTCAGCAGCTAGCAGATTGCTCAGAGGTTTTGCAATTTTTGAAAAATCCTTTATAAACCTCCTATAGAATCCTACATGCCCCAGAAAGCTTCTGATTGTCTTAACATTGGCAGATGGTGGTAATTCTTCAATTACTTCAACTTTAGCTTGATCCACCTCTATTCCCTTGTTTGAAATTTTATGCCCAAGGACAATCCCTTCAGACACCATAAAGTGACATTTTTTCCAGTTTAAAACTAGGTTGGTCTCTTGGCATCTTTTTAGAACAAGTGCTAAATGGTTAAGGCAGGAGCTGAATGAGTCTCCAAATACTGAAAAGTGCACTGGGTCGTCCAAGAAATACCTTACGTGAGTAAGGGTCGATCCCACGGAGATTATTGGTTTGAAGCAAGCTATGTTTATTTTATTATTCTTAGTCAGGATATTAATTAAAATTATCAGTTGGAATTATTAGAAAAATAAAAGAGTGTGAAATAGTTACTTGTTGTGCAGTAATGGAGAATATGTTGGGGTTTTTAGAGATGCTTTGTCCTCTGAATCCCTGCAACATAATGCTTACTCACTTTCATAAATGCAAGGCTCCTTCCATGGCAAGCTGTATATAGGGAATCACTATTGTCAGTGGCTATCTCCCATCCTCTCAGTGAAAAAGGTCCAGATGCTCTGTCACAGCACGGCTAATCAGCTGTCGGTTCTCGATCATGTTGGAATAGGATCCATTGATCATTTTGCGTTTGTCATCACGCCCAGCAATCGCGAGTTTGAAGCTCGTCACAGCCATTCAATCCTTGAATCCTACTCGGAATACCACAGACAAGGTTTAGACTTTCCGGATCCTCAAGAGTGGCCGCCATCAGTTCTAGCTTATACCACGAAGATTCTGATTAAGGAAGCTAAGAGATACTCATTCAATCTGATGTAGAACGGAGGTGTTTGTCAAGCACATGTTCATGGATTGAGGAAGGTGATAAGTGTCACGGATCATCACCTTCTCCATAATTAAGCGCAAATGAATATCTTAGATAGGAACATGCATGTTTGAAAGGAGAAACAGAAACAATTGCATTACTTCATCGAGACGCTGCAGAGCTCCTCACCCCCAACAATGGAGTTTAGAGACTCATGCCATCAAAGTGTATAAAATTCAGATCTGAAAATGTCATGAGGTACAAAGTAATCCTCTAAAAGTTGTTTAAATAGTAAACTAGTAACCTAGGTTTACAGAAAATGAGTAAACTATGATAGATAGCACAGAAATCCACTTCTGGGGCCCACTTGGTGTGTGCTGGGGCTGAGACTTAAGCTTCTCACGTGCCTGGGCTGTTTTGGGCGTTCAACGCCAGGTTGTAACCTGTTTCTGGCGTTGAACTCCAACTTGTAACTTGTTTTTGGCGCTGGACGCCAGACTGCAACATGGAACTGGCGTTGAACGCCAGTTTACGTCATCTATCTTTGAGCAAAGTATGAACTATTATATATTGCTGGAAAGCCGTGGATGTCTACTTTCCAACGCAATTAAGAGCGCGCCATTTGGAGTTCTATAGCTCCAGAAAATCCACTTTGAGTGCAGAGAGGCCAGAATCCAACGGCACTAGCAGTCCCTTTTTCAGCCTGAATTAAATTTTTGCTCAGCTCCCTCATTTTCAGCCCGAAAATACCTGAAATCACAGAAAAACACACAAACTTATAGTAAAGTCCAGAAATATGATTTTTGCCTAAAAAATAATAAAAATATACTAAAAACCAACTAAATCATACTGAAAACTAAGTAAAAACAATGCCAAAAAGTGTATAAATTATCCGCACATCAGTGTTGTGATGAGCGGATAATTTATACGCTTTTTGGCATTGTTTTTAGGTAGTTTTTAGTAAGTTCAAGCTACTTTTAGGGATGTTTTCATTAGTTTTTATGTTAAATTCATATTTTTGGACTTTAATATGTATTTGTGTGTTTTTCTATGATTTCAGGTAATTTCTGGCTGAAATTGAGGGACTTGAGCAAAACTCTGATAGGGGGCTGACAAAGAACTGCTGATGCTGTTGGAATCTGACCTCCCTGCACTCTAAATGGATTTTCTGGAGCTACAGAACTCCAAATGGCGCGCTCCCAACGGCGTTGGAAAGTAGACATCCAGAGCTTTCCAGAAATATATAATAGTTTATACTTTATTCGGAAATTGACGACGTAAACTGGCGCTCAACGCCAGTTCCATGTTGCTGTCTGGAGTCAAACGCCAGAAACACGTCACAACCCAGAGTTGAACGCCCAAAACACGTTACAACTTGGCGTTCAACTCCAATAAAAGCCTTAGCTCGTGGATAGACCAATCTCAGCCCAAACATATACCAAGTGGGCCCCGGAAGTGGATTTATGCATTAATTACTTACTTCTGTAAACCCTAGTAGCTAGTTTATTATAAATAGAACTTTTTACTAGTGTATTAGACATCTTGGGACGATTAGTTCTCAGATCATGGGGGCTGGCCTCTCGTCCATGCCTGGACCTCTCACTTATGTATTTTCAACAGTGGAGTTTCTACACACCATAGATTAAGGGTGTGGAGCTCTGCTGTACCTCAAGTTTTAATACAATTACTACTCTTTTCCTATAAACTTCATTTATTCCTGTTCTAAGATATTCGTTGCACTTCAACTTGATGAATGTGATGATCCGTGACACTCATCATCATTCTCACCTATGAACGCGTGTGACTGACAACCACTTCCGTTCTACTTTAGACCGGGCGCATATCTCTTGGATTCCTTAATCAGAATCTTCGTGGTATAAGCTAGAATTGATGGTGGCATTCATGAGAATCTGGAAAGTCTAAACCTTGTTTGTGGTATTTCGAGTAGGATTCCGGGATTAAATGACTGTGACGAGCTTCAAACTCCTGAAGGCTGGGCATTAGTGACAGATGCAAAAGAATCAAGGGATTCTATTCCAACCTGATTGAGAACCGACAGATGATTAGCCGTGCTGTGACAGAGCATTTGGACCATTTTCACTGAGAGGATGGGATGTAGCCATTGACAACGGTGATGCCCTACATACAACTTGCCATGGAAAGGAGTAAGAAGGATTGAAGGAAGAAGTAGAAAAGTAGAAAAAGAAAGGGCACAGTATTTCCATACGCTTATCTGAAATTCCCACCATTAATTTACATAAGTATTTCTATCCTATGTTATTTATCTTTATTTCCTGTTTATTATTTATTATTATTCGAAAATCCATAATCAATTATAATCCGCCTGACTGAGATTTACAAGATGACCATAGCTTGCTTCATACCAACAATCTCTGTGGGATCGACCCTTACTCACGTAAGGTATTACTTGGATGACCCAGTACACTTGCTGGTTAAGTTGAACGGAGTTGTGTCCACACATAGCAAAGAGCCATAATAATGATTCCATACAATAACAAAGAGTACTACATTGATGTGATCACAATTTCGTCCACCGGTAGTCCACTACAATGAACAAACTAATTCTCAACTCCAAAGAGAAGAGATCGACCTACTTCCAAAAATCCAAGAAAGAGCTCGGATCAGAGAAGAAGCACTAAAGCAGCGAATGGCTTTGATGAGCGGATATTTTATACGCTTTTTGGGGGTAATTTCATGTAGATTTTAGTATGTTTTAATTAGTTTTTAGTAGAATATTATTAGTTTTTAGGCAAAAATCATATTTCTGGACTTTGCTATGAGTTTGTGTGTTTTTCTGTGATTTCAGGTATTTTCTGGCTGAAATTGAGGGAGCTGAGCAAAAATCTGTGTTAGGCTGAAAAAGGACTGCTGATGCTGTTGGATTCTAACCTCCCTTCACTCGAAATGAATTTTCTGGAGCTACATGAGTCCAATTGGCACGCTCTCAACAGAGTTGGAAAGTAGACATCCAGGGCTTTCCAACAATATATAATAGTCCATACTTTGCGCGAAGATAGACAACGTAAATTGGCGTTCAACGCCAGTATCATGATGCTGTCTGGCGTCCAGCGCCAGAAACAGGTTACAAGCTGGAGTTCAACGCCAGAAACAGGTTACAACCTAGCGTTGAACGCTCAAAACAGCCCCAAGCATGTGAGAAGCTTAAGTCTCAGCCCCAGCACACACCAAGTGGGCCCCAGAAGTGGATTTCTGCACTATCTATCATAGTTTACTCATTTTCTGTAAACCTAGGTTACTAGTTTACTATTTAAACAACTTTTAGAGATTTACTTTGGACCTCATGATATTTTCAGATCTGAATTTTATACACTTTGACAGCATGAGTCGCTAAACTCCATTGTTGGGGGTGAGGAGCTCTGCAGCGTCTTGATGAATTAATGCAATTGTTTCTATTCCTCCATTGAAATGTGTGTGTTCCTATCTAAGATGTTCATTCGTACTTAATTATGAAGAAGGTGATGATCCGTGACACTCATCACCTTCCTCAACCCATGAACGTGTGCCTGACAAACACCTCCATTCTACATCAGATTGAATGAGCTTCTCTTAGATTCCTTAATCAGAATCTTCGTGGTATAAGCTAGAATCGATGGCGGCCACTCTTGAGGATCCGGAAAGTCTAAACCTTGTCTGTGGTATTCCGAGTAGGATTCAAGGATTGAATGGCTGTGACGAGCTTCAAACTCGCGATTGCTGGGCGTGATGACAAACGGAAAATGATCAATGGATCCTATTCCAACATGATCGAGAACCAACAGCTGATTAGCCGTGCTGTGACAGAGCATCTGGACCGTTTTCACTGAGAGGATGGGAGGTAGCCACTGACAATGGTGACACCCTACATACAGCCTTCCATGGAGGGAACTTTGCACTTTTCCATGCATGGAATATTATATTATAGAAATTCAGAGGACAAAGCATCTCCAAAACTCCAACATATTCTCCATTAATAAAGTAACAATTACTTATTCCAAACACTTTTACTTCTTACAATTAAATCCAAATAACCTTATTGGCATCCTGACTAAGATTAATAAAATAAACATAGCTTGCTTCAAACCAATAATCTCCGTGGGATCGACCCTAACTCACGTAAGGTATTACTTGGACGACCCAGTGCACTTGCTGGTTAGTTGTGCGGATTGCAAAAGTGTGATTGCAATTTCGTGCACCAGGCTTCCAGGTATAATCAAAAGGTAGTGCCAAGAGATTTCACGGAGAATGATCTCGTCTTAATCCGAAATGATATTGGAACAACTCGACCCGGAGAAGGAAAGTTGGCAGCTAACTGGAAAGGACCCTACCGAGTCACAGAAGTACTTGGGAAGGGCTACTACAGACTGTCCGAACTCGAGGGACGGGAACTCCCTAGATCATGGCACGCCTGTAACCTAAGAAGGTACTATAGTTAGGAAAGGTAAAAGATCTCAAGATGCACTCTTTTTCCTGAAAAGGTTTTTTAAGGAGGCGTCAAGATTGAGACTTAAGGGTACGAAAAACTCCCGCCTATATATATATATATATATATATATATATATATATATATAGATATTTGCACTTCCTATAAATAAAATATATTTCAGATATTCTACAAATTCCCAAGACGCATTAATCTGAAGCCTTCATTGTCCGATTATTAAGCAACAGATCAACAGAAAGTGAAGAAACAGATTCACTATACGATCTCGATAGGAATGATCGACCGACAAAGGTGAAAATGTGATTCACCTAAAGATCGATCAAACCGGGACAGAAACCACCATCTACAAATCGGTAAAGATGAACACAGAATAATGCAAGAAGTTATCGAAAGCGATCCCAAAAAAGAACCTGACGAGGTCTTATGGATTGCTATATAATAACTTAAAAAGACTGGGCCAATACTAAAAAATTAGACCAAGTCAACTCAAGTTATCAGCAAATCCCTGGAAAGAGGTCTGGCCAACCCTATTAAAGAGGAATTGCTATAACTTAGAATAGATCGACCTAACGAAGTCGGTCTCCTACAGAGATAAGTTGTAAAAGTAATCCCTGAAAGAGACCTAACAAAGGTCCAAGAAAGAGGATTACAAAAACAACTTAGAAGAGATCGACCTAACGAAGTCGGTCTCCTACAAAGACAAGTTGTAAAGTAATCCCTGAAGGAGACCTAACAAAGGTCCAAGAAAGAGGATTACAAAAACAACTTAGAAGAGATCGACCTAACGAAATCGGTCTCCTACAAAGACAAGTAGTAAAATAATCCCTGAAAGAGACCTAACAAAGGTCGAAGAAAGAGGATTACAAAAACAACTTAGAAGAGATCGACCTAACGAAGTCGGTCTCCTACAAAGACAAGTTGTAAAAGTAATCCCTGAAAGAGACCTAACAAAGGTCCAAGAAAGAGGATTACAAAAATAACTTAGAAGGGGACCAACATAAAGAAATCGGTTATGAGGTGCTAAAAATACAAACAAAAGTGAGGAAACCAAGAAACAAGTCGGACCCCCCACAGTCATGGCCTCAAAAGGATCCAAGCTACAAACAATAAGTATGAAAGTAATGTAAAGAGGCCAAGTAGCAAGATTCCAACAGATACCATGTTAAAGCACAATAATAGCATAGTATGATAAAAGCTTCAAAAGGCCACCAAAATCAACCTCAGAAAGCTACTTTTGTTTTTCAAAATAAAAGTTGCCAGGCAGGCAACTAAAAAGCGTCAGCAGTTAAACAAATCAAAAAACAAGTTCAAAAGCCCACAAACCGGGCTATTTACACAAAATACTTAGAAAGATGATCAGCTAAGATCGGGAGCCTTCCCGGCAGCATCAGTACGAGGAGAAGGATGGCGAGTCTGAATAGGCACAGCATCTACAGTTCCATCATCCCGGTTCAGAATCTGGCAATCCAGATCAGGCATAACGGGAGGAACCGATGAGGTCGACACTTTGACAGAAGGCACAGGGGGAGGATAAGCATAATCATCATCTTGGTCATCAGGGACAATCTTACCATCCCTCACGACGTTGTCCAGGCTGAAGAGAGTAAGGTCAGCCTCAGGAGCAATGATCCGAACCTGCTCCTTCAGGTTCTCGTAGGCAGCAGTTACACTACCAACAAGATGACCCTGGAGCTCGGCATAATCAGCTCGGGCGTTTTCCAACTCCTCCTTCAGATGCATCCCCTCCCGATAAGATGTGACATAACTATCCTTATGTCTCAGGGCCGTATCCTCAACCAGCCTTAAAGAGGCAGCCAAAGAAAGGGAACTCGCCTTCTCATTTTTCAGATCTTTTTCCAACTTGGCCACATTCACCTCGAGCTCCTCCTTCAAGCCATTTATCCGATCAAACTCCCGTTTGGCCTCCTCCATAAAGGCTTTGGTGGCATGGAGAGGAAGACTTTGGGCAGTTCGATACAGGGATGCTCCCAAGTGTGCCAACTTAATACCACTTCGAGCCACGTAATCAAAATGCTGAAGAAGGGAGACGTCATCCATGGAAAGGGCGCCATAAGGACCAATTTGTTGATCTATAAACTCGATCGGATCAAAGTCAGGAGTGTCAAGGTTGAAAGGCTTAGTTACTTTCTGCTTCTTACTAGGAGGAGCGCCAGAAGCAATGGTCGAAGTCTGTGAAGGATCGACCTGACGAAACCGAGGAGTAGGAATTGCTTTCCTCGGCCCAGGAGAAATCGGCACAGGAGGCTTTAATGGGACCTGAGAAGATCCCTCCCCGGCCACCTTGCCTGAGATGTTCAGAGCAACAGTTGCCTTCTTCGCCTTTTTAAAGGCCTTCATGGGATCACTATTTTTTGACATCTCTGCAAAAACAAAATCAGCCACAACAAAGAATTACAAATCCAATAAGAGAAAGAAAAGGGAAACAAGTATAGAAACAAGTCAGACAAATACCCAAAACAGTCCGAACCAAGGATGGGTCATTCAAAAACCTTTTTGTATCAAGATGGGGTGGTTTTCCCCAGAGATCCTCAAGAACAACTACAAAAGCGCGCTCAACATCATCAAGCATCTCCCAGGTATAGCGAGACACTCTTACATCCTTCTGGCACTCTAGAGGGAAAGAGGGCTCATCATTTTCATCACGAAAAAAGGGGCGGGCGCCCTCAACAGCACAGACCTTAAAGAAGTAATTCTTGAAGTCCTTAAAGGACTCATCATACATAGCAAAAACTTTATGCCCCAGGGCGGACCTGAAGGAAACCCAGGAAGCTTTCTTTTTTGAAGAACCACGAGGCTTGGCGGAAACAAACAAATAAAGGAAAAGATTTTGAGAGGGTGTTACATTTAATTCTTGGCAAAGAAGCTGAAAAATTTTAATAAAACCACAGGAATTTGGGTGAAGCTGGGATGGGGCAATGTTACACGACCACAACAGGTCGGTCTCGAAAGCAGTAAAAGGAAAAGTAACATTCAACTGACTGAAAAAGTATTCGTAGGCATAAAAGAAGGGACGCTCCCCCTCAACGGAAGTCGGAAAACAAACTCTCTCATCAGAATCAGGAGCAACAAGCTCATAATCCTCCTCACGGGCATTGTTACCACAAATCCTATGGCGCTTCCTCAGCTCTGTGCAAAATTCAGCATCCACAACAAAACAAGGGAGTCCAGCCAATCGGACATCCCCTCGGGAACTCTGGAAGACATCTCTACAATGTTATTACGAGAAGACATTTGGCCAACTAATCCTACAAGTAAGAAAAGAAGATGGGGTTACTAAAAACATCTCGGACAAAGGAAGAAAACAATTCGGTCAATACTACACAGGCGAAGAAACAAGAAAAGGAAAACCCCAAGACTCAAACCAAAAGTCCTGGGGCATCCTTTGGAGGCAGTAACAAAGCAAGGTTTCCAGAAAAAATCTACAGCTTGCACCCCAGCATTTCTCAGAAAGAATTCAAAATAGCAAACATTTTTTCATCAAAGAAAAACACAAAAAAGGCATTACAAGTCTACCATGCAAAAAGCATTCCCAAACATCAAACACGCCAAGCAGAGACCACTAAAGATGCAACCTCTTTTAAGAGCAGACAAAAGCAACCTTCAAGTAAAACGAGGAACAGACGCGGACAGTGGTATCAGAACAGAAACAACAAAGAACATGCAAAGCCCTAAAAGCATCAAGCAAAGGCAAAAAGGATCATGCAGAAGATGGAGAAACTCCCAGAAAGCATACCTCAACAAATCTAGGGCACAATGGAAATAGAAAGATCCAAACTTTCTCAAAAAGGAGAGGATCAAAATCAAAACCTCATCACAAAGCCAAAATCAAAGAGAAAGCACGAAACGGGACTAACCTGGAGACGAAAGAAGCTTCGAAAAATGCAAAAACGTAAGTTGCCCAGAAAATCGCTAAAGCGACGCCGCAGTGCAAGGAAGCAGAAGCACAAGCGAAAAGACCAAGAGCGAAGAGAGCAGGGAAAGAAGTTGCAAAGAGGTTACAAGGAAAGCAAAAGAAGAGAAACCGTTTCTAAGTTTTCAAAATTAAAAACAAAAGGAAATGGGTAATTAATGCTAAGAGTTAAACCCTCGCACGTTCCCGAAAAAAGTGCTGATATAAAAGCGCGCGTTTTTAGCAAACGTTCTACATTCAAAAGCTACTACAAAGGAATCGACAAAATACTTGAGTTCGGCTTCATCAAAAAAGGACCGAAGTCAAGGACTCGATCCCAAAATAGAAGACCGAGCTCAAACAAGGGCACTGTTCATACCTTGGGTCGAGTTGTCTGACCCGGGATGTTCGACAGACAAAGCAACCAACCTCTTCAGGTCAAGTGGTGCACGAAATCACAATCACACTTTTGCAATTCCGCACAACTAACCAGCAAGTGCACTGGGTCGTCCAAGTAATACCTTACGTGAGTAAGGGTCGATCCCACGGAGATTGTCGGCTTGAAGCAAGCTATGGTTATCTTGTAACTCTTAGGCAGGATATCAATAATTCTCAGATTTAATTCTAAAAAGTAAAAGAACATGAAATAAATACTTGTTTTGCAGTAATAGCGAACAGGTTGAGGTTTTGGAGATGCTATATCTTCTGAATCTCTGCTTTCCTACTGTATTCTTCTTCATGCACGCAAGGCTCCTTCCAAGGCAAGCTGTATGTTGGGTTTCACTGTTGTCAATGGCTACCTCTCATCCTCTCAGTGAAATTAGGATTTTTAGAAATTAGGATTTAGGACTTCTCTTAGTTTTAGGAGTGACTCTCGATCCCAGGTTCAATGTTTCTTTTTATTTACTTTCTCTTTTATTTTTCTATGACTTTGCCCATGTTACATTTGATTGAGTTATTAATTTATAATTTTGAGGTATTTCAGATTGATGATTGTTGTCTTTTATTTATATAAATAATTTGGATTTTCCTGTTACCCTTTTGGCTTTGGTTGAGTAATTGGTGACGCTTGAGCTGTCAAATAAAGCAGTGGTTGAAATTGGGAGTTGCTAATTAATTTGAGTTCTAATAACTCTAGCCTTTCCAAAGGAAAGACTAGGACTTTAGGTATCAAATTAATTAGTCCACTTGACCTTCCTTTGTTTAGTAAAGGTTAACTAAGTGGGATTAAAATCCAATTCTCATCACAATTGATAAGGATAGGACTTCCAGTTCTTATACCTTGCCAAGAGTTTATTTTACAGTTATTTATTTATTTTTTTATTGCTTTGAAAATATACATGTGCCCATTGCCCAAATTCCAAAAACCCCCAATTTTACCTTTTTCATAGCCAATAATAAGAACATACCTCCCTGCAATTCCTTGAGAAGACGACCCGAGGTTTAAATACTCAGTTATCAATTTTAAAGGGGTTTGATACTTGTGACAACCAAAACGTTTGCACAAAAGGATTTTTGTTGGTTTAGAAACTATATCTACAACGCGACTATTTTTATAAAATTCTTTACTAGCAAAAATCCTAACGTCAATATGGCGCCGTTGCCGGGGAATTGCAAACGTGTGCCTTATTATTAGTTATTGTAAATATATTCCAAAAAAATTTTTTTCAGATTTTTATTTTAAAATTTTTATCTAAAAATTTTTCAAAAATCATCTCTTTTTCAAAATATTTTCTTTTTGTTAGTTTTTATTTTTTATTTTCTCCTACTACCATGAACTCTCACCCCTTTAGCTATGAGTCTGGTTACAATTATGTTGGAGGTAGAGGATATTACAATGAGAACAGGCATCAAGTTTGGAACAATCAAACATGGGAGGAGCCACAAGGATTTGATCAACCCTCATGGCAACAACCACCTCCAATGGACTATCAACAACCATTCTGTGATGCATATCAAGGCAAGGGCTATGGTGAGCACTCTCTTGATTATCAACAACCACCACCATATGCCTATGAACCCTCTCCTCAACATGACTTTCAACCACCATACTCACAAGTCCCTTTCCACCAAACACCTCCATATGACCCTAATCCTTATCCGCCACACCAACCACCTTATGAGCCATACTTAGAACCACCACCTCAATATACACCATCTCCTTATCATTATCAAAATGAACCACCTTCCTACCATGAACCCTTTCTCCCAACAAATGAACCCTCCTACCCACCCCAAACCTCCATGGAGAAAGCATTTACCGATCTAAACTCTACTATACAAGCTCTCGCCGCCCGAATTGGACCATCAAATACCTTCAACAATCAACCTTCAAGCTCTAGTGCACTTCCTTTTCAACCACATAATGATCCATCCATCCCATCACCACAATCTATGGAAGAGCACCCACATCCATCAATCCAAGAGCAAGATGATCCCCATGATGCTATTGATATGGAACAAGAGAGAGAGGATCGTCTTCGCAAATCCATACGTCATAAGGAGCTAGAGGAGGCACTAAAGGTGAAGGTAGAAGAGACCCTTGAAGGTGAAGGAGTAATTAAAAGGAGTTGTCATGGAAAGGTAATCATCAAGGAGGAACAAGAGTCAAGGGATCATTTCAAGGAAACAGTAGATCAATTTCATACAACCCTTCATCAATTGGAGCAAGCAATAAATCAATTACCTTCCAGATGTTCGGACACTTAAGGAACCCCCATGGCTTCATGTGGAGAATCTAATGAAGAACGTAGCATGAAGGAGACATTAGAGACTCCAGTGGACAATAAGGAGCATGACTTTGTACTGGAACAAGTGGAGAAAGCCATAATAGTTGCAGAGGAAAAAGTGGTTGAAGATTTAGGAGATGCAAAACCTCCACGGGAACCTCAAGTCACAAAACCCTCTTCTAAGGAGTTTGAATTTATTGTTGAGGAAGGTGTACAACCTCCAAGGCATGTCATGATAGAAGACTTGGAAGAGGTTAATCAAGAGATGGAGATTCAAGAAGAAGAGGCACAACCTCCCATGCCCTTGGTGAGCAATGAAGAAAAGATTGAATTGGCAGAAAGCTACCAAGAGAAAGAGGTTGAGATTGAAGAAGCTTACAAAGAGGTGGAAGTTGTCAGACAAGACCACAAGGGAGTGGAGCTTGCAAATTCATTAGAAATATCTCTCCCAAGACCATTACCATCCAACACAACGTTCAAGTGGGTAAAATTCATATCCTTATCCTTTACTTTCCTACTTGAATATGGGCTACTGGAGATGGATGGTCAACTCAGAGCTCTCTGTGGCATCAAGAGTAAGAGGAAGATGGTTAGTGGTAAGTATTGTCCTGCAAGGTTCAACATGGTTATGTGCTCAAAGTTTAAACGTAAAGGTTGGTGTAGAGCTCAGTTGAATGGGTCTAGGAAGTTATTTGGTAGCTCCCCTGAGGATTCTAGAAAGTTATTTGACAGCTCCCCTGAGGATTCAGATTATTTGATACCCGGATGGAATCATGATGATCAACAAGAAGATGGGTGCACAAGCAAAGTTTGGGATCCCGGAGGATATTGGACGTACAAACATTGGTGGGGATTCCTGGATCAGTACAAGCATAAGCCACCATAACAAGGAGCTCATCAAATGTCCAACTTAAGGACTTTAACTAAAAGTGCTAGGTGGGAGACAACCCACCATGGTATGATCGTTCTCTTTTTAGTTTTAATTTTAGTCTATTTTTTAATTTTTATTGAACCTGCAAATTTTGCATAACATTCATTGCATCTGCATTTGCATCTTATTCGAAAAAAAAGAAAAAAAAATCAAAAATCGCACACGACGCGGTAGCGTCGCTGACGCGTCCGCGTCACTAGTGCGTTGGGGAGAAAATAACTGAACAGAGAGTCACGCAAAAGCGTGGCTGGAGGCGCGCCTTTAGCATTATTTGACCCCACGCAACCGCGTCGCTCACGCGACTGCGTCATGTGGAACTTTGGCCTCCCACGCGACCGCGTCACACACGCGGCCGCGTGCCATGAAAATCGACGTCAAAAAGGTGTATGGCCGAAAGTTGTGCTGGAATTGGGCTGGACTCGTGCTCGAAGCCCAAGCCCTCCAATGCGAACGCGTGCCCCACGCGGCCGCATCATCTTTCAAAAATGGCCATTCACGCGATCGCGTCACCACGCGATCGCGTCACCACGCGACCGCGTCACCCAGATTTTTGGCAAAATGCAATTCAAACAGAGAGTTGTGCGAATACGAGGCTGCACTCGCGCCACTAGCACAAATCAAGTGAGGCGATCGCGTGACCCACGCGTCTGCGTCGCCTGACCTTATTGCGCACCACGCGGCTGCGTCACCCACGCGTCCGCGTCGCCAGCGTCGCACACCTTAACCTAATATGCCAAAATATTTTATCTTTTCTTCCCCAATCCTAATTTTTCCTCCCTCTTTTCTTACTTACTTCTTCTTCCCTTCTTTCCCTTCTCATTTCTCTTATCTTTCATTTTCTTTTACTTAATTAAATGCTTTCATTCATTGCATTATTTTCATTGGTGTTGGAATTTTATTTGGGTCATTGTTTTTTTTTCTATATTTTTGTGGATTATTTGATAATTATATATTACTTTTTAAAGGGATGCTTGCATGTTCAATTTAGTACTTTCAAATAGTTTATTTACCATGCATGCTATGTGTTTGTGAAAACGCCTGTATGGCATTGTGTACTATTTTTAAGATTTCTTTTAATCTATTAGTATAAATGCTTGCTTTTCACAAAACCCTTTTTATATTTTATTAATTAAATATAATTGTTATTACAAACATGATTGTTAATTTGAAAGACTTGGTAATCTAACTTGGACATTGAATGCTTGATCTATGCTACTCATGCCTTTGCCAGCATGCCAATAAACATCTTGCATTTAACTGTCATCACATGCACTTACTATATTTCCATTGATGACTTTTCACATGTAGTCATGACCATGTGTTAACATCATTCTTCTTTACTGTGCATTGCTTACCACCTTTCCCGCTCTCTTCCTTGCTGGATCCCCTAGCTATACTTGTTACTTTCCTTTTTCCCCTTTCAGGATGGCCACCAAGTAGAGTAAAGAGAGAAAGCTACTCCCAAACCACCGGCAAGGAAAGGAACACAAGAGAGCACTAGCTGAGGAACTCCAACCCCCATCTACCTGCACATCTCAGCATGCACCGAGGACGGTATAATCTTTAAGTGTGGGGAGGTTGATACCGATCTCCACGGGTTAGTTAGTCCCTTCTCAACACCAATTTTTATTTTTCATTGTTGCATTTACATGTTTGATTGCATGTTTATTTTTTTGTGCATATTTTACCACTTGGTTAAAGTAATATTTTCTTTTTCAAGAAATTTTTATAGTATTTCACTAATTTGAATAAAACTTTTTGAAAAACTTGTTTGAAGAAATATTATTGGAACATAGTTTAGAGCTCGAACACATAAAACCTGTGAGATTTTTTAGCCTATTTGAATTGGTTGCATTTTATCAACCAATATTTTATTTTTGGTGTGTGTTTTTCTCTCTAAAATTGTGATTTTTGTCTTGCTTAATTCTATATTTCCATTGTTTGATGTATGCATGCACTGATATGATTGAGACCTTTATTTCACTAAGCTTACATACCCATATGACATTACCCTTTCATTATCCTTTGCAAACCAATTTGAGCCTAATATACCCATTTGTTCTTTACTTTAGCTCATTACTAACTCTAAGCGGAAAACAATAATGTCCTTAATTTGAATCCTTGGTTAGCTTAGACTAGTAAAAGTGCTCATGATTTAAGTGTGGGGAAGTTGGGTTTGAAATATTTGGTTTGAATAATTAGGTGTTGTATATTTTAGTGAAAATGTGCAAAATAATAGTTGAGCACATATTATTACATTCAATACTTTAATCATATGCATTGAGAAAAAAAAAAGAAAAAAAGAGCAATTAATAAAAAGGGACAAAATGCCCCAAAGTAAGTGTTGGTATTAATGCATATGTACTAAACTCAATGTTAGGATGCATGAACATGTGGATAGCACAGTTAATGGGAAGTTAGATTTTGCATTTTAATTAAATGGATTGTCTTAAGTGGGAAGTTTATGTTAATTAAGGATTCAAATTTTAGTCCACTTGGCCAAATACAATCCTACCTTGACCCTAACCCCATTACAACCCTTAAAAGACTTCTTGATTTGTGTATTGGTGCATTAAATTTTTGTTGATTGTTAGATGAAGAGCAAGCTAGAGAAAGCAAGATTAGTAGAGAATTGAGAGAATTGACCCTAGACACTTGAGAGTTAGAGTGATATACACTACCAAGTAAGGGTTCAACGCTTAATTCTATGTTCCCTGCTTTTATGAGCTATCTTCTTCTTGCAAGTTATTTGTGTTGTATTTTGTGATTTGAATTAGTGAAATACAGTTCCTATTTATTCTTGAAAGACTTATTTACTTTTAACCAAGTAGGTAGAATCATTTTTGCATGTAGTTGCATTCATATAGATAGGTTGCATTTCATACATTCTATCATTCCCCTTCACTCTTTTAGTTCTCTTGAGCTTAGCATGAGGGCATGCTAATGCTTAAGTGTGGGGAGGTTGATAAACCACTATTTCATGGTTCATCTTGTGCTCAATTGAGTGGTTTTTATCAACTCTTTACCCATTTATTCATACTAATCGCATGTTTTATATTTTCCTTCCTGATTTTGTGCTATAATTGAAAACATACTTCTTTGATCTTATATTTGCTTATTATTAATCCTCTTTTATTACCATTAGATGCCTTGATATGTGTGTTAAGTTTTTTCAGATATTATAGGGCAGGAATGGCTTGGAGGATGGAAAGGAAGCATGCAAAAGTGGAAGGAATACAAGAAGTTGAAAAAGTTGTTAAGCTGTCCAGCCTGACCTCTTTGTACTCAAACGGCTATAACTTTAGCTACAGAGATCCAAAAGACGCGGTTCTAGTTGCGTTGGAAACCTAACGTCTGGGGCTTCGATTTGATATATAATATGCCATAGTTGTCCTGACGCTAGGTGATGCGAACGCATGATCCACGCGGACGCATTGCATCTGCGAACTTTACTCCGCGCGGCCTCGTGGGCGACGCCTCCGCGTCACTTGGCCGCGACCTGTACGGACCAGAAAGCGCTGGAAGTTGACTTCTAGGATGTTTCTGACCCAGTTTTTGGCCCAGAGAACACAGATTAGAGGCTATAAAGTGGGGGAATGCATCCATTTATAATCATGCTATTCATAATTCACTTTTCATGTTTTTAGATGTAGTTTTTAGAGAGAGAGGTTCTATCCTCTCTCTTAGGATTTAGGTAGGATTTTTAGAAATTAGGATTTAGGACTTCTCTTAGTTTTAGGAGTGACTCTCGATCCCAGGTTCAATGTTTCTTTTTATTTACTTTCTCTTTTATTTTTCTATTACTTTGCCCATGTTACATTTGATTGAGTTATTAATTTATAATTTTGAGGTATTTCAGATTGATGATTGCTGTCTTTTATTTATATAAATAATTTGGATTTTCCTGTTACCCTTTTGGCTTTGGTTGAGTAATTGGTGACGCTTGAGCTGTCAAATAAAGCAGTGGTGAAATTGGGAGTTGCTAATTAATTTGAGTTCCAATAACTCTAGCCTTTCCAAAGGAAAGACTAGGACTTTAGGTATCAAATTAATTAGTCCACTTGACCTTCCTTTGTTTAGTAAAGGTTAACTAAGTGAGATTAAAATCTAATTCTCATCACAATTGATAAGGATAGGACTTCCAGTTCTTATACCTTGCCAAGAGTTTATTTTACATTTATTTATTTATTTTTTATTGCTTTGAAAATATACCTGTGCCCATTGCCCAAATTCCAAAAACCCCCAATTTTACCTTTTTCATAGCCAATAATAAGAACATACCTCCCTGCAATTCCTTGAGAAGACGACCCGAGGTTTAAATACTCAGTTATCAATTTTAAAGGGGTTTGTTACTTGTGACAACCAAAACGTTTGCATGAAAGGATTTTTGTTGGTTTAGAAACTATATCTACAACGCGACTATTTTTATAAAATTATTTACTAGCAAAAATCCTAACGTCAATGACCCCCAAAAACAAGGGTGGAAAACTCACTAAAAAGAGGTCAGACCGGGAAATACTTAAAATCCGAAGGGTTGCAAAAAGTAAAACCCCCAAACGTTTAGCAAAATACAATTATCCTAATAAAACATTAAAGACTCAAAAAGGCCACCTAAAAGGTAGCCTCAGAGTTTAAAGTGTTTTGTCTTTGCAAAATAAAGTTGCTAGGAAGCAGCTGAACGTCAAAGAAGTCATCCACAGAAAGATTTACAAAAAACAAAGATCAAAAGTCCACAAGTCGGACTACACAAATACATAAAGATTAAAAAGAGTCATCAAGGATTCAAAGTCGCTTTGGCAGCGGCATCCTTAGGGGAGGGAGGCCTGGTCGCAAGAGTAGGGACGGCATTGACAACACCATCTGGGCCATTCAGTATTTCTACATCAGGATCGGACCCAGTAGGAGCCACCTCGGCAGAAAGAGTTGAAGAGGCTGAAGCCGCAGAATCCTTGGCTGGTGGCGCAGGAGGAGGACCTTCATCTTCATCATCCAGGGCAGGCACGATCTTGCTTTCTCTTACTAGCGTTGCTTTTCATAATTTTCGAAAACTTTACTAACAATTAATGTAATTGATTCAAAAATTTGAAGTTTGTTACTTTCTTGTTAAGAAAGGTTCAATCTTTAAATTCTAGAATCATATCTTTTAGTTTCTTGTTAGTCAAGTAATCAACTTTAATATTAAAAAAAATCAAATCTTTCTAATTTCCTTTTCAAATCTTTTTCAAAATAAATTTCTATCATATCTTTTTAATCATATCTTTTTCAAACTTTAATTTCAAAATCTTTTCTAACTTCTTATTCAAAATTGATTTTCAAATCTTTTTCAATTAACTAATTGACTTTTTGTTTGTTTTACTATTTCTTATCTTTCTCAAAACCACCTAACTACTTTTCTCTCTCTAATTTTCGAAATTCACCTTCCTCTTTTTCAAAATTCTTTTTAATTAACTAATTGTTTCAACTTTTAATTTTAATTTTATTTCTTCTCTTAATTTTCGAATACTAACTAATGTTTAAAATAAAAACAAAAATATTTTCCTTTTCCTTTTAATTATTTTCGAAAACTCTCTCTCTCATCTTCTTCTATTTATTTATTTAATCACTAACACTCTTCTCTTCTTCTCATAATTCGAACCCTCTCTCCTTCTCTCTGTTCGAATTCTTTATCTCTTTCTATTTATTTATTTACTAACACTTCTCTTCATCTTAAAATTTGAACCCTCTCTTCCTCTCTGTGTTAGAATTCTTCTCTTCTCCTTCTTCCACTCTTCTCTTCTTCTACTCACATAAAGGAACCTCTATATCTGGGTAAAGAGGATCCCTATTATTTTTTGTTCGCTTCTTTTTCATATGAGCAGGAGCAAGGACAAGGACATTCTTGTTGAAGCTGACCATGAACCTGAAAGGACTCTGAAGAAGAAGCTAAGAGAAGCTAAAGCACAACAATCTAGAGAAAACCTTACAGAGAATCTCGAAAAAGAAGTAATGGCCGAACCCAACAACAATGCAAGGAAGATGCTTGGTGACTTCACTGCACCAAATTCCAACTTCCATGGAAGAAGCATCTCAATCCCTGCCATTGGAGCAAACAATTTTGAGCTTAAGCCTCAATTATTTTCTCTGATGCAACAGAATTGCAAGTTTCATGGACTTCCGTCAGAAGATCCTTTTCAGTTCTTAACTGAATTCTTGCAGATCTGTGATACTGTTAAGACCAATGGAGTTGATCCCGAGGTCTATAAGATTATGCTTTTCCCTTTTGCTGTAAGAGACAGAGCTAGAACATGGTTGGACTCTCAACCTAAAGATAACCTGAACTCTTGGGAGCTGGTCACGACTTTCTTAGCCAAATTCTTTCCTTCTCAAAACCTGAGCAAGCTTAGAGTGGATGTTCAAACCTTCAGACAGAAAGAAGGTGAATCCCTCTATGAAGCTTGGGAAAGATACAAGCAACTGACCAAAAAGTGTCATTCTGACATGCTTTCATAATGGACCCTCCTAGATATATTCTATGATGGTATGTCTGAATTGTCTAAGATGTCATTGGACCATTCTGCAGGTGGATCTATCCACCTGAAGAAAACGTCTGTAGAAGCTCAAGAACTCATTGAAATGGTTGCAAATAACTAGTTCATGTACACCTCTAAAAGGAATCTTGTGAGTAATGGGATGTCTCAGAGGAAGGGAGTTCTTAAAATTAATTCTCTGAATGCCATATTGGCTCAGAATAAAATATTGACTCAGCAAGTCAATATGATTTCTCAGAGTCTGAATGGATTGCAAAATGCATCCAATAGTACTAAAGAAGCATCTTCTGAAGAAGAAGCTTATGATCCTAAGAACCCTGCAATGGCAGAAGTGAATTACATGGGTGAAGCCTATGGAAACACCTATAATCCCTCATGGAGAAATCATCCAAATTTCTCATGGAAGGATCAACAAAAGCCTCAACAAGGCTTTAATAATGGTGGAAGGTTTCGCAATAGCAAGCCTTTTCCATCATCCTCTCAGCAACAGACAAAGAATTCTGAGCAGAGCTCCTCTAGCTTAACAAACATAGTCTCTGATCTATCTAAGGCCATTCTAAGTTTCATGAATGAAACAAGGTCCTCCATTAGAAATTTAGAGGCACAAGTGGGCTAGCTGAGTAAAAGGGTCGCTGAAACTCCTCCTAGTACTCTCCCAAGCAATACAGAAGAGAATCCAAAAAGAGAGTACAAGGCCATAACCTTACTCGGTGTGGCCGAACCTAGAGAGCAGGAGGAGGACGTGAATCCCAGTGAGGAAGACCTCATGGGACGTCCTCTGGACAAAAAGGAGTTCCCATTTGAGGAACCTAAGGAATCAGAGGCTCATCTAGAGACCATAGAGATTCCATTGAACTTACTTTTACCATTCATGAGCTCTGATGAGTATTCCTCCTCTGAAGAGGATGAAGATATTACTAAAGAGCAAGTTGCTAAGTACCATGGCGCAATCATGAAGCTAAATGCCAAGTTATTTTGTAATGAGACTTGGGTGGATGAACCCCCTTGCTCACCAATGAACTGAATAATTTGATTAGGCAGATATTACCTCAAAAGAAACAGGATCCTGATAAATTCTTAGTTCCCTGTACCATAGGCACCATGACCTTTGAGAAGGCTTTGTATGACCTAGGGTTAAGCATAAACTTAATGCCACTCTCTGTAATGGAGAAACGGAGAATCTTTGAGGTACAGGCTGCCAAATTCTCATTAGAGATGGCAGATAAATCCATGAAAAAGGCTTATGGACAGGTAGAGGACGTGCTAGTAAAGGTCAAAGGCCTTTACATCCCTACTGATTTCATAATCCTAGACACTGGGAAGGATGAGGATGAATCCATTATCCTTGGAAGACCCTTTCTAGCAACAGCAAAAGCTGTGATTGATGTGGATAGAGGAGAGTTGATCCTTTAATTGAATGAGGACTACCTTATGTTTAAAATTCAAGGATCTCCCTCTATAACCATGGAGAGGAAGCAAGAAAGGCTTCTCTCAATGCAGAGTCAAACAAAGCCCCCACAGTCAAACTCTAAGTTTGGTGTTGGGAGGTCCCAACAATGCTCTGAACATCTGTGAAGCTCCATGAGAGCTCACTGTCAAGCTATTGACATTAAAGAAGCGCTTATTGGGAGGCAACCCAATTTTATTTATCTATTTTATTTTCTTTTTTTAGGTTGATGATCATGTGGAGTCACAAAAACAACTGCAAAAATTAAAGAAAAATAAAAAACAGGGAGAAACTTACTGGCATTTAAACGCCAGTAAGGGTAGCAGAATGGGCGTTTAACACCCAGTCTGGCACCATTCTGGGCGTTAAACGCCAGAAAGAAGCACCAGACTGGCGTTAAACGCCAGAAAGAAGCAACAAACTGGTGTTTAACGCCAGAAACAAGCAACAGCTTGGCGTTAAACGCCAGGAAAGGTGTAAAATCTTGCGTTTAACGCCAGAAACAAGCAGCAGTCTGGTGTTAAACCCAAGGATTGCATAATAAGGGCGTTTTGCACGCCTAAAAGGAGAAGGGATGAGAAATTCTTGACCCCTCGGGATCTGTGGACCACACAAGATCTCCACCTACCCCACCCCTCTCTCTCCCCCCTCACTCATCTCTATAACACTCCACCCAAAACACCACTCACCAATCAAATCCTATCCTCTTCCCTATATTCTCTTCACTAATCACCTCCATATCTCTTCCCCAAAAACCCCACCTACCTCACTTTCAAATTCAACCACTTTTCCCTCCCAAACCCACCCAATTCCATTCGGCCACTCTCCCTCTCTTTCCCTATAAATACACCTCTTCACTCCTTCATTCTCACACATCACAAACACTCTCCTACCCCGTTGGCCGAACCTCTATCTCCCTCCATCTCCTCTATTTTCTTCTTCTCCCCCTTCTTTCTTTCTTCTTTTGCTCGAGGATGATTAAACCTTTTAAGTTTGGTGTGATAAAAGTATTGCTTTTTGTTTTTCCATAACCATTTATGGCACCTAAGGCCGGAGAAACCTCTAGAAAGAGGAAAGGGAAGGCAAAAGCTTCCACCTCTGAGTCATGGGAGATGGAGAGATTCATCTCAAAGGTCCATCAAGACCACTTCTATGAAGTTGTGGCAAAGAAAAAGGTGATCCCTATGCCATTCAGCCGGAATTGTCATAGAGGAAGACATCCTCATTGAAGAGGACAAGCCCATCACCAAAAAGAGGATGGAGCAAACAAGAGAGCCCACTCATGGATCTCAACAAAAGCATGAGGAATTCTCTCATCAAGAGATCCCTGAGATGCCTCAAGGGATACATTTTCCTCCACACAACTATTGGGAGCATGGTGCACAAATTTGTAATCCGCACAACTAACCAGCAAGTGCACTGGGTCGTCCAAGTAATACCTTACGTGAGTAAGGGTCGATCCCACGGAGATTATTGGTTTGAAGCAATCAATATTTATTTTATTAATCCTAGTCAGGATGCCAATAAGATTATTTGGTTTTAATGATAAGAATTCAAAGTATTTAAAATTATTAGAAAAATAAGAGAGAATTAAATCGTTACTTGGTGTGCACTAATGAGAAATATGTTGGAGTTTTGGAGATGCATTGTCCTCTGAATCTCAACTTTTCCTTGGAGTCCTCTTCCCACACGCAGGGTTCCTTCCATGGCAAGCTCTATGTAGGGTGTCACCGTTGTCAATGGCTACTTCCCATCCTCTCAGTGAAAACGTTCCTATGCTCTGTCACAGCACGGCTAATCATCTGTCGGTTCTCAATCAGGTTGGAATAGAATCCATTGATTCTTTTGCGTCTGTCACTAATGCCCAGCCTTCAGGAGTTTGAAGCTCGTCACAGTCATTCAATCCCAGAATCCTACTCAGAAGACCACAGACAGGGTTAAGACTTTCCGGATTCTCATGAATGCCGCCATCAATCCGGCTTGTACCACGAAGATTCTGATTAAGGAATCTAAGAGATACTCATTCAATCTGATGTAGAACGGAGGTGGTTGTCAGGCACACGTTCATGGATTGAGGAAGGTGATGAGTGTCACGGATCATCACCTCCTCCATAATTAAGCGCGAATGAACATCTTAGATAAGAACAAGCGTGTTTGAATGGAAAACAAAGGAATTGTATTAAATCATCGAGACGCTGCAGAGCTCCTCACCCCCAACAATGGAGTTTAGAGACTCATGCCGTCAAAAAGTATGTAATTCAGATCTGAAAATGTCATGAGGTACAAGATAAGTCTCTAAAAGTTGTTTAAATAGTAAACTAGTAACCTAGGTTTACAGAAAATGAGTAAACTAAGATAATTGGTGCAGAAATCCACTTCTGGGGCCCACTTGGTGTGTGCTGGGGCTGAGACTCAAGCTATCCACGAACTGAGGCTTTTCTTGGAGTTGAACTCCAAGTTATAACGTGTTTTGGGCGTTCAACTCCGGATCATGACATGTTTCTGGCGTTTAACTCTAGACAGCAGCATGTACTTGGCGTTAAACGCCAAGTTACGTCGTCTATTTTCACGCAAAGTATGAACTATTATATATTGCTGGAAAGCCCTGGATGTCTACTTTCCAACGCCGTTGAGAGCGCGCCAATTGGACTCCTGTAGCTCCAAAAAATCCATTCCGAGTGCAGGGAGGTCAGGATCCAACAACATCAGCAGTCCTTTTTCAGCCTAACTCAGATTTTTGCTCAGCTCCCTCAATTTCAGCCAGAAATTACCTGAAATCACAGAAAAACACACAAACTCATAGTAAAGTCCAGAAATATGATTTTTGCCTAAAAACTAATAATATTCTACTAAAAACTAATTAAAACATACTAAAATCTACATGAAATTACCCCCAAAAAGCGTATAAAATATCCGCTCATCACAACACCAAACTTAAACTGTTGCTTGTCCTCAAGCAACTAGATAAATAAAATAGGATGAAAAGAAATTAAGAAACCATAATATCTCAGAGTTTCAAGTGAAGCTCAGATTCTAATTAGATGAGCGGGACTAGTAGCTTTTTGCTTCTGAACAGTTTTGGCATCTCACTTTATCCTTTGAAATTCAGAATGGTTGGCATCCATAGGAACTCAGAATTCAGATAGTATTATTGATTCTCCTAGTGTAGTATGTTGATTCTTGAACACAGTTACTTTATGAGTCTTGGCCGTGGCCCTAAGCACTTTGCTTTCCAGTATTACCACCGGATGCATAAATGCCACAGACACATGACTGGGTGAACTTTTTCAGATTGTGACTCAGCTTTGCTAAAGTCCCCAGTTAGAGGTGTCCAGAGCTCTTAAGCACACTCTTTTTGCTTTGGATCATGACTTTAACCACTCAGTCTCACGCTTTTCACTTAGACCTGCATGCCACAAGCACATGGTTAGGGACAGCTTGATTTAGCCGCTTAGGCCTGTAATTACTTCCTTGGGCCCTCCTATCCATTGATGCTCAAAGCCTTGGATCCTTTTTACCCCTACCTTTTGGTTTTAAGGGCTATTGGCTTTTTCTGCTTGCTTTTTCTTTTTCTTTCTATTTTATTCCTCTTTTTTTTTTTGCACAAGCTTTTGCTTTTTTCACTGCTTTTTCTTGCTTCAAGAATCACTTTCATGATTTTTCAGATCATCAATAACATTTCTCTTGTTCATCATTCTTTCAAGAGCCAACACTTTTAACATTCATAAAATTCAATATCAAAAATATGCACTGTTCAAGCATTCATTCAGAAGACAAAAAGTATTGCCACCATATATAAATAATTAGAATTTTTCTTATTATGAACTCGAAAAAATTATTGCCTCTTTATTCTAAAAATCTACTATTTTATTCATGTTTGATGATGATGAGAAAAATAAATTATAACTTAATTGAAGATAAAATCAAAATAGATATGCTAATTACTACTACTCCTATATAACTTCTAAGGTAAAAAAATACTATCACAGAGTTAAAGCTTAAAATTAGAACTTAACAACCTGTATTTTTGGGAAGTGGATGTTCCTCTAGTCTGTGGGGTGCTTGGTCCTTCAAGGAATAACTTCTGACGCTTTAGTTCCTTCAGTTCACATCCTTGCTCTTCTTGTTCCCTTAGGTGCCATGATCTTGATGAGTTTTAGCTCAGTGATCATGGCAGCTCACACCAAACTTAGAGGTTTGCTTGTCCTCAAGCAAAAGAAAGGACAGGAGAGGAATAGAGGGAGAGGCAATTTCGAAATCCAAAAGATATGATGAGTTGAAAAAGATTTGAAAAAGATTTGGATTGGAAAAAGATTTGGGTTTATGAATTAAGATATATTTGATATTTTTGAAAAAGGGATTTTAGAAATTAGTGTTTTTAGAAATTAGGATTAAAAATTTTGGAATTGAAGGATGACATTTTGAAACATGTTTATGCAAGAAATCATGAAATGAAACATAAAAATTTAGAAAAATTATAAAGAAAAATGAATTTTACCTCCTCCCCACCATCCTGGCGTTAAACGCCCAAACGATGCATGTTTTGGGCGTTTAACGCCCAAATGCTGCTTCTCCTGGGCGTTCAACGCCCGGCTGATGCTTCTTTCTGGCGTTGAACGCCCAGATGGCTACCCTTACTGGCGTTGAACGCCCAGTGGGTGCTTCTTTTGGGCGTTCAACGCCCAAAATGTTTCTTACTGGCTTTTTCACGTCAGTGAGCTTCCAAATTTCCCTGTAACTCTGTGACTTCAATCAATTGCTATTTCACCTTTTGAAGATACTCTGGCATCTACCTGTAAAACTTAATCAATTAGAAAAAAAACAAATAAAATTAAATTTTGTGAATGGCTGGGTTGCCTCCCAGCAAGCGCTTCTTTAATGTCATTAGCTGGACTATTACTGAGCTTTTAATCAAGTCTCAGTTTTGAGCATTCTTGCTCAAAATTGCCTTCAAGATAAAGTTTAACTCTCTGTCCATTAACAATGAACTTTTTGTTAGATTCATTATCCTGAAGCTCTACGTATCCATATGGTGATACACTTGTAATTACATATGGACCTCTCCACCGGGATTTTAATTTCCCGGGGAATAATTTGAGCCTAGAATTAAATAGCAGAACTTTCTGCCCCGGCTCAAAGACTCTGGATGACAATTTCTTATCATGCCATCTTTTTGCTTTCTCCTTGTAAATTTTTGCATTCTCGAAAGCATTGAGTCTAAATTCCTCTAGCTCATTTAGCTGGAGTAAACGTTTTTCTCCAGCTAACTTGGCATCAAGGTTCAGGAATCTGGTTGTCCAGTAGGCCTTGTGTTCCAGTTCCACTGGCAAGTGACATGCCTTTCCATACACAAGCTGGTATGGAGAGGACCCTATAGGGGTCTTGAATGCTGTTCTGTATGCCCACAGAGCATCATCCAAGCTCCTTGCCCAATCCCTTCTACGGTTAATTACAGTCCGTTCCAGGATTCTTTTGAGTTCTCTATTTGAGACTTCAGCTTGCCCATTAGTCTGTGGGTGATATGGAGTAGCTACCCTGTGGCTAACTCCATAACAAACCAAAGCAGAGTAAAGCTGTTTATTGCAGAAATGAGTGCCCCCATCACTGATTAATACTCTAGGGGTACCAAATCTGCTAAAGATGTGTTTCTGGAGGAATTTTAACACTGTTTTAGTGTCATTAGTGGGGGTTGCAATAGCTTCCACCCATTTGGATACATAATCCACTGCCACCAGGATATAAGTGTTTGAGTATGATGGTGGGAAGGGTCCCATGAAGTCAATTCCCCATACATCAAACAACTCAATCTCCAAAATCCCTTGTTGAGGTATGGCATAACTATGAGGCAGATTACCAGATCTTTGGCAACTGTCACAATTAAGTACAAATACTCGGGAATCTTTATAGAGAGTAGGCCAGTAGAAGCCACTTTGGAGGACTCTTGTGGCTGTTCGCTCACTTCCAAAATGTCCTCCATACTGTGATCCATGGCAGTGCCATAGGATCTTCTGCGCTTCTTCCTTAGGCACACATCTACGGATTACTCCGTCTGCACATCTCTTGAAGAGATATGGTTCATCCCAAAGATAGTACTTTGCATCTGTGATCAATTTCTTTGATTGTTGCCTACTGTACTCTTTGGGTATGAATCTCACTGCCTTGTAGTTTGCAATGTCTGCAAACCATGGCACTTCCTGGATGGCAAAGAGTTGCTCATCAGGAAAGGTTTCAGAGATCTCAGTGAGAGGGAGGGACGCCCCATCTACTAGTTCTATTCGGGACAGGTGATCTGCTACTTGATTCTCTGTCCCTTTTCTGTCTCTTATTTCTATATCAAACTCTTGCAGAAGCAACACCCATCTGATGAGTCTGGGTTTTGAATCCTGCTTTGTGATTAGATATTTAAGAGCAGCATGATCAGTGTACATAATCACTTTTGATCCTACTAAATAGGATCTGAATTTGTCAATGGCGTAAACCACTGCAAGTAGCTCTTTTTCTGTGGTTGTGTAATTCTTCTGTGCGTTATTTAGAACACGGCTGGCATAGTAAATGACGTGCAGAATCTTGTCATGCCTTTGTCCCAACACTGCACCAATGGCATGGTCACTGGCATCACACATCAATTCAAATGGTAATGTCCAGTCTGGTGCAGAGATGATTGGTGCTGTAACCAATTTAGCTTTCAGAGTCTCAAATGCCTGCAGACACTCTTTATCAAAGATAAATGGCGTGTCAGCAGCTAGCAGGTTGCTCAGAGGTTTGGCGATTTTTAAAAAATCCTTTATAAACCTCCTATAGAATCCTGCATGACCCAGAAAGCTTCTGATTGCCTTAACATTGGCAGGTGGTGGTAATTTTTCAATTACCTCTACCTTAGCTTGATCCACCTCTATCCCCTTGTTCGAGATTTTGTGCCCAAGGACAATTCCTTCAGTCACCATAAAGTGACACTTCTCCCAGTTTAAAACCATGTTAGTCTCTTGGCATCTCTTTAGAACAAGTGCTAAATGGTTAAGGCATGAGCTGAATGAGTCTCCAAATACTGAAAAGTCATCCATGAAGACTTCCAGGAATTTTTCCACCATATCAGAGAAAATTGAGAGCATGCACCTCTGAAAGGTTGCAGGTGCATTGCACAGGCCAAATGGCATCCTTCTGTACGCAAATATTCCAGATGGGCAGGTGAATGCCGTTTTCTCCTGATCCTGGGGATCTACTGCAATTTGATTATAACCTGAATATCCATCCAGGAAGCAGTAGTATTCATGACCTGCTAGTCTTTCTAGCATTTGGTCTATGAATGGTAAAGGAAAATGATCCTTTCTGGTGGTTGTATTGAGCCTTCTATAATCAATACACATACGCCACCCTGTAACTGTTCTTGTAGGAACCAGTTCATTTTTTTCATTGTGGACCACTGTCATGCTCCCTTTTTAGGGACGACTTGGACAGGGCTTACCCAGGGGCTGTCAGAAATAGGATAAATAATCCCAGCCTCTAGTAATTTAGTGACCTCCTTTTGCACCACTTCCTTCATGGCTGGGTTCAGCCGCCTTTGTGGTTGGACCACAGGCTTGGCGCCACCCTCCAATAGGATCTTGTGCATGTATTTGGCTGGACTAATGCCCTTAAGATCACTGATGGACCACCCAAGAGCTGTCTTGTGTGTCCTTAGCACTTGAATTAGTGCTTCCTCTTCCTGTGGCTCTAAGGTAGAGCTTATAATTACAGGAAAGGTATCACCTTCTCCCAGAAATGCATATTTCAGGGATGGTGGTAATGGTTTGAGCTTGGGTTTAGGAGGTTTCTCCTCTTCCTGAGGGATTTTCAGAGGTTCTACTATTCTCTCTGATTCCTCCAGGTCAGGCTGAACATCTTTAAATATGTCCTCTAGCTCTGATTCGAGACTCTCAGCCATATTGACCTCTCTTACCAGAGAGTCAATAATATCAACACTCATACAGTCATTTGGGGTGTCTGGATGTTGCATGGCTTTGACAACATTCAACTTGAACTCCTCCTCATTGACTCTCAAGGTTACTTCCCCTTTTTGGACATCAATGAGGGTTCGGCCAGTTGCTAGGAAGGGTCTTCCAAGAATGAGAGTTGCACTCTTTTGCTCCTCCATTTCCAGCACCACAAAGTCAGTAGGAAAGGCGAATGGCCCAACCTTGACAATCATGTCTTCAATCACTCCTGATGGGTATTTAATAGAGCCATCAGCAAGTTGAAGACATATCCTGGTTGGTTTGATTTCTTCAGTTAAACCAAGCTTTCTGATAGTAGATGCATGTATTAGGTTGATACTTGCCCCAAGATCACATAAAGCTTGCTTGGTACAAGTACCCTCTAATGTGCATGGTATCATAAAGCTCCCAGGATCTTTAAGCTTCTCAGGTAAGCTTTTCAGAATGACTGCACTGCATTCTTCAGTGAGGTAAACTTTTTCAGTTTCCCTCCAATCCTTCTTATGACTTAAGATCTCTTTCATGAACTTAGCATAAGAGGGTATTTGCTCAAGTGCTTCTGCAAACGGAATCTTTATTTCAAGAGTCCTGAGATAGTCTGCAAAGCGGGCAAATTGCTTATCCTGTTCCGCTTGGCAGAGTTTTTGAGGATAAGGCATTTTGGCTTTGTATTCCTCAACCTTAGTTGCTGCAGGTTTATTACCTACAGGAGTGGGTTGGGAAGCCTTTTTAGAATGGTTGTCATCAGCACTTGTATGTGACTGATCCCCCACTGGCATTTGAATGCCATGGGTGGAAGCTGGAGTGGCGTAAGACGCCACCTCCTTGTTTGTTACTGGCGTTTGAACGCCAGAACCATGTTCCCTTTGGGCGTTCAACGCCGGATTCATGCTTGTTTCTGGCGTTGAACGCCAGAAATGAGCATGGTCTGGGCGTTCAGCGCCAGTTTTATTCCTCTCTGGGCTCTGACTGTCCTCAGAGGGATTTTGAGTAACCAATTGTTCATTTCTTGGTTTCCTGCTACTTTGAAGTGAGGTATTTAATGTTTTCCCACTTCTTAATTGAACTGCTTGGCATTCTTCTGCTATTTGTTTTGACAATTGCTTTTCTGTCTGCTTTAATTGCACTTCCATATTCCTGTTAGCCATTCTTGTTTCCTGTAATATTTCCTTGAATTCGGCCAGCTGCTGAGTTAGAAAGTCTAATTGCTGATTAAATTCATTAGCCTGATCCACCGGACTGAGTTCAGCAGTTACTGTTTTAGCTTCTCCTTTCATGGAAGATTCACTGCTTAGGTACAGATGTTGATTTCTGGCTACTGTATCAATAAGCTCTTGAGCTTCTTCAATTGTTTTTCTCATATGTATAGATCCACCAGCTGAGTGGTCTAGAGAAATCTGAGCTTTTTCTGTAAGCCCATAGTAGAAGATGTCTAATTGCACCCATTCTGAAAACATTTCAGAGGGGCATTTTCTTAGCATCTCTCTGTATCTCTCCCAGGCATCATAAAGGGATTCATTATCTCCTTGTTTGAAGCCTTGGATGCTTAGCCTTAGCTGTGTCATTTGTTTTGGAGGGAAATAGTGATTCAGGAATTTTTCTGACAGTTGTTTCCATGTTTTTATGCTGTTCTTAGGCTGGTTATTTAACCACTTCTTAGCTTGATCTTTTACAGCAAATGGAAACAGTAGTAATCTGTAGACATCCTGATCCACTTCTTTATCATGTACTATGTCAGCAATTTGCAAAAAATGTGCCAGAAACTCAGTAGATTCTTCATGTGGAAGACCAGAATACTGGCAGTTTTGGTGCACCATGATAATGAGCTGAGGATTCAACTCAAAGCTACTAACTCCAATGGAGGGGATACAGATACTACTCCCATATGAAGCAGTAGTGGGGTTAGCATATGACCCCAGAGTCCTCCTGGACTGTTCATTCCCACTTAATTCCATGATGGAATAAAAGAGATGATATGTATGTTGATATTATTTATTTTATAAAAATTAATTTTTATAAAATAAAATAAAAACGAAACAAATAAAAGAGATTGAAAATATTTTGAAATTGAAATCTGAATTTTTATATAAAATTTCGAAAATGTAGTTTTAAAATTAGTTAGAAAAGAATTTTTTTTTTTGAATTTTGAATTTTATGATGAAAGAGAAAAACACATAAAAGACACAAGACTTAAAATTTTTAGATCTAATGCTCCTTATTTTCAAAAATTTTTGGAGGGAAAACACCAAGGAACACCAAACTTAAAAATTTTAAGATCAAGACACAAGAAAAACTCAAGAACACCTAGAACAAAAGGAAGAACACCAAACTAAAAAGTTTTAGAAAACTTTAATAAAATTTTCGAAAATTATGAAAAGGTTAACAAGAAAATACCAAACTTAAAGTTTGGCACAAGATTAAATCAAAGGAAAAAATTATTTTTGAAAAAGATTCCAAAGGGGATACCCAATTATCAAGAACAACTACTAAAGCTCCAGGCAATTGGGCAGGAACTTCAGTGTTGATTTTAAAGATGTATTATTTTTATGGATAAAATAAATTTTTGAAAGCTAATGTTTTGAAAAAGCACAAGAAAAACAAGAAAAGACACAGAAGAAGAAAAATTAAAGATCAAATAAGGAAAATAAACAAGAACAACTTGAAGATCAAGGAAGAACAAAGACACTAATACGAAAATTTTAGAGAAAAATATAAAAGATGCAATTGACACCAAACTTAGAACAAGACACTAGACTCACGAAAAATTAACAATTAATAAAGAAAAATAATATTTTTGAAAAGAAATTTTTGAAAAGAAATTATCCTATCAGGATTTGATGACTCTATGACAATAAAAATAAATTATTCCTAATCTAAGAAATAAAATAAGCCTTCAATTGTTCAAACTCAACAATCCCCGGCAACGGCGCCAAAAGCTTGGTGCACGAATTTGTAATCCGCACAACTAACCAGCAAGTGCACTGGGTCATCCAAGTAATACCTTACGTGAGTAAGGGTCGATCCCACGGAGATTATTGGTTTGAAGCAATCAATATTTATTTTATTAATCCTAGTCAGGATGCCAATAAGATTATTTGGTTTTAATGATAAGAAGTCAAAGTATTTAAAATTATTAGAAAAATAAGAGAGAATTAAATCGTTACTTGGTGTGCACTAATGAGAAATATGTTGGAGTTTTGGAGATGCGTTGTCCTCTGAATCTCAACTTTTCCTTGGAGTCCTCTTCCCACACGCAGGGTTCCTTCCATGGCAAGCTCTATGTAGGGTGTCACCGTTGTCAATGGCTACTTCCCGTCCTCTCAGTGAAAACGTTCCTATGCTCTGTCACAGCACGGCTAATCATCTGTCGGTTCTCAATTAGGTTGGAATAGAATCCATTGATTCTTTTGCGTCTGTCACTAACGCCCAGCCTTCAGGAGTTTGAAGCTCGTCACAGTCATTCAATCCCAGAATCCTACTCAGAAGACCACAGACAAGGTTTAGACTTTCCGGATTCTCATGAATGTCGCCATCAATCCGGCTTGTACCACGAAGATTCTGATTAAGGAATCTAAGAGATACTCATTCAATCTGATGTAGAACGGAGGTGGTTGTCAGGCACACGTTCATGGATTGAGGAAGGTGATAAGTGTCACGGATCATCACCTCCTCCATAATTAAGCGCGAATGAACATCTTAGATAAGAACAAGCGTGTTTGAATGGAAAACAAAGGAATTGTATTAAATCATCGAGACGCTGCAGAGCTCCTCACCCCCAACAATGGAGTTTAGAGACTCATGCCGTCAAAAAGTATGTAATTCAGATCTGAAAATGTCATGAGGTACAAGATAAGTCTCTAAAAGTTGTTTAAATAGTAAACTAGTAACCTAGGCTTACAGAAAATGAGTAAACTAAGATAATTGGTGCAGAAATCCACTTCTGGGGCCCACTTGGTGTGTGCTGGGGCTGAGACTCAAGCTATCCACGAACTGAGGCTTTTCTTGGAGTTGAACTCCAAGTTATAACGTGTTTTGGGCGTTCAACTCCGGATCATGACATGTTTCTGGCGTTTAACTCTAGACAGCAGCATGTACTTGACGTTCAACGCCAAGTTACGTCGTCTATTTTCACGAAAAGTATGGACTATTATATATTTCTGGAAAGCCCTGGATGTGTACTTTCCAACGCCGTTGAGAGCGCGCCAATTGAACTCCTGTAGCTCCAAAAAATCCATTCCGAGTGCAGGGAGGTCAGGATCCAACAGCATCAGCAGTCCTTTTTCAGCCTAACTCAGATTTTTGCTCAGCTCCCTCAATTTCAGCCAGAAATTACCTGAAATCACAGAAAAACACACAAACTCATAGTAAAATCCAGAAATATGATTTTTGCCTAAAAACTAATAATATTCTACTAAAAACTAATTAAAACATACTAAAATCTACATGAAATTACCCCCAAAAAGCGTATAAAATATCCGCTCATCAGAGCAACTAAGGATAGGAGCACCAAAAGCACTAAGGATGGAGCAACAAAGGCAAGGAAGAGACATATAGGAGCTTAGGCATTCCATTGGATCTTCAAGAGGAAGAACTAGCCGCCATCACTACGGTGGACTCATTCTTTAATTTCCTTGTTCTTATTTTTCTATTTTCGAATTTGATGTTTTATGTGTTATCCATGTTTGTGTCTTTATTACATGATCATTAGTGTCTAGTGTCTATGCCTTAAAGCTATGAATAATTTCATGAATCCTTCACCTCTCTTAAATGAAAAATGTGCTTAATTACAAAAGAACAAGAAGTACTTGGATTTCAAATTTTATCTTGAAATTAGTTTAATTATTTTGATGTGGTGGCAATACTTTTTGTTTTCTGAATGAATGCTTGAACAGTGCATATTTTTTATAGTGACGTTTATGAATGTTAAAATTGTTGGCTCTTGAAAGAATGGTGAAAAAGAGAAATGTTATTGATAATCTAAAAAATCATAAAATTGATTCTTGAAGCAAGAAAAAGTAGTGAATAACAAGGCTTGCGAAAAAAATAAGGCAAAAATTAAAAAAAAAAGAAAGAAAAAGAAAAAGCAAGCAGAAAAAGCCAATAGCCCTTTAAACCAAAAGGCAAGGGTAAAAAGGATCCAAGGCTTTGAGCATTAATGGATAGGAGGGCCCAAGGAAATAAATCCGGGCCTAAGCGGCTAAATCAAGTTATCCCTAACCATGTGCTTGTGTCATGAAGGTCCAAGTGAAAAGCTTGAGACTGAGTAGTTAAAGTCGTGATCCAAAGAAAAAAGAGTGTGCTTAAGAACTCTGGACACCTCTAATTGGGGACTTTGGCAAAGCTAAGTCACAATCCGAAAAGGTTCACCCAGTTATGTGTCTGTGGCATTTATGTATTCGGTGGTAATACTAGAAAACAAAGTGCTTAGAGCCACGGTCAAGACTCATAAAGTAGCTGTGTTCAAGAATCAACGTACTGAACTATGAGAATCAATAACACTATCTAAAATTCTAAGTTCCTATAGACGCCAATCATTCTGAATTTCAAGGAATAAAGTGAGATGCCAAAATTGTTCAGAGGCAAAAAGCTACTAGCTCTGCTCATCTGATTGGGACAAGTTTCATTGATATTGTGAGATTCATTGTATGTTCTCTTCTTTTTATCCTATTTGATTTTCAGTTGCTTAGGGACAAGCAACAATTTAAGTTTGGTGTTGTGATGAGCGGATAATTTATACGCTTTTTGGCATTATTTTTACATAGTTTTTAGTATGATTTAGTTAGTTTTTAGTATATTTTTATTAGTTTTTAAGCAAAAATCGTATTTTTAGACTTTACTATGAGTTTGTGTGTTTTTCTGTGATTTTAGGTATTTTCTGGCTGAAATTGAGGGACCTGAGCAAAAATCTGATTCAGAGGCTGACAAAGGACTGCAGATGCTGTTAGATTCTGACCTCCCTGCACTCGAAATGGAGTTTTTGGAGCTACAGAAGTCCAAATGGCGCGCTCTCAATTTCATTTAAAGTAGACATCCAGGGCTTACCAGTAATATATAATAGTCCATACTTTGCCCAAGTTTAGATGATGTAAACTAGCGTTCAACCCCAGCTTTCTGCCTATTCTGGCGTTAAACGCTAGAAACAAGTTGCAAGCTAGAGTCAAACACCTCTATACGTGGAAGCTTCAATACTCATCCCAAGCACACACCAAGTAGACCCGGAAGTGGATTTCTGCATCATTGAATTATTTCTATAACCCTAGTAACTAGTTTAGTATAAATAGAACTTTTTACTATTGTACTCACATCTTTGGACGTTTAGTCCTTAAACCTAGGTCTTGTTTATTCTGGTTCCCTCTTTGGGGCCGAAGCTAATGAACACCATTATCACTTATGTATTTTCAACGGTGGAGTTTCTACACACCATAGATTAAGGTGTGGAGCTCTGTTGTTCCTCGAGGATTAATGCAAAGTACTATTGTACTTCTATTCAATTCATGCTTATTCTTGTTCTAAGATATTCATTCGCACACAAGAACATGATGAATGTGATGATTATGTGACACTCATCACCATTCTCACTTATGAACGTGTGATTGACAACCACTTCCGTTCTATATGAAAACAAGCTTGAATGTATATCTCTTGGGTTTCTAATCAACGATTCACATCGACTCCCCTCTGACAATGGGGCATCTGGATCCGAGATTAGAATCTTCGTGGTAGAGGCTAGAATCCATTGGCAGCATTCCTGAGATCCGAAAAGTCTAAACCTTGTCTGTGGTATTCCGAGTAGGATCTGGGATGGGATGACTGTGACGAGCTTCAAACTCGCGACCGTAGGGCGTAGTGACAGACGCAAAAGGATAGTAAATCATATTCCTACACGATCGAGAACCAACAACTGATTAGCCATACAATATCTGTGCATGGTATTTTTCATTCGAGATGAGAAATCTGACAGTTGATTAGCCGTATGATGAGCGGATATTTTATACGCTTTTTGGGGGTAATTTCATGTAGATTTTAGCATGTTTTAATTAGTTTTTAGTAGAATATTATTAGTTTCTAGGCAAAAATCATATTTCTGGACTTTACTATGAGTTTTTGTGTTTTTCTGTAATTTCAGGTATTTTCTGGCTGAAATTGAGGGAGCTTAGCAAAAATCTGAGTGAGGCTGAAAAAGGACTGCTGATGCTATTGGATCCTGACCTCCCTGCACTCAAAATAAATTTTTTGGAGCTACAAAAGTCCCATTGACGCGCTCTCAATTGGGCTGGAAAGTAGACATCCAGGGCTTTCCAGCAATATATAATAGTCCATACTTTGCGCGAAGATAGACGATGTAAACTGGCGTTTAACGCCAGTTCCATGTTGCAGTCTGGCGTCCAGCGCCAGAAACAAGTTACAAGTTGGAGTTCAACGCCAGAAACAGGTTACAACCTGGCGTTGAACGCCCAAAACAGCCCAGGAACATGAGAAGCTTAAGTCTCAGCCCCAGCACACACCAAGTGGGCCCCAGAAGTGGATTTCTGCACTATTTATCATAGTTTACTCATTTTCTGTAAACCTAGGTTATTAGTTTACTATTTAAACAACTTTTAGAGACTTATTTTTGGTATCTCATTACATTTTCAGATCTGAATTTTATACACTTCGACGACATGAGTCTCTAAACTCCATTGTTGGGGGTGAGGAGCTCTGCAACGTCTCAATGAATTAATGCAACTGTTTCTATTTCTCCACTCAAATGTGTGTGTGTTCCTATCTAAGATGTTCATTCGCGCTTAATTGTGAAGGAGGTGATGATCCGTGACACTCATCACCTTCCTCAATCTATGAACGTGTGCCTGACAAACACCCTCGTTCTACATCAGACTGAATGAGCTTCTCTTAGATTCCTTAATCAGAATCTTCGTGGTATAAGCTAGAATTGATGGCGGCCACTCTTGAGGATCCGGAAAGTCTGAACCTTGTCTGTGGTATTCCGAGTAGGATTCAAGGATTGAATGGCTGTGCCGAGCTTCAAACTCGCGATTGCTGGGCGTGATGACAAACGTAAAAGGATCAATGGATCCTATTCCAACATGATCGAGAACCAACAGCTGATTAGCCGTGCTGTGACAGAGCATCTGGACCGTTTTCACTGAGAGGATGGGAAGTAGCCACTGACAATGGTGACACCCTACATACAGCTTGCCATGGATGGAACTTTACAAATAATTGAGTTGAATATTACATTGCAGAAATTCAGAGGACAAAGCATCTCCAAAACTCCAACATATTCTCCATTAATAAAGTAACAATTACTTATTCCAAACACTTTTACTTCTTACAATTAAATCCAAATAACCTTATTGGCATCCTGACTAAGATTAATAAAATAAACATAGCTTGCTTCAACCCAATAATCTCCGTGGGATCGACCCTTACTCACGTAAGGTATTACTTGGACGACCCAGTGCACTTGCTGGTTAGTTGTACGGATTGCAAAAAGTGTGATTGCAAATTCGTCCACCACCGTACAAAAACTGTAGAGGACCATTTTCACTGAGAGGACAGGAAGTAGCCATTGACAACAGTGACACCCAACATACAGCTTGCCATGGAAAGGAGTATGAAGGAGTATAAAGATAGTGATACTTATGTAAATCATTGGTGGGAATTTCAGATAAGTGTACGGAGATGCTTTATCCCTTTTGAATCTCTGCATTCCTACTACCTTCATCCAATCCTTCATACTCCTTTCCATGGCAAGTTGTATGTTGGGTGTCACCGTTGTCAATGGCTACTTCCCATCCTCTCAGTGAAAAAGGTCCTCTACAGTTTCCCGCATGGCTAATCAGCTGTTGGTTCTTGATCGTTCAGAAATAGGATTTACTATCCTTTTGCATCTGTCACCACGCCCTACAGTCGCGAGTTTGAAGCTCATCACAGTCATCCCATCCCAGATCCTACTCAGAATACCACAGACAAGGTTTAGACTTTCCGGATCTCAAGAATGCTGCCAATGGATTCTAGCTTATACCACGAAGACTCTGATCTCATGGAATGGAAGGCTCTGTTGTCAGGAGAGGCAACCATGCATCGTGGACCAGGAATCCAAGAGATACACACTCTAGCTTTCGCAGGTAGAACGGAAGTGTTTGTCAGGCACGCGTTCATAAGTGAGAATGGTGATGAGTGTCACAGATCATCACATTCATTAGGTTGAAGTGCGAATGAATATCTTAGAATAAGAATAAGCATGAATTGAATAGAAAATAGTAGTAATTGTATTAATACTCGAGGAATAGCAGAGCTCCACACCCTTAATCTATGGTGTGTAAAAACTCCACCGTTGAAAATACATAAGTACAAGGTCTAGGCATGGCCGAATGGCCAGCCCCCCCAAATGGCATATGAATTCAAAAATAGGGAAAAGACCCGATCCCCAGATCAAGGATGATCAAAATATGTGAGTACAATAGTAAAAAGTTCTATTTATACTAAACTAGTTACTAGGGTTACAGAATTAAGTAAATAATGCAGAAATCCACTTCTGGGCCCACTTGGTGTGTGCTTGGACTGAGCATTGAAGCTTTCACATGTAGAGGTCTTCCTTGGAGTTAAACACCAGTTTGTAACTTGTTTCTGGCGTTTAACTCTGCTTTGCAACTTGTTTCTGGCGTTTAACGCCAGAATAGGGCAGAAAGCTGGCGTTAAACGCCAGTTTGCATTATCTAAACTCGGGCAAAGTATGGACTATTATATATTGCTGAAAAGCCCTAGATGTCTACTTTTCAACGAAATTGAGAGCGCACTATTTGGACTTCTGTATCTCCAAAAATTCCACTTCGAGTGCAGGGAGGTCAGAATCCAACAGCATCAGCAGTCCTTTATCAGCCTTTGAATCAGATTTTTGCTCAGGTCCCTCAATTTCAGCCAGAAAATACCTGAAATCACAGAAAAATACATAAACTCATAGTAAAGTCCAGAAATGTGAATTTTTCTTAAAAACTAATAAAAATATACTAAAAACTAATTAAAACATACTAAAAACTATCTAAAAACAATGCCAAAAAGCGTATAAATTATCCGCTCATCAGTCCCCAAGCAAGAAAAGAACTATGCACAAAGAATTCTCTTAATTGGAATGTATTGAAGAATTGCTTATGATGCCTTAGTGAGTGAAGTGATTAAGTGACAATGGGATGAACTCCAATTTGTATGCTTATGCGAGGATTCCGATGCTCATTAGTCCTTACATTTTAGAAGTCTTAGATCTTAGGACTTTCATTCAAATGATATTATTGAAGTCTCTTTATAGATTGTCACCTTGAAGTAGCACTTATTTTCTAGCATTTTTTTTCTTTTTGTATCTTGGCCTCGACTCTAAGTGTCATGTCTCAAAGCGGCTTTTTAAGATAAGCTTTCAATCAATACTCCCAAACCAGTTGGTCTAAGGTATTAGATGTTGAAGTACCCCTTAGGATCTACTTGCTCAAGCCTCACGCTTTGACACAAATCCACCACAAGCATTTAACTAGGATAATAACTCTTTCAGTTCTTGTTTCTTTCTTTTTCTTCCTAGTAATTGATGCTCAGAGCCTTGGACCTTTTTCTTTATTTTTCTTTTTCTTTTGTTTTCTTTTGTTGATGCTTCTTGGATCAATAGATGTTTGATACTTTCCATAATACTCCTCTAAACTTCATTTCCTGTCTATGAGCTCCCATACAAATTTTCACAAATATGCAACCTCAATACACAATCATAAAATCAGAACCTCCACTCCTCTTAATGTTTTACTTGCCCCAAAATTTATAAAATTCTTCAACACTTTCCTTTCAAGAGGATAATTCTCTGTTGCATTCTTAGAGATATTGGGTGCAAGTAAAATTCAAGATGGTAGTTATAATGTCACAGCAACATGTTACAAATCAAATATCAAATTATGCTTATTCACAAGGAGTAATCACACATGCATATAAAGGAAATAGAAGACAATCATGTAATTGAATGTATAGGGAACAATTAAGAGAAAAAGAAACTTTACCACCTTGTAGTTCATCTTCATTCTTATTGTCATTTTCTTCCTATTCTTCCCCTTCCCACACCAAGTTTAGAATGATTTCTTATCCTCAAGCAACAATTAAAACAGTGGTGCTGGGATTTATGATGGGTCATGAATGTCTCAAAATAATGAATTGTGAGTAATGCATGTGCTTAAGCAAGTGGTGGACGAAATTGTGATTCATATGTTTATGCATTTTGTAAAATTCATTGCTTTTTCTTTCCCTGGCAATGGCGCCAAAAACATGATGCCAAAACCATGGTTCACAATTATGTGTGGTCACAACTCCGTTCAACTAACCAGCAAGTGTACTAGGTCGTCCAAGTAATAAACCTTACGTGAGTAAGGGTCGATCCCACAGAGATTGTTGGCATGAAGCAAGCTATGGTCATCTTGTAAATCTCAGTCAGGCGGATTAAACCAATTGATTATGGATTTTCTAAAATAAATAATAAATAATAAACTTAAAATAAAGATAAAGTTACTCATGTATTTCCATGGTGGGAATTTCAAATAGGTGTATGGAGATGCTGTGCTCCTCCTGAATCTCTGCTTTCCTACTGCATCATCCAATCCTTCTTACTCCTTTCCATGGCAAGCTGTATGTAGGGCATCACCGTTGTCAATGGCTACATCTCATCCTCTCAGTAAAAATGGTCCAAATGCTCTGTCACAGCACGGCTAATCATCTGTCGGTTCTCAATCAGGTTGGAATAGAATCCCTTGATTCTTTTGCGTCTGTCACTAACGCCCAGTCTTCAAAAGTTTGAAGCTCGTCACAGTCATTCAATCCCGGAATCCTACTCGGAATACCACAGACAAGGTTAGACTTTCCGGATTCCCATGAATGCCGCCATCAATTCTAGCTTATACCACGAAGATTCTGATTAAGAAATCTAAGAGATATGTGCCCGGCCTAAGGTAGAACGGAAGTGGTTGTCAATCACGCGCGTTCATAGGTGAGAATGATGATGAGTGTCACGGATCATCACATTCATCAAGTTGAAGTGCAACGAATATCTTAGAACAGAAATAAATCGAATTGAATAGGAAATAGTAGTAATTGTATTGAAACTTGAGGTACAGCAGAGCTCCACACCCTTAATCTATGGTGTGTAGAAACTCCACCGTTGAAAATACATAAGTGAAAGGTTCAGGCATGGCCGAGTGGCCAGCCCCCAAGGTCTAAGGACTAGGCGTCCAGAGATGTCTGATACAATAGTAAACTATCCTATTTATACTAGACTTAGCTACTAGGGTTTACAGGAATAAGTAATTGATGTATAAATCCACTTCCAGGACCCACTTGGTGTATGTTTAGGCTGAGCTTGATCTATCCACGAGCTGAGGCTTCTTTTGGAGTTGAACGCCAAGTTGTAACGTGTTTTGGGCGTTCAACTCCGGGTCGTGACGTGTTTCTGGCGTTTTACTCCAGACAGCAACATGAAATTGGCGTTGAGCGCCAATTTACGTCGTCAATTCCCGAATAAAATATGGACTATTATATATTGCTGGAAAGCTCTGGATATCTACTTTCCAACGCCATTGAGAACGCGACATTTGATGTTCTGTAGCTCCAGAAAATCCATTTCGAGTGCAGGGAGGTCAGATTCCAACAGCATCAGCAGTCCTTTGTTTGCCTCCTTTTCAGAGTTTTGCTCAGGTCCCTCAATTTCAGCCAGAAATTACCTGAAATCACAGAAAAACACACAAACTCATAGTAAAGTCCAGAAATGTGAATTTAACATAAAAACTAATGTAAACATCCCTAAAAGTAGCTTGAACTTACTAAAAACTACCTAAAAACAATGCCAAAAAGCGTATAAATTATCCGCTCATCACAACACCAAACTTAAATTGTTGTTTGTCCCCAAGCAACTAAAAATAAAATAGGATAAAAAGAAGAAAATATACTATAAATTCCAAAATATCAATGAATATTAATTCTAATTAGATGAGTAGGACTTGTAGCTTTTTGCTTCTGAATAGTTTTGGCATCTCATTTTTTCCTTTGAAGTTCAGAATGATTGGCTTCTCTAGGAACTTAGAACTTTGGATAGTGTTATTGACTTTCCTAGTTAAGTATGTTGACTCTTGAACACAGCTACTTATGAGTCTTGGCCGTGGCCCTAAGCATTTTGTTTTCCAGTATTACCACCGGATACATAAATGCCACAGACACATGACTGGGTGAACCTTTTCAGATTGTGACTCAGCTTTGCTAAAGTCCCCAGATAGAGGTGTCCAGAGCTCTTAAGCACACTCTTTTTCTTTGGATCATGACTTTAACCACTCAGTCTCAAGCTTTTCACTTGGACCTTCATGACACAAGCACATGGTTAGGGACAGCTTGATTTAGCCGCTTAGGCCTGGATTTATTTCCTTGGGCCCTCCTATCCATTGATGCTCAAAGCCTTGGATCCTTTTTACCCTTGCCTTTTGGTTTTAAGGGCTATTGGCTTTTTCAGCTTGCTTTTTCTTTTTCTTTCTATTTTTTTCGCCATTTTTTTTTCACAAGCTTTTGCTTTTCACTGCTTTTTCTTGCTTCAAGAATCAATTTCATGATTTTTCAAATCATCAATAACATTTCTCTTTGTTCATCATTCTTTCAAGAGCCAATAATTTTAACATTCATAAACAACAAGATAAAAAGTATGCACTGTTCAAGCATTCATTCAGAAAACAAAAAGTATTGTCACCACATCAATATAATTAAACTATATTCAAGGATAAATTCGAAATTCATGTACTTCTTGTTCTTTTGAATTAAAACATTTTTCATTTAAGAGAGGTGAAGGATTAATGGAATTATTCATAACTTTAAGACATAGTTACTAAACACTAATGATCATGAAGTAGAGACACAAAACATAGATGAACATATAACATAAATAAAAACGAAAAACAGAAAAATAAGAACAAGGAAGGAGTCCACCTTAGTGGCGTCTTCTTCTTGAAGGACCAACAATGTCCTTAAGCTCCTCTATGTCCCTTCCTTGCCTTTGTTGCTCCTCCCTCATTGCTCTTTGATCTTCTCTTATTTCATGGAGAATGATGGAGTGCTCATGATGTTCCACCCTTAATTGTTTCACATTGTAGCTCAAATCTTCTAAGGAAGTGTTGAGTTGTTCCCAATAGTTGTTGGGAGGAAAGTGCATCCCTTGAGGCATCTCAGGGATTTCTTGATGATGAGCTTCCTTATGCATCTCTTGAGATCCGTGGAGGGTCTCTCTTGCTTGCTCCATCCTCTTCAATGAGGATGTCTCCTTCTATGATAACTCCAGCTGAGTAACATAGATGGCAAATAAGATGAGGAAAAGCTAGCCTTGCCGTGGTGGAGGGCTTATCGGCTATTTTGTAGATTTCATTGGAGATGACTTCATGAACTGCTACTTCCTCTCCAATCATGATGCTATGAATCATGATGGCCCGATCCATAGTAACTTCAGATCGGTTGCTAGTGGGGATGATGGAGCGTTGAATGAACTCTAACCATCCTCTAGCCACAGGCTTGAGGTCCAGTATTCTTAGTTGAACCGGCTTACCTTTGGAGTCTCTTTTCCATTGAGCTCCTTCCACACATATGTCCATATGGACTTGGTCCAACCTTTGATTAAAGTTGACCCTTCTAGTGTAGGGGCATTCATCTCCTTGCATCATGGGCAAGTGGAAAGCCAACCTCACATTTTCCGGACTAAAATCTAAGCATTTCCCCCGAACCATTGTGAGATAATTCTTTGGACTCAGGTTCACACTTTGATCATGGTTCCTAGTGATCCATGCATTGGCATAGAACTCTTGAACCATTAAGATTCCGACTTGTTGCATGGAGTTGGTTAGGACTTCCCAACCTCTTCTTCGGATCTCATGTCGGATCTCCGGATACTCATTTTTCTTGAGCTTGAAAGGGACCTCAGGGATCACCTTCTTCTTTGCCACAACATCATAGAAGTGGTCTTGATGGCTTTTGGAGATGAATCTTTCCATCTTCCATGACTCGGAGGTGGAAGCTTTTATCTTCCCTTTTCCTTTTCTAGAGGATTCTCCGGCCTTAGGTGCCATTGATGGTAATGGAAAACAAAAAAGATTATGCTTTGACCACACCTAACTTAAAATATTGCTCGCCCTCGAGCAAGAGAAGAAATAAGAGAAGAATAAGAAGAAGAAAATATAGAGGAGAGTGAGGGGAGATGGGTTCGGCCAAGGTATAGAAGAGGGGGTTGTGTTATGTGAAAATGAAGTAGAATGGAGGGGTATATATAGGGAGGGGAGTGGGTGTAGTTTCGGTCATTTAGGGTGGGTTTGGGTGGGAAAGTTTTTTTAAATTTTGAAGGTGTGTGGGGTTTATGGGAAAGAGTGGATGGATGTGAGTGGTGAAGAGGGTAATTGGGAAGTGTGTTTTGGGGAAGAGTGTTATATGATTAGGAGGTAAGGTGGGAATATGTTAGGTGGGCATCCTGTGGGGTCCACAGATCCTGAGATGATCCTGTGGGATCCACAGATCCTGAAGTGTCAAGGATTTACATCCCGCACCAATTAGACATGTAAAATGCCTTTGCACACCATTCTGGCGTTTAAACGCCGAGGTGATGCACGTTCTGGGCGTTCAACGCCCAGATGCAGCATGTTTCTGGCGTTGAACGCCAGTTCCATGCTTGTTACTGGCGTTCAGCGCCAGCTTTCCTCAAGGCACATTTTCTTTCCCGGCAACGGCGCCAAAAACTTGGTGGACGAAATTGTGATTCATATGTTTATGCATTTTGTAAAATTCATTGCTTTTTCTTTCCCTGGCAATGGCGCCAAAAACATGATGCCAAAACCATGGTTCACAACTATGTGTGGTCACAACTCCGTTCAACTAACCAGTAAGTGTACTGGGTCGTCCAAGTAATAAATCTTACGTGAGTAAGGGTCGATCCCACAGAGATTGTTGGCATGAAGCAAGCTATGGTCATCTTGTAAATCTCAGTCAAGCGGATTAAACCAATTGATTATGGATTTTCTAGAATAAATAATAAATAATAAACTTAAAATAAAGATAAAGCTACTCATTGATGAGCGGATAATTTGTACGCTTTTTGGCATTATTTTTAGTATGTTTTAGTTAGTTTTTAGTATATTTTTATTAGTTTTTAGTTAAAATTCACTTTTCTGGACTTTACTATGAGTTTATGTATTTTTCTATGATTTCAGGTATTTTCTGGCTGAAATTGAGGGACCTGAGCAAAAATCTGATTCAGAGGCTGAAAAGGACTACAGATGCTGTTGGATTCTGACCTCCCTGCACTCGAAGTAAATTTTCTGGAGCTACAGAAGCCCAATTGTCGCGCTCTCAACGGCTTTGGAAAGTAGACATTCTGGGCTTTCCAGCAATATATAATAGCCCATACTTTGCCCGAAATTTGATGGCCTAAACCGGCGTTCCAAATCAGCTCAAGAATGCCCAGCGTTAAACGCCGGAACTGGCACAAGAATGGGAGTTAAACGCCCAAACTGGAACAAAAGCTGGCGTTTAACTCCAAGAGAAGTCTCTACACATGAAAGCTTCAATGCTCAGCCCAAGCACGCACCAAGTGGGTCCGGAAGTGGATTTTTATGTCATTTACTCATTTCTGTAAACCTTAGGCTACTAGTTCTCTACAAATAGGACCTTTTACTATTGTATTTTTATCTTTTGATCACTTTAGATCTCTAGATCATCTTTTGATCATTTTCGATCTTAGGATCATCTTTGGACGTCTAGTTCTTAGATCATGGGGGCTGGCCTCTCGGCCATGCCTAGACCTTGTTCTTATGTATTTTCAACGGTGGAGTTTCTACACACCATAGATTAAGGTGTGGAGCTCTGTTGTACCTCGAGTATTAATGCAATTACTATTGTTCTTCTATTCAATTCAGCTTGTTCTTATTCTAAGATATTCATTCGTACCCAAGAACATGATGAATGTGATGATTATGTGACGCTCATCATCATTCTCACTTATGAACGCGTGCCTGACAACCACTCCCGTTCTACAAGCAAACAAGGCTTGAATGTTTATCTCTTGGATTCCTTAATCAGAATCTTCGTGGTATAAGCTAGAATTGATGGCGGCATTCAAGAGAATCTGGAAGGTCTAAACCTTGTCTGTGGTATTCTGAGTAGGATTCAATGATTGAATGACTGTGACGAGCTTCAAACTCTTGAACATTTTCACTGAGAGGACGGGATTGTAGCCACTGACAACGGTGATGCCCAACATACAGCTTACCATGGAAAGGAGTAAGAAGGATTGGATGAAGACAGTAGGAAAGCAGAGAGACAGAAGGGACAAAGCATCTCCATACGCTTATCTGAAATTCTCACCAATGAATTACATAAGTATCTCTATCTTTATGCTTTATTCATATATCATTCATAACCATTTGAATCTGCCTGACTGAGATTTACAAGGTGACCATAGCTTGGTTCATACCAACAATCTCCGTGGGATCGACCCTTACTCGCATAAGGTTTATTACTTGGACGACCCAGTGCACTTGCTGGTTAGTTGTGCGAAGTTGTGATAAAGAGTTGAGATTGCAATTGAGCGTACCATGTTAATGGCGCCATTGATGATCACAATTTCGTGCACCAAGTTTTTGGCGCCGTTGCCGGGGATTGTTGAGTTTGGACAACTGACGGTTCATCTTGTTGCTTAGATTACGCATTTTTCAGAGTTCTTAAGAATGAATTCTACTGTTTCAAGGTGATGTTCTTATCATCACCAAAGCTGATTGATTCTCATCAATTTAGCTCTTGAATGCAATGTCCTGCTGAAGCTTGGCTAGCCATGTCTAATTTCTTTAGACTAAAGCTTTAGACTAACATTGCATGATTCCTGGAATTCTCATTAGGAATTTTGATATCTTTATTTTCTTTTCCACTTAATTTTCGAAAAATCCAAAAAAAATTACAAAATCAAAAAAACCAAAAATATTGTATGTTTCTTGTTGAGTCTAGTGTCTCATTTTAAGTTTGGTGTCAATTGCATGTTTCTGTTCTTCTTGCATTCATTTATGTGTCTTCATTAATCTTCAAGTTGTTCTTGATGATTTTCTTGTTCTGATCTTTAAATTCTCTTGTCTTGAGTGTTTTGTTGTTTCTCATATGCATTCTCATTTGTTAGTGTCAGTAGTATACAAACTTCTAAACTTGGTGTCTTGTATGCATTGTTTATTTGATTTTAGTTGCATTGTGTCTATTCCTCATTATAAAAAAATCCAAAAATATTTTTAATTTATGTCTTTTCAAGTCAATAATACAGAGAATTGAAGATTCAGAACATACAGTAGAGGAATTACACAGAAAAAGCTGGGCGTTCAAAACACCCAGTGAGGAAGGCAAACTGGCGTTTAATGCCCAAAAGGGTAGTGCTTTGGGCGTTAAATGCCAGAATGTGCACCATTCTGGGCGTTTAACGCCAGGATGGCACAAGAGGGAAGATTCTGTTTTTAAATCAATTTTTTTTCAAGTTTTCAAAATTTTTCAAAATCAAATCTTTTTCAAATCAAATCTTTTCAATCAAATCTTTTTCAAAATCAATTTCTTTCCATTTTCAAAAATACTTGCTATCAATTAATGATTTGATTCAACATTTCATTTATGTTGCCTTTTCTGTTGAGAAAGGTTTAATGTTTGAATCATATCTTTTCTTGTTAGCCAAGTCATTAATTTTTTTAAAATCAAATCTTTTTTTAATTGTTTTTCAAATCATATATTCTCCATCACATCTTTTTAAACCATAACTTTTCAATCATATCTTTTAATCACATCTTTTTCAAAATAGTTTTCAATCATATCTTTTTAATTTCTAATTTCAAAATCTTTTCCAAAAATCACTTGATTTCTTTTCCACTCTTAGTTTTCGAAAATCAATTAGTATTTTTCAAAATGTTTTTAAATCTTTTTAATTTATTTTCGAAAATTTCTTCCCCTCTTTTCACATCCTTCTATTTATGGACTAACACTTCTCCTCAATGGACAATTCAAACTCTGTCTTTGGTGATAAGTTCGAATTCTTCTACCTCCTCCTTCTATTTTTCTTTTCCTCTGACACCTCAAGGAATCTCTATACTGAGACATAGAGGATTCCATATTTTCTTGTTCTCTTCTCTTTCATATGAGCAGGAGCAAAGACAAAAGCATTCTTGTTGAAGCTGACCTTGAACCTGAAAGGACCTTGAAGCGAAAGCTAAGAGAAGCTAAGGCACAACTCTCTGTAGAGGACCTAACAGAAATCTTCAAAGAAGAAGAACCCATGGCAGCCGAAAACAACAACAATGCCAACAATGCAAGGAAGGTGCTGGGTGACTTTACTGCACCTACTCCCGACTTCTATGGGAGAAGCATCTATATCCCTGCCATTGGAGCAAACTACTTTGAGCTTAAGCCTCAATTAGTTTCTCTAATGCAACAAAATTGCAAGTTCCATGGACTTCCATTGGAAGATCCTCATCAGTTTTTAGCTGAATTCTTGCAAATCTGTAACACTGTCAAGACTAATGGGGTTGACCCTGAGGTCTACAGACTTATGCTATTCCCTTTTGCTGTAAGAGACAAAGCTAGGATATGGTTGGATTCACAACCTAAAGAAAGCCTAAACTCTTGAGAAAATCTAGTCAATGCCTTCTTGGCAAAGTTCTTTCCACCTCAAAAATTGAGTAAGCTTAGAGTGGAAGTCCAAACCTTCAGACAGAAAGAAGGAGAATCCCTCTATGAAGCTTGGGAAAGATATAAACAATTGATCAGAAAGTGTCCATCAGACATGCTTTCTGAATGGAGCATCATAGGTATCTTCTATGATGGTCTGTCTGAACTGTCCAAGATGTCATTGGATAGCTCTGCTAGAGGATTTCTTCATCTGAAGAAGACGCCTGCAGAAGCTCAAGAGCTCATTGAAATGGTTGCAAATAACCAATTCATGTACACTTCTGAAAGGAATCCTATGAACAATGGGACGAATCAGAAGAAAGGAGTTCTTGAGATTGATACTCTGAATGCCATATTGGCTCAGAAAAAAATATTGACTCAGCAAGTCAATATGATTTCTCAAAGTCTGTCTGGAATGCAAGCTGCACCAGGCAGTACTAAGGATGCTTCATCTGAAGAAGAAGCTTATGATCCTGAGAACCCTTCAATGGAAGAGGTGAACTACATGGGAGAACCCTATGGAAACACCCATAATTCTTCATGGAGAAATCATCCAAATCTCTCATGGAAGGATCAACAGAGACCTCAACAAGGTTTCAACAATAATAATGGTGGAAGAAATAGGTTTAGCAATGGCAAGCCTTTTCCATCATCTTCTCAGCAACAGACAGAGAATTCTAAGCAGAGCCATTCTAACTTAGCAACCATGGTCTCTGATCTAATCAAAACCACTCAAAGTTTCATGACTGAAACAAGGTCCTCCATTAGAAACTTGGAGGCACAAGTGGGATAGCTGAGCAAGAAAATTACTGAACTCCCTCCTAGTACTCTTCCAAGCAATACAGAAGAGAATCTAAAAGGAGAGTGTAAGGCCATCAACATGGCCGAACTTGGAGAGGATGAAGAGGCAGTGAGCGCCACTGAGGAAGACCTCAATGGACGTCCACTGGCCTCCAATAAGTTCCCTAATGAGGAACCAAGGGAATCTGAGGCTCACACTGAGACCATAGAGATTCCATTGGATTTACTTCTGCCATTCATGAGCTCTGATGAGTATTCTTCCTCTGAAGAGGATGAGTATGTCACTGAAGAACAAGTTGCTAAATACCTTGGAGCAATCATGAAGCTAAATGACAAGTTATTTGGAAATGAGACTTGGGAGGATGAATCCCCTTTGCTCACCAAGGAACTGGATGACTTGTCTAGGCAAAAATTACCTCAAAAGAGACAAGATCCTGGGGAGTTTTCAATAACTTGTACCATAGGCACTGGTGCGCGAAATTGTGAACAATACTTTTCACAACTCTCATAATCCCCGGTCATGAGCCCCAAATACTTGGTAGCTCAATACCATGGCATTACACAACTTCGCACAACTAACCAGCAAGTGCACTGGGTCGTCCAAGTAATAAACCTTACGCGAGTAAGGGTCGATCCCACGGAGATTGTTAGTATGAAGCAAGCTATGGTCATCTTGTAAATCTTAGTCAGGCAAACTCAAATGGATATGGTGATGAACGCATAAAACATAAAGATAGAGATAGAGATACTTATGTAATTCATTGATAGGAACTTCAGATAAGCGCATGAAGATGCCTTCCCTTCCGTCTCTCTGCTTTCCTACTGTCTTCATCCAATCCTTCTTATTCCTTTCCATGGCAAGCTTGTGTAGGGTTTCACCGTTGTCAATGGCTACCTCCCATCCTCTTAGTGAAAACGTTTGCCTATGCTCTGTCACAGCATGGGGTAATCAGCTGTCGGTTCTCGGTCAGGCCGGAATAGAATCCATCGATTCTTTTGCGTCTGTCACTAACGCCCCGCCTGCTAGGAGTTTGAAGCACGTCACAGTCATTCAATCATTGAATCCTACTCAGAATACCACAGACAAGGTTAGACCTTCCGGATTCTCTTGAATGCTGCCATCAGTTCTTGCCTATACCACGAAGACTCTGATCTCACGGAATGGTTGGCTCGTTTGTCAGGCGAGCACTCGGTTGTCAGGCGATCAACCATGCATCGTGCAATCAGGAATCCAAGAGATATTCACCCAATCGAAGGTAGAACGGAGGTGGTTGTCAGTCACACGTTCATAGGTGAGAATGATGATGAGTGTCACGGATCATCACATTCATCAAGTTGAAGAACAAGTGATATCTTAGAACAAGAACAAGCGGAATTGAATGGAAGAACAATAGTAATTGCATTAATACTCGAGGTACAGCAGAGCTCCACACCTTAATCTATGGTGTGTAGAAACTCCACCGTTGAAAATACATAAGAACAAGGTCTAGGCATGGCCGAATGGCCAGCCTCCCAAAGAGGGTTCAATCATAAAAACATGATCAAAAGATGAAAATACAATAGTAAAAGGTCCTACTTATAGAAAACTAGTAGCCTAAGGTTTACAGGAATGAGTAAATGACATAAAAATCCACTTCCGGGCCCACTTGGTGTGTGCTTGGGCTGAGCAATGAAGCATTTTCGTGCAGAGACTTCTCTTGGAGTTAAACGCCATCTTTTATGCCAGTTTGGGCGTTTAACTCCCATTTTGGTGCCAGTTCCAGCGTTTAACGCTGGGATTTCTGAGGGTGACTTTGAACGCCAGTTTGGGCCATCAAATCTTGGGCAAAGTATGGACTATCATATATTGCTGGAAAGCCCAGGATGTCTACGTTCCAACGCCGTTGAGAGCGCGCCAATTGGGCTTCTGTAGCTCCAGAAAATCCACTTCGAGTGCAAGGAGGTCAGAATCCAACAGCATCTGCAGTCCTTTTTGGTCTCTGAATCAGATTTTTGCTCAGGTCCCTCAATTTCAGCCAGAAAATACCTGAAATCACAGAAAAACACACAAACTCATAGTAAAGTCCAGAAAAGTGAATTTTAACTAAAAACTAATAAAAATATACTAAAAATTAACTAGATCATACTAAAAACATACTAAAAACAATGCCAAAAAGTATACAAATTATCCGCTCATCACAACACCAAACTTAAATTGTTGCTTGTCCCCAAGCAACTGAAAATCAAATAAGATAAAAAGAAGAGAATATGCAATGAATTCCAAAAACATCTATGAAGATCAGTATTAATTAGATGAGCGGGGCTTTTAGCTTTTTGCCTCTGAATAGTTTTGGCATCTCACTCTATCCTTTGAAATTCAGAATGGTTGGCTTCTTTAGGAACTTAGAATCCAGATAGTGTTAATGATTCTCCTAGTAAAGTATGATGATTCTTGAACAAAGCTACTTATTGAGTCTTGGCTGTGGCCCAAAGCACTCTGTCTTCCAGTATTACCACCGGATACATACATGCCACAGACACATAATTGGGTGAACCTTTTCAGATTGTGACTCAGCTTTGCTAAAGTCCCCAATTAGAGGTGTCCAGGGTTCTTAAGCACACTCTTATTTGCCTTGGATCACAACTCTTATTTCTCTATAAAAAATTTTTTCGTTTTCTTTTCTTTCTTTTTTTTTCGAATTTTTTTTTTTTGAATAGAAATGCTTTTTTTCTTGCTTCAAGAATCATTTTGATGATTTTTCAGATTCTCAGTAACATGTCTCCTTTTTCATCATTCTTTCAAGAGCCAACATTCATAAACCACAAATTCAAGATACATATGCACTGTTTAAGCATACATTCAGAGAACAACAGTATTGCCACCACATCAAAATAATTAAACTGTTATAAAATTCAAAATTCATGCAATTCTTCCTTTTTCAATTAAGCACGTTTTTATTTAAGAAAGGTGATGGATTCATAGGACATTCATAACTTTAAGGCATAGACACTAAGACACTAATGATCACAAGACACAAACATGGATACACATAAGCATAAAAATTCGAAAAACAGAAGAATAAAGAACAAGGAAATCAAAGAACGGGTCCACCTTAGTGATGGCGGCTCTTTCTTCCTCTTGAAGATCCTATGGAGTGCTTGAGCTCCTCAATATCTCTTCCTTGTCTTTTTTGCTCCTCCCTCATGATTCTTTGGTCTTCTCTAATTTCATGAAGGATGATGGAGTGTTCTTGATGCTCCACCCTTAGTTGTCCCATGTTGGAACTCAACTCTTCTAGGGAGGTGTTTAGTTGCTCCCAATAGTTTTGTGGAGGAAAGTGCATCCCTTGAGGAATCTCAGGGATCTCATGATGAGTGGGATCTCTTGTGTGCTCCATCCTTTTCTTAGTGATGGGCTTGTCCTCATCAATGGGGGTGTCTCCCTCTATGTCAACTCCAACTGAATAACAGAGGTGACAAATGAGATGAGGAAAGGCTAACCTTGCCAAGGTAGAGGACTTGTCCACCACCTTATAGAGTTCTTGGGCTATAACCTCATGAACCTCTATTTCTTCTCCAATCATGATGCTATGGATCATGATAGCCCGGTCTATGGTAACTTCGGACCGGTTGCTAGTGGGAATGATTGAGCGTTGTATAAACTCCAACCATCCTCTAGCCACGGGCTTGAGGTCATGCCTTCTCAATTGAACCGGCTTTCCTCTTGAATCTCTCTTCCATTGGGCGCCCTCTTCACATATGACTGTGAAGACTTGGTCCAACCTTTGATCAAAGTTGACCCTTCTAGTGTAAGGATGTTCATCTCCTTGCATCATAGGCAAGTTGAACGCCAACCTCACACTTTCCGGACTAAAATCAAGTATTTCCCCCAAACCATAGTAAGATAATTCTTTGGATTCGGGTTCACACTTTGGTCATGGTTCTTGGTGATCCATGCATTGGCATAGAACTCTTGAACCATCAAGATTCCGACTTGTTGAATGGGGTTGGTGAGAACTTCCCAACCTCTTTTTCGGATCTCATGTCGGATCTCCGGATATTCACCCTTTTTGAGTGAAAAAGGGACCTCGGGGATCACCTTCTTCAAGGCCACAACTTCATAGAAATGGTCTTGATGCACCCTTGAGATGAATCTCTCCATCTCCCATGACTCGGAGGTGGAAGCTTTTGCCTTCCCTTTCCTCTTTCTAGAGGTTTCTCCGGCCTTGGATGCCATAAATGGTTATGGAAAAACAAAAAGCAATGCTTTTACCACACCAAACTTAAAATGTTTGCTCGTCCTCGAGCAAAAGAAGAAAGAAGAGAGTAGAAGAGGAAGAAATGAGGAGAAAGGGAATGGCTTTGTATTCGGCCAAAGGGGAGAGAAATGGTGTTGAAGGTGTGTGAAAATGAAGGAGTGAAGGAGGGTTTATATAGGAGAGGGGGAGAGGGATGTTCGGCCATTTGAGGGTGGGTTTGGGTGGGAAAGTGGTTTGAATTTGAATGGTGGGGTAGGTGGGGTTTTATGAAGGATGGATGTGAGTGGTGAAGAGAAAGATGGGATTTGATAGGTGAGGGGTTTTTGGGGAAGAGGTGTTGAGGTGATTGGTGAAGAAGAGAGAGAGTGGTAGGGTAGGTGGGGATCCTGTGGGGTCCACAGATCCTGAGGTGTCAAGGAAAAGTCATCCCTGCACCAAATGGCGTGCAAAATCACGTTTTGTGCCATTTCTGGCGTTAAACGCCGGACTGGTGCCCATTTCTGGCGTTTAACGCCAGCTTCTTGCCCTTCTCTAGCGTTTAACGCCAATCTGGTGCCCCTTTCTGGCGTTAAACGCCCAGAATGGTGCCAGACTGGGCGTTAAACGCCCAACAGCTAACCTCACTGGCGTTTAAACGCCAGTAGGTGCGTCCTCCAGGGTGTGCTGTTTTTCTTCCTGTTTTTCATTCTGTTTTTGCTTTTTTTCATTAATTTTGTGACTTCTTATGATCATCAACCTACAAAAGACATAAAATAACAAAAGAAAATAGTTAATTATAAAACATTGGGTTGCCTCCCAACAAGCGCTTCTTTAATGTCATTAGCTTGACAGAGGACTCTCATGGAGCCTCACAGGTACTTAGAGCCATGTTGGGACCTCCCAACACCAAACTTAGAGTTTGAATGTGGGGGTTCAACACCAAACTTAGAGTTTGGTTGTGGCCTCCCAACACCAAACTTAGAGTTTGACTGTGGGGGCTCTGTTTGGCTCTGTTTTGAGAGAAGCTCTTCATGCTTCTTCTCCATGGTGATAGAGGGATATCCTTGGGCCTTAAACACCAAGGATTCTTCATTCACTTGAATGATCAACTCTCCCCTATCAACATCAATCATAGCCTTTGTTGTGGCTAGGAAGGGTCTGCCAAGGATGATGGATTCATCCATACACTTCCCAGTCTCTAGGACTATGAAATCAGTAGGGATGTAATGGTCCTCAACTTTAACCAGAACATCCTCTACAAGTCCATAGGCTTGTTTTCTTGAGTTGTCTGCCATCTCTAGTGAGATTTTTGCAGCTTGCACCTCAAAGATCCCTAATTTCTCCATTACAGAGAGAGGCATGAGGTTTACACTTGACCCTAAGTCACACAAGGCCTTCTTGAAGGTCATGGTGCCTATGGTACAAGGTATTGAAAACTTGCCAGGATCCTGCCTCTTTTGAGGCAGTTTCTGCCTAGACAAGTCATCCAGTTCTTTGGTGAGCAAAGGGGGTTCATCCTCCCAAGTCTCATTTCCAAATAACTTGTCATTTAGCTTCATGATTGCTCCAAGGTATTTAGCAACTTGCTCTTCAGTGACATACTCATCCTCTTCAGAGGAAGAATACTCATCAGAGCTCATGAATGGCAGAAGTAAGTCCAATGGAATCTCTATGGTCTCATTTTGAGCCTCAGATTCCCATGGTTCCTCATTGGGGAACTCATTGGAGGTCAGTGGACGTCCAGTGAGGTCTTCCTCAGTGGCGTTCACTGCCTCTTCTTCCTCCCAGAATTCGGCCATGTTAATAGCCTTGCACTCTCCTTTTGGATTTTCTTCAGTATTGCTTGGGAGAGTACTAGGAGGGAGTTCAGTAATTTTCTTGCTCAGCTGACCCACTTGTCCTTCCAAGTTTCTAATGGAGGACCTTGTTTCAGTCATGAAACTTTGAGTGGTTTTGATTAGATCAGAGACCATGGTTGCTAAGTCAGAGGTATTCTGCTTAGAACTCTCTGTCTGTGGTTGAGAAGATGATGGAAAAGGCTTGCTATTGCTAAACCGATTTCTTCCACCATTATTGTTATTGAAACCTTGTTGAGGTCTCTGTTGATCCTTCCATGAAAGATTTGGATGATTCCTCCATGAAGGATTATAGGTGTTTCCATAGGGTTCTCCCATGTAATTCACCTCTTCTATTGAAGGGTTCTCAGGATCATAAGCTTCTTCCTCAGATGAAGCTTCCTTAGTACTGCTTGGTGCATTTTGCATTCCAGACAGACTTTGAGAAATCATATTGACTTGTTGAGTCAATATTTTGTTCTGAGCCAAAATGGCATTCAGAGTGTCAATCTCAAGAACTCCTTTCTTCTGACTAGTCCCATTGTTCACAGGATTCCTTTCAGAAGTATACATGAATTGGTTATTTGCAACCATTTCAATAAGTTCTTGAGCTTCAGTAGGCGTCTTCTTCAGATGAAGAGATCCTCCAGCAGAGCTATTGGTGGACGAAATTGTATCTCTTTATGGAATATGATAATAGAGCCTGGTCCAAGATCAACTTCGTTCAACTAACCAGCAAGTGCACTGGGTCGTCCAAGTAATACCTTACGTGAGTAAGGGTCGATCCCACAGAGATTATTGGCTTGAAGCAATCAATGTTATTTTATTTGTCTTAGTCAGGATACCAATAGGATTCTTTAGCCTCGTATTTTAATAAAGAAAAAGGACATAAAATAATTAGTTATTACTTGAACAATAGAGTTACTTGTTTATAAAGGACTGTGGAATATGTTGGAGTTTTGGAGATGCTTTGTCCTTTGAACTTCAACTCTTCCTTGAAATCCTCTTCTCACACGCAAGTTCCCTCCATGGCAAGCTCTATGTAGGGTGTCACCGTTGTCAGTGGCTACTTCCCATCCTCTCAGTGAAAACGTTCCTATGCTCTGTCACAGCACGGCTAATCATCTGTCGGTTCTCAATCAGGTTGGAATAGAATCCATTGATTCTTTTGCGTCTGTCACTAACGCCCAGCCCTCAGGAGTTTGAAGCACGTCACAGTCATTCAATCCCGGAATCCTACTCGGAATACCACAGACAAGGTTTAAACTTTCCGGATTCTCATGAATGCCGCTATCAATCCGGCTTATACCACGAAGATTCTGTTGGGGAATCTAAGAGATATTCATTCAATCTGGTGTAGAACGGAGGTGGTTGTCAGGCACACGTTCATGGATTGAGGAAGGTGATGAGTGTCACAGATCATCACCTTCTTCACAATTAAGCGCGAATAAACATCTTAGATAAGAACAAGCGTGTTTGAATGGAAAACAAAGGAATTGTATTAAATCATCGAGACGCTGCAGAGCTCCTCACCCCCAACAATGGAGTTTAGAGACTCATGCCGTCACAAAGTATGTAATTCAGATCTGAAAATGTCATGAGGTACAAGATATGTCTGTAAAAGTTGTTTAAATAGTAAACTAGTAACCTAGGTTTACAGAAAATGAATAAACTAAGATAATTGGTGCAGAAATCCACTTCTGGGGCCCACTTGGTGTGTGCTGGGGCTGAGACTAAAGCTTTCCACGTGTAGAGGCCTTTCTTGGCGTTAAACTCCAGGTTATGACGTGTTTTGGGCGTTCAACTCTGGATCATGACGTTTTTCTGGAGTTTAACTCCAGACAGCAGCGTGAACTTGGCGTTCAACGCCAAGTTACGTCATCTATCCTTGCGTAAAGTATGGACTATTATATATTGCTGGAAAGCCCTAGATGTCTACTTTCCAACGCCGTTAAGAGCGCGCCATTTGGACTCCTGTAGCTCCAGAAAATCCATTTCGAGTGCAGGGAGGTCAGGATCCAACAGCATCAGCAGTCCTTTTTCAGCCTAAGTCAGATTTTTGCTCAGCTCCCTCAATTTCAGCCAGAAAATACCTGAAATCACAGAAAAATACACACACTCATAGTAAAGTCCAGAAATATGATTTTTGCCTAGAAACTAATAATATTCTACTAAAAACTAATTAAAACATACTAAAATCTACATGAAATTACCCCCAAAAAGCGTATAAAATATCCGCTCATCACAACACCAAACTTAAACTGTTGCTTGTCCTCAAGCAACTAGATGAATAAAAGAGGATAAAAATAAATCAAGAAGCAATAATATCTCAGAGTTTTAAGTGAAGCTCAGATTCTAATTAGATGAGCGGGGCTAGTAGCTTTTTGCTTCCAAATAGTTTTGGCATCTCACTTTATCCTTTGAAATTCAGAATGATTGGCATCCATAGGAACTCAGAAGTCAGATAGTATTATTGATTTTCCTAGTTAAGTATGTTGATTCTTGAACACAGATACTTTTATGAGTCTTGGCCGTGGCCCTAAGCACTTTGTTTTCCAGTATTACCACCGGATACATAAATGCCACAGACACATAACTGGGTGAACCTTTTCAGATTGTGACTCAGCTTTGCTAGAGTCCCCAGTTAGAGGTGTCCAGAGCTCTTAAGCACACTCTTTTTGCTTTGGATCACGACTTTAACCACTCAGTCTCAAGCTTTTCACTTGGACCTTCATGACACAAGCACATGGTTAGGGACAGCTTGATTTAGCCGCTTAGGCCTGGATTTTATTTCCTTGGGCCCTCCTATCCATTGATGCTCAAAGCCTTGGATCCTTTTTACCCTTGCCTTTTGGTTTTAAGGGCTATTGGCTTTTTCTGCTTGCTTTTTCTTTTTCTTTCTAAATTTTTTTTTTTCGCCACTTTTTTTTTTCACAAGCTTTTGCTTTTTCACTGCTTTTTCTTGCTTCAAGAATCAATTTCATGATTTTTCAGATCATCAATAACATTTCTCTTTGTTCATCATTCTTTCAAGAGCCAACAATTTTAACATTCATAAACAACAAGATCAAAAATATGCACTGTTCAAGCATTCATTCAGAAGACAAAAAGTATTGCCACCACATATAAATAATTAGAATTTTCCTTATTAAGAACTCGAAAAAATTAAATTGCCTCTTTATTCTACAAATCTACTATTTTATTCATGTTTGATGATGATGGGAGAAATAAATTATAACTTAATTGGAAATACAACCAAAATAGATATGCTAAGTACTACTACTCCTATAATACTTCTAAGGTAAAATCCTATAATAATACTATCACAGAGTTAAGGCTAGAATTAGAACTTAACAACCTGTATTTTAGGAAGTGGATGTTCCTCTAGTCTGTGGGGTGCCTTCAAGAATTAATTTCTGACGCTTCAGCTCCCTTAAGTTCACATCCTTGCTCTTCCTGTTCTCTTAGGTGCCATGATCTTAATGAGTTTTAGCTCAGTGATCATGGCAAATCACACCAAACTTAGAGGTTTGCTTGTCCTCAAGCAAAAGAAAGGAAAGGAGAGGAGTAGAAGGAGAGGCATTTTCGAAAAAAGATAAGATGAGTTGAAAAAGATATGAGAAGAAATTAAAAATATTTGAAAAAGAATTGGATTGGAAAAAGATTTGTGTTTATGAATTAAGATACATTTGATATTTTTGAAAAAGGGATTTTAGAAATTAGGGTTCTTAGAAAAACCAATTTGATTTTGAAGGATGACATTTTGAAACATGTTTATGCAAGAAATCATGAATTGAAACTTAAAAATTTAGAAAAATTGTAAAGAAAAACGAATTTTACCTCCTCCCCACCATCCTGGCGTTAAACGCCCAACTGCTGCATGGTTTGGGCGTTTAACGCCCAAATGTTGCTTCTCCTGGGCGTTCAACGCCCAGCTGATGCATCTTTCTGGCGTTGAACGCCAGGAAGTCCTTTGTTACTGGGCGTTTTTCTGAACGCCCAGGATGCTAGCAGATTGGCGTTAAACGCCCAGAAGGTGCATCTTTCTGGCGTTTAACGCCCAGAAGATGCTCCTTTCTGGCGTTTAACGCCCAGAAGGCTACCCTTACTGGCGTTGAACGCCCAGTGGGTGCTTCTTTTGGGCGTTCAACGCCCAAAATGCTTCTTACTGGCTTTTTCACGCCAGTGAGCTTCCAATTTCCCTTATAACTCTGTGAATCCAACCAATTGCTATTTCACCTTTGAAGATACTTGAACCTAAACCTGTAAAGAAAAGAAAATTTATTTAATTAGTAAATAAACTTAGGAAATGGCTGGGTTGCCTCCCAGCAAGCGCTTCTTTAATGTCATTAGCTGGACCACTGAGCTCTAATCAAGTCTCAGTTTTGAACATTCTTGCTCGAAGTTGCTTTCAAGATAATGTTTAATTCTCTGTCCATTAACAATGAACTTTTTGTTAGATTCATTATCCTGAAGCTCTACGTATCCATATGGTGACACACTTGTAACTACATATGGACCTCTCCACCGGGATTTTAATTTCCCAGGGAATAATTTGAGCCTAGAATTGAATAGCAGAACTTTCTGTCCTGGCTCAAAGACTCTGGATGACAATTTCTTATCATGCCATCTTTTTGCTTTCTCCTTGTAAATTTTTGCATTCTCGAAAGCATTGAGTCTAAATTCCTCTAGCTCATTTAACTGGAGCAATCGTTTTTCTCCAGCTAACTTGGCATCAAGGTTTAGGAATCTGCTTGCCCAATAGGCCTTGTGTTCCAGTTCCACTGGCAAGTGACATGCCTTTCCATACACAAGCTGGTATGGAGAGGTCCCTATAGGGGTCTTAAATGCTGTTCTGTATGCCCACAGAGCATCATCCAAGCTTCTTGCCCAATCCTTTCTACGGTTAATTACAGTCCGTTCCAGGATTCTTTTGAGTTCTCTATTTGAGACTTCAGCTTGCCCATTAGTTTGTGGGTGATATGGAGTAGCTACCCTGTGGCTAACTCCATAACGTACCAGAGCAGAGTAAAGCTGTTTATTGCAAAAATGAGTGCCCCCATCACTGATTAATACTCTAGGGATACCAAATCTGCTGAAAATATTTTTCTGGAGGAATTTTAACACTGTTTTAGTGTCATTAGTGGGTGTTGCAATAGCCTCCACCCATTTGGATACATAATCCACTGCCACCAGAATATAAGTGTTTGAGTATGATGGTGGGAAAGGTCCCATGAAGTCAATACCCCATACATCAAACAACTCAATCTCCAAGATTCCTTGTTGAGGCATGGCATAACTGTGAGGTAAGTTGCCTGATCTTTGGCAACTGTCACAATTAAGCACAAATGCTCGGGAATCTTTATAGAGAGTAGGCCAGTAGAAGCCACTTTGGAGGACTCTTGTGGCTGTTCGCTCACTTCTAAAGTGTCCTCCATACTGTGATCCATGGCAATGCCAAAGGATCTTCTGTGCTTCCTCTTTAGGCACACATCTACGGATTACTCCGTCTGCACATCTCTTGAAGAGATATGGTTCATCCCAAAGATAGTACTTTGCATCTGTGATTAATTTCTTTGATTGCACCCTATTGTACTCTTTGGGTATAAATCTCACTGCCTTGTAGTTTGCAATGTCTGCAAACCATGGCACTTCCTGATGGCAAAAAGTTGCTCATCCGGAAAGGTTTCAGAGATCTCAGTGAGAGGGAGGGACGCCCCTTCCACTGGTTCTATTCGGGACAGGTGATCTGCCACTTGATTCTCTGTCCCTTTTCTGTCTCTTATTTCTATATCAAACTCTTGCAGAAGCAACACCCATCTGATGAGTCTGGGTTTTGAATCCTGCTTTGTGAGTAGATATTTAAGAGCAGCATGATCAGTGTACACAATCACTTTTGATCCTACTAAATAGGATCTGAATTTGTCAATGGCGTAAACCACTGCTAGTAGCTCTTTTTCTGTGGTTGTGTAATTCTTCTGTGCATCATTTAGAACACGGCTGGCATAGTAAATGACGTGCAGAAGCTTGTCATGCCTTTGTCCCAACACTGCACCAATGGCATGGTCACTGGCATCACACATTAGTTCAAATGGTAATGTCCAGTCTGGTGCAGAGATTATTGGTGCTGTAACCAGTTTAGCTTTCAGAGTCTCAAATGCCTGCAGACACTCTTTATCAAAGATAAATGGCGTGTCTGCAGCTAGCAGGTTGCTCAGAGGTTTGGCGATCTTTGAAAAATCCTTTATAAACCTCCTATAGAATCCTGCATGCCCCAGAAAGCTTTTGATTGCCTTAACATTAGCAGGTGGTGGTAATTTTTCAATTACTTCTACCTTAGCTTGATCCACCTCTATTCCCTTGTTTGAAATTTTGTGCCCAAGGACAATTCCTTCAGTCACCATAAAGTGACATTTTTCCCAGTTTAAAACCAGGTTGGTCTCTTGGCATCTTTTCAGAACAAGTGCTAAATGGTTAAGGCAGGAGCTAAATGAGTCTCCAAATACTGAAAAGTCATCCATGAAGACTTCCAGGAATTTTTCCACCATATCAGAGAAAATTGAGAGCATGCACCTCTGAAAGGTTGCAGGTGCATTGCATAGGCCAAATGGCATCCTTCTGTATGCAAATACTCCAGATGGGCATGTGAATGCCGTTTTCTCCTGATCCTGGGGATCTACTGCAATTTGATTATAACCTGAATATCCATCCAGGAAGCAGTAGTATTCATGACCTGCTAGTCTTTCTAGCATCTGGTCTATGAATGGTAAAGGAAAATGATCCTTTCTGGTGGCTGTATTGAGCCTTCTGTAATCAATACACATACGCCACCCTGTAACTGTTCTTGTAGGAACCAGTTCATTTTTTTCATTATGAATCACTGTCATGCCACCCTTCTTAGGGACAACTTGGACAGGGCTCACCCAGGGGCTGTCAGAAATAGGATAAATAATCCCAGCCTCTAGTAATTTAGTGACCTCTTTTTGCACCACTTCTTTCATAGCTGGATTCAGCCGCCTTTGTGGTTGAACCACTGGCTTGGCGTCATCCTCCAGCAAGATTTTGTGCATGCATCTGGCTGGGCTAATGCCCTTAAGATCACTAATGGACCACCCAAGAGCTGTCTTGTGCGTCCTTAGCACTTGAATTAGTGCTTCCTCTTCCTGTGGCTCTAAGGCAGAGCTTATAATCACAGGAAAGGTTTCACCTTCTCCCAGAAATGCATATTTTAGGGAAGGTGGTAATGGCTTGAGCTCGGGTTTAGGAGGTTTCTCCTCTTCCTGAGGGATTTTCGGAGGTTCCACTATTTTCTCTGACTCCTCCAGATCAGGCTGGACGTCTTTAAAGATGTCCTCTAGCTCTGATTCGGGACTCTCAGCCATATTGACCTCTCTTACCAGAGAGTCAATAATATCAACACTCATGCAGTCATTTGGGGTGTCTGGATGTTGCATGGCTTTGACAACATTCAACTTGAACTCCTCCTCATTGACTCTCAAGGTTACTTCCCCTTTTTGAACATCAATGAGGGTTCGGCCAGTTGCTAGGAAAGGTCTTCCTAGAATGAGAGTTGCACTCTTGTGCTCCTCCATTTCCAGCACCACAAAGTCAGTAGGAAAGGCAAATGGCCCAACCTTGACAATCATGTCCTCAATCATGCCTGATGGGTATTTAATGGAACCATCAGCAAGTTGAAGACATATCCTGGTTGGTTTGATTTCTTCAGTTAAACCAAGCTTCCTGATAGTAGATGCAGGTATTAGGTTGATACTTGCCCCAAGATCACATAAAGCTTGCTTGGTACAATTACCCTCTAATGTGCATGGTATCATAAAGCTCCCAGGATCTTTAAGCTTCTCAGGTAAGCTTTTCAGAATGACTGCACTGCATTCTTCAGTGAGGTAAACCTTTTCAGTTTCCCTCCAATCCTTCTTATGACTTAAGATTTCTTTCATGAACTTAGCATAAGATGGTATTTGCTCAAGTGCTTCTGCAAACGGAATCTTTATTTCAAGAGTCCTGAGATAGTCTGCAAAGCGGGCAAATTGCTTATCCTGTTCCGCTTGGCGGAGTTTTTGAGGATAAGGCATTTTGGCTTTGTATTCCTCAACCTTAGTTGCTGTAGGTTTATTACCTGCAGAAGTGGGTTGGGAAGCCTTTTTAGAAAGGTCAGCACTTGTATGTGACTGATTCCCCACTGGCATTTGAATGCTGGTGGTGGAAGCTGGAGTGGCGTCAAACGCCACTTCCTTGTTTGTTACTGGCGTTTGAACGCCAGAACCATGCTCCCTTTGGGCGTTCAACGCCAGATCCATGCTTGTTTCTGGCGTTGAACGCCAGGAATGAGCATGGTCTGGGCGTTCAGCGCCAGCTTTGTTCCTTTCTGGGCTCTGACTGTCCTCAGAAGGACTTTGAGTATCCACTTGTTCATTTCTTGGTTTCCTGCTGCTTTGAAGTGAGGTATTTAATGTTTTCCCACTTCTTAATTGAACTGCTTGGCATTCTTCTGTTATTTGTTTTGACAGTTGCTTTTCTGTCTGCTTTAATTGTACTTCCATGTTCCTGTTAGCCATTCTTGTTTCCTGTAATATTTCCTTGAATTCGGCTAGCTGCCGAGTTAGAAAATCTAGTTGCTGATTGAATTCATTAGCCTGATCCACTGGACTGAGTTCTGCAGTTACTATTTCAGCTTCTTCTTTCATGGAAGATTCATTGCTTAGGTACAGATGCTGATTTCTGGCAACTGTATCAATAAGCTCTTGAGCTTCTTCAATTGTTTTTCTCATGTGTATAGATCCACCAGCTGAGTGGTCTAGAGAGATCTGAGCTTTTTCTGTAAGCCCATAGTAGAAGATGTCTAATTGCACCCATTCTGAAAACATTTCAGAGGGGCATTTTCTTAGCATCTCTCTGTATCTCTCCCAGGCATCATAAAGAGATTCATTATCTCCTTATTTGAAGCCTTGGATGCTTAGCCTTAGCTGTGTCATCCGTTTTGGAGGGAAATAGTGATTTAGGAATTTTTCTGACAGCTGTTTCCATGATTTTATGCTGTTCTTAGGCTGGTTATTTAACCACCTCTTAGCTTGATCTTTTACAGCAAATGGAAACAGTAGTAATCTGTAGACATCCTGATCCACTTCCTTATCATGTACTGTATCAGCAATTTGCAGAAATTGTGCCAGAAACTCTGTAGGTTCTTCATGTGGAAGACCAGAATACTGGCAGTTTTGCTGCACCATGATAATGAGCTGAGGGTTCAGCTCAAAGCTACTAACTCCAATGGAGGGTATACAGATACTACTCCCATATGAAGCAGTAGTGGGGTTAGCATATGACCCCAGAGTCCTCTTGGACTGTCCATTCATACTTACTTCCATAATGGAATACAAGTTGAGAATTTATATGTTGAGAATTATTTATTCTATAGTAATGGAATAACAAAAAAAATGGGATATAGATATAAAAATATTTTGAAGATATTTTGTGAAAGAAAATTATTTTATATTTTTTTTTTGAATTTTGAATTTTATGATGAAAGAGAAAAACACATAAAAGACACAAGACTTAAAATTTTTAGATCTAACGCTCCTTATTTTCGAAAATTTTTGGAGGGAAAACACCAAGGAACACCAAACTTAAAAATTTTAAGATCAAGACACAAGAAAAACTCAAGAACACTTTGAAGATTCACAAGAACACCAAGAACACAAGAAAGAACACCAAACTTAAAATTTTTAGAAAATCAAGACAAGTTTTCGAAAATTAAAGAAAGATTAACAAGAAAACACCAAACTTAGAATTTGGCACAAGATTAAATCAAAATATTATTTTTGAAAAAGATTTTCAAAAGTACTGGTGCTCCCTCATCAAGAATATAAACCAATGCTTTAGCCAATTGGGAATAAATATGACACTTGATGCAGATATTCCAATTAGTGCTTTAAAAGGAACACAAGTGAAACAAGAAAAGACACAAAGCAATAAAAACTCAAGATCAAACAAGAAAAATAACCAAGAACAACTTGAAGATCAATGAAGAACAAAGATCACAAGTCGAAAATTTTAAAGAAAAATATGAGATATGCAATTGACACCAAACTTAGAACAAGACACTAAAACTCACGAAAATTAGCAATTAATTAAAAGAAAATAATAAATTTTGAAAAGAAATTTTTGAAAAGAAACTATCCTATCAAGATTTAATGACTCTATAACAATAAAAATAAGAATAAAAATAAAAATAAATTATTCCTAATCTAAGAAATAAAATAAGCCTTCAATTGTTCAAACTCAATAATCCCCGGCAACGGCGCCAAAAACTTGGTGGACGAAATTGTATCTCTCTATGGAATATGATAATAGAGCCTGGTCCAAGATCAACTTCGTTCAACTAACCAGCAAGTGCACTGGGTTGTCCAAGTAATACCTTACGTGAGTAAGGGTCCATCCCACAGAGATTATTGGCTTGAAGCAATCAATGTTATTTTATTTGTCTTAGTCAGGATACCAATAGGATTCTTTAGCCTCGTATTTTAATAAAGAAAAAGGACATAAAATAATTAGTTATTACTTGAACAATAGAGTTACTTGTTTATAAAGGACTGTGGAATATGTTGGAGTTTTGGAGATGCTTTGTCCTTTGAACTTCAACTCTTCCTTGAAATCCTCTTCTCACACGCAAGTTCCCTCCATGGCAAGCTCTATGTAGGGTGTCACCGTTGTCAGTGGCTACTTCCCATCCTCTCAGTGAAAACGTTCCTATGCTCTGTCACAGCACGGCTAATCATCTGTCGGTTCTCAATCAGGTTGGAATAGAATCCATTGATTCTTTTGCGTCTGTCACTAACGCCCAGCCCTCAGGAGTTTGAAGCACGTCACAGTCATTCAATCCCGGAATCCTACTCGGAATACCACAGACAAGGTTTAAACTTTCCGGATTCTCATGAATGCCGCTATCAATCCGGCTTATACCACGAAGATTCTGTTGGGGAATCTAAGAGATATTCATTCAATCTGGTGTAGAACGGAGGTGGTTGTCAGGCACACGTTCATGGATTGAGAAAGGTGATGAGTGTCACAGATCATCACCTTCTTCACAATTAAGCGCGAATAAACATCTTAGATAAGAACAAGCGTGTTTGAATGGAAAACAAAGGAATTGTATTAAATCATCGAGACGCTGCAGAGCTCCTCACCCCCAACAATGGAGTTTAGAGACTCGTGCCGTCACAAAGTATGTAATTCAGATCTGAAAATCTCATGAGGTACAAGATATGTTTGTAAAAGTTGTTTAAATAGTAAACTAGTAACCTAGGTTTACAGAAAATGAATAAACTAAGATAATTGGTGCAGAAATCCACTTCTGGGGACCACTTGGTGTGTGCTGGGGCTGAGACTAAATCTTTCCACGTGTAGAGGCCTTTCTTGGCGTTAAACTCCAGGTTATGACGTGTTTTGGGCGTTCAACTCTGGATCATGACGTTTTTCTGGCGTTTAACTCCAGACAGCAGCGTGAACTTGGCGTTCAACGCCAAGTTACGTCGTCTATCCTAGCGTAAAGTATGGACTATTATATATTTCTGGAAAGCCCTGGATGTCTACTTTCCAACGCCGTTGAGAGCGCGCCATTTGGACTCCTGCAGCTCCAGAAAATCCATTTCGAGTGTAGGGAGGTCAGGATCCAACAGCATCAGCAGTCCTTTTTCAGCCTAAGTCAGATTTTTGCTCAGCTCCCTCAATTTCAGCCAGAAAATACCTGAAATCACAGAAAAATACACACACTCATAGTAAAGTCCAGAAATATGATTTTTGCCTAGAAACTAATAATATTCTACTAAAAACTAATTAAAACATACTAAAATCTACATGAAATTACCCCCAAAAAGCGTATAAAATATCCGCTCATCAGCTATCCAAAGACATTTTGGACAGTTCAGAGAGACCATCATAGAAAATACCTATGATGCTCCATTCAGAAAGCATATCAGAGGGACACTTTCTGATTAATTGTTTGTATCTTTCCCAAGCTTCATAGAGGGATTCTCCTTCCTTCTGTCTGAAGGTTTGGACTTCCACTCTAAGCTTACTCAATTTTTGAGGTGGAAAGAACTTAGCCAAGAAGGCATTGACTAGCTTTTCCCAAGAGTCCAGGCTTTCTTTAGGTTGAGAGTCCAACCATGTTCTAGCTCTGTCTCTTACAGCAAAAGGGAATAGCATTAGTCTGTAGACCTCAGGGTCAACCCCATTAGTCTTAACAGTGTCACAGATTTGCAAGAACTCAGCTAAAAACTGATGAGGATCTTCCAATGGAAGTCCATGGAACTTGCAATTCTGTTGCATTAGAGAAACTAATTGAGGCTTAAGCTCAAAGTTGTTTGCTCCAATGGCAGGGATAGAGATGCTTCTCCCATAGAAGTCGGGAGTAGGTGCAGTAAAGTCACCCAGCACCTTCCTTGCATTGTTGGCATTGTTGTTGTTTTCGGCTGCCATGTGTTCTTCTTCTTTGAAGAATTCGGTCAGGTCCTCTAAAGAGAGTTGTGCTTTAGCTTCTCTTAGCTTTCTCTTCAAGGTCCTTTCAGGTTCAGGATCAGGCTCAACAAGAATGCTTTTGTCTTTGCTCCTGCTCATAAGAAAGAGAAGAGAACAAGAAAATGTGAAATCCTCTATGTCACAGTATAGAGAATCCTTGAAGTGTCAGAGGAAAAGAAGAGTAGAAGACAGAAGTAGAAAATTCGAACTTATCAAAGGAGATGGAGTTCGAATTTTGCATTAAGGAATAGCGTTAGTCCATAAATAGAAGGATGTGAGAAGGAGGGAAGTGATTTTCGAAAATCAAGTAAAAAAAATCTTGAAAACATTTTTGAAAAACATTACTTAATTTTCGAAAATGAAAGTGGAAAAGAAATCAAGTGATTTTTGAAAAAGATTTTGAAGTTAGAAATCAAAAAGATTTGATTGAAAACTATTTTGAAAAAGATGTGGTTAAGAAGATATGATTGGTTTTAAAAAGATGAGATTGAGAAGATATGATTTGAAAAATATTTTAAAAAGATTTGATTTTGAAAATTAAAAACTTGACTAACAAGAAAAGATATGATTCAAACATTAAACCTTTCTCAACAGAAAAGGCAACATAATTGATTTGTCGAATCAAATCATTAATTGGTAGCAAGTATCTTTGAGAATGGAAAGAAATTGATTTTTGAAAAAGATTTGATTGAAAAATTGATTTGAAAAAGATTTGATTTTGAAAAGATTTTGAAAACTTGAAAAAAATTTGATTTGAAAACAAAATCTTCCCCCTTGTGCCATCCTGGCATTAAACGCCCAGAATGGTGCACATTCTGGCGTTTAACGCCCAAAATGCTACCCTTTTGGGCGTTAAACGCCCAACCAGGTACCCTGGCTGGCGTTTAAACGCCAGTCTGTCCTTCTTCACTGGGCGTTTTGAACGCCCAGTTTTTTTTCTGTGCAATTCCTCTGCTGTATGTTCTGAATCTTCAATTCTCTGTATTATTGACTTGAGAAGACACAAATTAAAAATATTTTTGGATTTTTAATAATAAGGACAATTCAAAATGCAACAAGAATCAAATAACAATGCATGCAAGACACCAAACTTAGCAGTTTGTATACTGCTGACACTAACAAAATGAAAATGCATATGAGACACTCAAAACACTCAAGTCAATAGAATTCAAATATCAGAGCACGAAAATCATCAAGAATTACTTGAAGATCCTTAAGACACATGAATGCATGCAATTGACACCAAACTAAAGATGAGACTCTAGGCTCAAACAAGAAATATTTTTGGATTTTATGATTTTGTAATTTTTTTTTGATTTTTCGAAAATTAAGTGGAAAAGAAAATAAAGGTATCAAAATTCTTAATGAGAATTCCAGGAATCAGTGCAATGCTAGTCTAAGACTCCGGTCCAGGAATTAGACATGGCTTCACAGCCAGCCAAGCTTTCAAAGAAAGCTTCGGTCCAAAACACTAGACATGACCAAAGGTCAGCCAAGCCTTAGCAGATCACTGCTCCAAAAGCAAGATTGATAAAAATCAACAAGCTCTTGTGATGATAAGTTGAAACCTCGGTCCAATGAGATTAGACATGGCTTCTCAGCCAGCCAGACTTCAACAAATCATCATGAAACTCTAGAATTCATCTTCAAGAATTTCGAAAAAAATAAAATACCTAATCTAAGCAACAAGATGAACCGTCAGTTGTCCAAACTCAAACAATCCTTGGCACTGATGTTACCAAAAGCTTGCTCAAAACTTGAACAATCCCCGGCAACAGCGCCAAAAACTTGGTGCGCGAAATTGTGAACAATACTTTTCACAACTCTCATAATCCCCGGTCATGAGCCCCAAATACTTGGTAGCTCAATACCATGGCATTACACAACTTCGCACAACTAACCAGCAAGTGCACTGGGTCGTCCAAGTAATAAACCTTACGCGAGTAAGGGTCGATCCCACGGAGATTGTTAGTATGAAGCAAGCTATGGTCATCTTGTAAATCTTAGTCAGGCAAACTCAAATGGATATGGTGATGAACGCATAAAACATAAAGATAAAGATAGAGATACTTATGTAATTCATTGGTAGGAACTTCAGATAAGCGCATGAAGATGCCTTCCCTTCCGTCTCTCTGCTTTCCTATTGTCTTCATCCAATCCTTCTTATTCCTTTCCATGGCAAGCTTGTGTAGGGTTTCACCGTTGTCAATGGCTACCTCCCATCCTCTCAGTGAAAACGTTTGCCTATGCTCTGTCACAGCATGGGGTAATCAACTGTCGGTTCTCGGTCAGGCCGGAATAGAATCCATCGATTCTTTTGCGTCTGTCACTAACGCCCCGCCTGCTAGGAGTTTGAAACACGTCACAGTCATTCAATCATTGAATCCTACTCAGAATACCACAGACAAGGTTAGACCTTCCGGATTCTCTTGAATGCTGCCATCAGTTCTTGCCTATACCACGAAGACTCTGATCTCACGGAATGGTTGGCTCGTTTGTCAGGCGAGCACTCGGTTGTCAGGCGATCAACCATGCATCGTGCAATCAGGAATCCAAGAGATATTCACCCAATCGAAGGTAGAACGGAGGTGGTTGTCAGTCACACGTTCATAGGTGAGAATGATGATGAGTGTCACGGATCATCACATTCATCAAGTTGAAGAACAAGTGATATCTTAGAACAAGAACAAGCGGAATTGAATGGAAGAACAATAGTAATTGCATTAATACTCGAGGTACAGCAGAGCTCCACACCTTAATCTATGGTGTGTAGAAACTCCACCGTTGAAAATACATAAGAACAAGGTCTAGGCATGGCCGAATGGCCAGCCTCCCAAAGAGGGTTCAATCATAAAAACATGATTAAAAGATTAAAATACAATAGTAAAAGGTCCTACTTATAGAAAACTAGTAGCCTAAGGTTTACAGGAATGAGTAAATGACATAAAAATCCACTTCCGGGCCCACTTGGTGTGTGCGTGGGCTGAGCAATGAAGCATTTTCGTGCAGAGACTTCTCTTGGAGTTAAATGCCAGCTTTTATGCCAGTTTGGGCGTTTAACTCCCATTTTGGTGCCAGTTCCAGCGTTTAACGCTGGGATTTCTGAGGGTGACTTTGAACACCGGTTTGGGCCATCAAATCTTGGGCAAAGTATGGACTATCATATATTGCTGGAAAGCCCAGGATGTCTACTTTCCAACGCCGTTGAGACCGCGCCAATTGGGTTTCTGTAGCTCCAGAAAATCTACTTCGAGTGCAGGGAGGTCAGAATCCAACAGCATCTGCAGTCCTTTTTAGTCTCTGAATCAGATTTTTGCTCAGGTCCCTCAATTTCAGCCAGAAAATACCTGAAATCACAGAAAAACACACAAACTCATAGTAAAGTCCAGAAAAGTGAATTTTAACTAAAAACGAATAAAAATATACTAAAAACTAACTATATCATATCAAAAACATACTAAAAACAATGCCAAAAAGTGTATAAATTATCCGCTCATCAGGCACCATGACCTTTAAGAAGGCTCTGTGTGACTTAGGGTCAAGTGTAAACCTCATGCCTCTCTCTGTAATGGAGAAGCTAGGGATCTTTGAGGTACAAGCTGCAAGAATCTCACTAGAGATGGCAGATAAATCAAGAAAACAAGCTTATGGAATTGTAGAGGATGTTTTGGTAAAATTTGAAAACCATTACATCCCTACTGATTTCATAGTCCTAGAGACTGGGAAGTGCATGGATGAATCCATCATCCTTGGCAGACCCTTCCTAGCCACAGCAAGGGCTGTGATTGATGTTGACAGAGGAGAATTGATCATTCAAGTGAATGAAGAATCCCTTGTGTTTAAGGCACAAGGATATCCCTCTGTTACCATGGAGAAGAAGCATGAAGAGCTTCTCTCAAAACAGAGTCAACCAGAGCCCCCACAGTCAAACTCTAAGTTTGGTGTTGGGAGGCCACAACCAACTTCTAAGTTTGGTGTTGAACCCCCACATTCAAACTCTAAGTTTGGTGTTGGGAGGTTCCAACATTGCTCTGAGTATCTGCAAGGCTCCATGAGAGCCCACTGTCAAGCTACTGACATTAAAGAAGCGCTTGTTGGGAGGCAACCTAATGTTATATTTTATCTATTTTCCTTTGTTATTTTATGTTTTCTGTAGGTTGATGATCATGAGAAGTCACAAAATCAATTGAAAAAGCAAAAACAGAATGAAAAATAGAAAGAAAAATAGCACACCCTGGAGGAAGACCTTGCTGGCGTTTAAACGCCAGTAAGGGTAGCAAATGGGCGTTTAACGCCCAGTCTGGCACCATTCTGGGCGTTTAACGCCAGAAAGGGGCACCAGACTGGCGTTAAACGCCAGGAAAGGGCAAGAAATTGGCGTTAAACGCCAGAAATGGGCACCAGCCCGGCGTTTAACGCCAGAATTGGCATAGAGAGCATTTTTTTCGCCACTTGGTGCAGGGATGACTTTTCCTTGACACCTCAGGATCTGTGGACCCCACAGGATCCCCACCTACCCCACCACTCTCTCTCTTCTTCACCCATTCACCAATCACCTCAACACCTCTTCCCCAAAAACCCCTCACCTATCAAATCCCATCTTTCTCTTCACCACTCACATCCATCCTTCATAAAACCCCACCTACCTCACCATTCAAATTTAAACCACTTTCCCTCCCAAACCTACCCTCCCATAACCAAACCCTACCCCTCTCTCCACCCCTATATAAACCCATCTTCACTCCTTCATTTTCACACACCCTAAACACTACTCCCCCTTTGGCCGAACCACAAAGCCATCTCCATCTCCTCTATTTCTTCTTCTTCTACTCTCTTCTTTCTTCTTTTGCTCGAGGACGAGCAAACCTTTTAAGTTTGGTGTGGTAAAAGCATTGCTTTTTTTTTCATAACCATTTATGGCATCCAAGGCCGGAGAAACTTCTAGAAAGAGGAAAGGGAAGGCAAAAGCTTTCACCTCCGAGTCATGGGAGATGGAGAGATTCATCTCAAGGGTGCATCAAGACCACTTCTATGAAGTTGTGGCCTTGAAGAAGGTGATCCCCGAGGTCCCTTTTAAACTCAAAAAGAGTGAATATCCGGAGATCCGACATGATATTCAAAGAAGAGGTTGGGAAGTTCTTACCAACCCCATTCAACAAGTCGGAATCTTAATGGTTCAAGAGTTCTATGCCAATGCATGGATCACCAAGAACCATGATCAAAGTGTGAACCCGGACCCAAAGAATTGGCTTACAATGGTTCGAGGGAAATACTTAGATTTTAGTCCGGAAAATGTAAGGTTGGCATTCAACTTGCCCATGATGCAAGGAGATGAACACCCTTACACTAGAAGGGTCAACTTTGATCAAAGGTTGGACCAAGTCTTCATAGACATTTGTGAAGAGGGCGCCCAATGGAAGAGAGATTTAAGAGGGAAGCCGGTTCAACTGAGAAGGCATGACCTCAAGCCTGTGGCTAGGGGATGGTTGGAGTTTATCCAACGCTCAATCATTCCCACTAGCAACCGGTCCGAAGTTACTATAGACCGGGCCATCATGATCCATAGTATCATGATTGGAGAAGAAGTAGAAGTTCATGAGGTTATAGCCCAAGAACATTATAAGGTGGCGGACAAGTCCTATACCTTGGCAAGGTTAGCCTTTCCTCATCTCATTTGTCACCTCTGTTATTCAGTTGGAGTTGACATAAAGGGAGACATCCCCATTGATGAGGACAAGCCCATCTCTAAGAAAAGGATGGAGCAAATAAGAGATCCCACTCATCATGAAATCCCTGAGATGCCTCAAGGGATGCACTTTCCTCCACAAAACTATTGGGAGCAAATCAACACCTCCCTAGAAGAATTGAGTTCCAACATGGGACAACTAAGGGTGGAGCACCAAAAACATTCCATCCTCCTCCATGAAATTAGAGAAGATCAAAGAATCATGAGAGAGGAGCAACAAAGGCAAGGAAGAGACATCGAGGAGCTCAAGCACTCCATAAGATCTTCAAGAGGAAGAACAAGTCGCCATCACTAAGGTGGACCCGTTCTTTAATTTCCTTGTTCTTTATTTTCCTGTTTTTCGAATTTTATGCTTATGTTTATCCATGTTTGTGTCTTATTACATGATCATTAGTATCTTAGTGTCTATGCCTTAAAGTTATGAATGTCCTATGAATCCATCACCTTTCTTAAATGAAAAATGTTCTTAATTGAAAAAGAGAAGAATTGCATGAATTTTGAATTTTATAACAGATTAATTATTTTGATGTGGTGGCAATACTTTTGTTTTCTGAATGTATGCTTAAACAGTGCATATGTCTTTTGAATTTGTTGTTCATGAATGTTGGCTCTTGAAAGGATGATGAAAAAGGAGACATGTTACTGAGGATCTGAAAAATCATAAAAATGATTCTTGAAGCAAGAAAAAGCAATGAATACAAAAAAAATGAAAAAAAGGGGAGAAAAACGAAGAAAAAAAAAGAGAAGAAAGAAAAAGAAAGTTGTGATCCAAGGCAAAAAGAGTGTGCTTAAGAACCCTGGACACCTCTAATTGGGGACTCTAGCAAAGCTGAGTCACAATCTGAAAAGGTTCACCCAATTATGTGTCTGTGGCATGTATGTATCCGGTGGTAATACTGGAAGACAGAGTGCTTTGGGCCATGGCCAATACTCATAAAGTAGCTGTGTTCAAGAATCATCATACTTAACTAGGAGAATCAATGACACTATCTGGATTCTATGTTCCTATAGAAGCCAATCATTCTGAATTTCAAAGGATAGAGTGAGATGCCAAAACTATTCAGAGGCAAAAAGCTAAAAGCCCCGCTCATCTAATTAATACTGATCTTCATAGATGTTTTTGGAATTCATTGCATATTCTCTTCTTTTTATCTTATTTGATTTTCAGTCGCTTGAGGACAAGCAACAATTTAAGTTTGGTGTTGTGATGAGCGGATAATTTGTACGCTTTTTGGCATTGTTTTTAGTATGTTTTTAGTATGTTTTACTTAGTTTTTAGCATATTTTTATTAGTTTTTAGTTAAAATTCACTTTTCTGGACTTTACTATGAGTTTATATGTTTTTCTATGATTTCAGGTATTTTTTTGCTGAAATTGAGGGACCTGAGCAAAAATCTGATTCAGAGGCTGAAAAGGACTGCAGATGTTGTTGGATTCTAACCTCCCTGCACTCGAGTGGATTTTTGGAGCTACAGAAGCCCAATTGGCGCGCTCTCAACGGCTTTGGAAAGTAGACATCCTGGGCTTTCCAGCAATATATAATAGTCCATACTTTGCCCGAGATTTAATGGCCCAAACCGGCGTTCCAAATCAGCTCAAGAATGCCCGACATTAAACGCCAGAACTGGCACAAGAATGGGAGTTAAACGCCCAAACTGGCACAAAAGCTGGCGTTTAACTCCAAGAGAAGTCTCTACACATGAAAGCTTCAATGCTCAGCCCAAGCACGCACCAAGTGGGCCCGGAAGTGGATTTTTATGTCATTTACTCATTTCTGTAAACCCTAGGCTACTAGTTCTCTACAAATAGGACCTTTTACTATTGTATTTTTATCTTTTGATCATTTTCGATCTTAGGATCATCTTTGGACGTCTAGTTCTTAGATCATGGGGGTTGGCCTCTCGGCCATGCCTAGACCTTGTTCTTATGTATTTTCAACGGTGGAGTTTCTACACACCATAGATTAAGGTGTGGAGCTCTGCTGTACCTCGAGTATTAATGCAATTACTATTGTTCTTCTATTCAATTCAGCTTGTTCTTATTTTAAGATATTCATTCGTACCCAAGAACATGATGAATGTGATGATTATGTGACGCTCATCATCATTCTCACTTATGAACACGTGCCTGACAACCACTCCCGTTCTACAAGCAAACAAGGCTTGAATATTTATCTCTTAGATTCCTTAATCAGAATCTTCGTGGTATAAGCTAGAATTGATGGCGGCATTCAAGAGAATCCGGAAGGTCTAAACCTTGTCTGTGGTATTCTGAGTAGGATTCAATGATTGAATGACTGTGACGAGCTTCAAACTCCTGAAGGCTGGGCGTTAGTGACAGACGCAAAAGAATCACTGGATTCTATTCCAACCTGATTGAGAACCGACAGATGATTAGCCGTGCCATGACAGGGTGCGTTGAACATTTTCACTGAGAGGACGGGATTGTAGCCACTGACAACGGTGATGCCCAACATACAGCTTGCCATGGAAAGGAGTAAGAAGGATTGGATGAAGACAGTAGGAAAGCAGAGAGACAGAAGGGACAAAGCATCTCCATACGCTTATCTGAAATTCTCACCAATGAATTACATAAGTATCTCTATCTTTATGCTTTATTCATATATCATTCATAACCATTTGAATCTGCCTGACTGAGATTTACAAGGTGACCATAGCTTGCTTCATACCAACAATCTCTGTGGGATCGACCCTTACTCGCGTAAGGTTTATTACTTGGACGACCCAGTGCACGTGCTGGTTAGTTGTGCGAAGTTGTGATAAAGAGTTGAGATTGCAATTGAGCGTACCATGTTGATGGCGCCATTGATGATCACAATTTTGTGCACCACTCATGTATTTCCATGGTGGGAATTTCAGATAGGTGTATGGAGATGCTGTGCTCCTCCTGAATCTCTGCTTTCCTACTGCTTCATCCAATCCTTCTTACTCCTTTCCATGGCAAGTTGTATGTAGGGCATCACCGTTGTCAATGGCTACATCCCATCTTCTCAGTGAAAATGGTCCAAATATTCTGTCACAGCATGGCTAATCATCTATCGGTTCTCAATCAGGTTGGAATAGAATCCCTTGATTCTTTTGCATCTGTCACTAACGCCCAGCCTTCAGGAGTTTGAAGCTCGTCACAGTCATTCAATCCCGGAATCCTACTCGGAATACCACAGACAAGGTTAGACTTTCCGGATTCCCATGAATGCCACCATCAATTCTAGCTTATACCACGAAGATTCTGATTAAGAAATCTAAGAGATATGCGCCCGACCTAAGGTAGAATGGAAGTGGTTGTCAATCACGCGCGTTCATAGGTGAGAATGATGAGGAGTGTCATGGATCATCACATTCATCAAGTTGAAGTGCAACGAATATCTTAGAACAGAAATAAATTGAATTGAATAGAAAATAGTAGTAATTATATTGAAACTTGAGGTACCAGAGCTCCACACCCTTAATCTATGGTGTGTAGAAACTCCACCGTTGAAAATACATAAGTGAAAGGTTCAGGCATGGCCGAGTGGCCAGCTCCCAAGGTCTAAGGACTAGGCGTCCAGAGATGTCTGATACAATAGTAAACTATCCTATTTATACTAGACTTAGCTACTAGGGTTTACAGGAATAAGTAATTGATGTATAAATCCACTTCCGGGACCCACTTGGTGTATGTTTGGGCTGAGCTTGATTTATCCACGAGCTGAGGCTTCTTTTGGAGTTGAACGCCAAGTTGTAACGTGTTTTGGGCGTTCAACTCCGGGTCGTGACGTGTTTCTGGCGTTTTACTCCAGACAGCAACATGGAATTGGCGTTGAGCGCCAATTTACGTCGTCAATTCCCGAATAAAATATGGACTATTATATATTGCTGGAAAGCTCTGGATGTCTACTTTTCAACGCCATTAAGAGCGCGCCATTTGAAGTTCTGTAGCTCCAGAAAATCCATTTCGAGTGTAGGGAGGTCAGATTCCAACAGCATCAGCAGTCCTTTGTTTGCCTCCTTTTCAGAGTTTTGCTCAGGTCCCTCAATTTCAGCCAGAAATTACCTGAAACCACAGAAAAACACACAAACTCATAGTAAAGTCCATAAATGTGAATTTAACATAAAAACTAATGTAAACATCCCTAAAAGTAGCTTGAACTTACTAAAAACTACCTAAAAACAATGCCAAAAAGCGTATAAATTATTCGCTCATCAGCAAGCAAGATTAAGGATACAATAAAGGCACAAGAAAGAAAACAGAGACAATGAGATTGCATTAATAAGTGGTGTATGCGTGGTACTTTGTATGAAAAATAAGTGGCAACACCAAACTTAGTGTGACACTTTCATTTTAGAATGATGCAAGTACCCAATGAAGATTGAAAATCAAATTGTTGCATGGCAGCACCAAACTTAGAATGCAATCACATGCCAAATTATTTGAAAATAAACCAAGCAAAGAAAGAAAATGTTACCTACGGTTAGGTTGCCTCCCAACAAACACTCTTTTAATGTCATTAGCTTGACATGTTGTTCATGACTTTCTTCCTCTTCTTCCAGTTGGTTAAGAGGAATGACCTCAATGAGAAAGAAGAGCAAGTTGGTGTCCCCTGTTTTACCCTTTTTTCCAGCAAGTTTTCTTTTGTTATTGGCTTGAATGAACTTGCTTGTTTGGGTATGGGTGGGATTATTTTTGGTTGACTTTTTCTTCTTCATGGATATTGTCCTTCTTATCTTGGTCACGATCCTCCTTTTAGTGCTTGTCTTCGTTGCCTTCACATCTTTGATATCAAGACTTGGGTGTTATGTGATGGTTGGAGCATCCTCTTCATCAAGAGCTTCTTGAATTGGTGGTTCAATGAATTCACCCTTTATGTAACTCTCTGTTTCATTGGAGTGTGGACTCCCTTGATTGACTTCCTCCCTTTCTTCTGCATGATTTTGCATTGAGTCTTTTGGGAGTGAGTTTGCATGTTGCGTTGTAACCTTAAGTAGCCTCTGTGGATATGGGGCCTGATGGTGTTTTTGTGGAAAACAAATTTCCAAACACATAGATCTAACCGGCAAGTATACCAGGTCGCATCAAGTAGTAAAACTCACTTAGAGTGAGGTCAATCCCACGAGGATTGATGGATCAAGCAACTTTAGTGGGTGATTAGTTTAGTCAAGCTAACATTGAAGTGAATTGTGTGAAGTTGATCAACAGAAAGTAAATTGCAGGAATGATAAAGTGCAGAAAGTAAAATTGGATAGAAACTTAAAGAGCAAGAAATGTAAATTGCAAAGAACTTAAATGAAAAGAAATGTAAATTGCATGAAATGTTAAGGGGCTGGGGGTTGGAAAGTAAAGAAAGCAGTAAATTAGTAACTTAGAGCAATTGCAGAAAATGTAAAGTTGCAGGGAATGTAAACCAAGATCACAGCAAACATCAAGTGTAAAATGCAGAGGAACAGGAAGATCTAAACTGCAATGAAAGTAAATTTGGAAGCAAAGGGAGTAGAAAGCAATGAGAACAGAAGATTAAACTCAAGCTCAATGGGAATTGAATTGTGAAATTTGCAGAAAGGAAAACTTGTAGAAGAAGGAAAATGAAGCAGAGAAGAAAAGAAAACTCAAATGTGATTTTTAATTCTCAAATTCAACAAGGAAAATTAAAAGAGAGAGAGCTATTCTATCCTACTCCTATTGCTCCCTAGTGGAGCCAGCCTTTTTTTATGAAAATGAGAATGATGCCTTTATATAGGCTTTTTACAAAATAAAATGAAATTGAAATGAAAAACAAATTAAATGAAAATCCTAATTCTAGCTTGTTCTTGTGCCTTTTAGTGATGATAATGGGCTTAGCTTGCTTTGGATTTGAGGAGAAATGGGTTTGGTTGGCCTTGATTCATTTTGGTGAGGAATTGAATTTAAATGGAATTTTGGTTGAATTTTGGTCTATGAGTGTTTGCTCCCAGTAGAGTGCTCTGCTCTTGTGTGGAGCGGAGCATTGAGGCTTGTCTTTGGCCTCTTTGTTGCGTGCCAAGTTGGGTGCCTTAGGATAGCGCTCTGCTCTTGTGGGGAGCGGAGCATTGCTGCTTGTGGTGTGTCTTGTGTGCGCACCAAGTCCTCCTGGCCGTGTCATGATGCGCATTGCACCAAGGAGTAGCGCTCTGCTCTCCTTTGAGCGGAGCATTGGTGCTTCCAAGGGGAGGTCCCTGGTTCAAGCCTTGGTAAAAGCATTTGGGGAGAGATTTTCCTTGAATTTTCATGAAGAGAGCATGACAATGCTCTCTCCAAGAGCGGAGCATTATGCTTTGGAGTGAGGCTCTAGCTTCGAACCTTGGTGGAAGCATTGGCTGATTTTTTTTGCTTGTTTTTTGTCCTTAAAGATGCCTTCCCCTCGTGCCTCAATTTCATGCCAAATATGGATTGCTATATATCGTTGGAAAGCTCTGAATGTCAGCTTTCCAACGCAACTGGAAGCACATCAATCGGACGTCTGTAGCTCAAGTTATAGCCCTTTGAAGAAGGCATGGTCATGCTGTGAGCGCCCCAAATTTAACTTAGCGAAAATTTGTTTCCAACCTCACGTTTTGCATCACGATAATGCTCCGCTCTTGGCAAGACGGAGCTTTGTGTGCTGATTGCCTATTCTTATTTAATTTGGTCATGGGCCACGCTTTTAAAAGCGTGGCCTAAGGCTCCAAAGTGTGCTCCAACTTCAAAGTGTTCCCCAAAGCTCTTTTTTTCTCCTTTTTAGCTTATTTTGTGCTTCTTTGCTTCTTTTTCTTCTTATTTCCTACAAGATTTATAAAATTAAAAGATCAATAAAATATATCATTTAAGCACAAAAGCATTCAATATTTAAGCACAAATCATCAATTTCTTGTATAAAAAAGCATAGAAAAACATGACATGGTAACATGTCATCAGGGCCCTAGACTTATATACTCTCACAACCTCCTCCTTCTTCATTGGAATCTCACTTGATATGGGTGCCTCTTTTTTTTGTTCTTCCGATTCCTCCTTTGAACCTATCATTTGATCTTCATCCTCCTTGCTTAGCACTACTCGTCTTGTGGTATTGCATTCTTCCCTTAGCCAAGGAAAAAGACTGGTTAATTCTCCAGCATAGGATTATGCTAATTGTCTCATTTTTTTTTATGGTCCTTTTTTGCTATTTTAACTTTCTTTTTCTTCTCTTGTAGGCTCCGTTTCTTTTTTTTTCTCTTTTTTTCTTTTTCTCTTTCTTTTTCTAATTTAGGTAATTTAGTGTTATTTAGTGATGATAAGTTAAAGTATGATGGTAAAATAAAAGGGTAATCAACGTTGGTGAAAAAGAGAGATAAGGTTGAAAATTTAATTTTTGTTTTCTACTTGATATTATCTTAACTTTCTTAATAAATAAGCATATGACTTTCAACATGTGATGAATAAAAAAAGAGAGGAGGTAGCCAAAGTTAAGAAAGGAGATTTGGATGAAATTTGAGTTTTATTTGTTGTTAATTTTATGAGTAAGCCATGTTATCATGAAGTTAATTCACCATAGGTGGATAAGAAATGATAAGAGGGCATGAATGTATGAGTGGAGAATTAGGTGGCTAAATTTAAATCTTGGAGAATAATTACCAAAAGTGATAATTATTTGATCCATTATTTTTACTATATCAGATCAAGGAAGGAATTATATCAATATAAGTAATACCGGTATCATATATTATCTCTGTTTCAAAATATTTTAGAAATATTTTGGTAAAGTTAAATAAATCAAAGAATACTAGTAAACAATTTTTACCTGTTAAATTTAGACTCCATTATTAAATATCATCACTAAAAAGTACTTTTTGTCTTGTATAAAAAATAATATTTTAATAAAAAACTTTTTTATTATTTTTTATATGGGCTCACCTTGTTAAAATGAAGTAAATCCTGATTCTTAAATTTCGTGTATTCTAATCATAGAAAGTTCGAACAATCATTTTGTGAAAAATCGGGTTTTTACAAGCATAGTAGAACAAAAGAATGCAGATCAGGAATAGCCATGCAGAGCAAAGCAGAATGACACAAATTTAAAATAGCGATGTACCAGGAACGAAAGGGTGACACGATGAAGAGTACAGTGGCACAGATCAGACAGTGGCAGAGCGAGGAATGGAAAACCGACATGGAGAACAACAATGTTAGAAAGACGACATGATAAAGCAAAGACAATGAACATAACCATTACTAGTGAAAAGCAAGGATGGCAGGGTAGAGACACCAAACTCAATGTAGGAAGGAGACGGAGAACAACAGCATTGAAGAAGGTGTACATACATAATTGTGGAGACAAGTGCCCCCATTAATTAAGATTTTCAGAATGTATAAGAAAAATATATAAGCATTATAAATTTGTGTTTGTCCCCACATTAAAATAAAAATGAACTTATTAATTTTATGTCAAAAAAAAAATTGTTAAATAAACTTAGCTATTTCGTGCACTAAAAACACATTTTAAAAGTATAATAATAAATAGTTTTTGATGTATTAAATACATTAAAAATGTAAAACATTTATCTTATTAATTAATTTTAATAAAATAATTTCTTTTATAATATTATTAAGATATATTAGCAAAATTCTATATATTAATTGAATTTAATATAAAATAAAGGGATAAGTACTTTTTTCGTCCCCAAGGTCTGGGGTCGAAATCAAAATCGTCCCCGACCTTTTTTTTATTAAAATCATCCTCAACGTTTAAAAATGTTTTAAAATCATCCTTTCCCGAATTTTTGGACCAAAATACCCTCATCATCATCATTCTCCTCTTCACCTTCCTCACCACCATTAACACTACCACCACCACTACCACGACCATCACCAACACCAACCAACACCAATACCAACACCACCAAACAGCAACAACACCCTCACCCCACTCCCTCACCTTAACCCCCCTCCCATCCCTCACCCCTCACCCCACTCCCACACCGTAACCCCCCCCCCAACCCCCCACCCCCTCACCCCACTCCCTCACCTAAACCCCCAACCCCCTTCCTCATGCCCCTCTCTTCATGGTCATTATCATCATCATCAACAGATTTCATCAACAACAACAAATTTTATCAAAAATTTTGAAATTCAAATTTCAACAACAACAAATTTCATCAAAAATTCAGTTCACAGAAGAAGAAGAAAAAGAATAAGAAGAAGCAGAAGGCAGAAAGCAAAAGAAGAAAAGCAGGGGCGGCGGCGGGCTGGGCGCGGTGCGACGGCGGGCTGGACGCTGGGCGGCGGCGGGCTGGACGCGGGGCGGCTGCGGGTTGGGGGTGATGGAGTGATGGAGTGAGAGTTTGGGATGGGTGTAGGAGGAAGGGAAATTGGGGGGGGAGGGGGAGGGGGAGGGGGAGGAGAGAGACGAAGAAATGCTGATGGGTGGGACCATTTTGATTTTGACCTCAGACCTTGGGGACGAAAAAAATACTTATCCCTAAAATAAAATATTATGATACTATTGAATTAGTAAATTTATTTAGTTGAAGTATATATATTTTATTTTTTTATTCAACTTTTAGTATTTATTAGTAAATTAACTATTATCAATTCTCAAATATAGATTGAATTAAAAATTATTTATAAATAAATTAAAATAATAAAATATTTTGTACTTTTATCTATCTATCTATCAAATTATTATTATTATTATTATTATTATTATTATTGTTATTATTATTATTATTATTATTATTGAAATCAATTTTGGTCTTTTTTATATTAAATAATTTAATAATTATTAAATAATCTATAAAATATACCATGAGAATATAAGAAATTTGACATATTTTTTATTAAAATACTTTTCGTATGCACATCCACCTATCCCTCCCTCGCTTATTCTCTCGTTGTACATGTCATTTCTATTCTCCTCAACTCACTCTGATTCCTGGCTTTTACCTTGAGAGACAACGCGATCCTTGAGAATTTAAAAATCTCAAATCGGTCTCTGTCCTGGGAAACTTTGAGACAGCGCAATCCTTCCGTCGAGTCCAACGTCAAAGTCTAACGGAAAATATCTATGTTGATCGTTAAATGAGTGATGTGTCCCTAATTTGATAAGGACCTATTGTCTCTAATTCTTAAATTGAAAATGCATCGTAGTGGATTGAGTGTTTAATATGAAAACTGTTCTTCTCCTATTTTATACTTTGCATCAGCGACCTTAAAGCTACCACTATGCAAGTCATAAAAGATAAGTTGGAACCCGAAGGGCGTTTAACCAAGACCCAGCCTAGAATTCAAACATACAAACTTAAGAAGTTATAAATTAACAAAAATAAACCACAGAAAACACAATGTCAAGAATTAAGAGTTAGAAGGTGGGGTAGTACTAGACAAAGAGATAGAGACATCTTTAAGATGCTCTTCCATTTCTAATAACTCATACTTGTCAATGTATTGACTAATTGACATGGTCATAGAGAATTGGGTATTGGTGCACGAAATTGTGAACATCAACAATGGCTCCAAAGGCTTGGTGCTCTCAAACGTGAATCACACTTTGTCACAACTCCGCACAACTAACCAGCAAGTGTACTGGGTCGTCCAAGTAATACCTTATGTGAGTAAGGGTTGATCCCACAGAGATTGTTGGTATGAAGCAAGCTATGGTCATCTTGTAAATCCCAGTCAGGCGGATTTAACTAAATTAAGAGGTTATTGGTTTTTTGAAATAATAATAAAATAAACAGAAAGTAAAGATAGAGATACTCATGTAATTCAACGGTGGAAATTTCAGATAAGCGTATGGAGGTGCTGTGTTCCTTCTGAATCTCTGCTTTCCTACTTCTTCCTTCTAGTTTTTTATCACTCCTTTCTATGGCAAGCTGTATGTAGGGCATCACCGTTGTCAATGGCTACATCCCATCCTCTCAGTGAAAATGGTCCAAATGCTCTGTCACAGCATGGCTAATCATCAGTCGGTTCTCAATCAGGTTGGAATAGAATCCAGCGATTCTTTTGCGTCTGTCACTAACGCCCAGCCTTTAGGAGTTTGAAGCTCATCACAGTCATTCAATCCCGGAATCCTACTCGGAATACCACAGACAAGGTTAGACTTTCTGGATTCCCATGAATGCCGCCATCAATTCTAGCTTATACCACGAAGATTCTGATTAAGGAATCCAAGAGATATGCACCCGGTCTAAGGTAGAACGGAGGTGGTTGTCAGTCACGCGCGTTCATAGGTGAGAATGATGATGAGTGTCATGGATCATCACATTCATCAAGTTGAAGTGCAACGAATATCTTAGAACAAGAATAAATCGAATTGGATAGAAAATAGTAGTAATTGCATTAAAACTTGAGGTACAGCAGAGCTCCGAGCCCTTAATCTATGGTGTGTAGAAACTCCACCGTTGAAAATATATAAGTGATGAAGGTCCAAGCATGGCCGAATGGCCAGCCCCCAAAACGTGATCACAGGATCAACAATATAATTCAGGATCCAGCATGTCTAATATGATAGTAAAAAGTCCTATTTATACTAGACTAGCTACTAGGGTTTACAGAAGTAAGTAATTGATGCATAAATCCACTTCCGGGGCCCACTTCGTGTATGTTTGGGCTGAGCTTGATCTGTCCACGAGCTGAGGCTTATCTTCGAGTTGAACGCTGAGTTGTAACGTGTTTTGGGCGTTCAACTCTGGTTCATGACGTGTTTCTGGCGTTTGACTCCAGAGTGCAGCATGGAACTGGCGTTGAGCGCCAGTTTACGTCGTCAAATCTCGAATAAAGTATGAACTATTAAATATTGCTGGAAATCTGTGGATGTCTACTTTCCAACGCCGTTAAGAGTGCGCCATTTGGAGTTCTATATCTCCAGAAAATCTATTTCGAGTGCAAGGAGGTCAGATTCCAACAGCATCAGCAGTTCTTTGTCAGCCTCCTTCTCAGAGTTTTGCTCAGGTCCCTCAATTTCAGCCAGAAAATACCTGAAATCACAGAAAAACACACAAACTCATAGTAAAGTCCAAAAATGTGAATTTAGCATAAAAACTAATAAAAACATCCCTAAAAGTAACTAGATCATACTAAAAAACTATCTAAAAATAATGCCAAAAAGCGTATAAATTATCCGTTCATCACAACACCAAACTTAAATTGTTGCTTGTCCCCAAGCAACTGAAAATCAATTAGGATAAAAAGAAGAGAATATACTATAAATCTCAAAATACCAATGAATATTAATTCTAGTTGGATTAGCGGGACTTGTAGTTTTTTGCTTCTGAATAGTTTTGGCATCTCACTTTTTCCTTTGAAGTTCAGAATGATTGGCTTCTATAGGAACTCAGAGTTCAGATAGTGTTATTTAATTCTCCTAGTTAAGTATGTTAATTCTTGAACACAACTACTTTTATGAGTCTTGGCCGTGGCCCTAAGCATTTTGTTTTCCAGGATTACCACCGAATGCATAAATGCCATAGACACATGACTGGGTGAACCTTTTCAAATTGTGACTCAGCTTTGCTAAAGTCCCCAGTTAGAGGTGTCCAGAGCTCTTAAGCACACTCTTTTTGCTTTGGATCACGACTTTAACCACTCAGTCTCAAGCTTTTCACTTGGGCCTTCATGACACAAGCACATGGTTAGGGACAGTTTGATTTAGCCGCTTAGGCCTGGATTTTAATTCCTTGGGCCCTCCTATCCATTGATGCTCAAAGCCTTGGATCCTTTTTACCCTTGCCTTTTAGTTTTAAGGGCTATTGGCTTTTTCTGCTTGCTTTTTCTTTTTCTTTCTATTTTTTTTCGCAAGCTTTTGTTTTTTTCACTGCTTTTTCTTGCTTCAAGAATCAATTTTATGATTTTTCAGATAATCAATAATATTTCTCTTGTTCATCATTCTTTCAAGAGCCAACAATTTTAACATTCATAAACAACAAGATCAAAAATATACACTGTTCAAGCATTCATTCAGAAAACAAAAGTTTTGTCACCACATCAATATAATTAAACTAAATTCAAGGATAAATTCGAAATTCATGTACTTCTTGTTCTTTTAAATTAAAAACATTTTTCATTTAAGAGAGGTGAAGGATTCATGGAATTATTCATAGCCTTAAGACAAAGTTACTAAATACTAATGATCATGAAGTAGAGACACAAAACATAAATAAACTTGAAGCATAAAAATTGAAAAACAGAGAAATAAGAACAAGGAATGAGTCCACCTTAGTGAGGGTGGCGCCTTTTTGAAGAACCAATGGTGCTCTTTGAGCTCCTCTATGTCTCTTCCTTGCTTCTGTTGCATGATCCCTAGTAATTTTGGTGCTCCTATCCTTAGTTGCTCCCAATAATTGTGTGAAGGATAATTTATCCCCTGAGGTATCTCAGGGATCTCTTGATTTGCAGTCAAATGTTCTACCACTGAGCTATAGACCCTTTAGATGAGTCTTTCCATCTCCCATGACTCAGAGGTGGAAGCTTTTGTCTTCCCTTATCTCTTTTTTTTTTTAGGTTTCTCTCGCCTTAGGTGCCATCAATGGTTATGGAAAAACAAAAAGCTATGCTTTTACCACACCAAACTTAGAAAATTGCTCGCCCTCGAGCAAGAGAAGAAAGAAAAGATGAAGAATAAGAAGAAGATATGGAGGAGATGAAGGGATGTGTGTATTCGGCTATATGGGTGGGATTGGGTGGGAAAGAGAAGTTGAATTTTGAAGGTAGGTGGAGATCCTGTGGGGTCCACAGATCCTGAGATGATCTTGTGGGGTCCACAGATCCTGAGGTGTCAAGGATTTACATCCCTGCACCAATTAGGCATGTAGAATGCCTTTGCATACAATTCTGGCGTTTAAACGCCGAAGTGATGCACGTTCTGGGCGTTCAACGCCCATGTGCAGCATGTTTCTGGCGTTGAACGCCAGTTCCATGCTTGTTACTGGCGTTCAGCGCCAGCTTTCCTCAGGGCATATTCCTGGCATTTGAATGCCAGGATATTGCTTGTTTCTGGCGTTTAGCGCCAGATCCATTCTCCTTACTGGCGTTTAAACGCCAGTAAGCCCTTCCTCCAGGGTGTGATTTTTCTTCTGCTGTTTTTTATTCTGTTTTTAATTTTAGTATTTTTTTTTTCGTGACTCCACATGATCATGAACCTAATAAAACACAAAATAACAATTAAATAAAATTTAGATAAAAAATTGGGTTGCCTCTCAACAAACGCTCTTTTAATGTTACTAGCTTGATAGTGGACTCTCATAGAACCTCATAGATGTTCAGAGCATGATGAGGGCCTCCCAACACCGAATTTAGAGTTTGAATATGGGGGCTTCTTAATACCAAACATAGAGTTTGGTTGTGGCCTCCCAACACCAAACTTAGAGTTTGATTGTGGGGGCTTTGTTTGACTCTGTATTGAGAGAAGCTTTTCATGCTTCCTCTCATTACCAAATAACTTGGCATTTAACTTCATGATAGCTCCTAAATATTGAGCAACTTGCTCTCCAGTCATATCTTCATCCTCTTCAAAGGAAGAATAGTTTTCAAAGCTCATGAATGGCAGAAGGAGATTTAATGGAATCTTTATGGTCTCTATATGAGCCTCAGATTCCTTTAGGTCCTCAATAGGGGACTCCTTCTTGCTTGAGAGACGTCTTAGGAGGTCTTCCTCTCTAGGATTTTCGTCCTTCTCCTCCCTTGTGCATTCGGCCATATTGATTACATCAATGGCCTTGCACTCTCCTTTTGGATTCTCTTCTGTATTGCTTGGGAGAATACTGGGAGGAGTTTCAATGACTCTCTTACTCAGCTGGCCCACTTGTGCCTCCAAATTTCTGATGGAGGAGTCTCACTCATGAAACTTAAAGTAGTCTTAGACAGATCAGAGACTAAGTTTGCTAAATTGGAGGGGCTCTGCTCAGAGTTCTCTGTCTGTTGCTGAGAAGATGATGGATAAAGCTTGATATTACTGAGCCTATTTCTTACACCATTATTAAAGCCTTGTTGAGGCTTTTGTTGATCCTTCCATGAAAAATTGGGATGATTTTCCCATGATGAATTATAGGTGTTTCCATAAGGTTTACCCATGTAATTAACCTCTGCCATTGCAGGGTTTTCAGGATCATAAGCTTCTTCAGAAGCTGCCTCTTTAGTACTGTTGGAAGCATTTTGCCATCCATTCAGACTTTGAGAGATCATGTTGACTTGCTGAGCTTTGTTTTGAGCCAATATGGCATTCAGAGCATCAATTTCAAGAACTCTCTTCCTCTGAGGCGTCCCACTATTCACGGAATTCCTCTCAGAAGTGTACATGAATTGGTTATTTGCAACCATGTCAATAAGTTCTTGAGCTTCTGCAGGTGTTTTCTTTAGGTGAATGGATCCACCTACAGAATGGTCCAATGACATCTTGGAAAACTCAGATAAACTATAATAGAATATATCTAATATGGTCCATTCTGAAAATATGTCAGAAGGACACTTTTTGGTCATATGCTTGTATCTTTCCCAAGCTTCATAGAAGGATTCACCATATTTTTGCTTGAAGGTCTGAACATCCACTCTAAGCTTGCTCAGCTTTTGAGGAGGAAAGAATTTATCCAAGAAGGCCATGACCAGCTTATTCCAGGAGTCTAGGCTATCTTTAGGTTGTGAGTCCAACCATGTTCTAGCTCTGTCTCTTACAGCAAAAGGGAAAAGCATGAGCCTGTAGACTTCAGGATCTACTCCATTCGTCTTAACAGTCTCACAAAACTGCAAGAACTTAGTTAAAAACTGCTAAGGATCTTTAGATAGAAGTCCATGAAACTTGCAGTTCTGTTGCATTAAAGCAACTAATTGAGGTTTCAGCTCAAAATTGTTTGCTCCAATGGCAGGAATGGAGATGCTTCTTCCATCAAACTTGGACTTGGGTTTAGTAAAATCACCAAGCATCCTCCTTGCATTGTTGTTGTTGGGTTCGGCTACCATCTCTTTCTCTTGTTCGAAAATTTCAGAAAGGTTGCCTCTGGATTGTTGTAATTTAGCTTCTCTTAGTTTTCTCTTCAGAGTCCTTTCAGGTTCAGGATCAGCTTCAATAAAGATGCCTTTTTTCTTATTCCTGTTCATATGAAAGAGAAGAGAACAAGAAAAAAAGAGGAATCCTCTATGTCACAGTAAAGAGGATCCTTATTATTAGTAGAAGAAGAAAAGGGATAGGAGTGAAGAAGAATGAATAGTCTGAATAAAGGGTAAAGGTAGGGGCATTGATTTGAGATGAAGAGAGGTGAAGAGAAGTGTTAGTAAATAAATAAATAAATAGAAGAATAGAAGAGGGAGAGAATTCGAAAATTAATTTTGAAAAGGAGTTAATGATTTTCAAAAATTAAAGATAAGATAGAATTAAAATTAAAATTTAAAACAATTAGTTAATTTAAAAAGAATTTTGAAAAAGGATGAGATATTTTCGAAAATTAGAGAGGGAGAAGTAGTAGGTGGTTTTGAAAAAGATAAGAAACAAACAAAAAGTCAAATAGTTAGTTGAAAAAGATATTAAAATCAAATTTGAAAAGATAAGAAGATAAGAAGTTAGATAAGATATTTTGAAATCAAATTTTTGAAAAAAGATAAAATTTTGAAAAAGATATGATATAAAGATATGATAAAAAGATAAGATAAAAAAGATATGATAAAATGATAAGATTTTTAAGAAAAAGATATATTGAAAAAGATTTAATTTTAAAAATTAAAATTGATTACATGACTAACAAGAAACTAAAAGATATGATTCTAGAATTTAAAGATTGAACATTTCTTAACAAAAAAGTAACAAACTTCAAATTTTTGAATCAAAATATTAATTGTTGATTATATTTTCCAAAATATGATGTAAAAGATAAGAAAAAGATTTTGAAAAATTTTGAAAAATATTTTTTTGAAAATTTTCGAAAAACAAAGATAAAATTGAAAAGATATGATTTTTGAAAAAGATTTTGAAAAGATAAAATTTTTAAAATTGAAAATTTGACTTGACTTGTAAGAAACAACTAATTTTAAAAATTTTTGACTAAGTCAACTCAAATTTTCGAAAATTATGAGAAAATTAAGGGAAATATATTTTTTATTTTTTTGAATTTTTAATGATGAGAGAGAAAAACACAAATATGACCCAAAACATGAAAATTTTGGATCAAAACACAAGATGCATGCAAGAACACTATGAATGTCAAGATGAACACCAAGAACACTTTGAAGATCATGATGAACATCAAGAACATATTTTTGAAAAAATTTTGATGCAAAGAAAACATGCAAAACACCAAACTTAGAATTCTTTAACGCTTAGACTCTAACAAACAAAAAATGCATATGAAAAACAACAAAATATACAAAACAAGAAAACATCAAGATCAAATAAGAAGACTTATCAAGAACAACTTGAAGATCATGAAGAACACTATGAATGCATGAATTTTCGAAAAATGCATAATAATTTTTAAAACATGCAATTGACACCAAACTTAAAAATTGACTCAAGACTCAAACAAGAAACACAAAATACTTTTGGTTTTTATGATTTTCTAATTTTTTTTGTATTTTTATTATTTTTTCAAAAATTATAATTTAAAAAAAAACTAAGATAAAGAAAAAAATTTTAAAGAATTTTGAAAACTTTTTTTGAAAAGAAAATAAAAGAAAATTACCTAATCTGAGCAACAAGATGAACCGTTAGTTGTCCAAACTCGAACAATTCCCGACAACGGCTCCAAAAACTTGGTGCACGAAATTGTGATCATCAACAATGGCTCCAAAGGCTTGGTGCTCTCAAACGTGAATCACACTTTGTCACAACTCCGCACAACTAACCAACAAGTGTACTAGGTCGTCCAAGTAATACCTTACGTGAGCAAGGGTCGATCCCACAGAGATTGTTGGTATGAAGCAAGCTATGGTCATCTTGTAAATCCCAGTCAGGCGGATTTAACTAAATTAAGAGGTTATTGATTTTTTGGAATAATAATAAAATAAACAGAAAGTAAAGATAGAAATACTCATGTAATTCAATGGTGGGAATTTCAGATAAGCGTATAGAGGTGCTGTATTCCTTCTGAATCTCCGCTTTCCTACTTCTTTCTTCCAGTTTTTTATCACTCCTTTCTATGGCAAGCTGTATGTAGGGCATCACCGTTGTCAATGGCTACATCACATCCTCTCAGTGAAAATGGTCCAAATGCTCTGTCACAGCACGGCTAATCATCTGTCAGTTCTCAATCAGGTTGGAATAGAATCCAGTGATTCTTTTGCGTCTGTCACTAACGCCCAGCCTTCAGGAGTTTGAAGCTCGTCACAGTCATTCAATCTCGGAATCCTACTCGGAATACCACAGACAAGGTTAGACTTTCCGGATTCCCATGAATGCCACCATCAATTCTATCTTATACCACGAAGATTCTGATTAAGGAATCCAAGATATATGCGCCCGATCTAAGGTAGAACGGAAGTGGTTGTCAATCACGCGCGTTCATAGGTGAGAATGATGATGAGTGTCATGGATCATCACATTCATCAAGTTGAAGTGCAACGAATATCTTAGAACAGGAATAAATCGAATTGGATAGAAAATAGTAGTAATTGCATTAAAACTTGAGGTACAGCAGAGCTCCGAGCCCTTAATCTATGGTGTGTAGAAACTCCACCGTTGAAAATACATAACTGATGAAGGTCCAGGTATGGCCGAATGGCCAGCCCCCAAAACGTGATCACAGGATCAACAATATAATTCAGGATCCAGCATGTCTAATATGATAGTAAAAAGTCCTATTTATACTAGACTATCTACTAGGATTTACAAAAGTAAGTAATTGATGCATAAATCCACTTTCGGGGCCCACTTGGTGTTTGTTTGGGCTGATCTTGATTTATCCACGAGCTGAGGCTTATCTTGGAGTTGAACGCCAAGTTGTAACGTGTTTTGGGCGTTCAACTCTGGTTCATGACGTGTTTCTGGCGTTTGACTCCAGAGTGCAGTATGGAACTGGCGTTGAGCGCAAGTTTACGTCATCAAATCTTGAATAAAGTATGGACTATTATATATTGCTGGAAAGCTCTGGATGTCCACTTTCCAACGCCTTTAAGAGTGCGCCATTTGGAGTTCTGTAACTCTAGAAAATCTATTTCGATTGTAGGTAGGTCAGATTCCAACAGCATCAGCAGTCCTTTGTCAGCCTCCTTCTCAGAGTTTTGCTCAGGTCCCTCAATTTCAGCCAGAAAATACCTGAAATCACAGAAAAATACACAAACTCATAGTAAAGTCTAGAAATGTGAATTTAGCATAAAAACTAATGAAAACATCCCTAAAAGTAACTAGATCATACTAAAAACTATCTAAAAATAATGCCAAAAAGCGTATAAATTATCCGCTTATTAGGTATCCGTTAATCCCTTCAGCCTTCTAAGCTACAAGGTATTTAAGCCTGTTCTCAAGGTATTGCTGCACCCAAAATGATATGGAATATTTCAAAAAATAAGTCACTATTGAAAAGCATTGTAGTGCTACGATGGAACTTACAGTGGGATCTATACCTTCGACATCAGTAGATGCTTCTACTGCCCACAGTTATCAATTTATAAAGTTAAAATTGCATATTGCTACATAATGCAGAGAAGAAAATGGAATAAAGGACGTTCATTTACCTTTTGGCCTTCTCTTCCTCCTTGCGCTTTCTCTCTTTTTCTTTCTCTCTGATCTTTAGTCCACGCTTCAATGCACTAAAAACAAAGCGAACCAAAAAAATTTTATGAAATTTCATGCGACGAAATGAAGTGGTGATAGGTAAAGAGCAAATTGCGCTAGAGATGAAATGAGTTGGCGAACTCACTTCTTGCTTATGGGCTCACCGCCGAGGGCTTAAGCTGTGGTCACCGACGGAGAAGGAATTGGAGTTGGAGTTGGAGTTGGAGCAGCAGCCTCCGATGACGAAGGAGGAGGAGATGCCATTGAGGGAAAAATGATTGCCAGAAGAATAATGAATGAAAATAGTGCAGTGAACTCGGAGAAGAAGAGTTCTCATACCAACTCAATCCACTATAAGGCCATTTTCAATTAAGAATTAGGGACAATTAGATCTTTATCAAATTTTATTGTATCTCATGTTAGTCCTCATCTATTTTAGAATTGTCAATACAAGAGATAACAGACATCTCATCCACTCAACTATTCACATAGGCATTTTTTGTTAACCTTTAAAGTTGGACTCGACAAAAGGATCGTGGTATCCCAAACTTTATAAAGACAGAAACTGATTTGAGATTTTTAAATTCTCAAGAATCGCGTTGTCCCTCTAGGTAAAGGTTAAAAACAGGAGCAGGTGTTTACTAGAAAATATAAGGAATTTCAGGTATTTTTCATTAAAATACCTTTCATTTGTACATCTACCTATCCCTCCCTCACCTACCTTCTCGTTGTACATACCATCTCTATCCTCCTCAATCAACACCGCTCCATCTTCTGCCACTCGTTTTCCTCCCTCCACCCTTCTCCATCATAACAACAACCAAAACCCAGCAACAAAGCTGTCCCCCGCCCATTCAAATTCGCCTTTTCCCACATCCACCGTATCAAAACACAAAAAGGATGGTTACTATGCTGCCCTTTGTGGATCAATATCCTTGAACCCAACGAGACAGTTTTTCACGCCATTGAACTTCGCCAAAATCAAAGACGACGAGGACTCACTTAGGCACGTCGAGTAAAATCTGGATCTCAATTGGATCTTAATTGATTCAAATTGAAGCGTGTGGCAATGTCACGCTACGACAATTGCTGACCAGAGAGGTGAAGGTGGTGTATTGGTGCACGAATTTGTGATTCGCACAACTAACCAGCAAGTGCACTGGGTCGTCCAAGTAATACCTTACGTGAGTAAGGGTCGATCCCACGGAGATTATTGGCTTGAAGCAATCAATGTTTATTTTATTAATCTTAGTCAGGAGGCCAATAAGGATTTAGTGAAATTACTAGATTTGATTATAAAAATAAAAGAGAATAACAGCGTTACTTGTTGTGTAGTAATGAGAAATATGTTGGAGTTTTGCAGATGCTTTGTCCTCTGGACTTCAACTCTTCCTTGAAATCCTTTCCCACACGCAAGGTTCCTTCCATGGCAAGCTCTATGTAGGGTGTCACCGTTGTCAATGGCTACTTCCCATCCTCTCAGTGAAAACGTTCCTATGCTCTGTCACAGCACGGCTAATCATCTGTCGGTTCTCAATCAGGTTGGAATAGAATCCCTTGATTCTTTTGCGTCTGTCACTAACGCCCAGCCTTCAGGAGTTTGAAGCTCGTCACAGTCATTCAATCCCAGAATCCTACTCGGAATACCACAGACAAGGTTTAGACTTTCCGGATTCTCATGAATGCCGCCATCAATCCAGCTTATACCACGAAGATTCTGATTAAGAAATCTAAGAGATACTCATTCAATCTGATGTAGAACGGAGGTGGTTGTCAGGCACACGTTCATGGATTGAGGAAGGTGATGAATGTCACGGATCATCACCTTCTTCATAATTAAGCGCGAATGAACATCTTAGATAAGAACAAGCGTGTTTGAATGGAAAACAAAGGAATTGTATTAAATCATCGAGACGCTGCAGAGCTCCTCACCCCCAACAATGGAGTTTAGAGACTCATGCCGTCACAAAGTATGTAATTCAGATCTGAAAATGTCATGAGGTACAAGATAAGTCTCTAAAAGTTATTTAAATAGTAAACTAGTAACCTAGGTTTACAGAAAATGAGTAAACTAAGATAATTGGTGCAGAAATCCACTTCTGGGGTCCACTTGGTGTGTGCTGGGGCTGAGATCAAAGCTATCCACGAGTAGAGGCCTTTCTTGGCGTTAAACTCCAGGTTATGACGTGTTTTGGGCGTTCAACTCCGGATCATGACGTTTTTCTGGCGTTTAACTCCAGACAGCAGCATGAACTTGGCGTTCAACGCCAAGTTACGTCGTCTATCTTCGCGCAAAGTATAGACTATTATATATTGCTGGAAAGCCCTGGATGTCTACTTTCCAACGCTGTTGAGAGCGCGCCAATTGGACTCCTGTAGCTCCAGAAAATTCATTCCGAGTGGAGGGAGGTCAGGATCCAACAGCATCAGCAGTCCTTTTTCAGCCTAAGTCAGATTTTTGCTCAACTCCCTCAATTTCAGCCAGAAAATACCTGAAATCACAGAAAAATACACACACTCATAGTAAAGTCCAGAAATATGATTTTTGCCTAAAAACTAATATTATTCTACTAAAAACTAACTGAAACATGCTAAAATCTACATGAAATTACTCCCAAAAAGCGTATAAAATATCCGCTCATCATGTATGCGGTGGGAGTGGAGGAAGGAGAAGCATAGTACATGATGAAGGGTGAACAAAAACAGGCTTCACAAGGATGAGAAAAAGAAATGAAATGAAGAGACAATTCTGTCTTTAAAAAATGTAAAAAAAAAAAAAGAAGAACTGTTGAAATGGAAAGGATATATTTAGGACGATTTTGAACCCAAATAACAATAGGGGCTATTTGAATTGAGTCAAAACTATAAGGATCAAATAGCACTTAACTCAAAAAGAAAAACAGTACGCATGAGTTATTTACCCCAAAAGTTTTGCTTCCTTGATGTGTTGAGTTTATATTCAATTTGGCCTCTAAAATTTAAGGTTGGACTCAAATTGACCCCTAAAATTACAATTGACTCAATTCCGTCTCTAAAATTTATAATAGTAACTCATATTAGTCCCTAGTTTGATTTTTGTAAATGGCGTGTTGATTTCGCACGTTAACTTATCAAGATTTGGATCCATCGCCTAAATTTCATATGACTAAGACCTACTAGACCTCCTAAAAACTTAATTAGCTCCCAACATCCTCATGAAAATGACAATAACAAGTTCAATTTGAAAATTTTATGGCTCTGGGAGTAACAATCAAGCTTTTGGAGATCTAATAAATCTTGATCATATGGAAGTTAGGGAAGGAATCTAAATCGTAACAGATTAATGTACAAAATCTACACGTTGTTAACGGAGATTAGCTCAAGAGTTAATGTGAGTTACGATTGTAAATTTTGGGGTTCAATTTAAGTCTATTGAAATTGTAAAGGTCAAATTGAATTCGATTTTTAAATTTCAGGAGACAAATTGAGTATTAACTCTGACATGTTACATGCTCAATTATGGTGGCAAATTAAATGAATTTGGATAAATTTTTTCAATGCGAAGGATTTTCTAACATAAATAATTAAAAATTCTGAGTACATTACTTATTTAACAATTAAATTAAAAGAATTATTAAACTAACATCTTAAGAAGAAGCCCTAGAATGAATTCTATATGAAATTATAGGGCACAAAATTATGCAAAAGCACTTAATTAAAAGCCTCCATATATTAATTGCTGCTAATGGAATCTGAAAAGAACATCCAAAAGTTAATTAGGCCCATTTGGCCAGTAGTGACATGCAACCGGCGCCTAACAGAAGTGAGATATTCGCTCCTAATTGGAGCTTCAAATTATTTTGCAGCTTTGGACTCATAAAATCTGCTGCTAGAAGATCAACCAATGCCATGTAAATGAGAATTCCAGCAGAAGCTGAATTGAAGACCCCTTCAACAATTAGAGAAGTTGGGCTATTCTCTTTGTACACACTTGATATCCCTATCCCAATCGCTATTCCAATCGGCGTTGTTAGGGAGAAAAAGGTTGCCATAATTGCTGTTGACCTAGACTCAAACTTTGCCTGAACAAAATAAATATTAACATATTCTCTATTTAGCGATCATCATAATTAAGCACATAGAAAACAGGTACATAATGTTGTTTTCTTTAAGAAAATTGACAAAGTGTATCTCACTTTAGAGATATAGTATCATTTATCTTCTAAATCACATTCTTCTAATTATGTTCCTTGTTAACTTCTAAACCAAAACAAGTAACCTTTTGTATCTCAAGGTATTAATTTCAAAAATCAGGAAAATAGTTTTAAGAAAAATGTTAAATGAACAAATTATTTTAGTAACTAAATCTAACTAAGCCTTTTTTCTTCTTACATCTTTTTTTTTTTTTCTTCTCGTCCTTTTTCTTTAACAAATTTTTTTTTGTTATCAATCATCAAACTATTAGACTAATTTAACTAAACTAGGTTATCAAAATAACTTGGTTATTTATCATCAAGGTAATATTAAAAGTTTCTAAGCATAAATACTTAGGTGGTGGCGATTCTATAATTGTTATGATTATGGAAGTTATAATAACTATAAAACTTTGATAATCCTTAAAAGGTATATACAACTAGAATTAAGATTATATTTTTTTATTATTTATAATACTTTTTAATTTAAAAATACGAAGTGTGAAAATGTGACTCTAATTTTATCTATATTTTTTAATTTTATCTAAATAAAAGTGCTGTCCTCCTAAATTTTTTCTTTATTTATTTATAATAGAAATAAAATTCAGTGTTTTTTATAAAGAAGACTAAAATAAATTTGATTTTTACAAAAAAAAAAGACTAAATGCATCGAAAACTTCAGTTTCTTAGCTAAATCCTGGTTTAAAATATATTTGAGATAGTATATAATAATGTATATAATCAAAAGGTCATTCACTGTACAATAACTGATTGGTTTTTGTCTTTTTCTAGCTACTTTGGTGAGCCTAAAAAGTGAGATTCATTATTTCACTCCATTACTAGTACTATATAAAAAAAATGACGATGTTGTCATCATAGCAACATTTCGTAAGCTATTTCTCCAATTTTCCAAATTGTGCATTGGAAATCACACCGAACTAACCATTTTCTTTCACTTGCAAATTTTCCAATATCAAAAGAAGAAACAATACATAATTTCACATTTTTTCTTATTATATTCTTAAGTCTTAACGCAGTATATGATCTCATGACATCAACATAACAATTCAGGTAAAAGACCGAATTGTTGAGTTTGAATCCAGAGTTCAGTTATCACCCTTTTATATGTTTTAATTTATTTGAGTTTGAAATTCTATATTCAACTCATGTTTCTCTTTTACAAATAATTTGGAGTTTTACTATCTTTATTTATTTTAAATGGAAGAAAAATATACAAATTGCAGATATTAAAAATATGATAATTCAATCATATGAGAAGTATGTGAAATTTATTATGAGGTAAGTAATAGTGTAACACATTTACGGTACCAATTAAAAAATAAAATAGCAGTTACTACTAAATATTTGTTTTTTGGTCATAAGTTACTACTAAATTTGAATACCTGAGATATGCAACCACCAAGGCCCATGCCCTCAAAGAATTGATGAAAAGACAAGGCAACCAAGAGAGGCTTAATGCTATCAATGCTATTTGCAGTTCCCAAAGATATTCCAATTATTACTGAGTGGACCACTATTCCTATCTCCAACACCTGAAACACCCACAAAACACCAAGCCAAAGTCCACAAGCCCCCAAAGTCAATAATTAATTATAATTGATTTAAAAAAATAACAAAAACATGGGGTCCCCATTAGGGTTAATTTTTAACATATCAGTTATTTAAATGTAAAACACAAAAATATTTAATTATTTTAATATTTCATATTATTATAGTAGTAATAATAATATAAATTAATATTGTATTTTTGTAATAAAATATTTTTTTAATTATAAAACGACAAAACGTTATCTATAAAAAGTTAAAAACCCACAACAATATAATACATAATTTAAGTTATTTTTGAAAAAGTTATCACCGAATAATTCAATAATAAAAAAGCAGTGAAATATAATTACTTTTAAAATGCTTGTTAGTTGTTAAGAAACAATTTTTTGATTTGTTTTATTGAATGTGTATGTTGAAACCAAAAGTCAGAGTCTAACGAATGCCGTAATGCATGAACTGATTTTTTTTAATTATATTGTAACAAATTTTGTGATGTGTTTTTATATTTTAGTATAGATGAGTTTTACGAATTTTTTTTTAATATTGTATTATTATAAGTGAAATTCTTTATGATGAACTAAATTGTGTATTAAATATTACTATGGTCATTTACAAATTGTCAATCACGTTTTGTGTTTATTCAATTAAAATAATATTTTTTAACAAAATAACAATGACGTTTTGTATTTTAATAATTAAAATAATATTTTTTATTATAAAACATCAGTAACGTTTTGTTCTTTTATGATTAAAAAAATTTTTTTATTGTTAAACATCAACAACGTTTTGTGCTACCACCACAACCGTATAAAATACTAAAATAATCAAATATTTTTTGTATTTCACATTAAAATTATTCATATATAAAAATTTTAGCCGAATTTTGCACTACTATGAGATTTTTTATTCTTTAAAAAATACAAAATATCACCTACATTTTGTATGTAAAAGATATTTTTTAATTATTTAAATACAAAATGGTCCTAACATTTTATTAAAAAATATTTAATTTTTTTTTAATTTAAAAATATAAAACGTCAATGAAATTTGGTTGTTTTAATTTTTTTAATTAAAAAAAATTAAAAATGATGGAAAAGGAATCATCAAACTATGAATGACCTAATAACAGTGTATTCCTTTTAAATAAAATTCATTATGACCCTTATTAATAATTTTGGCATATTTTATTTTTTTAGCGATTTTTATTTTTCCTAATTTTCTCAAGAATAAATAGATAAAATAATTAAAGAGAATAAGTATTAATAAAATTATATAGTTCAATAAATTTATTTATTTTTATCATTTATAATTTTATTTCAAATCAAATTAAAAACTTACAGATCTATAAAATTTCTACAAGTATTTAATTATATCCTTTGATGATTCCTGCTCCATTGTTTTCAATTTTCTTAATTAAAAAAAATTGAAAATAACCAAAACGTCATTAACGTTTTTTATTTTCGGATTTAAAAAAAGTACAAAATAAAAAAGACACTACCATTGTGGATGAAAATTTTTAATATTTTTTTAATCAAAATATTTGTTGTATTAAAATAATTAAAAAAATATTTTTACATAAGGTGATGATTTGTAGTTTTTAAAAAGTAAAAAGTCTTATAGCAATGTAAAATTCATCTACACTAAAATGTAGAGGCACATCACATACTTTATTACAATATTTAAAAAAAATAGCCCACTAAAGTCACTTTAATTTAGTGTATAATTTTTGTCTTTATTTTTTTCTAAAAAATACTTTTATTTATATATGTATTTATAGAAATAAAATTCGTTATTACTAAAATGGAATGGTCCATTAATAAAATCTTGTTTGGATGAACTTGTAAAAAAAAGATTTTTTTTTGAGTTATTTTTCTTTAAAAGATTTTATGAAAAAATAAAAGTAATTTTATGTTTGGATATCTCATGTAAAAAGATCTTTTATCTATTAATTATATTTGGATTTAACAATATAAATATACTTTTTTGTTTATTTATTATACGAAAAACATCTTTTTTTAAAAAAAAAGATCTTTTAAAAAAATATAAATTACAACATTTTAGAAAGATGTTTTTTTTAGTACTTTTATTTTTATTACTGAAAATTTGTCAAACATGCTAAAAAAAAATCTTTTTTATTGAAAAAAAAATTTATCAAGATAACGACATCCAAACAAGCACTAAATATATTTGGCGCTTATTAATATAATAATTAATAATAAAAGTATTGTGTATGCACTAAAAATTAATTATTATGTGTACATTAAATTTTTTTAATGTATAATTTATATTTTAATATATATGCTCTTTTAATAACTGATATTAGTATGCCTCTAACAAGATTCTTATATATAATAACAAGTGATCGATGTTTTACATATTTTAAAACATAGTTTATATTTTAATATATATTACATATAAATAATTAAAAAAAATATTAAGGATCAATAAATTTTATAATTTATAGTTATTAATTAATTATTATTAATATTTTTAATTATATGAGATTTTATTTAAAATGGTGTGCAATTATTTATTTTTTTTAATTAATTAAATATCGACTAAATTTTAATCAAAATACCCCTCCTAAACTAATTAATTTGATAATCGATTTTTTCCATGTACAACTTAGTAAATTACTTCTGAATTAACAACAGTGAAGATCACTAGGATTCTAAATCACTACGGGTAACAAACAGAAAATAGTTTCATTTCTCGATAATAGGGAGAAAAAAAAATCTTACTTGCGATATGATTCTCTTCCTAATTAGTTCTGATGTTACCAAACCCTGGGAAGAATTAGCTGAACCATGAGCATGACCATGTGTGGCATGTGTATGAACATGTATATGACCAACATGAGCATCATGACCATGACCATGATCACCCATTTCTTCATCATCAGCAGTAGGAACCTGCTTTGAAATATTAAAGTGTTGCCTATGATAATAGCCACTGGCAAAAGAATCCACCATCAAAGTTCCAATGGAAGCTAACATGGCAACAAAAGCAGCAAAAGGGAAGTTCCCCCACATGGGATCAAGCTGCGTAAGGCATGGCGAATTCAAGCTCTCAAAGGCGTCCGGTAGAATATGGATGAAGCCGGTGGAGAGAATGACGCCGGCCGCGAACGCCTTAATCATGAAGAAGATGTCGTTCTGAGGGTTAAGTGCTGGGATTCTCTTGCTCACCAATGGTAGGCTTACGCCTAGTGCGCCCGCCACCAGAACGGAAGCTATGGACATGATTTTATAGTGAAGAATGACTTCTATTGGATTTGAACCGTCCTTGGGTTTGATTTCTTGTGTTGTGTGATCACATGTGCAGCTACATGAACCCATGGTTGGGAACATGAAGACAAGAATAATACATGGGCATAGAAAGTTGAAGATGGTAAATGATGAACAAGCTTGGGAGTTCATGTTCATCTTTCTTTTTCTTTTTCTTTTTTTAATTTGTTTTTTGGGAAGGGGGAAGAGAGAGAAAAGGGGGGGGGGTTGAAAAGGGGAAGTTGGATGGTGTAGGAAAGTAGGGAATGTATGACCGTGTGATAAATATTTATAAGATTTTTGCTAAGGAGAAATATATAAAGGTTTTTCTCTTTTAATAATTAATTAAATTTTGATTGGCTCTCGTAGAAAGAAGTTGCTAACAGCTTAATCAGCCTCAAATGCAAAGGAATAATAATCTATTAACAAAAGCATAGATGCATGATGATGGACAAACATTCTGCGTTTTTTATTTGTACAAAACAATATAAAAAATATTAAAATATCAGACAATATACACAAATTTTAGATGACTATATAAATTATATATAATTTTGTCTTTAACTCAATACTAGTTAATATTTCATTTTTCGTTTACTAAAAACATTGACTTCTTAGTCTTTTTCAAAATTATATTATAGAGTAATATTAGGGGCTAGTAATTTTTGTGATTGTTAGTCATCAACTAGCCATCAATGATAATTTGATGGTGTGAGATTGGTGTGAAATTTCATCTAATAGTTCACCTTTTTCTCTTAGTTACATACTGGCCAAAATTCAATAAATTAAAACTGCAGACCCCTAAATTTTTCCTATATTATAAGTAATTTAACTTAAGACATTATTTTATTTACTGTAAAAAAAAATATTTATTCAGTCATACTTTTTTTAAGCTATATTTAAAAAATATAATTTATTTATAAAATAGGTTACGTTTTTTGTCTTGTTGCCCTTTTATATAAAAAAATACACAATTGTGATATTATTTAAAAAATATAGTTTTAAATATTATAGAAATTACTTATAAAGTGTAGTTTATATTAATAAACAAACTTGTAATGATTTTAAATTTTATCGAGACAATTATAAAGTGTAGTTTATATTAATAAACAAACTTGTAATGATTTTAAATTTTATCGAGACAATTTGATCGTATGTTATTAGTGGTCCTTAAAATTTTCATTACCAAAGTCTATTATAACTGAGAATGAATATTCTCAAGTGAAAAGCTTATTTAGCATTATTGATTAGATGTTTTTGTGGGTCTATATTTACCCATATTTTTTAATTAATGATATAAACCAAAGTTTTAGAAAGATCATACGATACGATTGATTCTTTACCTAATAATTGTTGTTTAGTAAAAAAAATATTAAAAATTTATCAAAATTTATTATTTTAATCATTAATTAATTATTAATATTTAAATAATTTTATTAAGTAGATAATGAAAGGTGCGAATAATGTAAATAATAGACTACATTTAATAAACATAAAAAAACATCTCAATATAATTATTCATCCTTATTATTTTTAATTTGACTTTTACTTTTTTTTATTATCTATTTTTACCTTCACATACTCTAAACCCTATAAAAAGAAGGATCCCGCTAGGAATGGCTATTGAAATTAGTTTAATTTTTGGGTTTACCAAGGATCGAACTTTTGATCTTTCGAATCTAGCGCACGGGAGAGGGGCGCGAGACGGCAACAGCGATGCTCCCAGCGCCACTCGCAAACGGAATTGCACCTTGTGTCAGAGATATTTCCGCTGGGCGCGACACACTGTGGAGGTGCGGTGACAGTCTAATAACAAATAGTTAACACGGTGAGCGGGAACAGAATGCAGTGTGAAGGTGTGTTTAGAGGAGGTTAGGTTGCCTAATTTTAATTATTTATATTCAAATTTTAAAATTTAATTATTTTTAATAAATAATTAAAAAAATAATTTTTAAAATTATTTTAAATTTTTTTAACGTATTATTTATGTTATTTAATATGAGTACTATTTTTTTATACTTTTTTTTATTAAAAAATATGAGCTAAAATATATGTTATTAATTATTAAATTAAAAAATTAAATTAATGATTAAAAATAATAGCTAAAAATAATAAATTTTAGAGAAAATGCCATTCCCCTCCCCTGCGAGATGCTAAAATGTCACTCCCCTCCCCTCTATTTTATAAATGTACATTTTCCTCCCTTCTAACTTTTAAAAAACCTCTTCTTTAATCCATTTTAAATTTTTTGTGTTAATAATGTTAACTTTATCCATTTTTTATGAAAAAAAATAAATTATTTTTTGAAAAAATATCCATTAACAAAAATTTTATTTTTTATCATTAAATTTTATTTACCAAAATATCCTTTAATAAATTATTCTTTTATTAATTAAATTGTATTTTTAACGAAATGTTTTTAAAAAAATTAATAATTAAATTATTTTTTTCTAAGATACCTATTTTTCAATAATTTTTTAATTATTAAATTATCATTTTACTAAAATTTTTGTTAACAATTATTTTTATATTTACTATTAATTTTTTTATATTAATATATATTATTTTAATATTAAATAAAAAATCTTACCACTGGTAATATGTATAACAATTAATATTTATTGATATTGAAAAATAATCTTACTAAAATTTTTTATTTAATATTAAAATAATATATAGATATCGAAAAATTAATAGTAAAATATAAACAAATTGTTAACAAAAATTTTGGTAAAATTATAATTTAATAATTAAAAAATTATTAAAGGGTATTTAAAAAATAACATAATTATTAAATTTTTTAAAAATACAATTTAATCAATAAAAAAATAATTTATTAAAGAATATTTTATTAAGCAAAATTTAATAATAAAAAATAAAATTTTTGCTAATGAATATTTTTTTTAAAAATAATTTTTTTCTTAAAAAATGGATAAAGTTAACATTAGTTAACACAAAAAATTTAAAATGGATTAAAAATGAGATTTTTTAAAAGTTAGAAGGGAGAGAAATATACCTTTATAAAATAGAGGGGAGAGGAGTGTCATTTTAACATCTCACAGGAGAGGGGAGTGGAATTTTCTCTAAATTTTAATTAATGATCTTCTAATATTTTTATTATTAAAACCTTAAAAGTTTGTCCATTATCGAATATGTTATTTTGAATTCTTTTTCTTTGGATCAAAAGTTGGGTGCACATATATATAAAATGACAAGAGGGAAGAAAAATAAAACCACTCTTAGAGGTTGAGAACGTAAGCATCTTTATATATACTAATATAGCATAAACATGTAAGTGTACGTGTAATTAGACCGCACACTTATATACATTAAGAGAAAAGTCTAAAGGAGAGGGAATGAAGTGTTGCATGTGATTTGCTGCAAGAGGGAATGAACTCTATGCTGAATTGGAAATATACAGGAAGTTTTGTATAACAATGAAAAAGTTGTGAACACTTTATGCTGGATTGAGAATTTCCTGCATTTAATTTTCATGGTTAGAAATTACATAGTTGAATAATTTTGCTAACAATGAGAAAGTATATACGTCTATCTTTATGTGTATCAAGAATGATATATTTATATTAAAATTACTCATTAAATATTTATGTATAAACATATATATTATTTAATTTATTTTTAATATATATTTTATATTAATAATTTATTTTAGTGTATATTTAATATGATTTTTTATGTATCAACACTGCTATATAAACAAATATTTTTGTAGCCAAATCTAATAAAATTAGCACAAATCTAACATAAAAAAAGAAAAAAAAACATGTGCACATGGATCAGTCACTTTTTTTTTTGTATTTTTTTTTACATAAATTTTTGTTTGAGAGTACAATTATTTATTAACATTGTACAAAAATTTTTATATATAAACAAAAATTTTTGTATATAACACAAAATTTTTATTGATATAACACAGAAAGTTGTATATATAGTATATAAAATTTTGGTGCGAATACATTTTATTGGTTCGGTGAATAAATTGTAGTCTTTAAAAATTTGTGCTGCTCATAAACAAATTTTGAGCAGTGCACTAAAATTTTTGTGATATATATATTTTGTTGATTGTGTATCAATATTTTAGATATGTAGTCTTTTAAAAATTTATGTTGTACTCTTAATTTTTTTGGATTGTACACTAAAATTTTCTGTGATATGTATCAAAATTTTTATGTGTGTATATTTTGTTAGTTGAATATCAAATTTTTTGTACTATAAATCAAAATTTTTGTACTCTAATTTTTTGAATATATATATATATATATATATATATATATATATATATATAAAAGAGAAAAAAATGAAAAAAACCATGATGATAATGATAATAGAAGATGAGAACGAAAAAATCACAAGAAAAATAATACATTAAAAAAAACATCGATGACAATGTTATGTTATTGAAAAAGAAGCATGTAAAAAAGCTCAAAGAGAAAATAACAACGACGTCAAAGATGACGAGGACCACATTAAAAAAATTACGTTTATTTAACTTGATTGAAACTTGGTTCATAAAATTATTTGACGAGATAATATTATTGTTTATGGATATGGTTGCTTTTTGGATACTTGGGCGATATTTAAAGTGAGATATTGCTCCTTAAATAGTTTCATATAATGCTTTTTTCAGAACATATTACTATTGTATATCAACCAAAACGTTAGTAATTTGTTACATATATTAAAAAGTATTTATTATTACTATCGTGGAAAATTTTGTATTAGACAATTCTAGATTTAAATAAATTTTATAGACATTTTTTTTATTATTGGGTTACAAATTCGACTCAAAACGGAGAGAAAAGACACAAAATAAATTCTATATCTCAGTCATATCTCTCTTTGATATTGTCATCAAGGATAATGATCAAAAATAGGACATCACTACTAGTATAAAAATGTTCAAAATAAAAGAAAATAACACCTAAATTTTATTATATCTCATTTATATCTCTCACTAAATACTAGGACTACAATAACTTTTGCTAAGTTATCTTTATATTTTATTGCATTATTCCGTCTCCAACACTGTATATAAGGTCACATCTCTATAATAGTTGCCAAAGTTGAACACGTATATCATTTTGGTGATCATGCAACTTCTCATTAACACCACAAGACTGTACTATTCTCGTTCTGTTTATTGGCTATTTTTCTCCAATTGTTGATAAATTTAAACTCCTTGTGTGAAGCATATTGAATCTTAATATTATTGAAACTTTGCAAAAAAAAATTTCACTTTGTTTTTTTATCAAAATTCAACCTCCAATAGTTATCACCTTATCCTTTGGCCCATCTGGTAGCCGAATCCCCACACCTTCATACTGTTATACCAACAAGTGCGCTGGGTCGTCCAAGTAATACTTGAGTAAGTTAGGGTCGATCCCACAAAGATTGTGATTTGAAGCAAACATTAGTTATCCTGCAAGTCATAATCAGGCAGATGAAAGAGTAGGAAATGTTGGTATGTTAATTTTAATTGCATATAAAAAAAAGGAATAAAGAAACAAGGTAATTAGAACTCAGAAGTTGTATAAACTATGAAAAGAAAATGGTTAAGGTTTGGAGTTGCTTAGTCTTTCTGAATTAACTCTGGCATTATTGTCTTCTCTACTTGTGAATGATCTCTTCCATGGCAGGCTGTAAGTGATTGGCGCCTTTATTAAGAAGTCGTCAATACTCTTCCGGATCTGAACCACAGGGTTAGTGTGGATCCATCTCTGCTTGAGGGTGAAGCACGTATAGTCCATTCTCCTTAATGATCCTACTCAAAACGCCACAGACAAGGTCGGATCTTCCGGATCAGAGAATGATGCATCATAGGATTCTAGCCTCTACCACATAGATCCTAATCTCCCCAAAATTGGCTGAACTGGTGTCCCGAGAAGTCTCCAACGAAGTCGTGGATTAGCCGTCTGAGAGATGTATGATTCAAGCTGGTGGTGCATGCTTTCCACTGAAGTATTCACACGAACCCAAGTAGACGTAGGTGTTTGTCAGGCATGTTCGTCTTAATGTGATGAATAGAGCTGATTGTCACTGATTATCCTATCCACTACGTTGAAGTACGAATATACATCTTAGAATTAATCAAACACGGATCGAAGAAGAAACAAAAATACTTTTATTAATTCATAGGACTCAGCAGGGCTCCTCCCCTCAACCTAGGAGGTTTAGAAACTCATACTGATGTAAAATACAAAGTAAAATTCGAATATGGCGTGTAAAAGTCTGAATAACATAATTTTAATCCTTTAAACACTAAACATATGACTAGTACGGGTAAAACAATCTATTTAGTGCTAAAATATACTTTTGGAGCCCACTTGGTGAGTATTTGGGCTGAGCTTTTATGAGATCCACGTGCTATGAGGTCTCTTGGGCGTGCAACACCAGCTAGGGGATCCTCTCTGGGCGTTTGGATGCTAGGCTCTGCTCCTTGGGAGCTGGACACCGGAAAGGGACAGGAAGCTGGCGTTGGACGCCAGTTTTGGGCCTTCTAGTCCAAAATAAAGTATAGACTATTATATATTGCTGGAAAGCTCTGGAAGTCATCTTTCCATATCCATTGATAACGCTCCATTTGGACTTCTGTAACTCTAGAAAATCTCTTCCGAGTGTAAAGAGGTCAGATTTGGACAGCATCTGCAGTGCTTTCTCTGTCAATGAATCAGACTTCTGTTCCAACTCCTCAAATTCAACCAGAAAATACCTAAAATGGTACGAAAACATACAAACTCAAAGTAGAATCCAAAAATGTTAATTTAACACTAAAACCTATAAAAATTTAATAAAAACTAAATAAAATATATTAAAAACTATATAAAAACTATGCCAAAAAGCGTATAAAATATCTGCTCATCACAACACCAAAATTAAACTGTTGTTTGTCCCCAAGAAACAAAAAATAAAATAGGATGAAAAGAAGATTAGAATGCAATAAATCTCTGAGTTTCCAATGAAGCTCAGTTTAAATTAGATGAGCGGGACTTTGTAACTTTTTGCTTCTGAATAGTCTTGGCATCTCACTATCAATTGAAATTCAGAATGCCTGACATCTTTAGAAACTTAGAATCCAGATGATATTATTGATTCTCCTAGTTCATCTCTTTTTGACTCTTGAACACAACTTTTAGAGTCTTGGCCATGACCCTAAGCACCTTATTTTCTAGTATTACCACTAGATACAATAATACCACAGACACTTTAACTCGGTGAACCATTTCAGATTGTGACTCAGTTTTGCTAGAATCCCCAGATAGAGGTGTCCAGAGTTCTTAAGCACACTCTTTTTTTGCTTTGGACTATGACTTTAACTGCTCAGTCTCAACTTGACACCTTCATGCCACAAGCACATGGTTAGGGACAGCTTTGTTGAGCCGCTTAGGCCAGGATTTTATTCATTTAGGCTCTCTTATCCATTAATGCTCAAAGCCTTAGATCCTTTTACCCTTGCCTTTTGGTTTAAAGGGTTATTGGCTTTTTCAATCTGCCCTCTTTTTCCTGCATTTTTGGGCAGTAATGGATTTTTTTGCTTTTTATTTTTTTTCTTTTCACCAATTTTTTCCTTTTTTTTCCGCATGCATAATAATTTTTTCTTTTGCAACATGCTTTTTTTTCTTTTGCTGCTTTTTGTTTCTTCAAGAATCAATTTTTAGATTTTCAAATTATCAATAATATTTTTTCTTTTTCTTTATTCTATCAAGAGACAGTATCCTAAAATTTCAACTTCAAATATGCACTGTTTATTCTTTCATTTAAAAAACTAAAGCAATGCCACCACATCAAAATAATTTAACTATTCTTTATTGGAAAACTAAAAAATTTATTCATCTTTATTTCTTCAAAAAAATAAAAACTACTATTTTATTCATATTTAATGATGATAAGAGGAATAATTTATAGCTAATTGGAAAAAAAATTAATTAATTGCTACTAATGCTTATGTAATCCTAAAAAAATTTAAAAGACATAAAATAAAAAATAAAATTAAAGACTTAAATATTAATAGTGATCATGTAACCTAAATATGAGACATACAAATTAAAATAACAGAAATATAAAAAGCAGGAATTAGAATAGCCACAGAGTTGAAACTCAACAACCTTAAGCTTGGGGGATGCTGGTTTCTTCAACCTGTGGGACACACAGCTCTTCAACTTGAGGGACACTTGATAAACCACTATTTTATGGTTTATATTGTGTTTAATTGAGTGGTTTTATCACGTCTATACCCACTTATTCATATGATTAGCATCATATTACAATTCCTTCCCAAAGTTGTTCTATGGTTGAAAACTTGTTTCCTAGAGATCTTTTAATTACGTATTTTAATTCTCCTTTATACCATTTGGTGGACGAAATTGTGATCCATATTCTTTTGTACTTATATGAAATCATTATTATGGCACCAGTTGAATTCACAACTCCGTTCAACTAACCAACAAATGTACTGGGTCGTCCAAGTAATAAACCTTACGTGAGTAAGGGTCGATCCCACAGAGATTGTTGGTATGAAGCAAGCTATGGTTACCTTGTAAATCTCAGTTAGGCAGATTAAATTGGTTTATGGTTTCGAAAATTAATAATAAAAAGAAAATAAAAAGGATAGAAATACTTATGTAAATCAATAGTGAGAATTTCAGATAGGTGTATGGAGATGTTGTGCTCCTCTTGAAACTCTACTTCACTACTCACTCTTCCTTCAATCCTTCTTACTCCTTTCCATGGCAAGCTGTATGTAGGGCATCACCATCATCGGTGGCTACTTTCAATCCTCTCGGGAAAATGGTCCTATGCGCTGTCACTGCACGGCTAATCATCTGGAAGCATCACCCTTGGTTGATGGCTACATCCCATCCTCTCAGTGAAAATGGTCCAAATGCTCTGTCACAGCACGGCTAATCATCTGTCGGTTCTCAATCAGGTTGGAATAGAATCCATTGATTCTTTTGTGTTTGTCACTAACGCCCAGCCTTCAGGAGTTTGAAGCTCGTCACAGTCATTCAATACCGGAATCCTACTCGGAATACCACAGACAAGGTTAGACTTTCCGGATTCCCAGGATCCTACTCGGAATACCACAGACAAGGTTAGACTTTTCGGATCCTCATGAATGCCGCCATCTATCTAGCTTATACCACGAAGATTCTGTTGGGGAATCTAAGAGATATGCGCTCGGCCTAAGGTAGAACGGAAGTGGTTGTCAGTCACGTGCGTTCATAGGTGAGAATGATGATGAGTGTCACGGATCATCACATTCATCAAGTTAAGTATAACGTATATCTTGGAATAAGAATAAAAGAGAATTGAATAAAAAGTAATAGTGATTGTATTGAAACTTGAGGTACAGCAGAGCTCCACACCCTTAATCTATGGTGTGCAGAAACTCCACTGTTGAAAATACATAAGTAAAAGGTTCAGGCATGGCCGAATGGCCAGCCCCCTTGAGTGATCAAGAGACCGAATAATCAAAGGCTAAACAGTTAAGAGATTAAACTGTCAAAAGATGTCTAATACAATAGTAACTTATCCTATTTATACTAGACTAGCTACTAGGGTTTACATGAGTAAGTAATTGATGCATAAATCCACTTCCGGGGCCCACTTGGTGTATGCTTGGGCTGAGCTTGATCTATCCACGAGCTGAAGCTTTTCTTGGAGTTGAACTCCAAGTTATGACGTGTTTTGGGCGTTCAACTCCGGATCATGACGTTTTTCTGGCGTTTAACTCCAGACAGCAGCATGTACTTGGCGTTCAACGCCAAGTTACGTCGTCAATTTCCGAATAAAATATGGACTATTATATATTTCTGGAAAGCTCTGGATGTCTACTTTCCAACGCCGTTAAGATCGCGCCATTTGGAGTTTTGTAGCTCTAGAAAATCCATTTCGAGTACAGGGAGGTCAGATTCCAACAGCATCAGCAGTCCTTTTGTCAGCCTTTTTCAGAGTTTTGCTCAAGTCCCTCAATTTCAGCCAGAATTTACCTGAAATCACAGAAAAACACACAAACTCATAGTAAAGTCCAAAAATGTGAATTTAACATAAAAACTAATGAAAACATCCCTAAAAGTAGCTCAAACTTACTAAAAACTACCTAAAAACAATGCCAAAAAGCGTATAAATTATCCGCTCATCACAACACCAAACTTAAATTGTTGCTTGTCCCCAAGCAACTAAAAATCAAATAGGATAAAAAGAAGAGAATATACTATAAATTCCAGAATATCAATGAATATTAATTATAATTAGATGAGCGGGACTTGTAGCTTTTTGCTTCTGAACAGTTTTGGCATCTCACTTTTTCCTTTGAAGTTTAGAGTGATTGGCGTCTCTGGGAACTTAGAATTTTGGATAGTGTTATTGACTTTCCTAGTTAAGCATGTTGATTCTTGAACACAGCTACTTATGAGTCTTGGCCGTGGCCCTAAGCACTTTGTTTTCCAGTATTACCACCGGATACATATATGCCACAGACACATAACTGGGTGAACCTTTTCAGATTGTGACTTAGCTTTGCTAGAGTCCCCAGTTAGTGGTGTCCAGAGCTCTTAAGCACACTCTTTTGCTTTGGATCACGACTTTAACCACTCAGTCTCAAGCTTTTCACTTGGACCTTCATGACACAAGCACATGGTTAGGGACAGCTTGATTTAGCCGCTTAGGCCTGGATTTAATTTCCTTGGGCCCTCCTATCCATTGATGCTCAAAGCCTTGGATCCTTTTTACCCTTGCCTTTTGGTTTTAAGGGTTATTGGCTTTTTCTGCTTGCTTTTTCTTTTTCTTTCTATTTTTTTTCGCAAGCTTTCTTTTTCACTGCTTTTTCTTGCTTCAAGAATCAATTTCATGATTTTTTTCAGATCATCAATAACATTTCTCTTTGTTCATCATTCTTTCAAGAGCCAACAATTTTAACACTCATAAACAACAATATCAAAAGACATATGCACTGTTCAATCATTCATTCAGAAAACAAAAAGTATTGTCACCACATCAATATAATTGAATTAAATTCAAGGATAAATTCGAAATTCATGCACTTCTTGTTCTTTTGAATTAAAACATTTTTCATTTAAGAGAGGTGAAGGACTAATGGATTTATTAATAGCTTTAAGGCATGGTTACATACTAATGATCATGAAGTAGAAACACAAAACATAGATAAACACAATATTAAAAACCGAAAACAGAAAGAAATAAAGAACAAGGAATGAATCCACCTTTAGTGGCGTCTTCTTCTTGAAGGACCAACAATGTCCTTAAGCTCTTCTATATCCTTTCCTTGCCTTTGTTGCTCCTCCCTCATTGCTCTTTGGTCTTCTCTTATTTCTTGGAGAATGATGGAGTGCTCATGATGTTCCACCCTTAATTGTTCCACATTGTGGCTCAAATCTTCTAAGGAGGTGTTGAGTTGCTCCCAATAGTTGTTGGGAGGAAAGTGCATCCCTTGAGGCATCTCAGGGATTTCTTGATGATGAGCTTCCTCATGCATCTCTTGAGAACCGTGCATGGTCTCTCTTGCTTGCTCCATCCTCTTCTTGGTGATGGGCTTATCCTCTTCAATGGGGATATCTCCTTCTATGATAACTCCAGCTGAGTAACATAGATGGCAAATAAGGTGAGGGAAAGCTAGCCGTGCCATGGTGGAGGACTTAACGGCTATTTTGTAGAGTTCATTGGAGATGACCTCATGAACTTCTACTTCCTCTCCAATCATGATGCTATGAATCATGATGGCCCGATCCACAGTAACTTCAGATCGGTTGCTAGTAGGAATGATAGAGCGTTGAATGAACTCCAACCATCCTCTAGCCACAGGCTTGAGATCCAGTCTTCTTAGTTGAACTGGCTTGCCTTTGGAGTCTATTCTCTATTGGGCTCCTTCCACACATATGTCCATAAGGACTTGGTCCAACCTTTGATTAAAGTTGACCCTTCTAGTGTAGGGGCATTCATCTCCTTGCATCATGGGCAAGTGAAACGCCAACCTCACATTTTCTGGACTAAAATCTAAGTATTTCCCCCGAACCATTGTGAGATAATTCTTTGGATTCGGGTTCATACTTTGATCATGGTTCCTAGTGATCCATGCATTGGCATAGAACTCTTGAACCATTAAAATTCCGACTTGTTGCATGGGGTTGGTTAGGACTTCCCAACCTCTTCTTCAGATTTCATGTCAGATTTCCGGGTACTCATTTTTCTTGAGTTTGAAAGGGACCTCAGGGATCACCTTCTTCTTTGCCACAACATCATAGAAGTGGTCTTGATGGCTCTTAGAGATGAATCTTTCCATCTCCCATGACTCGGAGGTGGAAGCTTTTGTCTTCCCTTTTCCTTTCCTAGAGGATACTCCGGCCTTAGGTGCCATTGATGGTAATGGAAAAAACAAAAAGCTTATGCTTTTACCACACCAAACTTAAAATATTGCTCGCCCTCGAGCAAGAAAGAAAAGAAGAGAAGAAGAAGAGGAAGAACTATGGTAGAGAGGGAGAGATGTAGGTTCGGCTAAGTGGGAGAAGAGGGGTTTGTGTTGTGTGAAAATGAAGGAGAATGGAAGGGTATTTATAGGGAGAGGGGAGGGTGTATGTTCGGCCATTAGGGTGGGAATGGGTGGGAAATTGATTTTGAATTTTTGAAGGTAGGTAGGGTTTATGGGGAAGAGATGGTTGGATGTGAATGGTGAAGGGGGTGATTGGGAAGAGGAATTGAGGTGATTGGTGAGGAGTGTTGGGATTTGTGACATGGGGAATACAAATCACAAAAATAGGATTAGGAGGTAAGGTGGAAATATAGTAGGTGGGGATCCTGTGGGGTCCACAGATCCTGAGGTGATCCTGTGGGGTCCACAGGATCCTGAGGTGTCAAGGAATTCCATCCCTACACCAAATAGGCATGTAAAATGCCTTTGCACACCATTCTGGCGTTTAAACGCCCATTGGTGCACGTTCTGGGCGTTCAACGCCCATGTAAAGCATGTTTCTGGCGTTGAACGCCAGTTTCATGCTTGTTGCTGGCGTTCAGCGCCAGCTTTTCTTCTCTGGGCACATTCCTAGCGTTCAGCGCCAGAATGTTGCTTGTTTCTGGCATTCAACGCCAGAATGGTGCTCTGTTCTGGCGTTGAACGCCAGCCAGATGCATCTTACTGGCGTTGAACGCCAGCCTGTGCGTCCTCCAGGGTGTGAATTTTTTTTCTTCTGCTGTTTTTGATTCTGTTTTTAATTTTTATGATTTTTTCGTGACTCCTCATGATCATGTACCTAATAAAACACAAAATAACAATAAAATAAAATAAAAATAAAAAAATAAAAATTAGATAAATAAAATTGGGTTGCCTCCCAACAAGCGCTTCTTTAATGTCAATAGCTTGACAGTGGCTCTCATGGAGCCACAAGGTGATCAGGTCAATGTTTGTGTAGTCCCAACACCAAACTTAGAGTTTGGATATGGGGTCTTAACACCAAAATTTAGAGTTTGGTTGTGTCCTCACAACACCAAACTCAGAGTTTGACTGTGTGGGCTCTTCTTGACTCTGAACTGAGAGAAGCTCTTCATGCTTATTCTCTTTTGTCACAGAGGGATGGCCATGTGCCTTAAACACAAGGTAGTCCCCATTCAATTGAAGGACTAATTCTCCTCTGTTGACATCTATCACAGCTCCTGCTGTGGCTAGGAAAGGTCTTCCAAGGATGATGCAATCATCCTCTTCCTTCCTAGTGTCTAAGATTATGAAATCAGCAGGGATGTAAAGGCCTTCAACCTTTACTAAACGTCCTCTACTATTCCATAAGCTTGTCTCAATGACTTGTCTGCCAATTGTAATGAGAATAAGGCAGGTTGTACCTCAATGATCCCCAGCTTCTCCATTACAGAGAGTGGCATAAGATTTATCCCTGACCCCAGATCACATAGAGCTTTTTCAAAGCTCATGGTGCCTATGGTGCAAGGTATTAAGAACTTGCCAGGATCCTGTTTCTTTTGAGGTAGAATTTTCTGAATCCAAGTATCTAGTTTACTAATGAGCAAGGGAGGTTCACTTTCCCAAGTTTCATTACCAAACAACTTGGCATTCAGCTTCATGATAGCTCCTAAGTATTGAGCAATTTGCTCTCCAGTCACATCTTCATCCTCTTCAGAGGAAGAATAGTCTTCAGAGCTCATGAATGGCAGAAGGAGATTTAATGGAATCTCTATGGTCTCTATATGAGCCTCAGATTTCTTTGGATCCTTAATAGGAAACTCCTTCTTGCTTGAGGGACGTCCCAGGAGGTCTTCCTCACTAGGATTTTCGTCCTCTTCCTCCCTTGTGCATTCGGCCACATTGAGTATATCAATGGCCTTACACTCTCCTTTTGGATTCTCTTCTGTATTGCTTGGGAGAATACTGGGAGGAGTTTCAATGACTTTCTTACTCAGCTGGCCCACTTGTGCCTCCAGATTTCTAATGGAGGATCTTGTTTCACTCATGAAACTGAAAGTGGCCTTTGACAGATCCGAGACTATATTGGCTAAATTAGAAGTGTTTTGTTCAGAATTCTCTGTCTGTTGCTGAGAAGATGATGGATATGGCTTGCTATTGCTCAGCCTATTGCGTCCACCATTGTTAAAGCCTTGTTGAGGCTTTTGTTGATCCTTCCAGGAGAAATTTGGATGATTTCTCCATGATGGGTTATAGGTGTTTTCATAAGGTTCACCCATGTAATTAACCTCTGCCATGGCAGGGTTCTTAGGATCATAAGCTTCTTCAGAAGCTGCCTCTCTAGTACTGTTGGATGCATGTTGCCATCCATTCAGATTTTGAGAGATCATGTTGACCTGTTGAGTCAACACTTTGTTCTTAGCCAATATGGCGTTCAAAGCATCTATTTCAAGAACTCCTTTCTTTTGAGGTATCCCATTATTCACGAAATTCCTCTCAGAGGTGTACATGAATTGGTTGTTTGCAACCATGTCAATGAGTTCTTGAGCCTCTTCAGGCGTTTTCTTCAGGTGAATAGATCCACCTGCAGAATGGTCCAGTGACATTTTCGAAAATTCAGAGAGACCATAATAGAATATATCTAATATGGTCCATTCAGAAAACATGTCAGATGGACACCTTTTGGTCAGCTGCTTGTATCTTTCCCAAGCTTCATAGAGGGATTCACCATCTTTTTGTTTGAAGGTTTGAACATCCACTCTCAGCTTGCTCAGCTTTTGAGGAGGAAAGAATTTATCCAAGAAGGCAGTGACCAGCTTATCCCAGGAGTCTAGGCTATCCTTAGGTTGTGAATCCAACCATATTCTAGCTCTGTCTCTTACAGCAAAAGGGAAAAGCATGAGTCTGTAGACTTCAGGATCAACTCCATTCATCTTTACAGTCTCACAGATCTGCAAGAACTCAGTTAAAAACTGATAAGGATCTTCAGATGGAAGTCCATAAAACTTGCAGTTTTGTTGCATTAATGCAACTAGCTGAGGTTTCAGCTCAAAGTTATTGGCTCCAATGGCAGGAATGGAGATGCTTCTTCCATCAAACTTGGACGTTGGCTTTGTGAAGTCACCAAGCATTCTCCTTGCATTATTATTATTTTCGGCTGCCATCTCTTTCTCTTGTTCGAAAATTTCTGAAAGGTTACCTTTAGAATAATTTAATTTAGCTTCTCTTAATTTTCTCTTCAGAGTCCTTTCAGGTTCAGGATCAATTTCAACAAGAGTGCCTTTTTCCCTGTTCCTGCTCATATGAAAGAGAAGAAAACAAGAAAAGAAAGAGGAATCCTCTATGTCACAGTATAGAGATTCCTTTATGTTAGTAGAAGAAGAAAGGGGTAGAAGAATCCAAACACAAGGGATATATGATGTTCGGATTTTTTAGATGAAGAGAGAGATGAAGAGAAGTGTTAGTAATTAAATAATTAAATAGAAGAAGAAAAGAGAGGGAGAATTTCGAAAATAATTTTGAAAAAGGGGTTAGTATTTTTGAAAATTAAAAGGTATTAAAATTAAAACATGAAACACTTAATTAATTAAAAAGAATTTTTGAAAAGGAGAGAGGTATTTTCGAAAATTAGAGAGGGAAAAGTAGTTATGTGGTTTTGAAAAAGATAAGAAACAAACAAAAAGTTAGTTAGTTGATTGAAAAAGATTTGAAATCAAATTTTAAAAAGATAAGAAGAAAAGAAGTTAGATAATATATTTTGAAATCAAATTTTGAAAAAGATAAAATTTTGAAAAAGATAAGATAAAAGATAAAAAGATTTTTAAGAAAAAGATATTTTTGAAAAAAGATTTAATTTTTGAAATTACTTAACTAACAAGAAACTACAAGATAAGATTCTAGAACTTAAAGATTGAACCTTTCTTAACAAGAAAGTAACAAACTTTAAATTTTTGAACCAATCACATTAATTGTTAGCTAATTTTTGAAAATTAGATGTAAAGATAGGAAAAAGATTTTGAAAAAATTTTGAAAAAGATTTTTGGAATTTTCGAAAAATAGAAAAAAATGAAAAAGATATAATTTTTGAAAAAGATTTTGAAAAGATAAGTTTTTTAAAATTGAAATTTTGACTTGACTTGTGAGAAACAACTAATTTTTAAAAATTTTTGACCAAGTCAACCCAAAATTTCGAAAATTTGGAGGGAAATAAGGAAAAGATATTTTTTTATTTTTGAATTTTTAATTATGAGAGAGAAAAACAACAAAAATACTCAATGCATGAAATTTTTAGATCAAAACAATGAATGCATGCAAGAATGCTATGAATGTTAAGATGAACACCAAGAACACTTTGAAGATCATGATGAACATCAAGAACATAATTTTGAAAAAAATTTTTGATGCAAAGAAAACATGCAAGACACCAAACTTAGAAATCTTTAATGCATGGAAAATATGAATGCAAAAATGCACATGAAAAACAACAAACAACACAAAACAAGAAAACATCAAGATCAAACAAGAGGACTTATCAAGAACAACTTGAAGATCATGAAGAACACTATGAATGCATGAGATTTTCGAAAAATGCAAGAAAAATTTTAAAAGCATGCAATTGACACCAAACTTAAAAATTGACTCAAGACTCAAACAAGAAACACAAAATATTTTTGAATTTTATGATTTTATTATTTTTTTTTATTAATTTTTTTTCGAAAATAAAGTTTGGAAAAATGAAAAAGAAAAGAAAAATTTTGAAAAAGATTTTTGAAAAGTTTTTGAAAAGAAAATTACCTAATCTGAGCAACAAGATGAACCGTCAGTTGTCCATACTCGAACAATCCCCGGCAACGGCGCCAAAAACTTGGTGGACGAAATTGTAATCCATATTCTTTTGTACTTGTATGAAATCATTATTGTGGCACCAGTTGAATTCACAACTCCGTTCAACTAACCAGCAAGTGTACTGGGTCGTCCAAGTAATAAACCTTACGTGAGTAAGGGTCGATCCCACAGAGATTGTTGGTATGAAGCAAGCTATGGTTAACTTGTAAATCTCAGTTAGGCAGATTAAATTGGTTTATGGTTTCGAAAATTAATAATAAAAAGAAAATAAAAAGGATAGAAATACTTATGTAAATCAATAGTGAGAATTTCAGATAGGTGTGTGGAGATGCTGTGCTCCTCTTGAAACTCTACTTCACTACTCACTCTTCCTTCAATCCTTCTTACTCCTTTCCATGGCAAGCTGTATGTAGGGCATCACCATCATCGGTGGCTACTTTCAATCCTCTCGGGAAAATGGTCCTATGCGCTGTCACTGCACGGCTAATCGTCTGGAGGCATCACCCTTGGTTGATGGCTACATCCCATCCTCTCAGTGAAAATGGTCTAAATGCTCTGTCACAGCACGGCTAATCATCTGTCGGTTCTCAATCAGGTTGGAATAGAATCCATTGATTCTTTTGTGTTTGTCACTAACGCCCAGCCTTCAGGAGTTTGAAGCTCGTCACAGTCATTCAATACCGGAATCCTACTCGGAATACCACAGACAAGGTTAGACTTTCCGGATTCCCAGGATCCTACTCGGAATACCACAGACAAGGTTAGACTTTCCGGATCCTCATGAATGCCGCCATCTATCTAGCTTATACCACGAAGATTCTGTTGGAGAATCTAAGAGATATGTGCCCGGCCTAAGGTAGAACGGAAGTGGTTGTCAGTCACGTGCGTTCATAGGTGAGAATGATGATGAGTGTCACGGATCATCACATTCATCAAGTTAAGTATAACGTATATCTTGGAATAAGAATAAAAGAGAATTGAATAAAAAGTAATAGTGATTGTATTGAAACTTGAGGTACAGCAGAGCTCCACACCCTTAATCTATGGTGTGCAGAAACTCCACTGTTGAAAATACATAAGTAAAAGGTTCAGGCATGGCCGAATGGCAAAAGCCCCCTTGAGTGATCAAGAGACCGAATAATCAAAGGCTAAACAGTCAAGAGATTAAACTGTCAAAAGATGTCTAATACAATAGTAACTTATCCTATTTATACTAGACTAGCTACTAGGGTTTACATGAGTAAGTAATTGATGCATAAATCCACTTCCGGGGCCCACTTGGTGTATGCTTGGGCTGAGCTTGATCTATCCACGAGATGAGGCTTTTCTTGGAGCTGAACTCCAAGTTATGACGTGTTTTGGGCGTTCAACTCCGGATCATGACGTTTTTCTGGCGTTTAACTCCAGACAGCAGCATGTACTTGGCGTTCAACGCCAAGTTACATCATCAATTTCCAAATAAAGTATGGACTATTATATATTGCTGGAAAGCTCTGGATGTCTACTTTCCAAAACCGTTAAGAGTCCGCCATTTGGAGTTCTGTAGCTCCAGAAAATCCATTTCGAGTGCAGGGAGGTCAGATTCCAACAGCATCAGCAGTCCTTTTGTCAGCCTTTTTCAGAGTTTTGCTCAAGTCCCTCAATTTCAGCCAGAATTTACCTGAAATCATAGAAAAACACACAAACTCATAGTAAAGTCCATAAATGTGAATTTAACATAAAACTAATGAAAACATCCCTAAATGTAGCTCAAACTTACTAAAAACTACCTAAAAACAATGCCAAAAAGCGTATAAATTATCCGCTCATCACCATTCGATGCCGTAATCCATGTGTTAAGTGTTTCAGACTTTATAGGGCAGGAATGGCTCAGAGGATGGAAAGAAAGCATGCAAAAGTGGAAGGAATACAAGAAACTGAAAGAATCGCCAAAGCTATCAACCCGACCTCTTCGTACTCAAACAGTCATAACTTGAGCTACAGAGGTCCAAATGAGACGGTTTTAGTTACGTTGGAAAGCTAACATCCGGCGCTTTGCAACGATATTTAATTTACCATAGCTGCCTCGAAGATAGGCGATGCGCACATGTGAATCACACGAACGCGTGACCTGGAAAAAATGCAATCCGTGCGAACGCGTAAACGATGCTTCCGCGTGACTTTGCCACAACCTGTGCATACCAAAATCACTGGGGCGATTTCTGGGCTATTTTTGACCCAGTTTTTGGCTCAGAAAACACATATTAGAGGCTATAAAGTGAGGGAATCCATCAATTCAGACAACAAGAATACAACATTCATAATTCACAATTTTTAGGTTTAGATGTAGTTTTTAGAGAGAGAGGCTCTCTCCTCTCTCTTAGGTTTTAGGATTTAGGATTTCTTTTTCGGATTAGGATTTCTACTTCTCAGTTTCCAGGTTCAATGTTCCTTTTATTTATTTTTTCAATTTAATTTATGAACTTTTCCATGTTAGATTTGATTTCTTTTATTAATGCAACTTGAGGTATTTCAGACATATGATTTTTATTTAGCTTTCTATATTCTTGGCTTTGGATGAGTGATTAGAGACTCTTGAGTTATCAAACTCTTTTGTTGATTGATAATTGGAAGTTACTAATTGACTTGAATTCCACTAACTCTAGTCATTCTTTGGGAATTGACTAGGACTTGAGGATTCATATTGATTTATCCACTTGACTTACCTTCATAGTTAGAGGTTGACTAAGTGGGAGCAACGAGCAATTCTCATCACAATTGATAAGGATAACTAGGATAGGACTTCTAATTTTCATACCTTACCAAGAGTTTTCTTAGCTATTGATTTATTAATTCCTACAATTTATTTCTCTTGTTCAAACCTTTCAAAAACCCAAAAATACTATTTTTCATAACCAATAATAAAACACACCTCCCTGCAATTCCTTGAAAAGACGACCCGAGGTTTGAATACTTTGGTTTATAAATTCTACTGGGTTTGTTACTTGTGACAACTAAAACTTTTGCACGAAAGGATTTTCTGTTGGTTTAGAAACTATACTTACAACGCGATTATATTTCTATGAAATTCTATACTGGCAATAATCTAATCGTCAAAATTTAAAAATTTTAAAAATCAAACCTTTTCAAAATTTAAACATTTTTCAAATCTTTATCTTATATTGTTGTTGGTGTTTCTAGTTTTAGGAGTTTATTTTCATTAATCTTTTTATTAGTTTTTGTTTTTATTTTCTTTAGCTACTATGAATTCTCACCCCTCTAGTTTCAAGTTTGATTCCAATGTTGTTGTAAGGAATGGAAGCTATAATGAGAACGTGCATCAAGGTTGGAAGAATAAAAGATGGGAGGAGCCACAAGGATTTGATCAACCCTCTTGGCAACAACCCCCTCCAATGCGCTATAACCAACAACCATTCTATGATGTATACCAAGACAATAGTTATGGTGGACCCTTTTGTGACAACCAACCTCCACCAAATTACTATGGTCAAGAGCTATTCCAGGGTGCGTACCAAGATGATAAATATGGTGGATCCCCTTGTAGTTACCAACAAGCCCCACCATATGCCTATGAACCCCCTCTTCAACATAACTTTGAACCACCATACTCACAATCTCCTTTCCACCATTCATCCCCATATGACCCTAATTCTTATCCACCATACCAACCACCATATGAGCCATACCTAGAACTGCCACCTCAATATACACCATCTCCACATCCTTATCAAGAGGAACCACCTCCATGTTATGAGCCCTCTCTCCGAACAAATGAACCCTCCTATCCACCCCAAACCTCCATGGAGAACACACTTACCTCTCTCACCAGTCTAACCTCTACTCTCCAAGCTCTTATATCCCGTATGAACCAACACTCTACCCCCAACAGTCAACCCTCAAGCTCTCGTGCACTTCCTTTTCAACCACATAATGATCTCTCCATCCCATCACCACTGTCCATGGAAGAGCATCCACATCCATCAATCCAAGAGCAACACGATCCAAATTATACTGTTGACATAGAACGAGAAAGAAGGGATCATCTTAGGGATGTAATGGATCAGTTGCACGCAGCCTTATTTCCAGAAGAGCAAGAGGAGACCCAAAAGGTAGAGATAGTGAAGACCCTTGAGGATGAAGGAGTAGATAAAGGGAGTTGTCATGGAAAGGTAATCATCAAGGAGTAGTACGATTTTATGCTAAAATAACTGGACAAAGCCGTAATAGTCAAAGAGGAAGTGGTTGAAGACTTAGGAGATGCTGAGCTTCCATGGAAAAGTCTAGTCATAGAACCTCCTTCCAAGATGTTTGATGTTGATGTTGAGGAGGGAGTACAACCTCCAAGGCATGTCATGGTTGAAGACTTGAAAGAGGTTGATCAAGAGATGGAGATTTAAGAAGAAGAAGCACAACCTCCCATGCCCTTGGTAAGTAATGAAGAAGAGACTAGATTGGAAGACAGCTACCAAGAGGAAGAGGTTGATGTTGACGAAGCTTGCAACGAGGTGGAAGAATTCAAAGAAGAGCACAAGGGAGTGGTGATGTGAGCGGAAATTGGCAGATTAAGAATTAATTAGAGAAATGGCGTTGTGAATACAATTCTTAACCGGCAAAAATCCACTTATCAATTTAGAAAAGGGTTGTTACAAATTTTAGAAATAAAATACTGGGAGTATGAGTCCTAGGTCGTCTCCCAACGAGTTGCAGGAAGATGTGTTATTTTATCAAACAGAGGTTTTAAAATGGGTTTTGAATTTGTTGAACAGAAAATTAAATTAGAGAATTTATATGATTTAAATAAAATCTTGACCGGGAGAAGATTAATTGGAAGTTCTATCCTTGTTAGAATTTTATCAAGAGCAATTAATAATTAGTCATTGTTTACATTTAGTTAACCCTCAACGAATGAAGGAAAGTCAAATTAAAAGTCAACTTTTATTCACAAGTCCTAATCCTCTCCCTTGGGAAGGATTAGAGTTAGTGGCTAACAAGCCAACCAACAATGAATCAATTATAATTGAACTCTTGAGTATTCCAACTCAAGGTTCTCCTTTTAATTGACTCCCAATCAAGTTGGGGAACTATTCCATCATCATAAATGTAGACTTCACAAAATCAAAAGGGGAAATAAGAAAAGACATAATAAACAATAATGAAAGAGATTAATTAAAAGTAAAAATAGTTTTGTATTAATAAACTATGAAAATAATCCAATGCCAACTCTGAAAAATTGAGAATATGGAAGAGTAAATGAAAAGTAAATAACAAACTATGATAACCAGTTCCGGAGGTAGACTCTTCTCAAAAGCTAAAGCTAAAAATCTTCACATCCTATTTTATGAATGTCAAAAAGAGAAACCTAGGGGAGGAGTAAAATCATATCTAAAAACTTCAAATTGTGCGGAATGAATTGTTGTTTTTGTCTCTGCATGTTCCCTTGCTCTAATCTGTGTTTCTAGGCCAAAAACTAAGTTGAAATGCGGCCCAAAATCTATGCCAGCGACTTCTGTAATTCTGCAGATCGCGCACGTCACGTGGCTATGTCGTCCACGCGTTCGTGTCACTCAGCGTTTCTTGTACCACGCGTGCGCGTCGTCCATGCACACGCATTGTTCGTGCAGCTTCCAATCCGCGCGGTCGCGTCAGGCACGCGAGCGCGTCACTGTGATTTCTTCCATTTCGCGCGGTCGCGTGAGCCATGCGCCCGCGTGGCTTCTCGCTGGTCATCTCCTCAATTCCTTGTGTTCCTTCCGCTTTTGCACGCTTCCTCTTTATTCCTTACGCCATTCCTGCCTATGAAACCTAAAACACTTAACACATAGATCACGACATCGAATGGTACGAAGGAAAATAAAAATATACAACTAAAAGGTCTTTAGGAAGCAAGTTTTCAATCATAGAATATTTTTAGGAAGGAATTGTAAATACATGCAAATCATATGAATAAGTGGGCGAAGGCTTGATAAAACCACATAATTAAATACAATATGAATCATAAAATAGGGGTTTATCAAGTGGAGCTTACAAGATCACTAGAAACACCTCTCCCAAGACCATCACCACCCAATACAACATTCAAGTGGGTAAGATTCCTATCCTTAACCTTTACTTTCCCACTTGAATATGGGCTACTGAAGACGGATGGTCAACTTAGAGCTCTTTGTGGCTATAAGTGTAAGAGGGAGATGGTTAGTGGTTGGCAACACAATCCTAGGTTCATTGTGGTAGGAAGCTCACGGCTGAATTATCATGGTTGGAAGAATACTAAATTATATGGGTCTAGGAAGCTGTTTGGACGCCTCAGTGAGAATTCGGATTGCCTACCACCCGGTTGGAACAAAGATGGTCAACAAGAAGATGGGTGTGAAAGCAAGGTTTGGGATCCCGAAATTCATCCTGGCAATCAACACTCTTGGGGCCTTGTCACGTACTTGCTTGAAGGCTTTATGCAACTAGTGTGGGATCCCGAAGGCTATTGGAATTTCAAACACTGGTGGGGATTCCTGGATGAGTTCAAGCACAAGCCACCATAACAAAGGACTCAACAAATGTCCAACTTAAGGACTTTAACTAAAAGTGCTAGGTGGGAGACAACCCACCATGGTATATTCTTTCCTTTTTGTTCTTAGCTTTATTTTATTTTATTTTCATTCATGTTCATTCATAATTTTTGTATAGTCATCTGCATTATGCATTCTGCATTTTGCATACTGCATAAAAAAATCCCACACGACGCGCGAGCATCATCGACACATCCGCGTCATAGGCGCCTTGGACATGAGAAGAAAAGAAGCAGAGAGTCACGCAAAAGCGTGGCTGGAGGCGTGCCTTAGGCGCAAGCATGCCCACACGAACGCATCGCTGACGCACCCGCATCATTTTGAAACATAGCCTCCCGACGCGTGCGCATCACCCACGCGCACGCGTGACCCTGCAAAATCGACGTAAAGAGGTATATGGTAGCAAGTTATGATGGAATGGGGCTAGAACCATGCTAGAAGCACCAGCCCTACCACGTGAACGCGTGCCCCATGTGTCCGCATCGTTTTTCAAAGTATGGCTGTTCACGTGATCGCGTCACCCACGCGCACGCGTCACCCTGAATTTTGGCAATATGCGTTTGAGACAGAGAGTTGCACGAACGCGAGGCTGCTCTCGCGCCACTAGCACAAATCAACTCATGCGAGCGCGTGATCCATGCGTCCGTATCACTTGAAAATATCGCCAATCACGCGAACGCGTGACCCACGCATCCGTGTCAGCTGCGCTGCACATCTTATCCAGATCAGCGCCACTTATCGTATCTTTTCTTTTTTAATCCCAATTTCTTCTATCTTTTCTTCTTTCCTCCTTCTTTCTTACTTTCTTCTTCTTCATCTCTTTAACTTCTCATCCCTCCTCACTTCCAATCAATTTTATTTAATTTATTTGCATACTTTCATTCATTATATTTTAATTTTGTGCATATTTTTATTTTCTTTTCTAAAGTTATCGTTTTTACATTGGTGTTACTTGTTCATATTCAGCTGTTATATCTTTGCTGGTATTATTTTGGTGCTTAGTGACTTATTTTCCACTGTTGGGTAATATTATTTAAGTCAATACTCATCTTTTATGATACTTGTATTACTTTTGTATTGACATGAGCTTATACTATCTTGCATTACCCACACTCTTTTCCCCTTTGTTTCAATTCTTGCACTATTGATATGCCATGTGCTTCTACTATTTTTTCACTTGCATATTATAGCTACCATGTAATTGAGACCCTCATTATTTGGCATTAACTCACCCATATTTTATTTGTTTTATATCTTTGTTTCTAGGTTACTTTTCTTCTTTTTCTCTTCTTTCAGGATGGCCACTGGGAAAGGAAAGGAAAAGAACTTCTATATGGGGCAACAGACAAGTCCATCTGCACAATCTTTGGAGAAAAGCATCAGTTGGAATAACCCGTCCACTTGCATATCTTAGCATGCACCGAGGACGGTGCAATCTTTAAGTGTGGGGAGGTCGATACCGACTTCCGTGGGTTAGTACCTTCTTCTCAACACCAATATTTTATTTTCTTTGTTTGTTCATTGTTGCATTTGCATGTTTGATTGCATATTTGTTTGATTTTGTGCATATTTTACCACTTAGTTGAAGTAGTATTTTCTTTTTCAAGAAACTTTTTATAGCATTTCATTAATTTGAATTAAAATTTTTATTAAACTTGTTTGAATAAATATTATTTTGGAACATAGTTTAGAGCTCGAACACACAAAACCAGTTAGATTTTTTAGCCTAATTGATTGGTTGCATCTTATCAACCAATATTTTATTTTTAGTGTGTGTTGTTCTCTCTAAAATTGTGATCTTTGTCTTGCTTAATTCTATATTTCCATTGTTTGATGTATGCATGCACTTATATGATTGAGGCCTTTGTTTCACTAAGCTTACATACCTATATGGCCATACCTTTTCATTATCCCTTGCAAACCAATTTTGTGCCTATTATACCCCTTTGTTCTTTACTTTAACTCATCACTAACTCTAAACGGAAAATAATAATATTCTTAATTTGAATCCTTGGTTAGCTTAGACTAGTGAGAGTGCTCATGAATTAAGTGTGGGGAAAAGTGGATTTGGAAACGTTTGGTTAAAGAATTGGGTGTTATATATCTTTATGAAAATGTGAAAGAAATGTTTAGGATATATTCATACATTCAGTAATTTAATCATATGCATTGAGAAAATTAGAAAAAACATAATAATAATAATAAAATAAAATTAAAAAAAAGAAGAAAAAGAGAAAAAGAAAAGAAAAAAGAGCAAATATTAAAAAGGGGACAAAATGCCCCAAAGTAAATGGTGATAGCAATGCATATGTACTGTACTCAAATCAGGACACATGAATATGTGGAAAACATGGTTAATGGACAGTTAGGTTTTGTATTGTGATTCCATAGATTGTCTTAAGCTAGGTGAAAAGTTTAGGTTAATTAAGGATTCAGATTTTAGTCCACTTGACCAAATCAATCCTACCTTGATCTTAACCCCATTACAACCCTTAAAAGACCTCTTGATATGTGTATTTGTGCATCAAATTTGTGTTGATTGGTAGAGAAAAAGCAAGCCTTAGAAAGCAAGGTTAGTTGAGAATTGAGAGAGTCAAACCTCAAACACTTGAGTGGTTAGAGTGTATACACTTCCAGTGAGGGTTCGATGCTCGATTCTTTGCTCCCGGCTTTCATGAGCTATTTTCTTCTGCAAGTTTACTTGTACTTTATTTTGTGATTTGAATTAGTGAAATCGAGTTCATATTTGTTCTTGAAAGATTTATTTACTTTTTAACCAAGTAGACAAAAATCATATAGTTGCATTTATATATATAGGGTGCATTGCATTGCATTGCATGAGTCTTACATTTCCCAACTCATTTATTTTGTCTCCTTGAGCTTAGCATGAGGACATGCTAATGTTTAAGTGTGGGGAGGTTGATAAACCACTATTTTATGGTTTATATTGTGTTTAATTGAGTGGTTTTATCACGTCTTTACCCACTTATTCATATGATTAGCATGATATAACAATTCCTTCCCAAAGTTGTTCTATGGTTGAAAACCTGCTTCCTAGAGATCTTTTAATTATGTATTTTAATTATCCTTTATACCATTCGATGCCGTGATCCGTGTGTTAAGTGTTTCAGGCTTTATAGGGCAGGAATGGCTCAGATGATGGAAAGGAAGCATGCAAAAGTGGAAGGAATACAAGAAACTGAAGGAATTGCCAAAGCTTTTAGCCTGACCTCTTCGCACTCAAATGGTTATAACTTGAGCTACAAAGATCCAAATGAGACGGTTCTAGTTGCGTTGGAAAGCTAACATCCGGGGCTTTGCAACGATATATAATTTGTCATAGCTGCATGATAAACCACTATTTTATGGTTTATCTTATGCTCAATTGAGTGGTTTTTATCAACTCTTTACTCACTTATTCATACAATTCGCATGTTTTACATTTTCCTTCCTAATTTTGTGCTATGATTGAAAACATACTTCTTTGATCTTATATTTGCTTATTATTAATACTCTCTTATTACCATTAGATGTCTTGATATGTGTGTTAAGTGTTTTTAGATATTATAGGGCAGGAATAGCTTGGAGGATGGAAAGGAAGCATGCAAAAGTGGAAGGAATACAAGAAGTTGAAGAAGTTGTTAAGCTGTCCAGCCTGACCTCTTCGCACTCAAACGGCTATAACTTTAACTATTGAGGTCCAAACGACGCGGTTCTAGTTGCGTTGGAAAGCTAACGTCCAGAGCTTCGATTTGATATATAATATGCCATAGTTGCCCTGACGCTAGGCGACGCGAACGCGTGATCCACGTGGACGCGTCGCATCTGCGAACTTTAATCCGCGCGGCCACGTGGGCGACGCCTCCGCGTCACTTGGCCGCGACCTGTACGGACCAGAAAGCGCTGGAAGTGACTTCTGGGCTGTTTCTGACCCAGTTTTTGGCCCAGAGAACACAGATTAGAGGCTATAAGGTGGGGGAATGCATCCATTCATAATCATGCTATTAATAATTCACTTTTTATTAGTTTAGATATAGTTTTTAGAGAGAGAGGTTCTCTCCTCTCTCTTAGGATTAGGATTAGGATTCCTCTTAAAGGATTTAGAATTTATTATTATTCCAACTTACAATTTTCTTCTGAATTCCAGGTTTAATATTCCCTTTACTTATTTTCCCAATTTAATTTATGAACTCTTTTATATTGAATTTGAATTTATGTTTAAACGTAGTTTGATTGCTTTATTTACATGAATGCTTTTAATTTAATTTAGATATTTTTCCTTTTGGCTTTGGTGGATTAATTGGTGACTCTTGAGTTTTCAAACTCATTGTTGATTGAAAATTGGAATTCTTCAAGAATTGATTCGAGATCCAATAACTCTAACTTTTCCTAAGAAAAGACTGGGACTTGAGGATTCGAATTAATTCATCCACTTGACTTACCTTCATAGTTAGAGGTTAACAAAGTGGGAGAAAAATCTAATTCTCATCACAATTGATAAGGATAACTAGGATAGGACTTCCAGTTCTTATACCTTGCCAAGAGATTTTATTATTGTTAATTTATTTTACTTGTCATTTAAATATGCTTGTGCCCATTGCCCAAACTCCAAAACCCCAATTTACAAACTCATAACAAATAATAAGAGCATACCTCCCTGCAATTTCTTGAGAAGACGACCCGAGGTTTAAATACTCGGTTATCAATTTTAAAGGGATTTGTTACTTGTAACAACCAAAACTTTTGTATGAAGGGATTTCTGTTAGTTTAGAAGCTATATCTACAACGCGAATATTTTTATAAATTATTTACTAGCAAAAATCTTAACGTCAAAATGGCGCCGTTGCCGGGAAATTGCAAACGTGTGCCTTATTATTGGTTATTGTAGATATTTTAAAAAAAATTCAGATTTTTATTTTAAATTTTTTTATCTTATCTTATCCTATTTTTCAAAATTCAATTTTTTTTTAAAAAATCATCTCTTTTTCAAAATATTTTCTTTTTGTTAGTTTTTGTTTTTATTATCTCTCACTACTATGAACTCTCACCCCTTTGGCTATGAGTCTGGTTATAATTATGTTGCAAGAAGAGGAGATTATAATGACAACATGCACCATGGTTGGAACAATCAAAGATGGGAGGAGCCACAAGGATTTGATCAACCCTCATGGCAACAACCACCTCAAATGGACTATCAACAACCATTCTGTGATGCATATCAAGGCAATGGCTATGGTGAGCAATCTTTTGATTATCAACAACCACCACCATATGCCTATGAACCCTCTCCTCAACATGACTTTGGACCACCATACTCACAAGCCCCTTTATGAGCCATATGAACCATATATAGAACCACCCCAATTCCAACCCAATTACTCCCAAGAACCACCACCTCAATATTTGCCATCTCCATATCCATCAATCCAAGAGCACTATGATCCTACTTATGATAGCCAAGCGCAGCAAGATTCAACGGATCGTCTCACAAAAACGTGTGCAAAACTTCAAGCAACTATTCACCAATTAAATCAAGCGATAAATCAATTAGCTTCTCGACTTTTAGACACTCAAGAAACTCCCATGGCTTCATGTGGATAATCTAATGAAGAACGTAGCATGACGGAGATACTAGAAACTCCAGTGGACAATACGGAACATGACTATGTACTGGAACAAGTGGAAGAAGCTGTAATTATCAAAGAAGAAAAAGTGGTTGAAGACTTAGGAGATGCAGAACCTCCATAGGAAAGTACAGTCATAGAACCCCCTTTCAAGACGTTCGAAATTGATGCTGAGGAGGGTGTACAACCTCCAAGGCATATCACAGTTGAAGACTTGGAAGAGGTTGATCAAGAGATGGAGATTCAAGAAGAAGAAGCACAACCTCCCATACCCTCGAAAAGCAATGAAGAGGAGTTTGAATTAGAAGAAAGCTACCAAGAGGAAGAGGTTGAAATCAAAGAATTTTGCAAAGAGGTGGAAGTTGTCAAAGAGCACAAGGGAGTGGAGCTTGAAATCACCTTGCCAAAGTTATTAGAGACCCCTCCCCCTAAGTTGCCATCGTCCTTCACGACATTCAAGTGGGTAAAATTCATATCCCTTAGCTTTCTAATCCCACTTGAATATGGACTATTGGAGACGAATGGTCAACTTAGAGCTCTTTGTGGCATTAAGAGTAAGAGGAAGATGGTCAGTGGTAAGAATTGTCCTGCCAGGTTCATTATGGTTGGAAGCTCAAAGTTTAAACGTAAAGGTTGGTATAGAGCTCAACTGAATGGGTCTAGGAAGTTGTTTGGTCGCTGCAGTGAGAATTCAGATCACCTTTCACCCAGCTGGAAAAATGCAGATTGAGACAAAAACGGGTGTAAAAGTAAGGTTTGGGATCCTGGAATCTATTCTGACATTTGTCACCCCAGGAGCCTAAGAATCTGTTTGAAGCTTCTTAAGGGCTTTACATGCCTAGCTTGGGACCCCGGAGGTTACTGGAAGTACAAACACTAGTGGGAATTCCTGGATGAATACAAGCATAAGCCACCATAACAGAGAGCCCACCAAATGTCCAACTTAAGGACTCTAACTAAAAGTGCTAGGTGGGAGACAACCCACCATGGTATGATCGTTCCTTTTTCGTTTTTATTTAGTTTTATTTGTTTTTGAGTTTTATTTTATTTTATTATATTGAACCTGGAATTTTGCATAACATTCATATTAGCATTGCATTCTACATATTGCATTAAAAAAAAAGAGGCACGCACGCGACGCGACAGCGTCGCTGACGCGTCCGCGTCGCATGTGCGTTGTGAAGAAGAGAAATCGAACAGAGAGTCACGCGAGAGCGTGGCTGGAGGCGTGCCCGTGGCATAAATTGTCCCACACGACCGCGTCGCTGACGCGTCCGCGTCGAGTGGGAACACTGGCCTCCCACGCGACCGCATCACGCACGCGGCTGCGTGCCTTGGAATTCGACGTAGAAAAGGAGCATGACCGAAAGTTGTGCTAGAGTGGTGTTGAGTGGTGCTAAACGCACAATTCTTCCCACGCGGCCGCGTGACCGACGCGACCGCGTCATATCCTCATAATGGCCACTCACACGACCGCGTGCCCCACGCGATCGTGTCACCCAATATTTGGCAATTAATGATTTTGAACAGAGAGTTGTGCGAGCGCGAGGGGCATAAAACGGGTCACACGACCGCGTGATCGACGCGACCGCGTCAATCTGTATAAGTGCAAGTCACGCGACCGTGTGCCCCACGTGTCCGCGTTGCTTGCGCTGCACAGCTTATCCTAATTTGCCAAATATATCTTTTCTTCCCCAATCCTAATTTTTCCTCCCTCCTTTCTTAGTTACTTCTTCTTCCCTTCTTTTCCTTCTCATTCTTCTTATCTTTCATTTCCTTTTACTTAATTGCATACTTTCATTCATTGCATTATTTTCATTGGTGTTGGAATTTTATTTGGGTCATTGTTTTTCTATATTTTTGTGGATTATTTGACAATTATATATTACTTTTTAAAGGGTTGCTTGCATATTCAATTTAATACTTTCAAATAGCTTATTCACCATGCATGCTATGTGTTTGTGAAAACGCCCGTATGGCATTGTGCACTATTTTTAAGATTTCGTTTAATCTATTACTATAAATGCTTGCTTTTCATAAAACCCTTTTTATATTTTATTAATTAAATATAATTGTTATTACAAACATGATTGTTAGTTTGAAAGACTTGGTAATCTAACTTGGACATTGAATGCTTGATCTATGCTACTCATGCCTTTACCAGCATGCCAATAAACATCTTGCATTTAACTGTCATCACATGCACTTACTATATTTCCATTGATGACTTTTCACATGTAGTCATGACCATGTGTTAACATCATTCTTCTTTACTGTGCATTGATTACCACCTTTTCCGCTCTCTTCCTTGCTGGATTCCCTAACTTCGCTTGTTACTTTCCTTTTTCCCCTTTCAGGATGGCCACCAAGAAGGGTAAAGAGAGAAAGCTACTCCCAAACCACCGGCAAGGACAGGAACACAAAAGAGCACTAGCTGAGGAACTACAACCCCCATCCACCTGCACATCTCAGCATGCACCGAGGACGGTGCAATCTTTAAGTGTGGGGAGGTCGATACCGATCTCCAAGGGTTAGTTAGTCCCTTCTCAACACCAATTTTTGTTTTTCATTGTTGCATTTGCATGTTTGATTGCATGTTTATTTTTTTTGTACATATTTTACCACTTGGTTAAAGTAATAAAATTCTTTTAAGACCCTATCTTTGAAAATTTTCACTAATTTAAATTGAAAAATTTTTATGTTAAAACTTGTTGGAAGTTGTATTTGGAACATGATTTTTGAGCTAAAGAACACACAACTTGTGAGATTTGAGCTTATTTATATGGTTACATTATTTAACCATAAATATTTTATTCCTGTGTGTTTCCTTCTCTATGATTGTAATCTATATTTTGTTCCAATCTATATGTCCATTATTTAGTGTATTTACATGCTTGCATATGATTGAGGCCATTGTTTGATTTTCGCTCACTTATCCCAAATAAGCCTACCCTTTAAATCACCCTTGTCAGCCACTTTGAGCCTTTTAATCCCCATTTGTTCTGTATTTTACCACATCACTAGCCTTAAAGCAGAAAAACAATTAAATATCCCAATTGAATCTTTGGTTAGCTTAAGATAGGGATTGTGTAACAATTAAGTGTGGGGAAACTGTGGGAACATGGGTTAATAAGGGAATGTATCATGTTTCTAATTTATTTGAATATTGGGAATTTGGAAAACTACTCATGAAAAACCAAAATAGAAAAATAATGGAAAATCTATATGCATTGATAAGTTATGTTTGCTTTTATGATTCAAAAAAAATTCAATAAATAAGCAAACAAATAAGGGGCCAGAAGTACCCCAATGTCAAGTTGAAAGATCAATGCACATATGATAAAAGTAAAGAAATATCAATAATTTGGTACATGAGTATGAGAATCCTACAAAAGTGGGAATTATGGGAGGCTAAGTATAATTTTAAAATTTTTATAGAGTATGTATATGTTAGGTGAGATCTTAGACTACTCAAGGATTCACTTTATAAAGCTCACTTGGCCATACATATATCTTTACCTTTACCTCAGCGCCATTACAACCCTAAAAAGACCTCATGATGTTTGCATTAGTATGCTAAATATTTGTTGATTGGTTAGATGAAGAACAAGGTTTAGAAAGCATGACTAGGGAAGATTAGAGTGATTTACCCTATACACCAGAGAGATTAAAGTGATACACACTACCAGTGAGGGTTCAGTGCTTAATTCTATGTTCCCTGCTTTCATGAGCTATCTTCTTACAAGTTTACTTGTCTTCTATTGTATAATTTGAATTAGTGAAATTTGATTTATGTTTGTCTTGGAGAACTTATTTATTTTTAACCAAGTAGGTAGAAGCATTTCACATTTAGTTGCATTCATATAGATAGGATTGCATTTCATACTTTCTACCATTCCTCTTCATCTTTATAGATTCTCTTGAGCTTAGCATGAGGACATGCTATTGTTTAAGTGTGGGGAGGTTGATAAACCACTATTTTATGGTTTATCTTATGCTCAATTGAGTGGTTTTTATCAACTCTTTACTCACTTATTCATACAATTCGCATGTTTTACATTTTCCTTTCTGATTTTGTGCTATGATTGAAAACATGCTTCTTTGATCTTATATTTGCTTATTATTAATCCTCTCTTATTACCATTTGATGCCTTGATATGTGTGTTAAGTGTTTTCAGATATTATAGGACAGGAATGGCTTGGAGGATGGAAAGGAAGCATTCAAAAGTGGAAGGAATACAAGAAGTTGAAGAAGTTGTTAAGCTGTCCAACCTGACCTCTTTGCACTCAAACGGCTATAACTTTAGCTATAGAGGTCCAAACCACGCGTTTCTAGTTGCGTTGGAAAGCTAACGTCCGGGGCTTCGATTTGTTATATACTATGCCATAGTTGCCTGACACTAGGTGACGCGAACGCGTAATTTATGCAGACGCGTCGCATCTGCGAAATTTAATCCGCGCGGCCGCGTGGGCGATGCCTCCGCATCACTTGGCCGCGACCTGTACGGACCAGAAAGTGCTGGAAGTGACTTCTGGGCTGTTTCTGACCCAGTTTTCGGCCCAGAGAACACAGATTAGAGGCTATAAAGTGGGGGAATGCCCATTCATAATCATGCTATTAATAATTCACTTTTTATTATTTTAGATGTAGTTTTTAGAGAGAGAGGTTCTCTCATCTCTCTTAGGATTAGGATTAGGATTCCTCTTAAAGGATTTAGGATTTATTATTATTCCAACTTACAATTTTCTTCTGAATTCCAGGTTTAATATTCCCTTTACTTATTTTCCCAATTTAATTTATGAACTCTTTTATATTGAATTTGAATTTATGTTTACACGTAGTTTGATTGCTTTATTTACATGAATGCTCTTAATTTAATTTAGATATTTTTCCTTTTGGCTTTGGTTGATTAATTGGTGACTCTTGAGTTATCAAACTCATTGTTGATTAAAATTGGAATTCTTCATGAATTGATTCGAGATCCAATAACTCTAACTTTTCCCAAGGAAAGACTGGGACTTGAGGATTCGAATTAATTCATCCACTTGACTTACCTTCATAGTTAGAGGTTAACAAAGTGGGAAAAAATCCGATTCTCATCACAATTGATAAGGATAACTAGGATAGGACTTCCAGTTCTTATACCTTGCCAAGAGATTTTATTATTGTTAATTTATTTTACTTGTCATTTAAATATGCTTGTGCCCATTGCCCAAACTCCAAAACCCCAATTTACAAACTCATAACCAATAATAAGAGCATACCTATGATAGCGCGAAATTGTGAACAATACTTTTCACAACTCTCATAATCCCCGGTCATGAACCCCAAAAACTTGGTGTTCAATACCATGGCATTAACACAACTTCGCACAACTAACCAGCAAGTGCACTGGGTCGTCCAAGTAATAAACCTTACGCGAGTAAGGGTCGATCCCACGGAGATTGTTGGTATGAAGCAAGCTATGGTCATCTTGTAAATCTTAGTCAGACAAACTCAAATGGGTATGGTGATAGACGAAATAAACATAAAGATAAAGATAGAGATACTTATGTAATTCATTGGTAGGAACTTCAGATAAGCGTATGAAGATGCCTTCCCTTCCGTCTCTCTGCTTTCCTACTGTCTTCATCCAATCCTTCTTACTCCTTCAGTCACACGTTCATAGGTGAGAATGATGATGAGTGTCACGGATCATCACATTCATCAAGTTGAAGAACAAGTGATATCTTAGAACAAGAACAAGCAGAATTGAATAGAAGAACAATAGTAATTGCATTAATACTCGAGGTACATCAGAGCTCCACACCTTAATCTATGGTGTGTAGAAACTCCACCGTTGAAAATACATAAGTATAGGGTCTAGGCATGGCCGAATGGCCAGCCTCCCAATGATCTAAGATAGCATAAAAATGAAGATAGCTACCAAGATTGAATGGTTAAAATACAATAGTAAAAGGTCCTACTTATAGAAAACTAGTAGCCTAAGGCTTACAGAGATGAGTAAATGACATAAAAATCCATTTCCGGGCCCACTTGGTGTGTGCTTGGGCTGAGCAATGAAGCATTTTTGTGTAGAGACTCCTCTTGGAGTTAAACGCCAGCTTTAGTGCCAGTTTGGGCGTTTAACTCCCATTTGGGTGCCAGTTCCGGCGTTTAACGCTGGAATTCCTGAGGGTGACTTTGAACGCCGGTTTGGGCCATCAAATCTTGGGCAAAGTATGGACTATCATATATTGCTGGAAAGCCCAGGATGTCTACTTTCCAACTCCGTTGAGAGCGCGCAAATTGGGCTTCTGTAGCTCCAGAAAATCTACTTCGAGTGCAGGGAGGTCAGAATCCAACAGCATCTGCAGTCCTTTTTAGTCTCTGAATCAGATTTTTGCTCAGGTCCCTCAATTTCAGCCAGAAAATACCTGAAATCACAGAAAAACACACAAACTCATAGTAAAGTCCAGAAAAGTGAATTTTAACTAAAACTAATAAAAATATACTAAAAACTAACTAGATCATACTAAAAACATACTAAAAACAATGCCAAAAAGCGTACAAATTATCCGCTCATCACAACACCAAACTTAAATTGTTGCTTGTCCTCAAGCAACTGAAAATCAAATAAGATAAAAAGATGAGAATATGCAATGAATTCCAAAAACATCTATGAAGATTAGTATTAATTAGATGAGCGGGGCTTTTAGCTTTTTGCCTCTGAATAGTTTTGGCATCTCACTCTATCCTTTGAAATTCAGAATGATTGGCTTCTTTAGGAACTCAGAATCCAGATAGTGTTATTGATTCTCTTAGTTAAGTATGATGATTCTTGAACCCAGCTACTTATTGAGTCTTGGCTGTGGCCCAAAGCACTCTGTCTTCCAGTATTACCACCGGATACATACATGCCACAGACACATAATTGGGTGAACCTTTTCAGATTGTGACTCAACTTTGCTAGAGTCCCCAATTAGAGGTGTCCAGGGTTCTTAAGCACACTCTTTTTGCCTTGGATCACAACTTTATTTCTTTCTTTTCTCTCTTTTTTTTTTCGTTTTTCTTCTCTCTTTTTTTTCGAATTTTTTTTAATCATTACTTTTTTCTTGCTTCAAGAATCATTTTTATGATTTTTCAGATCCTCAGTAACATGTCTCCTTTTTCATCATTCTTTCAAGAGCCAACATTCATGAACCACAAATTCAAAAGACATATGCACTGTTTAAGCATACATTCAGAGAACAAAAGTATTGCCACCACATCAAAATAATTAAACTGTTATAAAATTCAAAATTCATGCAATTCTTTTCTTTTTCAATTAAGCACGTTTTTATTTAAGAGAGGTGATGGATTCATAGGACATTCATAACTTTTAGGCATAGACACTAAGACACTAATGATCACAAGACACAAACATGGATAAACATAAGCATAAAATTCGAAAAACAGAAAAATAAAGAACAAGGAAATTAAAGAACGGGTCCACCTTAGTGATGGCGGCTCTTTCTTCCTCTTGAAGATCCTATGGAGTGCTTGAGCTCCTCAATGTCTCTTCCTTGTCTTTGTTGCTCTTCTCTCATGATTCTTTGATCTTCTCTAATTTCATGGAGGATGATGGAGTGTTCTTGATGCTCCATCCTTAATTGTCCCATGTTGGAACTCAATTCTCCTAGGGAGGTGTTTAGTTGCTCCCAATAGTTTTGTGGAGGAAAGTGCATCCCTTGAGGCATCTCAGGGATCTCATGATGAGTGGGGTCTCTTGTGTGCTCCATCCTCTTCTTAGTGATGGGCTTGTCCTCATCAATGGGGATGTCTCCCTCTATGTCAACTCCAACTGAATAACAGAGGTGACAAATAAGATGAGGGAAGGCTAACCTTGCCAAGGTAGAGGACTTGTCCGCCACCTTATAAAGCTCTTGAGCTTTAACCTCATGAACTTCTATTCCTTCTCCAATCATGATGCTATGAATCATGATAGCCCGGTCTATGGTAACTTCGGACCGGTTGCTAGTGGGAATGATTGAGCGTTGGATAAACTCCAACCATCCTCTAGCCACGGGTTTGAGGTCATGCCTTCTCAATTGAACCGGCTTCCCTCTTGAATCTCTCTTCCATTGGGCGCCCTCTTCACATATGACTGTGAGGACTTGGTCCAACCTTTGATCAAAGTTGACCCTTCTAGTGTAAGGATGTTCATCTCCTTGCATCATGGGCAAATTGAATGCCAACCTTACACTTTCCGGACTAAAATCCAAGTATTTCCCCCGAACCATAGTAAGATAATTCTTTGGATCCGGGTTCACACTTTGATCATGGTTCTTGGTGATCCATGCATTGGCATAGAACTCTTGAACCATTAAGATTCCGACTTGTTGAATGGGGTTGGTAAGAACTTCCCAACCTCTTCTTTGGATCTCATGTCGGATCTCCGGATATTCACTCTTTTTGAGTGAAAAAGGGACCTCGGGGATCACCTTCTTCAAGGCCACAACTTCATAGAAGTGGTCTTGATGCACCCTTGAGATGAATCTTTCCATCTCCCATGACTCGGAGGTGGAAGCTTTTGCCTTCCCTTTCCTCTTTCTAGAGGTTTCTCTGGCCTTGGATGCCATAAATGGTTATGGAAAAACAAAAAGCAATGCTTTTACCACACCAAACTTAAAATGGTTGCTCGTCCTCGAGCAAAAGAAGAAAGAAGAGAGTAGAAGAAGTAGAAATGAGGAAGAAGGGAATGGCTTTGTGTTCGGCCAAAGGTGGAAGAAGTGGTGTTTAGGTTGTGTGAAAATGAAGGAGTGAAGATGGGTTTATATAGGAGAGGGGAAGGGTAGGGTTCGGTCATTTGAGGGTGGGTTTGGGTGGGAAAGTGATTTGAATTTGAATGGTGAGGTAGGTGGGGTTTTATGAAGGATGGATGTGAGTGGTGAAGAGAAAGAAGGGATTTGATAGGTGAAGGGTTTTTGGGGAAGAGGTGTTGAGGTGATTGGTGAATGGGTGAAGAAGAGAGAGAGTGGTAGGGTAGGTGGGGATCTTGTGGGGTCCACAGATCCTGAGGTGTCAAGGAAAAGTCATCCCTGCACCAAATGGCAAGCAAAATTGCATTTTTAGCCATTTCTGGCGTTAAACGCCGGGCTTGTGCCCATTTTTGGCGTTTAACGCCAGCTTCTTGCCCTTTTCTGGCGTTTAACGCCAGTCTGGTGCCCCTTTCTGGCGTTAAACGCCCAGAATGGTGCCAGACTGGGCGTTAAACGCCCATCTGCTAGCCTCACTGGCGTTTAAATGCCAGTGGGTGCGTCCTCCAGGGTGTGCTGTTTTTCTTCCTGTTTTTCTTTTTGTTTTTGCTTTTTCAATTGATTTTGTGACTTCTCATGATCATCAACCTACAAAAGAACATAAAATAACAAAGGAAAATAGATAAAATATAACATTGGGTTGCCTCCCAACAAGCGCTTCTTTAATGTCAGTAGCTTGACAGAGGACTCTCATGGAGCCTTACTGATACTCAGAGCAATGTTGGAACCTCCCAACACCAAACTTAGAGTTTGAATGTGGGGGTTCAACACCAAACTTAGAGTTTGGTTGTGGCCTCCCAACACCAAACTTAGAGTTTGACTGTGGGGGCTCTGTTTGGCTCTGTTTTGGGAGGAGCTCTTCATGCTTCCTCTCCATGGTGACAGAGGGATATCCTTGGGCCTTAAACACCAAGGATTCTTCATTCACTTGAATGATCAACTCTCCTCTATCAACATCAATCACAGCCTTTGCTGTGGCTAGGAAGGGTCTGCCAAGGATGATGGATTCATCCATGCATTTCCCAGTCTCTAGGACTATGAAATCAGTAGGGATGTAATGGTCTTCAACCTTTACCAGAACATCCTCTACAAGTCCATAGGCTTGTTTTCTTGAGTTGTCTGCCATCTCTAGTGAGATTTTTGCAGCTTGCACCTCAAAGATCCCTAGCTTCTCCATTACAGAGAGAGGCATGAGGTTTACACTTGACCCTAAGTCACACAAGGCCTTCTTGAAGGTCATGGTGCCTATGGTACAAGGTATTGAAAACTTCCCAGGATCTTGTCTCTTTTGAGGCAGTTTCTGCCTGGACAAGTCATCCTGTTCTTTGGTGAGCAAAGGGGGTTCATCCTCCCAAGTCTCATTTCCAAATAACTTGTCATTTAGCTTCATGATTGCTCCAAGGTATTTAGCAACTTGCTCTTCAGTGACATACTCATCCTCTTCAGAGGAGGAATACTCATCAGAGCTCATGAATGGCAGAAGTAAGTCCAATAGAATCTCTATCTCATTCTGAGCCTCAGATTCCCATGGTTCCTCATTGGGGAACTCATTGGAGGCCAGTGGACGTCCAGTGAGGCCTTCCTCAGTGGCGTTCACTGCCTCTTCTTCCTCCCAAAATTTGGCCATGTTGATGGCCTTGCACTCTCCTTTTGGATTTTCTTCTGTATTGCTTGGGAGAGTACTAGGAGGGAGTTCAGTAATTTTCTTGCTCAGCTGACCCACTTGTCCCTCCAAGTTTCTAATGGAGGACCTTGTTTCAGTCATGAAACTTTGAGTGGTTTTGATTAGATCAGATACCATGGTTGCTAAGTCAGAAGTATTTTGCTTAGAACTCTCTGTCTGTTGCTGAGAAGATGATGGAAAAGGCTTGCTATTGCTAAACCTGTTTCTTCCACCATTATTATTGTTGAAACCTTGTTGAGGTCTTTGTTGATCCTTCCATGAAAAATTTGGATGATTTCTCCATGAAGGATTATAGGTGTTTCCATAGGGTTCTCCCATGTAATTCACCTCTTCCATTGAAGGGTTCTCAGGATCACAAGCTTCTTCCTCGGATGAAGCTTCCTTAGTACTGCTTGGCGCATTTTGCATTCCAGACAGACTTTGAGAAATCATATTGACTTGTTGAGTCAATATTTTGTTCTGAGCCAAAATGGCATTCAGAGTGTCAATCTCAAGAACTCCTTTCTTCTGACTAGTCCCATTGTTCACAGGATTTCTTTCAGAAGTGTACATGAATTGGTTATTTGCAACCATTTCAATCAGCTCTTGAGCTTCTGTAGGCGTCTTCTTCAGATGAAGAGATCCTCCAGCAGAGCTATCCAAAGACATCTTGGATAGTTCAGAGAGACCATCATATAAAAAACCTATGATGCTCCATTCAGAAAGCATGTCAGAAGGACACTTTCTGATTAATTGTTTGTATCTTTCCCAAGCTTCATAGAGGGATTCTCCTTCCTTCTGTCTGAAGGTTTGGACTTCCACTCTAAGCTTACTCAATTTTGAGGTGGAAAGAACTTTGCCAAGAAGGCATTGACTAGCTTTTCCCAAGAGTCCAGGCTTTCTTTAGGTTGAGAGTCCAACCATGTCCTAGCTCTGTCTCTTACAGCAAAAGGGAATAGCATAAGTCTGTAGACCTCAGGGTCAACCCCATTAGTCTTGACAGTGTCACAGATTTGCAAGAATTCAGCTAAAAACTGATGAGGATCTTCCAATGGAAGTCCATGGAACTTGCAATTCTGTTGCATTAGAGAAACTAATTAAGGCTTAAGCTCAAAGTTGTTTGCTCCAATGGCAGGGATAGAGATGCTTCTCCCATAGAAATCGGGAGTAGGTGCAGTAAAGTCACCCAGCACCTTCCTTGCATTGTTGGCATTGTTGTTGTTTTCGGCTGCCATGTGTTCTTCTTCTTTGAAGAATTCTGTTAGGTCCTCTACAGAGAGTTGTGCTTTGGCTTCTCTTAGCTTTCTCTTCAAGGTCCTTTCAAGTTCAGGATCAGCCTCAACAAGAATGCTTTTGTCCTTGCTCCTGCTCATAAGAAAGAGAAGGGATGATGCAATTGCATATTTGTTATATTAGCTAGTTAGTTTAGTTGGTTTTAGCTTAATCTCACTCATTTTCTCTAAATAAACAAGTCCTTTTATGAGTTTTATCTTCATGCATGAGAACACCAAGGAACATGTTGATTCTAGCCAAATTCATGCAAATGATTTAAGGAATGCATATATGAATGAGTATGAATGAATCTCATGAAATTTATTGCATGAATTGGTAAGACTTTGAAGCTATTTCCCTTGTTGATGATAGGTGATGAAACAAGAAAGTATGGAAGCAAGAATGATGCAAGCTGGGAAAGAAGAAGTTGGCGTTGCCAACTTGGAGATAGTGGGCGTTGTTCATGGCAACGCTAGGCAACCTTGAAGAACAAAAGTTGGCGTTGCCAACTTGGAGATAGTGGGCGTTGTTCATGGCAACGCCAGGCAGCCCTGGAGAAGCAAATTTGGGCGTTGCCAACTCTAGAAGGGCATTGCCAACGCCAATTTGTGAAGCAAGCTTGGCAGCCTTGGAAGAGCATAAGTTGGCGTTGCCAACTTGGAGAAGAGGGTGCGTTGTTGAAGGCAACGCCAAGGCAGCCCTGGAGAGCAAATGTTGGCGTTGCCAACTTGGAGGAAGGAGTGAGTTGTTGGCGTGTCTCAAGGCAACGCACATGAGTGAGCTTGGCCCAAGAGGGGAAGAAGCTGGCGTTGCCAACGCCAGGAACCATAGGCGTTATTCAAGGCAACGCCAAGCAACAAATGGAGCCTTGAAGAGGAGCTCGAGGGCGTTGCCAACGCCAGGAACCTTGGGCGTGTCCCTAGGCAACGCCACACAAGAAAACTTGGCCCAGGAAAATGAGATGCACGTTGCCAACTCCAAGTTAGGAATGCGTGTTTCTTGGCAACGTAGCAAGCAATTTTGGCACCAAAAGGGAGCTCGAGCACGTTGTTGAGCTAGGAAGCATTGGCGTGGTTGGCAACAACGCCAGGAATGGTTGCTTGGCTAGGCACCAAGTCTTGGTGCCAACCAAGTTGCCAACGCCCACAAGCCGTGCCATGCACGTTGCCAACGCCAGGAAGGGCACCAATCAAGTTGCCAATGCCCACAAGCCGTGCCATGCACGTTGCCAACGCCAGGAAGGGCACCAATCAAGTTGCCAACGCCCACAAGCCGTGCCATGCACGTTGCCAACGCCAGGAAGGGCACCAATCAAGTTGCCAACGCCCATAAGCCTTGCCATGCACGTTGCCAACGTGCTGAAGAGAAGGAGTGTTCATCAACAACGCCAGGAAAATTGTGATGCACGTTGCTAACTTGGAATATAGGGGCGTTATCCACAACAACTCCAACAAGACAGCCTGACCATGTCCCCTTCAATGGAAGATATCTTGAGCTACAGAGATCCAAATTGAGTGCTTCCAGTTGCGTTGGAAAGCTAACATTCAGAGCTTTCCAACCATATATGAGAGTCTATGGTGGAGCACAAAATTGAAGCCAAACCAGAGTCATCTTTAGGCCATAAAAACAAGAACATGAAATGAAATTCAAGAAGGCTAGAGATGAGCCCTGGAGGGGGGCACGAGCACGTTGCCAACGTGCTAGAAAGGGGGCGTGTTTTGCAACAACGCCAGCCCCAAGCCTTTGCCTTGGGAGGCTAGGCACGAGCACGTTGCCAACTTGGGAGTGAAGGTGCGTTTTTGGCAACAACTTGGCAGCTTGACCTTACCTTCTTTGAGGAAGCATAACTTGAGCTAGGAAAGTCCAAATGAGGTGATTCCAGTGGCATTGAAAAATAGACATCAAGAGCTTTCCAATGATATATAATAGTCCATATTGAGGCAGAAGGTTGACACTCAAATTCTGGGCTACATTTAGCATGAAAGTAGAGCCAAGAAGAGGAAAAGCAAGTTGTTAGCAACAACTTGGGCTAGCAACGCCCAAGTCTCATACTTCACTTCCAGGAAAATGTCATGCACGTTGCCAACGTGCATTAGGCCTGGAGTTATTGCCAATAACGCCCCTCAATGGGCCAGAATGGTTGCCAACTTGCTCTGCTTCCCCTATTCATCACAAAGGCCAACAACTTCTTCAATTGAACCAAGAATGCAACAATGAGAAAGCCCACATTGCTAACCCAAATTGAAGATCTCTGAAGAAGTTTTGGGAGTAGTATAAATAGAAGAGATTGATGTACTTGTGGGGGACTTTTACACTTTTTGACACTTAGAATTTTTTTTCATACTTTGAGCACTTTTACTTGTTAGCACTTCCGGGAGGATACCCGGGGAGCATTTCTGGGTTCTTCTTGGAACTTCTCTTCTTCATTTCTTAAGCTTTAAGCATTTCATTATTCTTCTTCATCTTTCTTTTCAATTTAGTTTAGTTTTGATTTATGGCAATTGTTGTTGAAATTGGAGCAATGACTCACTAAACCCCACTTTCATTAGGGGGAGGAGCTCTGTTTGTTGGAATGAATTGGTGAACCCATCTTCTCCTCCTCAATTCTAGTGGTTGATCTAAAGAGGGAACTCTTGCTCTTCAAAGATTCAACCACCATCGAGAGAGGGGTTAATCTATATGAATTATGTGGTGAATTTGAGGAATGAGCCACATAATTCAGTTTAGAGTTCATCCTTTCATGATTTCTTTAATCAATATACCTTGGTTAGTATGTGAGATGTAACTCTCCTTGGTTGAGATTATAGGAATTGTGTGGCTGGATTAGATTTGAGCTTCATCTCTTCTCATGAACAATTAGATCACGAGAGTGGCAATTGGTTATGTTGAGAGAGATTGAATCACCAAGAGATTGGGATTCAATCACCCACTTGCCATGGATCTATACCCATGATTGAGGAAGATTTGACTAACATCAATTCATGAAAACTAGCATCTCTGATCCCTAATGATCCTCTCTATCATTAATTCTCATTTCTCTTGTTCTTAGTGTTTGAAAACCCATTGCCCAACTCCCTTCTACATTCTTGCAATTTATTATTCTTGCCATTTACATTCTGTTTCTTTATTTCTTACTCTCTTGCTCTTTAGAATTCAGCACTTTATTTTATTGCAGTTTACTTTTGATGTCATTTAAGTTTCTTGCAATTTAAGTTTCCGTTATTTACTTTCACTTTATTTCTATCTTCTAGTTCTTTACATTCTGTGTCATTACATTCTTGCAATTATGTTCAAAAATCAAAATGCTCATGAAATCAAAACGATGTTTGCTTGACTAAATCTACCATTTAACTAAAGTTGCTTAATCTACCAATCTCCGTGGGATCGACCTCACTCTTTGTGAGTTTTATTACTTGATACGACCCGGTATACTTGCCGGTTGTACGTGAAATCAAATTTTAACGTATCAAGTTTTTGGCGCCGTTGCCGGGGATTGGAAAGATTGACAATGATTAAGTGAAAGGTGGTTTAGATTAAGCATTTTCTTTGTGTTTTTGTTAAGCCCACTAACTGTTTGATATTTTGTTTCACTAACCCCAATTTCACTCTAGTTCTAGAGTGTCTCACTTGTGATTTTGGTTTTGTTTGTGTATGTCAGGAGCTAGTAGACGTAATATTGAGGACGAGAGAACCCTCCGAAGGATAAGGAGAGCAGAAAGAGGAAAGTTCATAGTTGGTGAAGAAGGGTCAGAGGAATCAGAGGGAGAAGATCAAGCCATGGAGGATGAGGTGCAAAATCCTCCTGGAGGGGTCAACAATAATGGTGGACAAGCTAGAAGGGTGTTATCCTCATATACTATCCCTGACCCAAGACATTGTGGGAGCAGTATTGCTACACCAAATGTTCAGGCCAATAACTTTGAGTTAAAACCTCAGCTCATCACTTTGGTACAGAACAATTGCTCTTATGGAGGGGGACCTCTTGAAGACCCAAATCAACATCTCTCTGTTTTTCTGAGGATATGCAATACAGTGAAGACAAATGGAGTGCATCCAGATGTCTACAAGTTGTTGCTATTTCCATTCTCTTTGAGGGATAAAGCCACTCAATGGCTAGAATCATTCCCCAAGGAAAGCCTCAATGATTGGAATGAAGTAATGAGCAAATTTCTAGCAAAGTTCTACCCACCTCAAAAGATCATCAAGTTGAAGACAGAGGTTCAGACTTTTAGGCAAATGGAAGGGGAGTCATTGTATGAAGCCTGGGAAAGATATAAAGCACTAATGAGAAGATGTTCCCCTGACATGTTTAGTGATTGGGTTAAGCTCCAAAACTTCTATGAAGGCTTAAGCTTCGAAGCAAGGAAGGGACTAGATTACTCATCAGGAGGATCACTCAACATGATGAAAACTGCCGAGGAGGCCCAAGACCTCATTGAGATTGTGGCAAACAATCAATATTATTACTCATCAGAGAGGCAACACAATCCGACCCCAAAGAAAGGTGTAATGGAGCTTGAAGGTGTTGATGCTATTTTGGCACAAAATAAGTTAATGCACCAACAAATCCAACAACAAATGGAGATGATAACAAAGAGAATGGATGGTTTGCAACTTGCAGCAGTGAACACAACAAATCAACCATTGCTTGAATGGAACCAAGGTGAAGGGACCAATGTTGAACAACCACAAGAACAAGTTCAATACATGCAGAATACTTCAAATTCTCAGGATGAATTTCATGGTGATACATACAACCCATCTTGGAAAAATCATCCCAATCTAAAGTGGGGTGAAAACCATTGGCAAAAGAATAGCAACCACAATCAAACCCGTAACCCAAACAACCAAAATCACCATGCCAACAACACTAACCAATATAGAAAAACACAAAACATATATCAACCACCCCATCATAACTCACAAACTCACCAAAATAACTTCTCTGCACCATCATCCAACTCACAAAATTACCACACTAATCCACCCAACAACTTCCAACAACAATCAACCCCCATCATACCCCCAATTGACCATCATGAAACAAGAATCTCAAGTCTTGAAGCAACCTTGCAAGCACTTACTCAAACCACTCAAGCCTTAGCTAAGGGACACAAGGAACATGAGGTCATCATGAAGAATATTGAGAGACAAGTGGGACAATTGGCCAAACAAGCCGAGAAACCAACCAATGTTCTCCCAAGTGACACAATACCCAACCCAAGAGAAGAATGTAAGGCTCTGCAGTTAAGGAGTGGCAAGGTAGTTGGTGAAAGTTCAAATAAAGAAGCAATAAAACCCAAAGAGCAAGACACAGTGGAAGTACATGTGGAAAGGAAAGATGAAGAAAAGGGTTCAACATCTAACAAAGGCAAAGAAGTTGTCAAGCCACAAAGCAACCCACCTGGACAAAGAAGCAACCGTGATAGCAATGGGAGTGTGAATCCACAACAAGAAGGAGTAAAAGCCTATGTACCCAAGCTTCCATACCCAACTAGGATACACAAAGGAGCAAAGGACCAACAATTCCCAAGGTTCTTAGAAATCTTCAAGAAACTTGAAATCAACATCCCATTGGCAGAAGCTTTGGAACAGATGCCATTATATGCAAAGTTTCTTAAGGAATTGATCACCAAGAAGAGAAGTTGGCAAGAAAAAGAAACGGTGATTCTCAATCAAGAGTGTAGTGCCATCATTCAAAAAGGGTTACCTCCAAAACTCAAAGACCCTGGTAGCTTCCTCATACCCTGCACGATTGGGAGCATGGCCGTTGACAAGTCACTTTGTGACCTGGGAGCAAGCATTAACCTAATGCCCCTCACCATGATGAAGAAAATGATGATTGAAGAGCTCAAACCCACAAGGATGTCACTTCAACTTGCTGACAGATCCATCAAAATACCGAATGGAGTAGTTGAGAACCTCTTGGTGAAGGTGGGAAACTTCATATTCCCAGCTGATTTTGTGGTCCTAGACATGGATGAAGAGGGAAACAATTCAGTCATTCTTGGTAGACCCTTTTTGGCTACAGCTAGAACAATCATTGATGTGGAAAAGGGAGAGATGATTTTCAGAGTGCATGATGAGCAAATGACCATAAATGTCTTCAAAGCAATGCAACACCCTGTTGAGAAAGAAAATTGCATGAGGATTGATGTAGTAGACTCTTTGGTTGAAGAAGTGCTTGACACAAACCATCAAATGAAACAAGAGGAAGTCCATAACATCAAGGGACAAGAAGAGAACAAATTGGAAGCATCAAAGGAACCAAGTGAAGCTACCAAAGAAGAGGCACCACAACAAGAGTTGAAACCACTACCCCCTCATCTTAAATATGCATTCCTTGGGGAGAAGGATAGCTTCCCAGTGATCATCAATTCCACATTGAATGCAGAGGAAGAAGAAAAGCTCCTTGTGGTTTTGAAAGCTCACAAAGAGGCGTTGGGATGGACCATTGATGACTTGAAAGGCATAAGCCCTGCTGTGTGCATGCACAAGATACTTTTAGAGGAGAATTCCAAACCAGTGGTACAACCTCAAAGAAGATTGAATCCCACAATGAAGGAGGTTGTTCAAAAGGAAGTTCTGAAGTTGTGTAAGGCTGGGATCATCTACCCTATATCTGACAGCCCATGGGTCAGTCCAGTGCAAGTAGTGCCTAAGAAAGGGGGGATGACTGTCATTGTTAATGAGAAGAATGAGCTTATTCCAACACGAACAGTGACAGGGTGGAGGATGTGCATAGACTATAGGAGGCTGAATGATGCCACACGAAAAGACCACTTTCCTCTACCTTTCATTGATCAGATGCTTGAAAGGTTGGCTGGCCATGCTTATTACTGTTTTCTTGATGGATATTCTGGGTATAACCAGATCGTGGTTGACCCCATGGATCAAGAGAAGACTTCCTTTACTTGTCCCTTTGGAGTCTTTGCATATAGGAGAATGCCATTTGGACTGTGTAATGCCCCAGCTACCTTTCAAAGGTGCATGCTATCAATCTTCTCAGACATGGTAGAAAAATTTATTGAAGTCTTTATGGATGATTTCTCTGTTTTTGGTGACTCTTTCAATACTTGTTTGCATCATCTTACCCTAGTCTTGAAAAGGTGCCAAGAAACCAATTTAGTTTTGAATTGGGAGAAGTGCCATTTCATGGTACCCGAAGGCATTGTTCTTGGTCATAAAATTTCAAGAAAGGGTATAGAGGTTGACAAGGCAAAAGTAGAAATTATAGAAAAACTTCCTTTGCCAACTAGTGTGAAAGCCGTTAGGAGTTTCTTGGGGCATGCTGGATTCTATAGGAGATTCATCAAAGATTTTTCCAAAATAGCAAAGCCACTAAGCAATTTGCTGGTGGTAGACAATCCTTTTATCTTTGATGATGAATGCAAACATGCTTTTGAAACTCTAAAGGCTAAGCTCACCACAGCACCAATCATCACACCCCCAAGTTGGGGACTACCTTTTGAACTCATGTGTGATGCAAGTAACCTTGCAATTGGTGCTGTGTTGGGGCAGAGGAAGGAAAAGAAGCTTCATGTTATCTACTATGCAAGTAAGGTATTGAATGAAACTCAAAGAAACTACACCACAACAGAGAAAGAGTTACTAGCCGTGGTATATGCTTTTGATAAATTTAGACAATATTTGATTGGATCTAAAGTCTTAGTGTATACTGACCATGCTGCTATTAAGTATCTTATGTCAAAACAGGATGCCAAACCAAGGCTAATCAGATGGGTGCTACTCCTACAAGAGTTTGACATTGAGATCAAAGATAGAAAGGGCAGTGAAAATCAAGTTGCTGATCACTTATCAAGGGTACCACAAGATGCATGCCAAGACAACCTTCCATCAATAAATGAAGAGTTTCCAGATGAACACCTCTTGCACATTCAACATGTCCCTTGGTTTGTAGACATGGCCAACTACAAGGCAGGAAGAATCATTCCACAAGAGTACACAAGACAACAAGTTAAGAAGCTGTTGCATGAGGCTAGGTTCTTCTTTTGGGATGAACCATTCTTGTTCAAAAGATGCCCAGATGGAATGATAAGAAGATGTGTGTCAGAGGATGAGATGAAGAACATACTATGGCATTGTCACAACTCTAGTTATGGTGGTCATTTTGGAGCCGAAAGAACGGCTGCAAAGGTCCTTCAAAGTGGCTTCTATTGGCCCTCAATCTTCAAGGATGCTAGAGAGTTTGTGAGCCATTGCAATGAATGTCAAAGAACAGGGGGTTTGTCAAAGAAAAACGAGATGCCTCAAAAGTTCATTTTGGAAGTGGAACTCTTTGATCTGTGGGGAATAGATTTCATGGGACCTTTTCCTCCATCCTACACATTCAAATACATCTTGGTAGCAGTAGAGTATGTCTCCAAGTGGGTAGAAGCAATAGCCACCACCACATGTGATACCAACGTGGTCTTGCAATTCCTCAAGAAGAACATATTCACTAGATTTGGAGTGCCCAAAGGACTTATAAGTGATGGGGGAAGCCACTTTTGCAACAAGCAACTAAATTCTTTACTCCACAAATATGGTGTTACTCACAAAGTGGCCACACCATATCACCCACAAACCAATGGGCAAGCTGAACTTGCCAACAGAGAGCTAAAAAGGATCTTGGAGAAAACTGTGGGAACAACAAGAAAGGATTGGGTTAGGAAGCTGGATGATGCACTTTGGGCATATAGGACAGCCTTCAAGACACCCATAGGAAAATCTCCATTTCAGCTGGTGTATGGAAAGGCATGCCACCTCCCTGTGGAGCTTGAACATAAGGCCTTTTGGGCCACCAAACTTCTGAATTTAGATGCTCAAGCAGCAGGAGAGAAGAGGTTGCTACAACTCAATGAACTTGAGGAGTTCAGATTAGAGGCATATGACAATGCCAAAATATACAAAGAGAGAGCAAAGAGATGGCATGATAAGAGGATTTCTCAAAGAACATTTGAACCGGGCCAAAAGGTGTTGTTATTCAATTCAAGATTGAAGATCTTCCCTGGGAAGCTGAGGTCTAGATGGACTGGTCCATACACCATCACCAAAGTATCACCTCATGGCTATGTTGAATTACTTGATGAAGCCTCAAAACAAACCTTCACAGCTAATGGACATAGGGTGAAGCACTATTTTGGTGGCCCTTGGAGCAAGGAAGAGAGTGTGCAACTCTTAACATGAGCAAAGAAGCTGCAGTGTCAAGCTAAGGACAATAAACAAGCGCTTCATGGGAGGCAACCCATGCACAGGGAGTCGTTTATTTTCATGTTTTAGTAGTCAATAATGATTAAGTAGACTAGTACATAGTGTATGCAAGGCACTAAGTTTGGTGTGACCAATCTTGAAGTAATGGCAAAAGTGTGTTCTACAACACTTAGCCACAAACTAAGTTTGGTGTCCATACATACACGAAAATGCTAGACTATGAAAGTATAGTCATCTATTTTAGTTATAAAAAAAAAACGTGAAATAGCATATAATGTAGGCAAAATACTAGCTATCTTTGGAATTAATTCCATAGAACACTTAGTCACAAACTAAGTTTGGTGTCTTTACTTACATTACTAATGCTAGAAAAAATAGATTCATAAATTTTAATTTTAGTTTAGTCAATTTTGCATAGGAATATCATCATAAGTTGTTAGCTATTAATGTCACTTTAAGAATCTCAAACTTTTGGAATTTTGTTGCAGGAAAGAAAGAAAGAAGTGATGGGGAATCTTGGAAGCATATAATGAAAGAAAGAAAGAAATGATGGGGAATCTTGGTGAGTGAGGTCACGGATACACAAGGAAGGGAAGTCACATGAGTTTTGAACTTTGTGCATGGGGAAAAACAACTCAACATGCATTGGGCACAAGGAAGCATGCTCCCCATGCCATGACCGAGCCTTAAATGTCACTAGAACCATGCCTCCCCACCAACTTTCACTTTAAATACTTCAACCATATTCATCAAACCTCATTCTTCATCACTCATTCTTCTACCCCCATAACCTCATTTAAGTACCCGAACTCATACTCAACCTCCAACCTATTCCATGTTTCACAAATTCTAGCCTTGAACCTCATCTTTACCCAACAAAACTCTTGAAGCATCACATCTCCTCACATAACCGAAACACTCCACCCCCCTTTCACCATCATTTTCTAGCTTGCCTAAGTCACGTTGTGTCATATATCCCCCCATTCACAACCATTTTCCTTGTGCTTGAGGACAAGCATTCATCTAAGTTTGGTGTTGGGGAGATTCAACCTTGCAAGTGAATCTCAATGGCCTCATCATCAAGGGATAGGAGAGAAGATGAATTTGATCAAAGAAGATTCAAATCCAAACACAACGAGCGTATCTTCAGCTGGATGTCAAGCAAAGATGTTGTTCCAGAGTTACCATTCAAGCTAAGAAAAGATGAATACCCTGAAATACAAAAAATAATCAGAAAAAGGGGATGGGAGCTTTTCTGTGACCAACCTCAAGAAGTGAGCATGCTTCTCATCCATGAGTTCTACACTAATGTGATAAGAGAATATGATGATGAAGAACCATACATGAGTTATGTAAGAGGTGTAACTGTTGATTTTAGCCCGGACACCATCAACAGGGTGCTAAAGGTCAAGGCAAAACAGTTCAAACGAGCTAGCTATGAAGAAAGGGTTGAAAATGACCCAAGATACATGGATGTGGTAAGTGACTTATGCAGAGTAGGCACGGATTGGGTGCTGGATTCACATGGACAACCACTCAAACTTTGGAGAGGTGATCTCATACCTCAAGCAAAAGGATGGCATGACATAGTGAGGAGATCATTGATGTCCACTTCAAATAATTCTGAGGTAACGGTGAATAGAGCAATAATGATCCATTGTATAATGAAAGGAGGAGAAATCAATGTTGGAGACATTATAGCCAAGAACATCATTGACATAGCTCAAAAAGTCAAACAGGACAGCTGGCTAGGATATCCTAGTACCATTCTGCGCCTATGTGAAGAAGCTGGAGTGCCTCTGGAAGAATTTGGAGAAACTGATTTGGTCTCTGTTGGAAAACCTCTTACTCGAGAAAGGTTGGAATTCATCACCACAACCCAATTGGAAAGGCAACCTTTAGCAAGAAGGAAGAAAAGGAAAGAAGCAAGACAGGAGGAGGAGCCTCAAGAAATGGAAGAACCTCATACCTTGAACATGAACCAACTCCAAGCCGCCTTGGAAGGGATTTCTGGGCAATATTCACAAATTCAAAGAAGCCAAGAGGAACAAGCTCAACAACAAAGGGACCTTTGGCAATTGATGGACCAACAAAGAGGGGTTCAAGTTCAATGGATGAACCAACAAAATGAATACCAAGCACACATGATGGAATTACAACAAGAACAATATGCCAAGATGCAGGAAGCCATCAACAATTCAACTGTGGAACATGAAAAAGCCATGGAGAAAGTAATACAAGAACAAGCTCAACTAAGGAAAGAGCAAGCTCAGCAAAGAGAACTTCTCCATAGGTTGGATGCTAGACATAATGCATTTCACAAAGATTTCAATGAAAGCAGAATGTTCAGGGAAGCCAGGCACAAGGACAGACTTGACTATGATATATGCACCCAAGAAAAGCTCAGTTACCTCTGCTCCACACCCCCATTACTCAACCCACAAATTAAAACCTTTAATGAAGCTCGCAAGATATTTGAAGAGCAGGAACTTGCAAGGGTGAGATTTAATCAACAAAGGCTAAATGAGACAATGATAAGCTCAGGAGTGTGGCAAAGAGAAGAGGGGGATGCAACGACAAAACAACAAGGAGAACGGAGAAGCAAAAAGAAAGAAGATCCAAAGGGGATGCAACAACAAAACAACAAGGAGAACTAAGAAAGAAAAAGAAAGAAGATCCAAAGGGCAAAGGAAAGCAAGGAGAATCAAGCAAGGGAAAAGGGACATGAAGACTAAAGGTGGTGAAGTTCCTTTGTTTTTCTTTATGTTTTATTAAATAAAGAAGATGTATGTCTGAAATATGGTATACCTTCTAAGATGCATTTTTTTTCTTTGAAGCATTATCTTTTATGTTGCCCATTCCATGCATCACTACTCACAATGTTTGGAATGGTTGCTAGTCTTAAGTACTTTTACTTGTCAATGGAATAAAAGATGTAGTTTGAGCAAGAACAGAGAGAAATCTAGCTTAAAAAAGGATCATGTTGTCCCATAAGAAAAGTGCTAGTACATTTATTGTGAAAGAATCAATGTTCAAGGAATTCAAAAGAATGCTTGCTTATACAAGACTAGTTCGGTTAAGGATCACAAAGACTTTACCAGTAAAAGCACAAATAACCTTGACAATAAAGAAAATAGAGTACAAAGAAGGAAAGGCTAGACATCAATGACAAAATTTGGATATGTGTCTGTGGTGATTGATGTTAAGAGACATACTTGGGCTAGTAAATCCGAGGGGTGCTTCATCACCCGATAACTTGAGTTAACTAACTCGGGATTATCGATTGAAAACCCACAATCAAGAGTAGCTCTATAACAGAACATTTAGCAACCCAAAGAGGTGCTGGACACCACTATCCAAACAAAATTTCAATGTTATATGCCTGTGATTGAATGTGTTAAGGAGAGAGGCTTGAGTTAGTAAATCTTTAAGAGTGTCTCAACACTTAACAACTTGAACCAACTGGTTTGGGATTGTTGATTGAAAGCTTATGCTAAAGAGCCGCCTTAAGACAAGATTTCAAGCTCATTGGAAATGAAAAAAAAGGGGGAATATAAAAGAAAAGAGAAGCATCAAGGAAAGAATGGTTCAAGGGTCATGTGCTAAGGTATAAAAGAAGTCTAGTGAAGTTAACCAATTTAGTAGTGAAGCAAGCATTTTAATTGAAAAAGTTGAATAGTTGTGTTCAATTACAATAAATTAATGACCACACAAGTGAGGATGACATGCTCAATGAAAAATTACTCTCTGGAAGAACATTCAAGTCTTACATCTTAAATTCTTGTGACAAAGCTTTTATATTTTGCTTGAGGACAAGCAACACTTTAAGTTTGGTGTTGTGATGCAATTGCATATTTGTTATATTAGCTAGTTAGTTTAGTTGGTTTTAGCTTAATCTCACTCATTTTCTCTAAATAAACAAGTCCTTTTATGAGTTTTATCTTCATGCATGAGAACACCAAGGAACATGTTGATTCTAGCCAAATTCATGCAAATGATTTAAGGAATGCATATATGAATGAGTATGAATGAATCTCATGAAATTTATTGCATGAATTGGTAAGCCTTTGAAGCTATTTCCCTTGTTGATGATAGGTGATGAAACAAGAAAGCATGGAAGCAAGAATGATGCAAGCTGGGAAAGAAGAAGTTGGCGTTGCCAACTTGGAGATAGTGGGCGTTGTTCATGGCAACGCCAGGCAACCTTGAAGAACAAAAGTTGGCGTTGCCAACTTGGAGATAGTGGGCGTTGTTCATGGCAACGCCAGGCAGCCCTGGAGAAGCAAATTTGGGCGTTGCCAACTCTAGAAGGGCGTTGCCAACGCCAATTTGTGAAGCAAGCTTGGCAGCCTTGGAAGAGCATAAGTTGGCGTTGCCAACTTGGAGAAGAGGGTGCGTTGTTGAAGGCAACGCCAAGGCAGCCCTGGAGAGCAAATGTTGGCGTTGCCAACTTGGAGGAAGGAGTGAGTTGTTATGGGAAACGCACACAAGCAAGGAACTTGGGCCATGAAGGAGTTTCGAGGGCGTTGCCAACGCCAAGAACTATTGGCGTGTCTCAAGGCAACGCACATGAGTGAGCTTGGCCCAAGAGGGGAAGAAGCTGGCGTTGCCAACGCCAGGAACCATAGGCGTTATTCAAGGCAACGCCAAGCAACAAATGGAGCCTTGAAGAGGAGCTCGAGGGCGTTGCCAACGCCAGGAACCATGGGCGTGTCCCTAGGCAACGCCACACAAGCAAACTTGGCCCAGGAAAATGAGATGCACGTTGCCAACTCCAAGTTAGGAAGGCGTGTTTCTTGGCAACGTAGCAAGCAATTTTGGCACCAAAAGGGAGCTCGAGCACGTTGTTGAGCTAGGAAGCATTGGCGTGGTTGGCAACAACGCCAGGAATGGTTGCTTGGCTAGGCACCAAGTCTTGGTGCCAACCAAGTTGCCAACGCCCACAAGCCGTGCCATGCACGTTGCCAACGCCAGGAAGGGCACCAATCAAGTTGCCAACGCCCACAAGCCGTGCCATGCACGTTGCCAACGCCAGGAAGGGCACCAATCAAGTTGCCAACGCCCACAAGCCGTGCCATGCACGTTGCCAACGCCAGGAAGGGCACCAATCAAGTTGCCAACGCCCATAAGCCTTGCCATGCACGTTGCCAACGTGCTGAAGAGAAGGAGTGTTCATCAACAACACCAGGAAAATTGTGATGCACGTTGCTAACTTGGAATATAGGGGCGTTATCCACAACAACTCCAACAAGACAGCCTGACCATGTCCCCTTCAATGGAAGATATCTTGAGCTACAGAGATCCAAATTGAGTGCTTCCAGTTGCTTTGGAAAGCTAACATTCAGAGCTTTCCAACCATATATGAGAGTCTATGGTGGAGCACAAAATTGAAGCCAAACCAGAGTCATCTTTAGGCCATAAAAACAAGAACATGAAATGAAATTCAAGAAGGCTAGAGATGAGCCCTGGAGGGGGGCACGAGCACGTTGCCAACGTGCTAGAAAGGGGGCGTGTTTTACAACAACGCCAGCCCCAAGCCCCTGCCTTGGGAGGCTAGGCACGAGCACGTTGCCAACTTGGGAGTGAAGGTGCGTTTTTGGCAACAACTTGGCAGCTTGACCTTACCTTCTTTGAGGAAACATAACTTGAGCTAGGAAAGTCCAAATGAGGTGATTCCAGTGGCATTGAAAAATAGACATCAAGAGCTTTCCAATGATGTATAATAGTCCATATTGAGGCAGAAGGTTGACACTCAAATTCTGGGCTACATTTAGCATGAAAGTAGAGCCAAGAAGAGGAAAAGCAAGTTGTTAGCAACAACTTGGGCTAGCAACGCCCAAGTCTCATACTTCACTTCCAGGAAAATGTCATGCACGTTGCCAACGTGCATTAGGCCTGGAGTTATTGCCAATAACGCCCCTCAATGGGCCAGAATGGTTGCCAACTTGCTCTGCTTCCCCTATTCATCACAAAGGCCAACAACTTCTTCAATTGAACCAAGAATGCAACAATGAGAAAGCCCACATTGCTAACCCAAATTGAAGATCTCTGAAGAAGTTTTGGGAGTAGTATAAATAGAAGAGATTGATGTACTTGTGGGGGACTTTTACACTTTTTGACACTTAGAAATTTTTTTCATACTTTGAGCACTTTTACTTGTTAGCACTTCCGGGAGGATACCCGGGGAGCATTTCTGGGTTCTTCTTGGAACTTCTCTTCTTCATTTCTTAAGCTTTAAGTATTTCATTATTCTTCTTCATCTTTCTTTGCAATTTAGTTTAGTTTTGATTTATGGCAATTGTTGTTGAAATTGGAGCAATGACTCACTAAACCCCACTTTCATTAGGGGAGGAGCTCTGTTTGTTGGAATGAATTGGTGAACCCATCTTCTCCTCCTCAATTCTAGTGGTTGATCTAAAGAGGGAACTCTTGCTCTTCAAAGATTCAACCACCATCGAGAGAGGGGTTAATCTATATGAATTATGTGGTGAATTTGAGGAATGAGCCACATAATTCAGTTTAGAGTTCATCCTTTCATGATTTCTTTAATCAATATACCTTGGTTAGTATGTGAGATGTAACTCTCCTTGGTTGAGATTATAGGAATTGTGTGGCTGGATTAGATTTGAGCTTCATCTCTTCTCATGAACAATTAGATCACGAGAGTGGCAATTGGTTATGTTGAGAGAGATTGAATCACCAAGAGATTGGGATTCAATCACCCACTTGCCATGGATCTATACCCATGATTGAGGAAGATTTGACTAACATCAATTCATGAAAACTAGCATCTCTGATCCCTAATGATCCTCTCTATCATTAATTCTCATTTCTCTTGTTCTTAGTGTTTGAAAACCCATTGCCCAACTCCCTTCTACATTCTTGCAATTTATTATTCTTGCCATTTACATTCTGTTTCTTTATTTCTTACTCTCTTGCTCTTTAGAATTCAGCACTTTATTTTATTGCAGTTTACTTTTGATGTCATTTAAGTTTCTTGCAATTTAAGTTTCCGTTATTTACTTTCACTTTATTTCTATCTTCTAGTTCTTTACATTCTGTGTCATTTACATTCTTGCAATTATGTTCAAAAATCAAAATGCTCATGAAATCAAAATGATGTTTGCTTGACTAAATCTACCATTTAACTAAAGTTGCTTAATCTACCAATCTCCGTGGGATCGACCTCACTCTTTGTGAGTTTTATTACTTGATACGACCCGGTATACTTGCCGGTTGTACGTGAAATCAAGGGAACAAGAAAATGTGGAATTCTCTATGTCACAGTATAGAGATTCCTTTAGGTGTCAGAGGAAAAGAAAAGTAGAAGACAGAAGTAGAAAATTCGAACTTATCAAAGAAGATGGAGTTCGAATTTTGCATTAAGGAATAGTGTTAGTCCATAAATAGAAGGATGTGGGAAGAAGGGAAGTAATTTTCGAAAATTAAGTAAAGGATTTTGAAAACATTTTTGAAAAACACTAATTGATTTTCGAAAATGAAAGTGAAAAAGAAATCAAGTGATTTTTGAAAATAGATTTTGAAATTTAAAAATCAAAAAGATTTGATTGAAAACTATTTTGAAAAAGACGTGGTTAAGAAGATATGATTAGTTTTAAAAAGATGTGATTGAGAAGATATGATTTGAAAAACATTTTAAAAAGATTTGATTTTTGAAAATTAAAAACTTGGCTAACAAGAAAAGATATGATTCAAACATTAAACCTTTCTCAACAGAAAAGGCAACACACTTGAATTGTTGAATCAAATCATTAATTGATAGCAAGTATCTTTGAAAATAGAAAGAAATTGATTTTGAAAAAGATTTGATTGAAAAGATATGATTTGAAAAAGATTTGATTTTGAAAAGATTTTGAAAACTTAAAAAAAATTGATTTGAAAACAAAATCTTCCTCCTTGTGCCATCATGGCGTTAAACGCCCAGAATGGTGCATATTCTGGCGTTTAACGCCCAAAACACTACCTTTTTGGGCGTTAAACGCCCAACCAGGTACCCTGGCTGGCGTTTAAACGCCAGTCTATCCTTCTTCACTGGGCGTTTTGAATGCCCAGCTTTTTCTGTGCAATTCCTCTGCTGTGTGTTCTGAATCTTTAATTCTCTGTATTATTGACTTGAAAAGACACAAATTAAAAATATTTTTGGATTTTTAATAATGAGGAAGAATCAAAATGCAACTAGAGTCAAATAAAAATGCATGCAAGACACCAAACTTAGCAGTTTGTATACTACTGATACTAACAAAATGAGAATGCATATGAGACACACAAAACACTCAAGTCAATAGAATTCAAAGATCAGAGCACGAAAATCATCAAGAATTACTTGAAGATCCTTAAGACACATGAATGAATGCATGCAATTGACACCAAACTTAAGATGAGACACTAGACTCAAACAAGAAAATTTTTTTTGATTTTATGATTTTATGATTTTTTTGTGTTTTTCGAAAATTAAGTGGAAAAAGATATCAAAATTCTTAATGAGAATTCCAGGAATCAGTGCAATGCTAGTCTAAGACTCCGGTCCAGGAATTAGACATGGCTTCACAGCCAGCCAAGCTTTCAAAGAAAGCTTCGGTCCAAAACACTAGACATGACCAAAGGCCAGCCAAGCCTTAGCAGATCACTGCTCCAAAAGCAAGATTGATAAAAATCAACAAGCTCTTGTGATGATAAGTTAAAACCTCGGTCCAATGAAATTAGACATGGCTTCTCAGCCAGCCAGACTTCAACAAATCATCATGAAACTCTAGAATTCATCTTCAAGAATTTCGAAAAAAAAAATACCTAATCTAAGCAACAAGATGAACCGTCAGTTGTCCAAACTCAAACAATCCCGGCAACGGCGCCAAAAACTTGGTGCTGTTGCCGGATTTTGGCACTGATGTTACCGGACCAAAAGCTTGCTCAAAACTCGAACAATCCCCGGCAACGGCGCCAAAAACTTGATAGCGCGAAATTGTGAACAATACTTTTCACAACTCTCATAATCCCCGGTCATGAACCCCAAAAACTTGGTGTTCAATACCATGGCATTAACACAACTTCGCACAACTAACCAGCAAGTGCACTGGGTCGTCCAAGTAATAAACCTTACGCGAGTAAGGGTCGATCCCACGGAGATTGTTGGTATGAAGCAAGCTATGGTCATCTTGTAAATCTTAGTCAGGCAAACTCAAATGGGTATGGTGATAGACGAAATAAACATAAAGATAAAGATAGAGATACTTATGTAATTCATTGGTAGGAACTTCAGATAAGCGTATGAAGATGCCTTCCCTTCCGTCTCTCTGCTTTCCTACTGTCTTCATCCAATCCTTCTTACTCCTTTCCATGGCAAGCTTAAGCAAGGGTTTCACCGTTGTCAGTGGCTACCTCCCATCCTCTCAGTGGAAATGTTCAACGCACCCTGTCACGGCACGGCTATCCATCTGTCGGTTCTCGATCAGGCCGGAATAGAATCCAGTGATTCTTTTGCATCTGTCACTAACGCCCCGCCCTCAGGAGTTTGAAGCACGTCACAGTCATTCAATCATTGAATCCTACTCAGAATACCACAGACAAGGTTAGACCTTCCGGATTCTCTTGAATGCCGCCATCAGTTCTAGCCTATACCACGAAGACTCTGATCTCACGGAATGGCTGGCTCGTTTGTCAGGCGAGCACTCGGTTGTCAGGCGATCAACCATGCATCGTGTATCAGGAATCCAAGAGATATTCACCCAATCGAAGGTAGAATGGAGGTGGTTGTCAGTCACACGTTCATAGGTGAGAATGATGATGAGTGTCACGGATCATCACATTCATCAAGTTGAAGAACAAGTGATATCTTAGAACAAGAACAAGCAGAATTGAATAGAAGAACAATAGTAATTGCATTAATACTCGAGGTACAGCAGAGCTCCACACCTTAATCTATGGTGTGTAGAAACTCCACCGTTGAAAATACATAAGTATAGGGTCTAGGCATGGCCGAATGGCCAGCCTCCCAATGATCTAAGATAGCATAAAAATGAAGATAGCTACCAAGATTGAATGGTTAAAATACAATAGTAAAAGGTCCTACTTATAGAAAACTAGTAGCCTAAGGTTTACAGAGATGAGTAAATGACATAAAAATCCATTTCCGGGCCCACTTGGTGTGTGCTTGGGCTGAGCAATGAAGCATTTTCGTGTAGAGACTCCTCTTGGAGTTAAACGCCAGCTTTAGTGCCAGTTTGGGCGTTTAACTCCCATTTGGGTGCCAGTTCCGGCGTTTAACGCTGGAATTCCTGAGGGTGACTTTGAACGCCGGTTTGGGCCTTCAAATCTTGGGCAAAGTATGGACTATCATATATTGCTGGAAAGCCCAGGATGTCTACTTTCCAACGCCGTTAAGAGCGCTCCAATTGGGCTTCTGTAGCTCCAGAAAATCTACCTCGAGTGCAGGGAGGTCAGAATCCAACAGCATCTGCAGTCCTTTTTAGTCTCTGAATCAGATTTTTGCTCAGGTCCCTCAATTTCAGCCAGAAAATACCTGAAATCACAGAAAAACACACAAACTCATAGTAAAGTCCAGAAAAGTGAATTTTAACTAAAAACTAATAAAAATATACTAAAAACTAACTAGATCATACTAAAAACATACTAAAAACAATGCCAAAAAGCGTACAAATTATCCGCTCATCAACCTACCTGCAATTCTTTGAGAAGACGACCCGAGGTTTAAATACTCGGTTATCAATTTTAAAGGGGTTTGTTACTTGTGACAACCAAAACTTTTGTATGAAGGGATTTCTGTTAGTTTAGAAGCTATATCTACAACGCGAATATTTTTATAAATTCTTTACTAGCAAAAATCTTAACGTCGCTGCCCCGAAGATAGATGATGCGCACGCGTGAATCACGCAAACGCGTGACCTGGAAAAAATACAATCCGCGCGAACACGTGGACGACGCTTTTGCGTGACTTTGCCACGACCTGTACGTACCAAAAATCACTGGGGGCGATTTCTGAGCTATTTTTGACCCAGTTTTTTGCCCAGAAAACATAGATTAGAGGCTATAAAGTGGAAAAATCCATCAATTCAGACAACAAGAATACAACATTCATAATTCACAATTTTTAGGTTTAGATGTAGTTTTTAGAGAGAGAGGCTCTCTCCTCTCTCTTAGGTTTTAGGATTTAGGATTTCTTTTTAGGATTAGGATTTCTACTTCTTAATTTCCAGGTTCAATGTTCCTTTTATTTATGTTTCCAATTTAATTTATGAACTTTTTCATGTTAGATTTGATTTCTTTTATTAATGCAACTTGAGGTATTTCAGACGTATGATTTTTATTTAGCTTTCTATATTCTTGGCTTTGGTTGAGTGATTAGAGACTCTTGAATTATCAAACTCTTTTGTTGATTGATAATTGGAAGTTGCTAATTGACTTGAATTCCACTAACTCTAGTCCTTCTTTGGGAATTGACTAGGACTTGAGGATTCATATTGATTTATCCACTTGACTTACCTTCATAGTTAGAGGTTGACTAAGTGGGAGCAACGAGCAATTCTCATCACAATTGATAAGGATAACTAGGATAGGACTTCTAATCTTCATACCTTGCCAAGAGTTTTGATTAGCTATTGATTTATTAATTCCTGCAATTTATTTCTCTTGTTCAAACCTTTCAAAAACCCAAAAATACTGTTTTCTATAACCAATAATAAAACACACCTCCCTACAATTCCTTGAGAAGATGACCCGAGGTTTGAATACTTCGGTTTATAAATTTTACTGGGTTTGTTACTTGTGACATCCAAAACTTTTGCACGAAAAGATTTTCTGTTGGTTTAGAAACTATACATACAATGCGGTTATATTTGTGAATTTCTTTACTGGAAGAAATCCAATCCTCATCACTGGGCTCTTCAGGGGAGAGCTTCTGGCGCTTTAGCTCCTCCAGCTCACGCCCTTGCTTCTCCTGATCCTTGATCAGTTTGCAAATCATGCTATTCTGATCTTTCTGTTCTTCTCTAAGCTGATTTAACGTGCATTGTAAGTGAATTACAGATGCCTTCAGCTGGTCCCAGTACTCCATTGGAGGGATCTCTTGGGAAGGCTCAGGTGCCTTCCTCTTAAGGTGATTGTCTTCTATCTTGGAGCTCTCCATCACCTACTTGGTGATTAATTTTTTCACTGGAATAAAGTTGTCCACTTGGATTAGAACCTTAGCCTCTTGGCATAGGCGAAAGATGAGATTTTAATAAGCCAGCTTGGCCTTATTTGCCAGCTTGTAAATGTCACAGGGTATTATTTGGTGGACTTCCACCTCATTCTCCACCATGATGCAGTGAATAATCACAGCTCTTGAAATATTGACTTTAGAGTGGTTACTTGTGGGGAGTATAGCCTCTTGGCATAGGCGAAAGATGAGATTTTAATAAGCCAGCTTGGCCTTAGTGGACATTTTATTTGCCAGCTTGTAAATCTCACAGGGGATTATTTGGTGGACTTCCACCTCATTCTCCATCATGATGCAGTGAATCATCACAGCTCTTGAAATATTGACTTTAGAGTGGTTACTTGTGGGGAGTATAGAATGCCCAATAAATTCTAGCCATCCTCTAGCAACAGGCTTGAGGTTAGCCCTTTTTAGCTGGCATGGCTCCCCTTTTGTATTCTCAATCTATTGAGTTCTGGACAGGCACACACACACACACACACACACACACACACACACACACACACACACACACACACACACACACACACACACACACACACACACACACACACACACACACACACACACACACACACACACACACAGGTTGGGGGAGGGATTTTTGAAAATAATCATGAAGGAAAGATAAAGATTTTTGAAAAAGATAGAAAAAGATAAGTCATTAAATTTAAAATATAAAAAAAGATTTAAAGAGGATAGAAAAGGAATTAAAGATAAGATAAGAAGAATGAAAAGGATTTGCAAGCTTAATAAAAGATATGAACAAGATAAGAAAAGGTTTTGAAAGATTTTGAAAACAAGTTGTAAAAGATATGAAGTTTTGAAAAGGATTTGAAAGGAAAAAAATTTGAACAAATGTTTTAGTTTTGAAATTAAATTGAAATTGAAGTATTTGAATAAGAATTGATTTAAAAATCAAATAATTTTTGAAATTGGATTGGAAGAAGATGAGTTGAATCAAGAGAAGATTGAAAATTTGAAGTTACCTCCATGCTGTCATGCTGGCATTTAAACACCTAGAATGCTGGCATTCTAGCATTTAACGACAAAGTAATCCTCCCTCTTGGGCATTAAATGGCCAACTAGGGCTCCCTGGCTGGCATTTAACGCCAGGTGTGTGCTCCTTCTTGGGCGTTAAACACCTAGCCAGGGCCTCCTAGTTGGCATTTAATGCCAGGCTGATGCTCTCTTCAGGGTGTTAAACGCCCAGCCAGGGCCTCCTGGCTGGCGTTTAATGCCAGGCTTGTTGTCTCCATTGGCATTTAAACGCCCAATTGCCTTCCCTTTTTGGCGTTAAATGCCAAGAAGCTTCCTCCTCTAGGGTATTCTGTTTGCTGTTCTGCACCATTCTGTCTCTGTTTAAGCACTGTTCATGATCACTAAAATCAAAATTAACTTAAAAGATAATGAAAACTAATTGAAAAGAAAACTAATTAAAATGGAAACAACCAGGAAATTAATAAAGTATGAGTGATTATTGGGTTACCTCCCAACAAGCGCTTCTTTAATGTCTTTAGCTGGACTTCACTGTACTTAAGTTAGTAATAGTGTTGAGCCCCCTGGCTCAATATCTCCTCCAAGGTAATATTTGACCCTCTATCCATTGACAGTGAACCTTTTGTTAGGGTCTTTACCTTGAAGTTCTATGTGCCTATAAGGGGATACTCTAGTAATCACATAGGGTCCTTTCTAGTGGGATTTGAGTTTCCCAGGAAAGAATTTGAGTCTTGAGTTGAAGAGCAGGACCATCTTTCCTGGTTCAAAGACTCTGGAAGCTATCTTCCTGTCATGCCACCTCTTTGCCTTTTCCTTATAGATCTTTGCATTTTCAAATGCATCTAAGCAGAATTCATCTAACTCATTTAGTTGGAGCAGCCGTTTTTCTCCTACTGCCTTAGCATCGAGGTTTAGGAATCTAGTGGCCCAATTGGCCTTGTGTTCTAGTTTCACTGGTAAATGATAGGACTTCTAGTGCATGAAATTGTGTATGGCAATATTAATGGACTATTTCTCACAGCTTCGCACAACTAACCAGCAAGTGCACTGGGTCGTCCAAGTAATACCTTACGTGAGTAAGGGTCGAATCCAACGGAGATTATTGGCTTGAAGCAAGCTATGGTTATCTTATTAATCTTAGTCAGGATACCAATAGGATTCTTTAGCCTCAATTTTAAAAGATAAATAAAAGGGTGTAAAAGTAGTAATTGTTACGCAGTAGTGGAGAATATGTTGGAGTTTTAGAGATGCTTTGTCTTCTGAATTCCTGTAACATAGTGCTTCCTCACTTTCAAACATGCAAGGCTCCTTTCATGGCAAGCTGTATGTAGGGTGTCACTGTTGTCAATGGCTACTTCCCATCCTCTCAGTGAAAATGGTCCAAATGCTCTGTCACAGCACGGCTAATCATCTGTTGGTTCTCGATCATGTCGAAATAAGATCCATTGATCCTTTTGCGTCTGTCACTATGCCCAACACTCACGAGTTTGAAGCTCGTCACAGTCATCCAATCCTTGAATCCTACTCGGAATACCACAGACAAGGTTTAGACTTTCCGAATTCTCATGAATGCTGCCATCAATTCTAGCTTATACCACGAAGATTCTGATTAAGGAATCTAAGAGATACTCATTCAATCTGATGTAGACTGGAGGTGGTTGTCAGGCACACGTTCATGGATTGAAGAAGGTGATGAGTGTCATGAATCATCACCTTCTTCACAGTGAAGCACAAATGAACATCTTAGATAAGAACAAGCGTGTTTGAATGGAAAACAGAAATAATTGCATTAATTCATTGAGACGCTGCAGAGCTCCTCACCCCCAACAATGGAGTGTAGAGACTCATGCCATCAAAAGGTACAAAGTTCAGATCTAAAAATGTCATGAGATACAAAATAAATCTCTAAAAGTTGTTTAAATACTAAACTAGTAACCTAGGTTTACAGAAAATGAGTAAACTAAGATGGATAGTGCAGAAATCCACTTATTGGGCCCACTTGGTGTGTGCTGGGCTGAGACTTAAGCTTCTCATGTGCCTGGGATGTTTCTGAAGTTGAACACCAGGTTGTAACCTGTTTCTGGTGTTGAACTCCAACTTGCAACCTGTTTCTGGCGCTGAACGCCAAACTACAACATGGAACTGGCGTTGAACACCAGTTTACGTCATCTATCTTTGCACAAAATATGGAGTATTATATATTGCTGGAAAGCCCTGGAGGTCTACTTTCCAACCCAATTAAGAGCGCACCAATTGAACTCTTGTAGCTCCAAAAAATCCATTCCAAGTGCAGGGAGATCAGAATCCAACAACATCAGCAGTCCCTTTTCAGCCTAAATCAGATTTTTGCTCAGCACCCTCAATTTCAGCCAGAAAATACCTGAAATTATAGAAAAACACACAAACTCATAGTAAAGTCCAGAAATATGAATTTTGCCTAAAAACTAATAAAATTATACTAAAAGCTAACTAAAACATACTAAAATCTACATGAAATTACCCCAAAAAGCGTATAAAATATCATGCCTCCCTTCATAGGAACAACCTGGACAGGGCTCACCCAGGGACTGTCAGAAATGGGATAAATGATCCCAACCTCCCAGAGCTTAGTGACTTTCTTCTGCACTACTTCCTTCATGGCTGGATTCAATCGCCTATGTGGTTGTACCACTGGTTTGGTATTATCCTCTAACAGGATTTTATGCATGCATCGGGCTGGGATAATGCCCTTAAGGTCACTTGTAGTCCACCCAAGGGCGGTGCTTTATGTTTTAAGCACTTGACTTAGTGCTTCTTCTTTCTGTGGCTCTAATGCAGAGCTTATGATCACATGATAGGTATTTCCCTTTCCCAGAAATACATATTTTAGGGAGGAAAGTAATGGCTTAAGCTCAAGCTTTGGAGGCTTCTCCTTTTCCTTAGAGGTTTCTAGAGATTCCTCTGAATCAGGTTGGATATCATCAAGGATATCATCAAACCTTTCCTTGAAACTTTCGGCCATGTTGACCTCTTCCACCAGGGAATCAATGAGGTCAATGCTCATACATTCCTCAAGAATGTCTGGATGCTGCATAGCCTTGATAGCATTCAGTACAAACTTTTCCTCATTGACTCTCAGGGTCACTTCCTCTTTTTCAACATCAATAAAGGTCCGTCCTATAACTAGGAAGGGTCTCCTTAGGATACGGGATGCACTCTTGTGCCCTTCCATGTCCAACACCATAAAGTCAGTGGGAAAAGCAAAGGGTCCCACCTTGACAATCATGTCTTCAATTACTCCTGATGGTATCTTAATAGAACCATCAGCAAGTTGAAGGCATATGCGGGTTGGTTTGACTTCCTCAATCAAACAGAGCTTCTTTATTAAAAAGTGGGTATTAGGTTGATGCTTGCCCCAAGGTCACATAGAGCTATCCTTGTACAAGCATCACCTAGAGTGCATGGTATCATAAAGCTTCCAGGGTCCTTAAGCTTCTCTAGTAAGCTGTTTTGAATGACTATACTACACTCTTCAGTGAGGAGGACTGTTTGTGTCTCTCTCCAATCCTTCTTATGACTTAAGATGTCCTTTATGAACTTAGCATAAGAAGGTATCTGTTCAAGAGCCTCTGCAAAAAGGATATTTATCTCTAATGTTCTGAAATACTCTACAAAGTAGGCAAACTGGTTATCCCTTTCCTCTTGACAGATTTTCTGAGGAAATGGCATCTTAGCCTTATAATCATCAACCTTGGTTGATGGAGGCAGAATTCCATATGTACTGGAATGGGGGTTACTAGCTTGCTTAGGAGGGTTGTTATTAGTGAGTGGCTGACCTCCCTTGCTTGGGCGTTCAATGCCCATGCTGATGTCCCCTTGGGCGTTTGAACGCCTAATCTCTGCCCCTTTCTGGCATTCAATGCCAAGAGGGATACCTCTCTGGGTGTTTAGACGCCCAGTCTCTGCCCTTTCCTGGCGTTCAACGCCAGGAGGGATACCACTCTAGGCGTTTGAACGCCCAGTCTCTGCCCTTTCATGGCGTTCAACGCTAAGAGTGATACCTTTCTGGGCGTTTGAACGCCCAGAGCCATCTTGTGCAGAGATCTGGTTATCCTCTATGGGCTTTTCGTTTTTATTGAGCTGAGGTTGGGTGTTTAAGGTTTTTCCACTTCTCAATTGAATAGCCTAGCATTCATCTGTTATCTACTTAGATAACTGCTGCCTTGTCTGACTCAACTGGGCATCTACATTTCTGTTAGAAGCCTAAGTTTCTCGTAAAGCGTCTTGTAATCCCAGTATTTGCTGTGCAAGGGCGTGTAGTTGTTGAGTCAATGGACTATCTTGCTCTGGAGGGTTAGGTTTAGTAGATACTACCTTAACTTCTTCTTTTATAGAGGTCTCAACGGCTGAGTACATATGCTGATTAGTGGCAACAGTCTCAATAAGCTCTTGAGCCTCTCCAATGGTCTTTCTCATGTGTATGGAACCACTAGCAGAGTGGTCCAAAGAAATTTTAGCCATGTCTGAAAGTCCATAATAGAAGATGTCTAATTGCACCCATTTTGAAAATATTTCAGTAGGACATTTCTTTAGCATCCTCTTATACCTTCCCCAAGCATCATAAAGAGATTCACTATCTCCTTGTCTGAAGCCTTGGATGTCCAGTTTCAACTAGGTCATCTTCCTTGGGAGAAAGTAATGATTTAAAAACTTGTCTACTAAATGTGTCCAACGTTTCAAACTAGATCTAGGCTGGTTATCCAACGACCTCTTTACTTGATCTTTTACAACAAAAGAAAAGAGCAATAATCTGTAGACATCTTGGTCTACTCCCTCATGGTGTTCAGTGTTAGCAATTTTTAAGAAATCTGCTAAGAATTCTGTAGGTTATTCTTGTGAAAGTCCAAAAAACTAGCAGGTTTGCTGCACTATGGTAATGAGTTGAAGGTTCAATTCAAAGCTACTTGCTCTGATTTGAGGTATGCTAATACGTCTTCCATAGAAGTCAGCAGTGGGATTTGTATAAGATCCCAGAGTTCTTCTGAACTCTTCATTCCCACTTGGGTTCATAGTGAAGGAAGGTAGAAGAAGAAGAAGAAGAAGAAATAGGAAAAGAAGAAGAAAGAGAAGTAGAAAAGATGAATAAGAATTAAAATATTTTTATTTTTATTTTATTTATTAATTATTTTCGAAAATTAAGTTAATTAATTTAAAAAGAATTGAATTTTAATTATTGTTTTTCAAAAAAGAGGGAAGAGAAATAGAAGTAATTTTTGAAAATTGAGAGAGAAGAGTTAGTTAGAAAGTTTTGAAAAAGAAGAGAGAGAAGAAGGAGAGAGTTTTCGAAAATCAAGAAAGAGAAATGTTAGTTAGGAAGTTTTAAAAAAAAGAAGAGAGAGAAGATAAGATATTAATTAAGAAAAAGTTTAAAATTTTAAAATAAGATAAGAAAAGATTTAAATTTGAAATTAAAAAGATAAGAAAAGAAACAAAAAAAGATTTGAAAAATATATGATTTTAAAATTGGAAGTTAGAAAAGATAAGAAATTAAAAAGATTTGAAAAATATTTTAAAAATATAAGATTTTGGAATTTGATTTTGAAAAAGATTTGATTTTTAAAGTTTGAAATTAGAAAAAGATAAGATAAGATTTTTAAATTTTGAAAAATGTGCGATAAGATTTTGAAAAAGATAAGATTTTTTTGAAAAAGATATGATTATTATTATGATTTAAAAAAAATTGATTTTTGAAAACTTGACAACTAAGATATGATAAGATAAAAATTTTGAAAATTGAAATTTGAATTTTTTTTTGTTAATTTTCGAAAATTAAGTTGAAATAAAAATAGAAAAGATATATATTTTTAAAATTTTTGAATTTAATGATGAAAGAGAAAAACAAGTAAAAGACACAAGACTTAAAATTTTTAGATCTAATACTCCTTATTTTTGAAAATTTTGGAAGGAAACACAAAGGAACACCAAACTTAAAAATTTTAAGATCAAAATACAAAAAGGACTCAAGAACACTTTGAAGACTAACAAGAACACAAAGAACAAAATTCAAAGATTCAAAGAATATAAGAACATGTAAGGAATACCAAACTTAAAATTTTTTAGAAAACCAAAAAGAAATTTTCGAAAAATACAAAGAAAAACAAAAGAAAACACCAAATTTAAAGATTTGACACAAGATTTAACCCAAGAGAAATTATTTTTGAAAAGTTTTTGAAAGGAAGATTCAAAATTTCGAAAATTGACCCAAACAAGAACAAGAACAAAGACTCAAAGGAAACGAAAATTTAACTAAGAACAAAATAAATGACTCAAACACGAAACTTATAAATTGAAACAAGCTTCAAACAAAAAATTAATTTTGAATGGTTTTTAGAAAAAGGACTAAAAAATTTAGAAAAGAAAAGAAAAAGATATTTTTGAAAAAGGTTTTAAAATTTTCGAAAAAAATTGAGGAGGAAGAAAACAAAGATTAAACAAAGAAAAGAAAGAAATTTTTGAAAAGTTTTTGATTTTTTCCAAAATTGAAGAAGAAAACAAAATAAAAGACTCAAGTAAAATAAAAATTACCTGATCTAGGGAGCATAATAATCCTTCAATCTAGGAGGTTTAGAAACTCATACTGATGTAAAATACAAAGTAAAATTTGAATATGGTGTGTAAAAGTCTGAATAACATAAATTTAATCTCTTAAATACTAAACAGATGACTAGTAAGGGTAAAATAGTCTATTTAGTGCTAAAATTCACTTTTTGGGCCTACTTGGTGAGTGTTTGGGGTGAGCTTTTATGAGATCCACATGCTATGAGGTCTCTTGGGCGTGGAACCCCAGCTAGGTGTCCTCTCTGGGCGTTTGGATGCTGGGCTCTACTCCTTGGGCGTTGGACGCCAGAAATGGGGCAGGAAGCTGGCGTTGGACGCCAGTTTTGAGCATTTTAGTATTAAACAAAGTATGGACTGTTATCCATTGCTGGAAAGCTCTAGAAGTCAGCTTTCATAGCCATTGAAAACTCTCCATTTGGATGTCTGTAGCTCCAGAAAATCTCTTCCGAGTGCAAGGAGGTCAGATTTGGACAACATCTGCAGTGCTTTTTCTGTCTCTGAATCAGACTTCTGCTCCAACTCCTCAAATTCAACCAGAAAATATCTGAAATGGTACAAAAACACACAAACTCAAAGTAGAATCCAAAAATATGAATTTAACACTAAAACCTGTAAAAACTTAATAAAAACTAAATAAAACATATTAAAAATTATATGAAAACTATGCCAAAAAACGTATAAAATATCCGCTCATCACCATTTCACCAAGACTGCGTCATTGGTTTTGAAGACCACTCACTCTAGAGCTGCACTATACTCCTCTAGCAAGAATTGAATGGATATTTCAATGCACTCCTCCAAAGCATTGACTACTGGTAGCACCTTGAACAAAAGTTTACTGCTCTTTCTTCTCTTTTTTATTGAGTATTTCTTAAATTTTTTAGCTGTTATATAATAAATTCTCAAGCATTCTTCCATGATATATCCTCTTTTTTTTAAAAAAATAAATTAATTTCTAATCCTCGTATCATCCACACAATTGCAAACCAACAATTTATCTACCTTCTTCTCCCCAATCTCACCTCCTCTTGCTCACACCAATATTCAAAGAAACTTCTCACCCCCTTTGACATAACCCATGTAATTTTTCCCACAACCATAACTTTATACCCCCAAACGAAAAACATAGTTATAACGAATGAATAGGTGATCTATATCCTCATCATCTAAACCACATAAAACACAGGTTACCTCATTTGCACCCACCATGTTAACTGAGACAGCCTTTTCATCGTGTTGAGCTTGCCTAAGATCAGAAACCAGCCCATCATTTCTACCCTCGGTGGTACTATTTTTCACTAGATATTATCAAAAGTATGATGTGTTTCAGCAAAGTCCCATGCTTTTGACTCCACCGAAGTAATGAATGACTTTACTGAAAAACTTCCATCCTTGGAGCGACTCCAAATGAATTTATCTTTTGTACCTGCATTTAAATAAACTTTTTGTATTAATACTAGTAATTTTTCATAGTGTTTACACTTCCATTCAAAAAAACATCTCTTCTATCTCAGGTTTTAGATTTACCTAAAGTCATCCCAAAAATCACAGTTAGCAATAATTTCTATTTGTTGGGTAGAAATCAAATAAATTTTATAGACATAACCTATATTATAGGAACTAACAAAGAAGGATTTAGTTTTGCATTGTAAATAGTGTATATGTTTTGGTTAAAATTTAAAAGTTATTTAATAATGTTGTAATAACAAATAGGGTTAAATATGATTTTGGTCTCTAAAATATAAGTTAAATTTTTTTTTCATTTTCAATCTTTTTTTTGTAAACAAATTAAAATGGTCCATAAAGTTTAACTTAATTTTAAAACTTTGGCAGCAGAAATAGAGGTAGAGGTGAATCGTGGATAACTTCTTCTTCTTCTTCTTCTCTTCCTCTTTCTTCTTCTTCCCTTCCTCCTTCGCAGGAGTTTTCCTTTTCTTATTTTATGATTTTTTTGTTATGAACAATTTGGTCTAAAATTTTAAGATTTAAATAAAAAAGATGATTTTAAAACTTAATTTTAAACCTTAGAGACAAATTATATACAAAAATTTGAGAGATAAAAAAAATTTTCGATCTCTATTCTAAATACCAAAATCATACTTAATCTTAAAATATATATACAAATTTCAATATTTTTCAAAAGGCACCGGTATAACTCTATGCAATTCTTGTGCTTGTGACTAATTTTTTAGTTGTGTATTTTTTTTCAAATTCACTATTAGATTAAAAGTTTGTATTTTATAAATTATTCTAATTTTGAATCAATTAAAAATTATTTGATATATTTTTTACATATTCAAAAGTCAAAGTAATACATGTTTAAAGTGTACAGAAATAAAATCTGTTCAATTATACTCTTATTGGCATCATTCTTGCAGGTTAGTTTTTTAATTTTTAATTACTAATATATAATTTATTAATTAATCATTTAAAATATTAAATTATTATTAATATATTTTTTAATGAGATGAGTTGAATTGTGCGTATTACTAAGAAAAAGGCCATATGTGAAGAGAGATCAAACAACTCAGCTAATTCTCTTTATAATGGATATAAATTATGATTCGATATATATAAAAAATCGGATATAAGTCACTGAATAGGCAAATGACATCGATGTTAATATAAGTAAGTTATACTAATACTTTTGTCTTTTTAAAAGTTAATTTTTATCTATCTAAACGTTGAATTACAATCTCATAAAGACTATTTGTACCAAATTATTTTCATAAAAATTGAACAACAATAAAACTATATTCTTCTAATAATTCATATTCATGTATGTTTTAAAGTTTTATATTACTATTAATTTTGATATATAAAAAAGTTCAAAGATTATTAGCATATATAAATTAAAATTGTATAAAGAATATAATTTGCAACACATAATAACTTTCTAATCTAATGATAGGCTTTACAAAAAATTATTCCAATTAAAATGAAAGTGATTTAATGTTGTAACATTAAATTAAACTTATAGATGTATTATTTGGTACTAATTATATATATTACAAATTTATTAAGTAAAAAATTGGTTCAACTAGCTTGATCCACATATTCACACATATATAGTAAGGTTTATGTCACATTAGCATTTTTTTTAGTTAGTTGACACTACTAGAGTACTAGGATCTAATTGAAAATGATTTAATTGGTGGCATGCTCATAGATTTGACATGGATAGTAACACTTTAGTCTTCTCCTTTCAGTAATTTTACATTGGAATCAAATTGAAAACGATTTGAAATATAGGATTTGTTTGGTATATATCTATTTTATTTTCTCATTTTCAAAGTTTTGCGAAGAAGGAAATAGAAAAAGTAGAAATAAATAAACCATATTTCTTGATATATATCATTTTGTTGTGTTATTTTATTTACAAAATTTAAAAACTAAAAACCACAACAAAAAATGAAAATCAAACTGAAAAATCAAACAAAATAGGCTCAGACAAATTAAAATTGAGAAACATGAAAGGTAATGTTGACAGTTAGAAATTAAAAACAAAAATAAAAATAAAAATAAAAATAAAAATAAAGAGCATCTAATTAAGTGCTGTTAATATATTGGATTGAATTGATTGAGTCCAAAAAGAAAGCAATAGAGACAGAAAAGGCAGATGATGATGACCATTAAGTCATGTACAATTGTACATAGGGAGATGGTTGGAAAAGATGTCTTGCCTAATCTTTATATATATATAAAAGAAAAAAAAGGAAGAAAAAAAAGAAAGAAAAGAAGGGGAAGACCAATTTTGACATTGAACAAGTGTGGACATTATGTTGTCATGCAAACCCTTTGAACCAATGCAATTCTTTCAAATTTTGGTTCATTTTGTGTCCTTTTTGGTTAATATGTCGATATTATGTCCTAACATGTCCCAGCTCCTAGCTCCTCCAATATCCTACACCACTTCCATTATACCAACCCCATGTTATAAAGATAAAAGCTGCTTCGCATCTTGATTTGATTATTCAGACATGGCTGAAAGTAATAAAGCAGAAAAATTACCTGTAAACATTTCTACGTGGAAAGGAGTGACAATGGGTACTACTAAAAAAATATTGAGTATTGTTGACAGGGACGGATCCATCACTACAAAAAAAAAAGTGTATTTATTGACGTAAAAAATCGACGGCTATCTTTTCCGTCGATAATTTTCAACGACTTGATGTCGATATTAAAAAAAAAGATAATTAAAAATAAAATAATAAAATCGACAGCTTGATCGTCGATTTTTTAATGATACATTAAATCTATCTTTACTATTGTCATATTGTCGACGAACCGAGAGTTGAATATACTTTGTTTTTAAAAGCGATGGACATAACGTCTATTTTAATATTTAAAATATTCGTCGATAAATTTAAACGGTCCGAATTACTTTCTAAAATCAAATAAACGATGTGAATTTAATGTATAAAATAGATGCTAAAAGCGTCGCTTTTTTTTCAAATTAAAATTGACAGACTTACCGTCAATTTTTTTTGCTAAGTACACCATCCCCGCGCCCACTTCCCGCTCCAAGTTCAGAAACACAATTTTATCCTTTTCTGCATTCGAGCGTATCAGAATTCAGAAACACCAACCTTCATTCTCCTCTGCCAGCATCACAGTTGCGCTGCTGACACTCCGTTTGCTCGTGCCGCCATTGTCGCTCCTCAGGTATCCCCTTCAATTTCATTTGGAAATTCCTAAATTCCCCTTGATCCTCTCCACGCCGATGACCCCTCTGCTCTTCAGGTATCCCCCAAACCCTGAATCCCCCTTTCCCCCTTTGATTTTCTCTTGTTTTCAGTTTCTGCTTCATGCTAATTCACTTCTCCTGTTCTGTTTTTTTCCAATTAGATCCGTGTGCCAGAAGGTTGTGATCTTGTTGCTGTTGGAGCACTTGCTGTGGCATTTGGCACTTCTCATGTAGCACTTGTGCATAGAGCTAATTTAACCTCTGGTCAGGTATGTCATACGTAGTTAATTTTTATTTATTTATTTGTTGGTTATGTTTATATCTCTTTAGAGTGGTTGAAAAGTTGATGAAATTGTAGGTGTTGGTGGTTTTGGGTGCAGTAGGAGGTGTAGGGCTTGCAGCTGTTCAAATTGAAAAAGCGTGTGGTGCCATTGTTATTGCTGTTGCTAGGTAGTACTAATTTGTTTCAATGCAAGGTTGAATATGACTGATATAATTGTTATGCATTTGATTGATATTTCCATTTACTAGATATCCTTTAGAGTTGAATGTTTATTGTTTTGCATAACTCGGTTTCAGGGGAGCTGAAAAGGTGCAGATTTTGAAGACTCTTGGTGTTGATCATGTCATCCCTGCTAACATAGCTCTTGTTAAGGTATACTATATCATGAGTTAAGTCTTGATTGATCTAATTAAACTAAAGAGATTATCTATTATGGAAGCTCTATATTTGCTTATCTATACTAAAGACACTCTGAGTCAATGAGTGGTTCGGAAAATTACATGCAAGTCTTTTTTCATAACATATTCAATTTTTAATTATAACTAGCTTGTGCAGTGAATCAATTATTGGTAACAATGATAAGTCTTATCCTACAAACCAAACTAATTACATGAATAAATGATGCAATTTGAACTCTACCATAAAAGAAACACACTACAAATACGTTAATGGCAATATCGCAGCTACACTTATGCTATAACTCTCTTTCGTTCTTCCTTTTTACTTCCCAACTTTCTTTGATTTATTTGTTTTTCTTTTTCTTTTTCTATTTGCCCCCTAAAAATGAGATACCTTCAATTTAATGGTGCCATTATATGGAACCTCTATATTTGCTTATCTACCTTCAGGAAAGCTTGGCTTGAACTTTCTGTATTATAATTTTTTTTTGTATATTAAGCTCAAACTTATTTTCTGCATTCACCTTTATTTTCTCTTATCTTTGTCATCAGTGGGATTTTATTTTTGCGTCATGTATCATATTCCACATGAACATCTTTATTAGGGGTGAGGGAGGTATCCACTATTAACAGAAAAAAACATTTCTCAAGACTAGATGTGGATGGACTTTAGACCAAGTGGATGAGTAATTTGGATGACTACAAACTTCACAAAATTAATATTAAAATAGGTAAGACCGATTAATAAATACCTTAAGATAAGTGTCAGATGACATGATGATTAGATGGTCAGATGGATCATAAACCAACAGTCGAGTCAATACAATCACAACACTTCTTTTCTCAGATTCTTCTGATTCATAGTTTTTTCTGCACTTATTGTTGAGACTTTGGTTGACACCTTTACAAAGATGATCATCGTGTTGTTCCTCTTTCGAAAAATTCTCATTTCTCTCACGCTGATGGAAATAAAATTACCTTAGCATGGGTAAATTCTGGAGAACTTTTGGAGTGTTTGATCATTTAACAAATAAGTGGTCTTCCTAAAGTATTCTTCTTTTGCTGTAAATTATTAAAGCATTCTAATACGCCATATTTTTATAAAAATTAGTTTCGTAAATGTATTCTAACTCCCCACATTATTGAGTACAGAACACATTCATGAAAGAAAGCACTTACCGGTTGACTGTTGTATGATAATGTGCCTTGGTGCACTTTGTTTTGTGATCTAGCTTTTCTGTACTTTTGAGTCAGAGGTTCCATATATTTGCTGTAGTTTAGTGGAAGTGGTTTTCATGCTCAAAACTCTGTCTTACTCTTACATTTTATGTTGATGAATATTGGTAATGGGTTGTTTAGTTATCTTTTTATATTTAGGCAGGGGATCCTCTTTATGTTCTGCTCTGTTGTTGGCTAGCTGCAGTTGGTGCTGGTCTTCTGAAAACTGAGGAGATTTTGGAAAGGGTGGTGAGGCTACGGATCTCGAATGACATTGAATTTGAGGAGCAGAATTTTATTGCTTTGATGAATTAAGCAAGAGAGGTTGGTCCCTTCTTCTATCTTTGTATCTTACAAGTTTTAGTATATTGATATTTGATAAAAATGCTTCATGTAAATCACAAAATCAGCTGCTACAAATGTTTGATTATAAATGAGACTCTTGCTTAATACTACTTTGCATTTGACTGGGAGTTGTATCAGTTTATATTAACTGACCGAATCAGTCTAAATGGTAAACAATTTGGCTCAGAAGAATGGTTAAAAATGGTGCTTCAAAGTTTTCTACAGGCTTGTTATTGTTCTTGTCTGTGGGAGGACATTATGATATAATCTCATATATAAATAAATTTAATAAATTATTTTCAAAAAATAAAAATGGTATTCGAAAAAATCTAAGAAAATAAAAAACCCTAACAAGGGATAGAGTAGGGTTTTGATTTGCCTTAGTTGGGAAGATTGATTTTTGCAATGGGACAAGATGGATGAAACTGCCACTATGGTAACACTGGCCTTTTCAGTTCCAACCGTACAATAACTAAAAGCTTACTCCCTGAAATTAAAATATCAATAAAATGCTTCATAGAAAAATATTAATAATCCAAACATAAACCTCAGAGTCCATCCTCCCTTGTCACTTTGGACCGGGAAAGATTTTCTGCCACATTGCCAAATTTGTGTCATAGTTATCCTTAGCATTTTGTATTAGAAAAATCATTAAGGTGTGTTTGGAAACTTGCAATAATAATGAACCAACTCAGATCTAACTAAATCTAATGCATATTATTTATAATTCATTCAAAATGCGATGGATCATTCGGAAACACAGCATAGGGCATATCTAATTAGCCATAGAGTAAAAGCTGACAAGTTTTTTAATAATATTGCTGTATCTACTGGTCCTATACAGCTATACTACTAGTTTGGAAGAGTTCTTTAATATGTATCTGAATATATTATAAATTGTGTACAGGATATGGTTGGTAGAGACGGAGATCGCAGCTGTGGCCGTGGCTGAGGTCGACGTCGAAAGGGGAGGCTTAGGCTTTCTACCGGTCACCTCCTTGACTGCTCCGACTCGGATGATTATTTAGACGAGTATGACTAGGTTATTTAATTACTTTACTTTGAATATTAGGTATTATTATTAGTGGATTGCAATTTAAACGAATATAAGTCTAAATTTAGTTATTTATCTTGTCTTGAGTCTTTATGTTAGTGAATTATTTATTATTTTGATAAGTTTGTAAACTAATTATCTAATATTTAATATAAATTTTATTTTATATTTATATTATTTTTTGTCTTGTTATCTAATATTCTATATAAATTTTATTTCTATATTTAAAAGTTTATTTGCATTAGTTGGTTATTATTTTTCAAATAGAAAAAGTAATTAAAACATATAACTATTAAAATTGACGGTAAAGCTGTCGCTTTTAAAAGTTAAAATAGACAAATCTAAATAATTAATTCGACGGCAACTGTGTCGATTTTATTCAATCACATATTGACGACGTTGTCGTCGATTTTATTAAACATATTATAGACAAAAGTGTTGTTGATTTTATTGAGTTAAATATCGACACAAATGTTGTCGATTTTATTGAATCAATTATCGACAAAGAAAACGTCGATTTTAAATAATAATATCAACGGCAATATTGTCGATTTTATTAAGAATGTAAAATTCTCACACCCATATTACAGATGTAACAAACATCGATTTTATTAAATTATTATCGATGGCTATGAAAGCCGTCGATTTTATTAGCATTTAAAAAAATCAACAAGCTTTATAGCGATCAACTGCGCCGTCTATTTTGCCTTCGAATTTCAATATTATCGACGGCTTAGCCGTTGATTTGGCCGTTGATTTTAACAACGTTTCTTGTAGTGCAAGTGCAGTGGTGTGGGGGCAAGCGCCTCCACAACGATTTGGAATTTTTTTGAGTAGTATATGCTAATAATATTATTTGTCCCCATTAGATTATTAAATTTGACCCCACAATAATTTTTTACTCAACATTTGGTACTTAATCGTCAATTTGAAATTTTATATTAGATATTCGTTAGAATGATCAATTCTCATATTTAAACGAAATTAGTGTTCTTTTTTAAAAATCAACTTAAAAGAATATTATATATCTTCTTTTCAAATTAGCTTTAATTTTTGCGTAGTAACTATATTAATTGAAAGAACTTTTTTAACTGTGAATATCAATAAGAGTCGGCTTCTAATTATGTTGGAAATTGAATTTTTAAATGATTATTTAGTAATATATATGGAAAGAGAGAAATTTTGATAGTAGTGTTAAGAGAAAAATTACTTAATTTTTAAAAAATATAAAACCTAAAAGAATAGAATTTTAAATTATATATTATTATTTAAATTACTATTTTAGTGTTTTAATTTGTATATTAGATATTTTGAAGGCTAATCATATTTTACAATAACAAAATGTAATCATAACAATAATCATGCTATATGTACATAAAAAATAATTATCTGTAAAAAATATAAAATATACATTGAAAATAAGTTAAACAATACATATATTTATACATAAATATATAGTGGTTAATAAATAATTTAATGTTTAATTATATATATATATATTAATTTATTATAAAAATTATTATCATGTTATATAAATTTTGCCCCCACTACCAAAATTTTTTGGATCCGTCACTGATTGTCGAATTTATCGTTGGATTTATCGTCAAAAAATATCAGCAGGTATAAGTCTCACTGGTAAATATTTACCGTCGGATTTATTGCATCTGACGGTAATTACGGTTGAATTTTCCGACAGAATATAATAAAATGAAAACAGATTTTTCGTCGACGTTAACATTTGGCGCCACTTCGTACGATTTTTTGCCATATTACCGGCAGATTTATCCAATGCTGATACCGATAAAAATGTTATTTAAATTTTTTATAAAAAATAATGGTATCGTTGGAACATTCTGACAGTAATTTTGATGGTAGTGTTTTTTTTAATTTAAATTATCTTTTTACGTCCATTTCTAGTGTACCCTGATAATTGACAATTGAAATAGTGCTTCAAACTTGATGTGAAGTATGAAAATTTAAATTACAAATACCAAATGATGGTAACTGAAATATTTAAAACAATGCAAACTATATTACATTCACAAAACTATATTTATATTCACTGAAACATATATTATGAATACGCAAAGTTTCTTAAAGAAATACATATAACAAAACTATGTTTACATTAACCCTAATCAAATTCATCATCTTCTTCCTGTGGTTTACCATCCTCGTCTTTAGATGTAGTTTTATGATTATCATCGAACTTGTCTTCCTCTTCTTCGTTGCAATCGACCCCATTTTCTTCTTGAAGATCGTCGTCCTCTACTGGAAGTGCGTCGGCATCTAGTCCAAAGTCTATCATGTCATCATCTATAACAGCAGACCAAAGGGAAATCGGCTCACCGGTGTCAATCACCCTTTTCGAAGGAGTTGGGTCGTCGATCTGATAAGGTTCCTGACCTTCTATCATATCATCAGACTCAATGTGGCCTCTTAGCTTAGTCTTAACCACAACTACGCCCAATTAGAGTTGCATGAACCCGGATAAAGTAAATAATATACCTGACGTGTATTTTGAGGTAGAATAAAACGATTGTAGTGCATATATATCCTAGTTATATTTACTTCAGTGATATTGTGGTCCTTATGCTTTCGTGTTCCTTGTCGCGAACTTGGATCATACCATTCACATTTAAACACGCAACCTTGTATGTAATGCGACAGAAATACTGTAATTCAATTATGTTGTGCAACACGCCAAACCAATCAGAATGGACTGATGCATGTGCATTATAGTTATGTTTTTAGTGATATTTCATAAAGAATAACCATGAATCTTGCTTAATAATGAAGTGTTCTATGGTTAATTTTTTTTTTGTTATTGCAAGTAGAGAAACAATAAATCTTGATTGATAATGAAGTCTTTTATTATTATTTGAATATTACTTTGAGTACCTTGGTTTAATGATTATTGTAAGAAAGTGTCAAGAAAGAAGAAAAAAAAACACAAGAAACACAAGCCACCTAAGGTCCAATATAAAGCCAAAGAAGCATGTTGCACGCCAAAAGAAGGAAGCGTGCCTCCAAGGCACACCTTTAACCTTCAAAGAATGAAGCTAATAAAGCCTGTTGCACGCTAAGAGAAAGAAGCGTGCCTATGAGAAACGCCAGGAGAAAAGACTCTAAGGGCTAAATGAAGCGTGTGACTGATGAGCGGATAATTTATACGCTTTTTGGCATTGTTTTTATGTAGTTTTTAGTAGGATCTAGCTACTTTTAGGGATGTTTTTATTAGTTTTTATGCAAAATTCACATTTCTAGACTTTACTATGAGTTTGTGTGTTTTTCTGTGATTTCAGGTATTTTCTGGCTGAAATTGAGGGACTTGAGCAAAACTCTGATAGAAGGCTGACAAAGGACTGCTGATGCTGTTGGATTCTGACCTCCCTGCACTCGAAATGAATTTTATGGAGCTACAAGACTCCAAATGGCGCGCTCTCAACGGCGTGAGAAAGTAGACATTCAGAGCTTTCCAACAATATATAATAGTCCATACTTTATTCGAGCTTAGACGACGCAAACTGGCGTTCAACGCCAGTTTCATGCTGCATTCTGGAGTCAAACGCCAGAAACATGTCATAAACTAGAGTTAAACGCCAAAAACACATTACAACTTGGCGTTTAACTCCAAGAGAAGCTTTTGCGCGTATAAAGCTCAAGCTCAGCCCAAGCATACACCAAGTGGGTCCCGGAAGTGGATTTCTGCATTAATTACTTATTTCTGTAAACTCTAGTAGCTAGTCTAGTATAAATAGGACATTTTACTATTGTATTAGACATCTTGGTTTTGTCTTTTATCTTAGCATCCATCTTTGGACGTTTAGTTCTTAGACTTTGGGGGCTGGCCATTCGGCCATGCCTGAACCTTGATCACTTATGTATTTTCAACGGTGGAGTTTCTACACACCATAGATTAAGGTGTGGAGCTCTGCTATTCAATTCGGCTTATTCTTACTCTAAGATATTCGTTGCACTTCAACATGATGAATGTGATGATCCGTGACACTCATCATCATTCTCACCTATGAACGCGTGATTGACAACCACTTCCGTTCTACCTTAGAACGAGCGAGTATCTCTTAGATTCCCTAACCAGAATCTTCGTGGTATAAGCTAGAACCCTTTGGCGGCCACTCTTGAGGATCCGGAAAGTCTAAACCTTGTCTGTGATATTCCGAGTAGGATTCAGGGATTGAATGGCTGTGACGAGCTTCAAACTCGCGATTGTTGGGCGTGATGACAAACGCAAAAGAATCAATGGATTCTATTCCGACATGATCGAGAACCGACAGATGATTAGCCGTGCTGTGACAAGAGCATTTGGACCTTTTTCACTGAGAGGATGGGAAGTAGCCATTGACAACGGTGATGCCCTACATACAGCTTGCCATGGAAAGGAGTATGAAGAATTGGATGAAAGCAGTAGGAAAGCAGAGATTCAACAGGAACTAGCATCTCTATGCACTTATCTGAAATTTCCACCATTGAATTACATAAGTATCTCTATTTTATTTTATGTTTTATTTATTATTAATTTCGAAACCTTTATAACCATTTGAATCCGCCTAACTGAGATTTACAAGATGACCATAGCTTGCTTCATACCAACAATCTCCGTGGGATCGACCCTTACTCACGTAAGGTATTACTTGGATGACCCAGTGCACTTGCTGGTTAGTTGTGTGAAGTTGTGACAAAGTGTGATTCACGTTTGAGAGCTCCAAGTCTATTGGCGCCATTGTTGATGATCACAATTTCGTGCACCAAATTTTTGGCGCCGTTGCCGGGGATTGTTCGAGTTTGGACAACTGGCGGTTCATCTTTTTGCTCAGATTAGGTAACCTTCTTTCTTGTTTCAACCTTTATTTTCTTTTCAAAAAGTCTTCAAAAAAAAAAACAAATTTAATAAAATCATAAAACCAAAAAAAGAAATTTTGTTTCTTGTTTGAGTCTAGTGTCAAAATTTAAGTTTGGTGTCAATTGCATGTTTTAATTTTTCTTAAATTTTCGAAAATATATGCATTGTGTTCTTCTTGATCTTCAAGTTGTTCTTGATTATTTTCCTTATTTGATCTTTAATTTTTCTTGTTTTGTGTCTTTTCTTATTTTTCTTGTGCATTTTCGAATTGTTAGTGTCCTTAGTACAAAAGTTTTTATGTTTGGTGTCTTGCATGCCTTTCTTTTCTTAAATATTTTAAAAAATATGTTCTTGATGTTCATCATGATCTTCAAAGTGTTCTTGGTGTTCATCTTGACATTCAAAGTGTTCTTGCATGCATTATTTGTCTTGATCTTAAAATTTTATGTTTTGTTTCATTTTGTTGTTTTTCTCTTTCTTCATTAATCCAAAAAAATAAAAAATTAATATCTTTTCCTTATTTTACTCATAAATTTTGGAAATTTGGGTTGATTTAGTCAAAGATTTTTAAAATTTAGTTGTTTCTTGTTAGTCAAGTCAAAATTTCAATTTAAAAATTCTATCTTTTCAAATCTTTTTCAAAATCAAATCTTTTTCATTTTTCTTTTATGTTTTTTTTTCCGAAATTTTTTTAATTAATTTTCGAAATCTTTTTCTTAATTTTATTTCATAATTTTCGAAATTATTTCTAACATTTATTGTTTTGATTAAAAAATTTCAAGTTTGTTACTTTCTTGTTAAGAAAGGTTTAATCTTTAAGTTCTAGAATCATATCTTTTAGTTTCTTGTTAGTCAAGTTATCAACTTTAATTTCAAAAATCAAATCTTTTTAATTTCTTTTTCAAAACTTTTTCAAAATAAATTTCAATCATATTTTTTTCAAAATTTAATTTCAAAATCTTTTTCTAACTTCTTATCTCTTCAAAAATTTGACTTTCAAAGCTTTTCAACTAATTACTTGATTTGTTTTTTTTAATATTAAAAATTTACTATTTCTTATCTTTTCAAAACCACCTAACTACTTTTTCACTTCTCATTTTTGAAAACAACTAACCACTTTTTCAAAATTCTTTTTAAGTAACTAAATGTTTTAAATTCTAATTTTATTTTATTTCTTTTAATATTTTCGAAACTAACTTAATTAATTAAATAAAAATAAAAATATTTTTCTTTTCACTCTTCTTAAAATTTGAATACTCTCTCTCTCTCTCTCTCTCTCTCTCTCATCTCTTTTTATTTATTTTATTTATTTACTAACCTTTCTCTTCTACTCATCTAGTAATTCGAACCCTCTCCCTCTCTCTGTGTTCAAATTTTTCTTATTCTCTCTCTACCTCATTCTTCTATTCTTCTTTTTCTCTAACACATTAAGGAATCTCTATACTGTGACATAGAGGATTTCACTACTCTCTTTGTTCTCTTTTTTTCATATGAGCAGGAACAAGGAAAGGACATTCTTGTTGAAGCTGATCCTGAACCTGAAAGGACTCTGAAGAGGTAGCTAAGAGAAGCTAAAGCACAACACTCCAAAGAGGACCTTACAGAAAATTTTGAAAAAGAAGTAGACATGGCAGCTGAACCCAACAACAATGCTAGAGATGCAAGGAATATGCTTGGTGACTTTACTGCACCAACTTCTAATTTCTATGGAAGAAGCATCTCAATTTCTGCCATTGGAGTAAACAACTTTGAGGTTAAGCCTCAATTAGTTTCTTTAATGCAGCAGAATTGCAAGTTTCATGGACTTCCATCGGAAGATCCTCATCAGTTCTTAGCTGAATTCTTGCAAATCTATGATACTATTAAGACCAATGGAGTTGATCCCGAGGTCTATAGACTTATGCTTTTCCCCTTTGTTGTAAGAGACAGAGCTAGGATATGGTTGGAGTCACAACCTAGAGAAAGCCTGAACTCTTGGGACAAGTTGGTCACTACTTTCTTGGCCAAATTCTTTCCACCTCAAAAACTGAGCAAGCTTAGAGTGGATGTCCAAACCTTCAGACAGAAAGAAGGTGAATCCCTCTATGAAGTTTGGGAAAGATACAAACAATTGATCAAAAGGTGTCCTTCTGACATGCTTTCAGAATGGAGCATCTTGAATACATTCTATGGTGGTATGTCTGAATTGTCCAAGATGTTATTGGACCACTCTTCTGGTGGACCTCTTCATCTGAAGAGAACCCCTGCAGAAGCTCAGGAACTCATTGAGGTAGTTACAAATAATCAGTTTATGTACACTTTTGAAAGAAATCTTATGAGTAATGGGATGACTCAGAAGAAAGGAGTTTTTGAGATTGATACTCTGAATGCCATCTTGGCTCAGAACAAAATATTGACTCAGCAAGTTAATATGATTTTTCAGAATCTGAATGGATTGCAAGCAGCATCCGGTAGTACTAAAGAAGCTTTCTCTGAAGGAGAAGCTTATGACCCTGAGAATCCTGCAATGGAAGAGGTGAATTACATGGAAGAATCCTATGGAAACACCTATAATCCTTCATGGAGAAATCATCCAAATTTCTCGTGGAAGGATCAACAGAAGCCTCAACAAGGCTTCAATAATAATGGTGGGAGAAATAGGTTTGGCAATAGCAAGCCTTTTTCATCATCTTCTCAGCAACAGACAGAGAATTCTGAGCAGAGCCTCTCTGACTTAGCAACCATAGTCTCTGATTTATCTAAGACCACTCTCAGTTTCATGACTGAAACAAGGTCCTCCATCAGAAATTTGGAGGCACAAGTGGGTCAGCTGAGTAAAAGAGTTACTGACACTCTTCCTAGTACTCTCCCGAGCAATACAGAAGAGAATCCAAAGAGAGAGTGCAAGGCCATTAATATAACCAAAATGGATGAACTTATAGAGGAGGAAGAGGCAGTGATTTCCAGTGAGGAAGACCTCAATGGACGTCCACTGACCAATAAGGAGTTCCCTAATAAGGAACCAAAGGAATCTGAGGCTCATATAGAGACCATAGAGATTCCACTAAATTTACTATTGCCATTCATGAGCTCTGATGAGTATTTTTCCTCCGAAGAGGATGAAGATATTATTGAAGAGCAAGTTGCTCAGTACCTAGGAGCAATCATGAAACTGAATGCCTTGATTCAGCAGAAATTACCTCAAAAGAAACCTGATCCTGGAAGGTTCTTAATACCTTGTACCATAGGCACCATGACCTTTGAGAAGGCTCTGTGTGACCTGGGGTCAGGTATAAACCTCATGCCACTCTCTGTAATGGAGAAACTAGGGATCTTTGAGGTACAAACTGCGAGAATCTCACTATAGATGACAGACAAATCAATGAAACAGGCTTATGGACTTGTAGAGGATGTCTTAGTGAAGGTTAAAGGCCTTTACATCCCAGCTGACTTCATAATCCTAGACACTGGGAAGGATGAGGATGAATCCACCATCCTTGGAAAACCTTTCCTAGCCACATCAAGGGCTGTGACTGATGTGGACAGAGGAGAGTTAGTCCTTCAATTGAGTGAAGACCACCTTGTGTTTAAGGCTCAAGGATCTTCTTCTGTAAACATGGAGAAGAAGCATGAAAAGCTTCATCCAATTCTCTCCATACAGAGTCAAGCAGAGCCTCCACACTCAAACTCTAAGTTTGGTGTTGGGAGGCCACAATCATGCTCTGAGCATTTGTGAAGCTCTGTAAGAGCTTCCTGTCAAGCTATTGACATTAAAGAAGTGCTTGTTGGGAGGCAACCCAACTTTATTATCTATGTTAATTACTTTTCCATTTCAATTTCCATTATTAGTTTATGTTTTCTTTAGGTTGATGATCATGTGGAGTCACAAAATCAGCTACAGAATTAAAGCAAAATAAAAAAGCAGCATCAAAAGCAGCACACCCTGGAGGATAGGCTTACTAGCATTTAAACGCCAGTAAGGATAGCAGAATGGGCGTTTAACGCCCAAGCAGGTAGCATTCTGGGTGTTAAACGCCAGAATGGACAGCATTTTGGGCGTTTAACGCCAGAAATGGCAGCATTCTGGGCGTTCAGAAAAACGCCCAGTAAAGAAGGATTCTTGGCGTTTAACACCAGCCAGGGTATCTGGCTGGGCGTTAAACGCCCAAAGAGGCAGTCAAGTGGGCGTTAAACGCCAGAATGGATAGCATTCAAGGCGTTTAACACCAGGATGACACAAGGGAGGTAATTTTGTTTCCAATTCGATTTTTTTTCAATTTTTCATGTTTTAATTCATAATTTTTTTGCATCAAACATATTTTAAACGTTCATCTTTCAATTTCTATTTTCAAAAATTAATAATCTTTCTAATTCTTTTTTATTCTGTTTCAATTCTTTTCAATTCCTTCTAAAATGTTTTCAAAACTTACATATCTTTTCAAATTCTTTTCAACTCTTTTTAATTTTTCTTGTATACAGTAATAATTTTTCAAAATTAATTGCATCATTCTTCTTCTACTCCCTTCTATTTTATTTTGCTCGAGGACGAGTAAACCTTTTAAGTTTGGTGTGGAAAAAAGCTCTGCTTTTTGTTTTTCTATAACCATTAATGGCAACTAAGGCCGGAGAAACCTCTAGGAAGAGGAAAGGGAAGGCAGTTGCTTCCAACTCCGAGTCATGGGAGATGGAGAGATTCATCTCAAAAGCCAATCACTAGAAAGAGGATGGAGCAAATAAGAGAGTCCACTCATGGACCTCACCAAAGAGCCACGAGAGAGGAGCAATAAAGGCACAGAAGAGACATAGAGGAGCTCAAGAAGTCCATTGGTTCTTCAAGAGGAAGAAGAAGCCACCTTCACTAAGGTGGACCCGTTCTTTAATCTTCTTGTTCATTTTCTTTCTGTTTTCGGTTTTTATGCTTTATGTTTTGACTATGTTTGTGTTTTCATTACATGATCATTAGTGTTTAGTGTCTATGTCTTAAAGCTATGAATGATTCCATGAATTTTTCACCTTTCTTAAATGAAAAATGTTTTCTAAAAAGGAAAAAGAAGTACATGAATTTCGAATTTTATCTTGAAAATAGTTTAAGTATTTTGATGTGGTGGCAATACTTTTTATTTTCTGAATGAATGCTTGAACAATGCATATTTTTTATAGTGAAGTTTATGAATTTTAAAATTGTTGGTGATGACAAGTCATCATATACCCATTTTTCAAGCTAATTTCACTTGTTTTATTAGTCTTTATACACTTTCTTGCATCCTAAGTAAGTGATTTGGAGTGAAAATGCATAACTTGTTTAAATCAAGCAACCACCATGAAATTGATGTTAACTCATGAGGTTTAAGCTAATTTTAATTGAATTTTAATTGATTTATAAGCCTTATGAATTTAGTGATACTTGGAGTGGTTGTTTTGGTTTATTTTAGGTGAAGAAAAGAATAAAAGAGAAAAGCGTGGCCTAAAGAAAGCGTGACCCAAGGAGAAGGAAGCGTGGTCAAAGGAAGTAAAAGTGTGTCGCATGCAATGGGGGAGGCAAGCATTGCCCTCCACAAGGGCACACTGCCCTCTAGGAGGGCAACATAAGGGAACTAAGCAAAGAAGGCAACTCTGCCCTGCCCACTACAAGGGCAGAGCACAAATTTGTGCCTTGGAATCAAGAAGAAGAAAATGTTGCCCTGCCCTCCACAAGGGCAGTATCGGGCTCACCAAGGAAGAAAATCAAAGGAAAAATGCTTATAATGCTTGCCACAAGAGTTGAACACGGGACCATGAGGAAGCAAGGAACTAAGTTCCATTACCGTGCCAAGAAACCAAGGAAAATGAATGAGCGTGTGTTTCTGCCCGGATTTGAACGCGGGACTTCATTTTGGAAACACTGCCCTGCCCTCCGCGAGGGCAGGGCAGCATTTTGATGGTGCATGAATCTGGCGCACCAAGGGACATTTCTGGCGCACCGAATCACTATCCTGGCAGCACCAGCGCGCACCAAATCACGATCCTGGCAGCACCATATTTTTCTGCCCTGCCCTCCGCGAGGGCAGGGCAGCATCCTGTGCACCAAGGCACCATTCTGGCGCATCATGGCATGATTCTGGCAGCATCAGCACGCACCGTGGCACATTTCTGGCGCACCAATTTTTCCTGCCCTGCCCTCCGCGAGGGCAGGGCAGCGTTCTGCGCACCAAGACCGCACCAGCCCGCACCAAGACCGCACCACACACCAAATCCTGCCCTGCCCTCCGCAAGGGCAGGGCAGCCTCCTGGGAGCTATCATTTTGGGCCGAAAAATTCAATTAAAATTCCAACTAAATTCATTTCTTCACCAAATCAAAAGCCCATCCAAATCCCAAAATCCAAGAATAGAAAGTGTATAAATAGGAGCTAGTTTGATGTAATTAAGAACTTTTGGTTTGCTTTTGAATTTTGCACTTTCTTTGAGCTTTGAATTTTATTTTTGCACTTTGGAACTTCTCTTGGTGTCTTCACTGAGATTTCAGAGAATTAGGGGGGAGAATTGATCTCTCTTCTTCCTCGTTCTTGCTTGGGTCTTTTTAATTTCCTTGTTTTGATTCTTGGGTGTTAAGAATTGAGGAAATTCTGTCTCAATCTCCACTCAAGAACTCTTTAGTTTCTTTTCTGCATAATTGAATCCATTTACATTCTCTTTACTGCTTCTTCTTCTATTTCTTGTTAATTGCTTTGAGCACTTGGATCTAGGAAGGTAATTGAGATCTAGGCTCTGCTACCTAGTCTCTTGAACCCTGAGATCCCAATTTACTTTTGGTTCTTCTGTGAACCTTGCTGCACTTTAATTTCAATTTCTGTTTGAATCCTCATTGCTTCCAATTCAATTTCTGTTCTATTAATTGTGGCAATTCAATTTCTCTTTGTTTAGATTCTGCAATCGCAGTCTTCAAATCCCTTTTATATTCAAGCCATTTACATTTCTTGCCATTTAAGTTACTGCACTTTATATTTCTTGCACTCTAAGTTTCAGTTATTTACTTTCTTGTTCTTTAAGATTCAGCAAGTTTACTTTCCTGCTTTTTAATTACTGCAATTTCCCCCTCTCCCTTTACATTCCAAGCAATTTAATTTCTGTTAAATACAACCTACTCAACCAAAACTTGATTCGCTTGACTAAATCAACCACTAAACTAAAATTGCTCAATCCTTCAATCCCTGTGGGATCGACCTCACTCATGTGAGTTATTATTACTTGATGCGATACACTTGCCGGTGAGTTTTGTGTTGGATCATTTTCCACACATCAAGTTGGCTCCTGAAAGAATAATGAAAAAAGAAAAATGTTATTGATAATCTGAATAATCATAAAATTGATTCTTGAAGCAAGAAAAAGCAGTGAAAAACACAAAGCTTGCAAAAAAAAATTGTGAAAAATAAAAAAAATAAAGAAAAAGAAAAAGCAAGCAGAAAAAGTCAATAACTCTTTAAACTAAAAGGCAAGGGTAAAAAAGATCCAAGGCTTTGAGCATCAGTGGATAGGAGGGCCCAAAGGAATAAAATCTTGGCCTAAGTGGCTAAATCAAGCTGTCCCTAACCATGTGCTTGTGTCATGAAGGTCCAAGTGAAAAACTTGAGACTGAGTGGTTAAAGTCGTGATCCAAAACAAAAAAAAGTGTGCTTAAGAACTCCGGGCACCTCTAACTGGGGACTCTAGCAAAGTTGAGTCACAATCTAAAAAGGTTCACCCAGTTATGTGTCTGTGGCATTTATGTATCCTGTGGTAATACTGGAAAAAAAATGCTTAGGGTCACGGCCAAGACTCATAATGTAGCTGTGTTCAAGAATCAACATATTAAACTAGGAGAATCAATAATACTATCTGAATTCTGAGTTCCTATGGATGCCAATCATTCTGAACTTCAAAGGATAAAGTGAGATGCCAAAACTGTTCAGAAGCCAAAAGCTACTAGTCCCGCTCATCTAATTAAAACTAATCTTCATTGATATTTTGAAATTTATTGTATTTTCTCTTCTTTTTATCCTATCTTGTTTTTTTTAGTTGTTTGGGGACAAGCAACAATTTAAGTTTGGTGTTGTGATGAGAGGATAATTTATACGCTTTTTGCCATTGTTTTTAGGTAGTTTTTAGTATGTTTTAGTTACTTTTTATTATATTTTTATTAGTTTTTATGCAAAAATCACATTTCTGGACTTTACTATGAGTTTGTGTGTTTTTCTATAATTTCAGGTATTTTCTGGCTGAAATTGAGGGACCTGAGCAAAAGTCTGATTCAGAGGCTGAGAAAGGACTGCAGATGCTGTTGGATTCTGACCCTCCTGCACTCGAAGTGGATTTTCTGGAGCTACAGAAGCCCAATTGGCGCACTCTCAATTGCGTTAGAAAGTAGACATCTTGGGCTTTCCAGAAATGGATAATAGTCCATCCTTTGCTCGAGATTTGACGGCCCAAAATGGCGTAAAACGCCAGCCAGAGACACTTTTTTGGCGTAAAACGCCAGAACTAGCACCAGAGCTGGGGTTAAACGCCCAAACTGGCACCCAAGCTGGGGTTTAACTCCAAGAATAGTCTATGCACATGAAAGCTTCAAAGCTCCGCCCAAACACTCACCAAGTGGGACTTGGAAGTGGATTTCTGCACTATCTGCACTTAGTTACTTATTTTTTTCTATAATCCTTAGTAACTAGTTTAGTATAAATAGTACTTTTTACTATTGTATTTGAATTTTTTTGGATCATCTTTCGATCTTTTGATCAACTTTATGCTTGGCTGGCCCCACGGCCATGCCTAGGCTATTTTCTCTTATGTATTTTCCAACGGTGGAGTTTCTACACCTCATAGATTAAGGTGCGGAGCTCTGCTGTTCTTCATGAATTAATGCAAGTACTATTGTTTCTCTTTCAATTCACGCTTACTTCTTCGTTACTTGCTTAGCCAAGATCCGCGTGCCTGAAATCCACAAGCGGTTTACGTGATGTTCAACGTAGTCATTGGACGACAGCTGGAGTATAGTCTCTTGGGTCTCTGATCCACGGAGCGAGTCCGTGAGGTTAGAACCTTCATGGTAATGGCTAGAACCAATTGGCAGCATTCCCGAGATCCGAAAAGTCTAAACCTTGTCTGTGGTATTCTGAGTAGGATCTGGGACGGGATGACTGTGACGAGCTTCAAACTCACGAATGTTGGGTGCAGTGACAGTGTGTAAAAGGATAGAGAGATCCTATTCTGACACAAGTGAGAACCGACAGATGATTAGCCGTGCGGTAGCTGTGCCTGGTATTTTTCATCTGTGACGAGAAATTTGACAGTTGATTAGTCGTACAGAAACCGTAGCTGGACCATTTTCACTGAGAGGATGGATGGTAGCCATTGACAACAGTGATCCACCAACATACAGCTTGCCATGAAAGGGAGCATGCATGATTGGATGAAGACAATAGGAAAGCAGAGGTTCAGAAGCAACAAAGCATCTCCAAACGCTTATCTGAAATTCCCACTAATGAATTACATAAGTATCTTTATTTTAATTTACGTTTTATTTATCTTTCAATTATCAAAACTCATAACCAATTGAATCCGCCCGACTAAGATTACAGGATGACCATAGCTTGCTTCAAGCCGGCAATCTCCGTGGGATCGACCCTTACTCGCGTAAGGTTTTATTACTTGGACGACCCAATGCACTTGCTGGTTAGTTGTACCGGAGTTGTGAAAGTGTGATCACAATTCCATGCACCAGTGCTCAAGATCATGCGGAGTGGAAGGAGTTGTCACTGTTGTCGCCTCCACTGTCAGCTGGTGGATCTCATCATAGAGTGGTTACAAGAACGATGGTGGTGCTGAGAAGGAGAAAAGTAAGTCACAAATAGCATATATATATATGAAGTGAACAGATAATGTAAATTTGAAATGTCGCACAAAAGAATTACACCACTACAGAGAAGAATAAGTGGCTATTATCTATGCAATTGATAAATTTAGATCCTACTTAATTGGTTCCAAGGTTATTGTTTATACTGACCGTGCTACTCTTAAGTACCTTCTAACCAAGCAGGATTCTAAACCAAGATTGATCAGGTGGGTACTACTGATCATCTGTCCAGGATTGAGCCTGAAGAGGGGATGCCACCCCCACTACTGTGATTGAGACTTTCCCGGATGAGTACCTCTTCATGATCCAGAGGGCTCCATTGTTTGTAGACGTTGTAAACTATAAGGCCATGAGGTTCATCCCCAAGGAGTACACTAAGCCACAAGTTAGAAAGCTTTTACATGATACTAATATTACTTGTGGGATGAACCCTACCTTTTTAAGAGATGCTCGGATGGGATGATCAGGTAGTGTCTCACAGATGAGGAAGCACAACAGATCCTCTGGGATTGTCACAGTTTTGAGTATGGAGGCCACTTTGGGGGGGGGGGGCGAAAGAATAGCCACCAAGGTCCTTCAGAGCGGGTTCTACTAGCCGACCCTCTTCAGAGACTCACAAAAATTTGCAAGAAACTGTGACAAGTGTTAAAGAGCTTGGAATCTTCCCTACAATCACGAAATGCCACAGCAAGGGATTCTAGAGATTGAGTTGTTTGACGTATGGGAGATTGATTTCATGGGACCTTTTCCACCCTCATACTCAAACACATATATCTTGGTGGCAGTGGATTATATGTCCAAATGGGTGGAGGCAATAGCGTCACCCACTAATGAGACCAGCGTCATACTGAACTTCTTACAGAGATATATATTTAGCAGGTTTGGTTTCCCAAGGACACTGATTAGTGATGGAGGCAGCCACCTCTTCATTAAATAGCTAGACTCACTTCTGCAAAGATATGGAGTCTGTCATAAAGTGGCAACCCCCTATCACCCACAGACAAGTGGACAGGATGAGGTTTCAAATAGGGAACCCAAGAGGATCTTAAAGAAGACAGTAAGAACATCAAGGAAGGACTAGATAAGGAGACTTGACAATTCAAGAGTCTCTAATTACTCAATCCAAGCCAAGAGAAGAAAAATCTACACTAAAACCCACCTAAGTATTTTATCAAACACTTGGAAGGCATAAAAGGGAAGCAAGGTAAAATTGCAAGAAATGTAAATCTACAACTACTCAAGCAAGGAAATAACAACAACAAAGCAATTAAACAATAAAGGGACATAAAACATAAATTACATTAATTGAAATCAAACAAAAGTGCATGAACATAAAAATGACTAGAATAAGAAATTAACAAAAGGAACTAAAAGAGTAAAGATGTAGCAACAAGAAATTGAAAGGAAGAGTAGATGAGAACAAGAATTAAAATCTAGATCTAAGAAGAGATTTGAATCTAATCTAACCTAATTCTAGAGAGAAGAGAGAGCTTTTCTCTCTAGAATTCTAACCTAAAACATGATAAAAACTAAACTATGACAACTTGGTTCATTCCCCTTCAATCCTTGGGTTCAATAGCATCAGAAATGGGTTGGATTGGGCCCAAAATGATCTAGAAATTGCTGGCTACGGGTTGCTTTTAGTGAGTCACGCTGATCCTGCGACGCGCACGCATAGGCCACGCGTGCGCATCGTCTAAATGCAAGGCAACCATAGCAAATTTTATGTCATTTTGAAGCCCCGATGTTAGCTTTCCAACGCAACTAGATCTGCTTCATTTGGACCTCTGTAGCTCAAGTTATGATCGATTAAGTGCGAAGAGGCCAGGATTGACAGCTTTGTGATTCCTTCATTTCTTCATGAATTCTCCATTTTTATATGCTTTTTCTTCATTCCCTCAATCCAATATTTGCCTTTTAAACCTGAAATCACTTAACAAACATATCAAGGCATCGAGTGGAATTAAAGGGAATTAAATTTATCAATTTTGGGCCTAAAAAGCACGTTTTCACTTTTAAGCACAATTTAAGGAGAATTTACAAAACCATGCTATTTTAGTGAATAAATGTGGAAAAAATTGATAAAATCCCATTGAATTCAACATAAGATAAACCATAAAATTGGGGTTTATCAAGACTTGATGATGTTCTCTGGGCGTACAGGACAGCTTTCAAGACCCCTATTGGAATGTCTCCATACCAGCTAGTCTATGGTAAAGTTTGTCACTTGTCAGTGGAGTTGGAGCACAGAGCATATTGGGCATCAAAGTTCCAGAACCTTAATGCCAAGGCTGCAGGAGAGAAAAGATTACTCTAGCTGAATGAGCTTGATGAGTTTAGGCACTCTGCTTATGAGAATGCCAAGCTCTACAAGGACAAGACCAAAAAGTGGCATGATAGAAAGATAGCGTCAAGAGTATTTGAGCTTGGATAGAAGGTTTTACTATTTAATTCGTGGCCCAAGCTCTTTCTTGGGAAGCTTAAGTCCAGATGGTTAGGACCCTTTGTGGTCACAAGAGTGTCACCCTATGGTCATGTGGAACTTCAAGATAGGAATTCAGATAGTAAATTCATAGTCAATGGCCAGTGGGTAAAATATTACCTTGGAGATGAGATTGATCATCAGAGATCCACCAATCTGCTGACATAGCAGATATGAATATCAAGCTAATGACAGTAAAAAAGTGTTTGTTAGGAGGCAACCCAATCTTACGTATCCTTTTGATTTATTTCTGTTTTGATTTCAGATTTATTTTAGTTTGATTTTCACTAATTTTCATAGTTTTTCTAGTTTTAATCTATTTGTGATCATGTGCAGCGCTTAGAACAGGGACAGAAGAGCTCAGACAGAAGAACAGAACACCCTGGAGGATCAGTGCTGCGGGCGCTAAATGCCAGGGAGGATGTTTAACGCCATGAGGGGAGTAGTGGTTTGGGCATTTCACGCCCAGATTAGGGGTTCTCATTCAAAATTTTGATCCTCTTGGGGCGTTTCACACCCATAATGGATGTTCAATGCCACACAAAAAAAATGGGAGAGAGGCTGGCGTTAAACGCCAGTAGTGGCATTTCACGCCATGAGGGGGCCAAAACAATACCCCCTTGGGTGCTAAACGCGGAAGATGACGTTTAACGCCACCAAGGGGGCTGACAATTCATACCATATCTCACTAATTCCCACTCATATCTTTTCACATCTTTTTTATTTCCCCCTTCTCTCACTACTCCTCCTCATCCCTCACATTCTCTATATCCCATTTATTTTCATACTATATCTCCACATATTCTACTAGTGTCTTTCCATATCATATCACCATTAATCCAACAATTCATTCTATTTTCTCTCTACCTGACCGAATTTGACTTCCGTCCACCCCTATAAATACCACATCAATTCTCAACTCTCTTCACCCCTTCATTCCACTCTCTATTCTCCCTTTCGTCTCTCCTTCTTTCTTTCTATTTTCTCTTCTTTTTACTCGAGGACGAGCAAAAGTTTTAAGTTTGGTGTTTGGGCACTCTGCTTTTGACTTTTCTCACATTCTCTATGGCGCTAAAAGTTAGAGAATCCTCTTCAAGAAAGAGGAAGGAAAAGACTCCCTCCATAATCCCACATGAGCTCCACTGGTTCTATACTAAGATTCATGAGGAGCATTATTACAAGATTGTGAGAAAAAAGATGGTGATACCGGAGGTGAAGTTCAAATTGGACGCTGATGAGTATCCTGAAATTCAGTAACAGATTCGAAGCAGGGGTTGGGAAGTTATGGCCAACCTGTAACTGAAGTCGGAGTTCTGAAGGTCAGACACTATGCAAATCTGTGGATGACGGACAAGCACAAGAATGAGCATCCTGAGTTCAAGACTTGGCGCACCATGGTTTGAGAGAAGACCTTACAGTTTGGAATGGGAAGAGTGAGGGAGATACTTCAGCTGCCTCCATCCAGAGATCAAGTCCTCAAGGACATATGCCTCCCCAGAGCATAGTGGAGGAAGAATGCCAAGGGCGGCCATACCAGCTGAGAAGGAATGATCTGAAGCCAATTGCTAGAGGATGGCTGGAGTTTATTCAACGTTCTATCCTCCCCACCAGTAACCGGTCCGAGGTTACTGAAAGGTAATCTATGATGATTCACCGGATTATACTTGGCAATGAGGTGGAAATTCATCAGATGATCACTTTGGAGATATATAGCATCGCAGTAAAGACCTCAACCTTCTCTAGACTAGCCTTCCCTTATCTCATCTCTCGCTTTTGTGTGGCAGTCAATGTCAAGATTGATAGAGATATACTTATTGCAGTGGACAGCCAAATCACTAAGAAGAGTATGGACTACACTCGAGAAATTGGGCAAGCACCACCTCAGAAGTTGGCACCCCCTCCTCAAAATAAGTAGCCTGATGATCATGGAATTTTACATCACTACAATCTTCCTTCGACAAGTATACCAAATTATCATCAAGTAAAAACTCACAAAGAGTGAGGTCGAATCCCACAGAGATTGATAGATCGAGCAACTTTAGTCAATTGGATATTCTAGTTAAACAAATTAATCCTGTTAGCTTTAGGTAATTAGGGTTTTTTGTGGCCATAAACTAGTTTTTGAACTTAACCATCTAATCGAAATTAAGTGACCACAAGAGTGGCAGTTAATGAAGGCTAGAGGAGGTTAAATCACTAAGAGATTAGGGTTTAGACATTTACAATTTGCCATGGAATGAATCATACATTGTTAAACTAGTTGGTAAGAACTTTTAATCCAAAAAAGTAAACAACTCCAAAGCCTTAACTGTTTTCTCTTACTATTTTTACACCAAACCTTTTATTTGCTTTCTTTATTCCTTATTTACTAATTTATGAAAATTTCAACCATTAAAAGCCCTTTTTGTTTGCCTAACTAAGTCCCATTGGATAACCATTTTTACTCAGTCCAACAATCCTCGTGGGATCGGTCCTCACTCACTTGAGGTATTATTTGGATGACCCGGTGCACTTGCCGGTTAAGCTGTGGGAATCTCGAATTCCCGCACCAGGCCACCACATAGAAGCTATGAAGGATAAGATCCTTGTACACATAAGGCTGCTCGAGCTCATAGAAAATGACAGTCATCTCTATCTGAAGAGGGGTAGGAAGATAAGGGGTAAGAACTAGGAGTTCTTAGTAGGGTTAGGGTGAAAAAAGTTGTTTTTATTAATTGGCCACATGTCCCAGATCAATCAGACCACATCAAAGGAACATAGGGCAAACAACAATCAAGAGCAAACAACACATAACAAACAACCACAAGAACAAGTTCAAAACTCACACAAGAAATATGTGCAAACAAGTATGATGCATTTCTAGCCCTAGTGTAGGTAATGAGCTCATCCGTCGGGTTTTGACCCGCACCCGACATTACATCCTTATGAAAGTTGTCTCTTGTTGCCATCGCTTTAGGGTACAGTTCCTAGTACACTCTTGGGTTATAGTGTCTGCACGCTCTTGAGCTATAGTGCCCGTATCGCTCCCACGATTAATTTGATGGGTCACACTCTTGGGCTATAGCGCCCATATTGCTCTTCGGCAATCTGCCGGATAAATCGATGGCAAGAACAGTAATTGGTGTTGCCTTTCCAAACCTCCATCATCTCATCACATAATCAAATACCATTCAAGATATAATAATTCTTTATCCATAATACCACAATTTCTCAAACCTAATAAACTGAAACGGAGCGGGTCATAAGATTTGACTTCAGAATCACTTTTCCAAATATCTCAGAGTTATGTTTAAATTCTATAAATACTTTTAAAAATACGCATAAATATGCCCATGGGAATAAAATACATAATTATGCTTAAACTTTGAAAAATGGCATATTCTGCAAGTTACTTTAATAAAATTGACGTACTTTAAAATTGTCCTAAATAACTCTGAACTTTTATAAAAGAGACCCTGTCTTCACTTTAAAAATTATTCAAAATGTTTTATAAACTTTCAAACACCCAAAATTTCATTAAAAATAAGTAAATTGGGCACTGTTCCTTTGTTTTCAAAATAAAACCTTTTTCATTCAATTAAAATTATATTTCTTTTAAAATCGTATTCTGATTTAAACCTTTTATTGCAACCCATAATTTTTCTTTAAAAACTGATGAGCGGATATTTTATACGCTTTTTGGCATTATTTTTATAGAGTTTTCAGCTATGTTTTGTTGAATTTCAATAAGTTTTAGTAGGCTTTAGTTTAAAAATCACTTTTTGGATGCTACTGAGTTTTTGTGTTTTTCCTATATTTTTAGGTGATTTTTAGGTGATTCAGGCAAGTTATGGAAAAGTCTGATTCAGAGACAGAGAAAGGGCTGCAGATACTGTCCGATTCTGACCTCCATGGAATCGAACAAGCATTTCTGGAGCTACAGAGGTGACACGCTCTCAACGGCATTGGAAAGCTAACATCCAGGGATTTTCAGCAATATATAATAGTTTATACTTGTCTTTGGAAATGATGGCCCAAAATGGGCATTGAACACCCTACTAACGCCCTGCCTAGCGTTTCAACACCCCAAAGGGAGCAATCTGGCATTTGGGTGCCCAAAAGGGAGAAAGCCTGGCATCCAACGCCCCAAGAGGAGTCCTAGCACATGGAGTCACCCGAAGTTCAGCCCAAACACTCACCAAGGGGGCATAAGAAGTGGATTTTCGCACCAAGAGTCTAGTCTATCTTATTTCTGTAATCTCTAGTTATTAGATTAGTATTTAAAGGAGAAGATGACCGATTTTTGGATCCTCTACGACCCTATTTTCGAATTACACACTATTTTCTATAAGCTATGAGCAACTAAACCTCTTAAGTTAGGGTTAGGAGCTCTGCTAATTCTCATGGATTAATAATATTACTGTTTATATTTCAATATGTCTGATTCTATTCTCTTATGCATTCTCGTTCTTCAATCTTAATGAATCGGGGGTGAATCGTGACATTCATCCATGTTCTACATAGGTTCTGTGCTAGTCCTGACCCAGATAGCATTGAACTAAAGCTAGAGAATGCATTGCAGATTCCAAGAGAGTACCTGGAAAACTTTGGATACATGACATGAAATTCTGTTGACTATGGGTTACTGAGGTCTCTGTGGCGCTAATGCTAGAGTCAGAAAAGCAGCGTTCTCTGATCCGGAAGATCCGACCTTGTCTGTGGCGTTTTGAGTAGGATTGCAAAGGGGAGTGGATTGCTTAGAGCTTCATCTTCGGCTATAGTGAGAAACCATGAGTGAACTTGATGAGAGGACATGAGTTACTCGGATATGGTGGATTGCTGTGGTTCAGAAGAGATTAACTTGATGAGAGGACATGAGTTAATCACTTATGGCTGCCATTTAATGAATCATTCGTTATTGAAGTAGACAGTAAGAAAAGTTAATCCGGAAAGATAACGCATCTCCGAAGCCTTAAGTGAATCCTTCTCACTATTTTTACATCAATCTGGTTCGCTCTTTTTTATTTTGTTTATGCTTTCAAACAAGCAACCATCTTTTCTAATTGCCTCATTAATATTTACAAGATAGTCATTGATTGCTCAACCCAACAATCTCTGTAGGATTCGACCCTCACTCACCTGAGGTATTACTTGGATGACCTGGTGCACTTGCCAGTCCATCTGTGCAAAGTTTGCGGAGTTCAATTTTGCGCAACAAGTTTTTAGCACTGTTGCCGGGGATTGTTTGAGATTGACAAACTACCGGACTATCTTGTTGCTTAGATTAGGTATTTTTTATGGTTTATTTGCTCTTTCGTTTGTGTCTTTTGTTCTCTTTTTCAAAAATTTTTCAAAACCTTTACTTTTCTTTAGTAATCTTTGTCTTTTGTTTGAGTCTTGTGTCAGTTTTTATGTTTGTTGTCCCGTCTGTTCTCATCTTTTTCTTTAAATTTTCAAAAGTGTTTTTATTTTCTCTTCTTGATATTCGAATTGTTCATGGTAGTTTTTCTTGTTTGATCTTAAAAATTTTAAGTTTGGTGTCTTTTAGTTGTTTTTCCTTTAATTTTCGCAAAAGTGTCATTTGATCTTAAATTTTTAGGTTTGGTGTCTCTTTGTTGTTTTTCTTTTTCCTTAATAATTCGAAAAATATATAAAATATTTCTTTTATCTTTATTTAAATTTTCGAAAATCTTGCTATCTTTTCTTATCTTGATTTAAAATTTTAAGTTTGGTATTTTCTTGTTAGTAAAGTTTAACTTTTAAATTTCAAATCTTATCTTTTCAAATCTTTATCATATCTTTTTACTTTAAATCCTTCATGTTCATACCCTGGACCGAGTTGTAGTGAATATGTGTTTATTGAAAATTGAGCTAAAAAGCTGTTGCAACACATGACATTGAGCTACAATTAAGAAATAAGTTTCTGAGGCAAAAGAAAGAAAGAAAAATCTAACAAGGATCAATAAAGAATAAGGCTTCACATTAGCAACTCTATTAGCACTTAGAGGGACATTTCACACCCGGGACATAATAAGAATTAAGCTGCATTCTTGTCTGCATAAAACCCCATGATTCAAATTCAATTATCTGCTAATAAGGACATATATGCTTATCTGTTTTCACTCCTTTTTCTCATGTTTTGCTGCTTGCTTGGGGACAAGCAAGATTTAAGTTTGGTGTTGTGATGACAAGTCATCTTTGGCTAGTTTCACAAGCCTTTTTCATTAGTTTTTACTTAGTTTTGATGCATTTCTTAGGCAATAAGTAAGTGTTTGGATGAGAAATTCATGGTTGTCTTAATTCAATCAAACATTGTTAATTTTATGGATTTTTATGAGATTTTTTTGCAAGATTTAGTTGATGTTATGAATGATGCAAAATCTTATAATTATGCCAAGGCTTTGATGAGTTTGTTTGGTTGATGATAGGTAAAGAGCAAGGAAGAAGAGAAGGAGAGGCCAACGTTGGAGCCAACGTTGGCCCATCAATGTCGAAGGCTAGTTTTAGGAGTAAGGCTTGGGTAGTAGGAGTAGGAGTAGGATAGAAGGCTCTGGTATAGAGCTTAGTTTAGAATTTCTTTTTCTTTTCTGCACTTTTACATTTCAGTTGTATTGAATTTTGTTCAGTTTATGCAATTTCAATTTCTACACTTCTCTTCTACAATTTTTCTTTCTGCAATTTTTCATTTCCGTTCACACTGAGATTTGTTTACTTTCAAGTAATTTACAATTACTGCAAGTGTCTTTAGAACGATGATCAATTAAACCCCCAATTCATTAGGGGAGGAGCTCTATTATAATTCACATGATTAAATGAACATCTTCTTATTTTCAATTCATCTGGATAGCTAAGAGATAACTTCTATTTTGATTGAGATCCATTCACTCTGGAAGGGGGTGTGAATTTCCATATGAGCCTCGGAAGGGGAATCATGGAAATTAGAATTGAAACTCTGTTTCTCACAGCTCTCTTGATCAACACCATTCGGAAGGAATTGAGATCTTGAGAGTTTGTGTGGCTTATGGATGAGAAAAAATGCTTAACCTCTTTTCATGACAATTGGATCAAGGAATTGGCAAGATTGATTGTGATTAGAGATATTGGACTGCCAAGGAATTGGGATCCAATCAATTTTAATCCGCCATAGATCTATTCATATGATTGAGAAAGAAGTTAAGATCCATTTGATTCATGATGGATTATAATACCTCCAATCCCTGATAAATCTTTGTTTATGTTATTGCTCATTTGTTTGCTCTAATTTACTGCTTTCTTATCTTTCTGTTAATCCAATTCTCACTCAAATTATCACTGTCAGCTTAACTAAATTTACCACCTAACTAAAGTTGCTTGATCCATCAATCCCTGTGGGATCGACCTCACTCTGGTGAGTTGTTACTACTTGATGCGACCCGATTCACTTGCCGGTTAGTTTGTGTGAAAATCTAATTTTCACCCATAAAATTTTTGGCACCGTTGTTGGGGATTGATATAGATCGACAATGATTAAGTGGGTGATAAGTCTAGATTAGGCATTTTCTTTGTTTTTTCCATTTAAAGTTCTTTTAATTTTCTATTTTCTCTTGATACTAAGGTGTTTGTGTTATTGCCTCACTAAGAAATTCTCATCCCTGATATGAGTAATTTCGGCTTTCATTGGTGATTGTGCTTTACAAAATTCAAATGAAGTTCATCTCATCTTTTGATCAAATAAATTTCATGGAAAATTACCCACCATTACAACATGATTCAAGCCATTATCATAATGGTGGCTGGGAATATCAACAAAAAATGACAGATTATGAGCAATCCACCCAATGGGGATATGCTCTAGAGCCACAAAATAATGAAGCAAATCACCTGAGATATTGTCCAGAACCACAAAATGATTTGTGTCATTATCCTCATGGTGTCTGGGAATATCAACAAAAGTGTGAACAATCAAGTGAGAAAGGATATTTTCCACCACCACAGTGTGATTTATGTCATGATCCTAATGGTGGGTGGGAATATTGATGAGCGGATAATTTATACGCTTTTTGGCATTGTTTTTACATAGTTTTTAGTATGATTTAGTTAGTTTTTAGTATATTTTTATTAGTTTTTAAGCAAAATTCACATTTCTGGACTTTACTATGAGTTTGTGTGTTTTTCTATGATTTCAGGTATTTTCTGGCTGAAATCGAGGGACCTGAGCAAAAATCTGATTCAGAGGCTGACAAAGGACTGCTGATGCTGTTGGATTCTGACCTCCCTGCACTCGAAATGGATTTTTTGGAGTTACAGAAGTCCAAATGGCACACTCTCAATTGCGTTGGAAAGTACACATCCAGGGCTTTCCAGCAATATAAGATAGTTTATACTTTGCCTGAGTTTAGATGACGCAAACTGGCGTTTAACGCCAGATTTCTACCCTATTCTGGCATTAAACGCGAGAAACAAGTTGCAAAGCAGAGTCAAACGCCATAAACAAGTTACAAACTGGCATTTAACTCCAAGGAAGACCTCTACATGTGAAAGCTTCAATGCTCAGCCCAAGCACACACCAAGTGGGTCCGGAAGTGGATTTTTGCATTATTTACTCATTTCTGTAACCCTAGTAACTAGTTTAGTATAAATAGAACTTTTTACTATTGTATTAGAGATCTTTGGATTATCTTTGGATTTCTTTTTGATCCTTTGATCACGTTTTGGAGGCTGGTCTATCGGCCATGCCTGGACCTTCATCACTTATGTATTTTCAATGGTGGAGTTTCTACACACCATAGATTAAGGTGTGTAGCTCTGCTGTTCCTCGAGTATTGATGCAAAGTTCTATTATTCTTCAATTCAATTCATGCTTATTCTTATTCTAAGATATTCATTCGCACACAAGAACATGATGAATGTGATGATTATGTGACACTCATCACCATTCTTACTTATGAACGCGTGATTTACAACCACTTCCGTTCTACATGAAGACAAGCTTGAATGTATATCTCTTGGGTTTCTAATCAACGATTCACATCGAATCCCCTTTGACAATGGGGCATCTGAATCCGAGATTAGAATCTTTGTGGTATAGGCTAGAATTCATTGGCAGCATTCTTGAGATCCGGAAAGTCTAAACCTTGTTTGTGGTATTCCGAGTAGGATCTGGGAAGGGATGACTGTGACAAGCTTCAAACTCACGACTGTAGGGCGTGATGATAGACGTAAAAGGATAGTAAATCCTATTCCTACACGATCAAGAACCGACAGATGATTAGCCCTACGTAACCCGTAGCTGGACCATTTTAACTGAGAGGATGGACGGTAGCCATTGACAACGGTGATCCCCCTACATACAGCTTGCCATGGAAAGGAGTATGAAGGATTGGATAAAGGCAGTAGTAAAGCAGAGATTCAGAAGGAACAACGCATCTCCATACACTTATCTGAAATTCCCACCAATGATTTACATAAGTATCTCTATCTTTATTTTACATTTTATTTATCTTTTAATTATCAAAACTCCATAACCATTTTAATCCGCCTGACTGAGATTTACAAGGTGACCATAGCTTGCTTCAAGCCGACAATCTCCGTGGGATCAACCCTTACTCACGTAAGGTTTATTACTTAGACGACCTAGTGCACTTGCTGGTTAGTTGTGCGAAGTTGTGAAAAAGAGTTGAGATTACAATTGTGCATACCAAGTTGTTGGCACCATTGTGTATCACAGTTTCGTGCAACAAGTTTTTGGCGCCGTTGCCGGGGATTGTTTGAGTTTGGACAACTAACGGTTCATCTTGTTGCTCTGATTAGGTAATTTTCTTCTTGTTTTAACCATTATTTTATTTTCAAAAAAATTTTCAAAAAATTTTTTCTCTTCTTTTTCGTTTTTCAAAATTTTTTTTTCGGAAAATTACAAAAAAAATTAATAAAATCATCAAAACCAAAAATTTTTTTGTGTATCTTGTTTGAGTCTAGTATCAATTTTTAAGTTTGGTGTCAATTGCATGTTTTTAAAATTTGTGCATTTTTTGAAAAATTCATGCATTGTGTTCTTCATGATCTTCAAGTTGTTCTTGACAAGTCTTCTTGTTTGATCTTCATATTTTCTTGTTTTGTGTCTTTTCTTATTTTTCATATGCATTCTTGAATCCTTAGAGTTTAAACATTGAAAATCTCTAAGTTTGGTGTCTTGCATGTTTTCTTTTCTTGAAAATTTTTCAAAAATAAGTTCTTGATGTTCATCATGATCTTCAAAGTGTTCTTGGTGTTCATCTTGACATTCATAGTGTTCTTGCATGCATCATTTGTTTTAATCCAAAATTTTCATGTGTTGAGTCATTTTGTGGTTTTTCTCTCTCCTTAATAAAAATTCAAAAATAAAAAATATCTTTCCTTATTGTACTCATAATTTTCGAAACCTTTGGGTTGACTTAGTCAAAATTTTTTTAAAATAAGTTGTTTCTTGTTAGTCAAATCAAGATTTCATTTTTAAAAAATTTATCTTTTCAAAATCTTTTTCAAAATCAAATCTTTTCTTTTTCCTTTTATTAATTTCGAAAATTCTTTAAAATTAATTTTCAAAAATCTTTTTCTCAATTTTATCTTCTATTTTCGAAAATTATACTAACAATTAATGATTTGATTCAAAAATTTCACGTTTGTTACTTTCTTGTTAAGAAAGGTTAAATCTTTAAATTCTAGAATCATATCTTTTAGTTTCTTGTTAGTCAAGTAATCAATTTTAAAAATTAAATCTTTTTAATTTCCTTTTTCAAATCTTTTTCAAAATAAATTTCAATCATATCTTTTTAATCATATCTTTTCAAAATTGATTTTTAATCATATCTTTTTAATCATATCTTTTTCAAAATTGATTTTCAAATCTTTTTCAACTAACTAATTGATTTCTTTGTTTGTTTTAATATTTCTTATCTTTTTCAAAACCACCTAACTACTTTTCTCCGTCTAATTTTCGAAAATTACCTTCCTCTTTTTCAAAAATATTTTTAATTAACTAATTGTTTTAACTTTTAATTTTATTCCTTTTCTTAATTTTTGAATTCTAACTTAAAATTAAAATAAAAATAAAAATATTTTTCTTCTCTTTTAGTTAATATTCAAATTTTCTCCTATTTCTCATCTCTTTCTATTTATTTATTCATTTACTAACACTTCTCTTCATCTTAAAATTCGAACCCTCTCTTCCTCTCTGTGTTCGAATTTTTCTCTTCTCCTTCTTCTATTCTTTTCTTCTTCTACTTACATAAGACTCTCTATACTGTGACATAGAGGATCCCTCTTCTTTTCTGTTCTCTTTTTTTATATGAGCAGGAGCAAGGACAAGGACATTCTTGTTGAAGCAGATCTTGAACCTGAAAGGACTCTGAAGAAGAAGCTAAGAGAAGCTAAAGCACAACAATCCAGAGAAAACCTTACAGAGAATCTCGAAAAAGAAAGAGACATGGCCGAAGCCAATAACAATGGTGGAGGTGCAAGGGAGATGCTTGGTGACTTTACTGCACCAAATTCTAACTTTCATGGAAGAAGAATCTCAATCCCTGCCATTGGAGCAAATAATTTTGAGCTAAAGCCTCAATTAGTTTTTCTGATGCAACAGAATTGCAAGTTTCATGGACTTCCATCAGAAGATCTTTTTCAGTTCTTAACTGAATTCTTGCAGATTTGTGATACTGTTAAGACTAATTGAGTTGATCCTGAGGTCTACAAGCTTATGCTTTTCCCTTTTGCTGTAAGAGACAGAGCAAGAATATGGTTGGACTCTCAACCTAAAGATAGCCTGAACTCTTGGGATAAGCTGGTCACGGCTTTCTTAGCCAAGTTCTTTCTTCCTCAAAAGCTGAACAAGCTTAGAGTGGATGTTCAAACCTTTAGACAGAAAGAAGGTGAATCCCTCTATGAAGCTTGGGAAAGATACAAGCAACTGACCAAAAAGTGTCCCTTTGACATGCTTTCAGAACGGACCATCCTGGATAAACTCTATGATGGTCTGTCTGAATTATCTAAGATGTCATTGGACCATTCTGCAGGTGGATCCATTCACCTAAAGAAAACGCCTGCAGAAGCTAAGGAACTCATTGACATGGTTGCAAATAACCAGTTCATGTACACTTTTGAAAGGAATCCTGTGAGTAATGGGACGCCTCATAGGAAGGGAGTTCTTGAAATTGATGCTCTGAATGCCATATTAGCTCAAAACAAAATGTTGACTCAACAAGTTAATATGTTTTCTCAGAGTCTGAATAGATTGCAGAATGCATCCAATAGTACTAAAGAAGCATCTTTTGAAGAAGAAGCTTATGATCCTAAGAACCCTGCAATGGCAGAGGTGAATTACATGGGTGAAGCCTATAGAAACACCTATAATCCCTCATGGAGAAATCATCTAAATTTCTCATGGAAGGATCAACAAAAGCCTCAATAAGGCTTTAGTAATGGTGGAAGAAACATGTTTAGCAATAGCAAGCGTTTTCCATCATCTTCTCAGCAACAGACAGAGAATTCTGAGCAGAGCCCCTCTAGCTTAGAAAACATAGTCTCTGATCTATCTAAGGCCACTCTAAATTTTATGAATGAAACAAGGTCCTCCATTAGAAATTTGGAGGCACAAGTGTGCCAGCTGAGTAAAAAAGTCACTGAAACTCCTCCTAGTACTCTCCCAAGCAATACAGAAGAGAACCCAAAAAGAGAGTGCAAGGCCATAACCTTACTTGGTGTGGCCGAATGTACAGAGGAGGAGGAAGAGGACGTGAATCCCAGTGAGGAAGACCTCTTGGGACGTCCTCTGGACAAAAAGGAGTTCCCAATTGAGGAACCTAAGGAATCTGAGGCTCATATAGAGACCATAGAGATTCCATTGAACTTCCTTTTACCATTCATGAGCTCTGATGACTATTCCTCCTCTGAAGAGGATGAAGATATTACTGAAGAGCAAGTTGCTAAATACCTTGGAGCAATCATGAAGCTGAATGCCAAGTTATTTGGTAATGAGACTTGGGTGGATGAACCCCCCTTGCTCACCAATGAACTGAATGACTTGGTTAGGCAGACATTACCTCAAAAGAAATAGGATCCTGCTAAATTCTTAATTCCCTGTACCATAGGCACCATGACCTTTGAGAAGGCTCTGTGTGACCTGGGGTCAGGTATAAACTTAATGCCACTCTCTGTAATGGAGAAATTGGGAATCTTTGAGGTACAAGCGGCCACATTCTCATTAGAGATGGCAGACAAATCAATGAAAAAGGTTTATGGACAAGTAGAGGACATGCTAGTAAAGGTCAAAGGCCTTTACATCCCTCCTGATTTCATAATCCTAGACACTGGGAAGGATGAGGATGAATCCATCATCCTTGGAAGACCCTTCCTAGCCATAGCAAAAGCTGTGATTGATGTGGACAGAGGAGAGTTGGTCCTTCAACTGAATGAGGACTACCTTGTGTTTAAAACTCAAGGATCTCCCTCTGTGACCATGGAGAGGAAGCAAGAAAAGCTTCTCTCACTGCAGAGTCAACTAAAGCCCCCAAAGTCAAACTCTAAGTATAGTGTTGGGAGGTCCCAACATTGCTCTGAACATCTGTGAGGCTCCATGAGAGCTCACTGTCAAGCTATTGACATTAAAAAAGAGCTTATTGGGAGGCAACCCAATTTTATTTATCTATGTTATTTTCTTTTTTTAGGTTGATGATCATGTGGAGTCATAAAAATAACTAAAAAAATTTAAGAAAAATAAAAAACAGCATTAAAAAGAGCACACCCTGGAGGAGAGACTTACTGGGGTTTAAACGCCAGTAAGGGTAGCAGAATGGGCGTTTAACGCCCAGTCTGGCACCATTCTGAGCGTTAAACGCCAGAAACAAGCACCATACTGGCGTTAAATGCCAGAAACAGGCTACAATCTGGCGTTAAATGCCAGAAATAGGTTGCATCCTGGCGTTTAACACCAGAAACAAGCAACAGTTTGGCGTTAAACGCCAGGATTGCACAACAAGGGTGTTTTGTATGCCTAATAGGATCTGGGATGATACATCCTTGACCCCTCAAGATCTGTGAACCCCACAGGATCCCCACTTACCATACCCCTCTCTCTCTCACTCACCAATCAAATCATGTCCTCTTCCCTATATTATCTTCACCAATCACCTCCATATCTTTTCCCCAAAAACCCCACCTACCTCACTTCAAAATTCAAACACTTTTCCCTCCCAAACCCAACCCTAATGACCGAAACCCAACCCTCCCCTCACCCTTATATAAACCCCTCACTACTCCTTTATATTCATGCAACACAAACACTTTTCCCCCCTCTTGGCCGAACCACATATCTCCCTCCATCTCATCCATTTTCTTCTTCTCCCCCTTCTTTCTTTCTTCTTTTGCTCGGGGACGAGCAAACATTTTAAATTTGGTATGGTAAAAGTATTGCTTTTTATTTTTCCATAACCATTTATGGCACCTAAGGCCAGAGAAACCTCTAGAAAGAGGAAAGGGAAGGCAAAAGCTTCCACCTCCGAGTCATGGGAGATGGAGAGATTCATCTCAAAGGTCCATCAAGACCACTTCTATGAAGTTGTGGCCAAGAAGAAGTGATCCCTGTGGTCCCTTTCATGCTCAAGAAAAATGAGTATCTGGAGATCTGACATGAGATCCGAAGAAGTGGTTGGGAAGTTCTTACCAACCCCATTCAACAAGTCGGAATCTTAATGGTTCAAGAGTTCTATGCCAATGCATAGATCACTAGAAACCATGATCAAAATATGAACCCAAATCTGAAGAATTGGATTACAATGGTTCGGGGAAAATACTTAGATTTCAGTCTGAAAAATGTAAGGTTGGCGATCCACTTGCCAATAATGCAAGAAAACGCACGCCCCTACACTAGAAGGGTCAACTTTGATCAAAGATTAGACCAAGTTCTCATGGACATATGTGTGGAAGGAGCTCAATGGAAAAGAGACTCAAGAGGCAATCCGGTTCAATAAGAAGACCGGACCATAAGCCTGTGGCTAGAGGATGGTTGGAGTTCATCCAATGTTCCATCATTCCTACTAGCAACCGATCTGAAGTGACTGTGGATTGGGCCATCATGATCCATAATATCATGATTGAGGAGGAAGTGGAAGTTCATGAGATCATACTTCTAGAACTCTACAAGGTGGCTGACAAGTCATCCACCTTGGCAAGGTTAGCCTTTCCTCATCTTATTTTTTACCTATGCAATTTGGCTGGGATTGACATAGAGGGAGACATCCTCATTGAAGAGGACAGGCCCATCATTAAGAAAAGGATGGAGCAAACAAGAGAGCTCATTCATGGACCTCAACAAGAGCATAAGGAGGATCCTCATTAAGAAATCCCTGAGATGCCTCGAGGGATGCAATTTCCTCCACACAACTATTGGGAACAACTCAACACCTCCTTGGAAGGCTTGAATTACAACATGGACCAACTAAGGGTAGAGCACCAAGAGCACTCCATCATTCTCTATGAGATTAGAAAAGATCAAAGAGCTATGAGGGAGGAGCAACAAAGGCAAGGAAGAGACATAGAGGAGCTTAGGCGTTCCATTGGTTCTTCAAGAGGAAGATGCCACCCTCACTAAGGTGGACTCATTCCTTAATCTCCTTGTCTATTTATTTTCTGTTTTCGGTTCTTGAGCTTCATGTTTGTCTATGTTTGTGTCTTCACTACATGATCATTAGTGTCTAGTGTCTATGTCTTAAAGCTATGAATAATTCCATGAATCCTTCGGCTCTCTTAAATGAAAAATGTGCTTAATTACAAAAGAACAAGAAGTACTTGGATTTCAAATTTTATCTTGAAATTAGTTTAATTATTTTGATGTGGTGGCAATACTTTTTGTTTTCTGAATGAATGCTTGAACAGTGCATATTTTTGATAGTGAAGTTTATGAATGTTAAAATTGTTGGCTCTTGAAAGAATGATGAACAAAGAGAAATGTTATTGATAATCTGAAAATCATGAAATTGATTCTTGAAGCAAGAAAAAGCAGTGAATAAGAAAGCTTGCAAAAAAAAGTGGCGAAAATTAAAAGAAAAAGAAAGAAAAAGAAAAAGCAAGCAGAAAAAGCCAATAGCCCTTAAAACCAAAAGGCAAGGGTAAAAAGGATCCAAGGCTTTGAGCATTAATGGATAGGAGGGCCCAAGGAAATAAAATCCAGGCCTAAGTGGCTAAATCAAGTTGTCCCTAACCATGTGCTTGTGGCATGAAGGTCTAAGTGAAAAGCTTGAGACTGAGTGGTTAAAGTCGTGATCCAAAGAAAAAGAGTGTGTTTAAAGAGAAAGCTATTGAGAAACCTCAAAGACTGGATTCTCCTACCTACCTCGGGACAAGGATAAAGAGTTCAGGAAGAAAGAATACCAACCTACTGAGAAATCTAGAAAGTACCATAACTACACCTTTCTGCGGGTGTCTCTTGTGGATGTTTACAGGGAGATATGCAAGATTGAGAAGATCCCGCCACCTCGCCCGATTAAACACAAGAGAGGAGAAGGTCAGGCAGAGTATTGCGAATACCACCGAATCTACGGGCATTTTACTAACGAGTGCTACGACCTAAAGAATGTCATAGAAAAATTGGCACGAGAAGGGAGACTAGATCGGTTCTTAGCCAATAGAGCGGATGAACCAAAAAAGAGGAGAAGGGATGAAGAGGTCGGATGAGTTGAACGTCCCCCTCACACCCCTGAAAGACATGTTCACATGATAAGCGGAGGATTCGCAGGAGGAGAGACTTCTAAGTCATCCCGCAAAAGACACCTTAAAGAGGTGTATCATGTCGGAGAAGGGGACAGGTCACCCGACTTCCCCACTATTACCTTCACTCTAGAAGACGCCACAGGCATCATCTCGGGGCATGATGACCCCATGGTCATTACCATCATACTCGCCAACGCCAATCTCCACCGAACATTGGTAGATCAAGGAAGCTCCGCAGATATCCTGTTCATATCCGCCTTCGACAAGCTCGGCCTACAAAAGAAAGAGCTCAGAGAATATCCAAATATCCTGTTCGGGCTCGGAGACTGACGAGTCCATATTTTCTGATATATTTTTGCTTGATTTGGATGGACTTCATCACATAAACTCACGCTTAAGCACCAAAATAGCATGCTTTTGTGTCTTGTCCCTAAATTGAACCTAAATGTGAAAACATGCGATTTTGTGCTTTAAATGAGTAATTTAATTCCATTTTTTATTCCATTTGATGCCATGACATCTTTGTTCACTAATTTCAGGCCTTAGAGGCAAGAATGGATGGCCAAAAGTGGAAGAAAGCATGTACAAGGGAGAAAACATGAAGAAAACAAGGAAAAGCACACACAGCGAAGTGTGCGTGCGCACAACCTTGCGTGCAAGCGCACAAACGAGTATTTCTATGTGTGCGTACTAACGTACGGAAAATTACCGATTAAGAATTTAAAACATAAATTAACGTTGCAAGTACAGTTCTTAATCAATAAGAATTCCGCGTATCAATTTAAAAAGGGTTGTCACAAAATTTAGAAATAAATACTGGGAGTAAAAATCCCAGGTCGTCTCTCAATGAGTTGCTAAGAGAGTGCTATTTATTGATCAGGGGGTTTTTGATAAATTTGAAGTTGGAGAATAGAATTAAATCAAAGAAAATGAACGAGAGATTTAATTAATTATGATAAAAAGCCTTGACTGGGAGAAGATTAATCGGAAGTTCTATCCTTGTTAAACTTTCTCAGGATTAATTAATAATGGGTTGTTGTTTTTACTTAGTTAACCTTTACCAAATAAAGGAAAGTCAAGTAATTGAGCCAACTTCTATTCACAAGTCCTAATCCTCTCCCTTGGAAAGGATTAACATTAGTAACTAGAGAGCTAGCTAACAACTTCCAATTACCAATTAATACTTGAGTATTCCAACTCAAAGGTCTCCTATTAATCAACTCCTAAGTCAAATTGGGAGTCTACTTCCTTGACATGGATGCTGATTTCACATACATATTCAAGGGGTAGAAAAAAGACATAATAACTGAATTAATTGAAAGCAAGTAGACAAACAATGAAATTAAATGGAAAAGGTGTTCTTTGCATTAATAGATTCAAAATCAGAAATATCCATAAGTAACTTTGAATAACATGAATGGTAAATAAAAGAAGAAAAGGAATAAAAGAACAAACTATAATGCTAAAACTTCACGGAGGTAATAACTCTTCGCAATTATCCAATCCAAAATGTAGTACTAGAAAAAAGGTGTGACTATGAAGAACCCTAGAGGAAGTGGTAGAATTCTCTCTAAGATTCCAAACTAAAACTAAAAAACTAAGAATGTGTGTATGTCCCACGAGTCCCTGCTGTCCCCTGGCTCTAATATGTGTTTTTGGGCCGAAATCTGGGTCAAAACTCAGCCCAAAATCGCCCCCAACATTTTCTGTATTTTCTGCACATGGTGCATGTCACGCGTACGCGTCAATCACGCGTACGCGTCGATGGTCTTCTTCGTGAGTCACACCTACGCGTTAGGTATGCGCACGCGTCGCTGTGCAAATCTCTAAATCGCTCCTCGCTGGTTATCTCCTTTAATTCTTGTGCTCCTTCCATTTGTGCAAGCTTCCTCTCTATCCTCTAAGCCATTCCTCCCCTATATAGCCTGAAAACACTTAACGCACAGATCACGGCATCGAATGGTATAAAGGAGAAATTAAAAATTAATAATTTAGGGGCTTAGGAAGCAAGTTTTTAATCACAGCATAGAATTAGGAAGGCAATTGTAAAACATGCAATTCACATGAATAAGTGTAGGAAGAATGTGATAAAAACCACTCAATTCGATATAAGATAAACCATAAAATAGTGGTTTATCACGTACGCACAAGCACCTGTGCATACGCACAGGTCAACATTCAGCCGAGTGTCTATGCGTCTGCACAGGCCCCTGCACGTGACTGCATTAATGAAACATGTGCTGCACAAATTTGGAGGTCTCTTAGCCCATTTTGGATGTCTTGAAGGCTGAAATGAAAGGCTATATAAATGTAATATCAACACATTTTGAAGGCATTAGGCTTTAGCACATTTTAGTTTAGCTTTTACAAGTTTTTCATAGTATTAGGAGTAGGAGTAGGACTAGAGTAGAATTGCTCTCCTAGGGTTTATGTAGTTTTCATGTAGCATTTTATAGCATGCCTTTATCTTGGATGTTGATCAACTCTTTTGTAAGTACTCTTTAATTTCTCTTTAATTACATTGTCTTTATTTTCATTTCTTCTTGGTTCAAGTGCTTTGTTCATATTTCCAATTTTGTGTTACTTGGAGTTTTGATTGATCAATTTAATGTTTCATACTTTCTTTATGTTTGATTGCTTGTTTATGTTTGGTTTTGTTGATAGTTGGTTATAGTTTTCCATTTTACTTTGCAAATTCCCATGCTTTACTTTTATGTACACAAGGTGTTTGTGAAAATACCAACCTTAGAATTTGAGTAGATTTTTCCACATTGGCTTGTGGTTTGAGTTCCTAGGATACTAGAGTCGTAATGTACAACATTTAGTGGTAATTCTTGGGTAGTTAGTTGACTCTTGTTTCCATTGACGCTAGCTTTTTATCTACTAGTTTGGTAAGTTAGCTAGGACTTATGGATTAAGGTCAATTATGCTTGCTTGACTTACTCCTCGATGGTTAGGGTTGACTAGGCGAAACTGACTCATGATAATTACCATAGTTGTGGTTATGGCAATGATAGGATTCCTTGGATCCTCATTTCCATGTCAAGGCTCTTTTATTGCATTTATAGCATTTTCACTAGTTTTGACCTTGTTTTCTTTTTACTTGCTTTAATATCAATTTTGATCATTGCTTAGTTCTTTTATTGCTTAGTTCTTTTAATCTTTCATTTCTCGCTTGAAAACCCCCTTTTGCCTCCACAACTAAGGAAGTAGCACTTCAATTGCATCCTAGGGAAGAATGACCCAAGGTTTAATTACTCTCGGTTATTTTGAATTTGTAAAGATTTGATTAAGAGAATTCATTGTTGGTTTAGACTATACTACCAACGAATTGATTCTTGCTTTTGATCGATTCTAAACTATACAATAGTACTCTTATTAGAGACGCCCCAATCCAACCACTTGGGTACATCTCACTGCACACAACATTTGGAAAAGGAACACGGCCAAGAACACTGAGCATAGACTACATCATAGTCGACGTAAGCTCCGCATACAACGCCCTCATAGGTCGGGCAACGTTAAATCAACTTGTCGCGGTGGTCTCCACTCCACACCTATGCATGAAGTTCTCAACTACAGAAGGGATCGCTATGATGATCGGACTTTTGTGTGGTCTAGAATTTTACAATAAAATCTCATTGCAAGTATAGATTCTAAACCAACAAAGAATCCTTTCATACAAACATTTGGTTGTCACAAGTAACAAACTCCTAAAAATAATAACCAAAGTATTCAAACCTCGGGTCGTCTCTCAAGAAAATGCACGGAAGTGTACTTATAATTGGTTATGGAAAAGTATATTTTTGGGGTTTTGAATGAGAAACAAGGAAAGTAAACTACAATGGAAATTAAATGACAAAAATGGTCTTGGCAAGGGTTGGTGGTCATGGATCTATGTCCTTATCACTAACCACAACATTATAATTGCAAGGATCAATCCCACTAAGTCATCCTCTAACAAGTAAAGGAAAGTCAAGTGAGCTATATCAATCCAAGTCCATAAGTCCTAGCTATTCAGTAATTGAAGTAATGGAAGCTAGAGTAAATGGCTATCAATTATCAATCACTTGGATATTAGTAACTCAAGAATTCCTAAGTCACCTTCCCAAGCCAAGACCATAAAATTCTACTCTAACATCCTTCCAAGCATTTTGTCAAACACTTGGTAGGCACTAAATAAAAGCATGGAAAACTAACAAGAAGAATGAACCTAAACAACCAGTTGCAAGCATCAATGACTAACAATTAAAGAGAGTAACAATAACCATGGAAAACATAAATTGCATTAATATAGAAATTGAATAATGTAACATCAAAAGTTCACAAACTAAATAGGGAAATAAATAAATCAAGAAGAAAAGGTAAGCTAAGATGCTAGAGTGATAGAATGTAGAATAGAAACTAAGATAAAGCATGATAGAAATCTGAATTGGGGAAGAACTAAACCTAAAAACCTAAAACCTAGAGAGAGGAGAGAGCCTCTCTCTCTAGAAACTACATCTAAAACCTAAGATTATGTGAATGATTGTATGAATGAATGATTGATTCTGCTCCACTCCCAGCCTCTAATCTGTGTTTCGGGCTTGAAACTAGGCCAAACTACATCTTATCTGTCACACGTACGTGTCGCCCACGCGTACGTGTTGCTTGTCTGCCGCACTATCCACGCGTTCGCATACTTTGCACGTTCGCGTTGCCTAACAGCAAGGCAACTATGACAAATTGTATATCATTTTGAAGTCTCGGATGTTAGCTTTCCAATGCAATTGAAATCGCTTCATTTGGACCTCTGTAGCTCAAGTTATGATCGATTGAATACGAAGAGGTCAGGATTGACAGCTTAGCAATTTCTTCTATTTCTTGTATTCCTTCCACTTTTGCATGCTTCCTTTCCATCCTCTAAGCCATTCTTGCCCTAGAAAACCTGGAATCACTTAACACACATATTAGGACATCGAATGGTAATAAGAGAGGATTAAAATTAGCAAATTTAAGGCCAAAGAAGTATGTTTTCAATCATAGCACAAAATTAGGAAGGAAAATGTAAAACATGCGATTTCTATGAATAAGTGTGAGAATAATGGGTAAAATCCACTCATTAAGCACAAGATGTACCACGAAGTGGTGCATCAAATCTCCCTATACTTAAACATTAGCATGTCCTCATAGTAAGCTCAAGAGAAGCTATAAGAGTGAAGGCAAAATGGTAGGATTTATGAAATGCAGCCTTTTTGTATGAATGCAGCTAAATGCAAAATGCTGTTACCTACTTGGTTAAAAGTAAATAAACCTTTCAAGAATAAATATGAACTGGATTAAAAGTAAATAAAAATGAAGTACAAATAGACTTGCAAGAAGAAGATAGCTCATGAAAGCCAGGAACAAAGAATTGAGTACCGAACCCTCACTGGAAGTGTATACACTCTAATCACTCTAGTGTTTGAGGGTCGAATATCTCGATTCTCTACTAATCTTGCTTTCTAAGGCTTCCTTTTCTTCTAACAATCAACAAAAATTTAATGCACAAATACACAAATCAAGAGGTCTTTTAAGGGTTGTAATGGGGTCAAGGTCAAGGTAGGATTGTATTTGGTCAAGTGGACTAAAATCTGAATCCTTAATTAACCTAAACTTCTCACCTAACTTTGGACAATCCATGTAATCATAATATAAAGCCTAACTACCCATTAACCATGTTTTGCACATATTCATGCATCCCAAATTGAGTAGAACTCTTTATGCATTGCTACCAACATTTACTTTTGGGTATTTTTGTCCCCTTTTTATTTATTTGCTCTTTTCCTTTTCTTTCTCTTTTTTCTTTTTTTTTTGTATTTTTTTTCTTTTGTTTTTCTCAATGCATATGATTAAGGTATTGAAAGCATAAACACGTGCTTAACATTATTGTTCATATTTTCTCAAGAATACACAACACCCAATTTTTCAAAGCAAATGTTTTCAAACCCAACTTCCCCACACTTAAATCATGAGCACTCTCACTAGTCTAAGCTAACCAAGGATTCAAATTAAGGACATTATTATTTTTCGCTTAGAGTTAGTGATGAGCTAAAGTAAAGAATAAATGGGATAAGTAGGCTCAACATTGGTTTACAAAGGATAATGAAAAGGTTAAGGCCATATGGGTATGTAAGCTCAGTGAAACAAGGCCTCAATCATATAAGTGCATGCATACATCAAACAATGAAAATATAGAATTAAGATCACAATTTTAGAGAGAACAACGCACACCAAATATAAAATGTTGGTTGATAAAATGCGACCAATCGAAGAGGCTCAAAATCTCACTAGTTTTGTGTGTTCGAACTCTAAACCATGATCCAAAATAAAATTTCTTCAAACAAGTTTAACAAAAGTTTTAATTCGAGTTAGTGAAATGCTATAAAAATGTTTTTGAAAAAGAAAATATTACTTCAACCAAGTAGTTGGTCAAATATGCACAAAATCAAACAAACATGCAAATGCAAAAACTAATTTAACAAAGAAAACTAAACATTGGTGTTAAGACAGGAAGTAGTTATCCGCAGAAGTCAGTATCGGCCTCCCCACAGTTAAAGATTGCACCGTCCTTGGTGTATGCAAAGATGTGCAAGTGGGCGGGTGGCTCCAACTGAAGCATTTCTCCAAAGATTGTGCAGATGAATTTGTTTGTTGCCCCATTGAGAAGCTTTTCCTTTCCTTTCTCGGTGGCCATCTTGAAAGAAGAAAAAATGAGGGAAAAGTAACCCAGAAACAGAGATAAAAAAACAAATAAAATATGGATAGGTTAATGCCGAATAATGAGGATCTCAACTACATAGTAGCTACAACATGCGAGTGAAAAAATAGTAGAAGCAAATGGCATATCAATAGTGCAAAAATTGTAATAATGGGGGAGAGAGTGTGGGTAATGAAAGACAATATAAGTGTATATCAATGCAAATGGAATACAAGTAGCATAAAAATGAGCATTGACTTATAATTAATAACACCCAATAATTCAAAACAAGTCATGAAGCACCAAAAGAATTCAAGAAAAGATGCAACAGTTGAATAAGAACATTTAACACCAATGGTAAAATAGGAAATTAGAAAAGGAGATAAAAAATTTGAATAAAATTAAAATGCAATGAAGGAAAGTACGCAAATGTAATATGTAAAAGAGAATGAAGAAGAATAAGGATGAGAAGGAAGTGAGAAAAGAAGAAGAAGAAAGTAAGAAATGAGGAAGAAAGAAGGAAGAATTAGGAATGAAAGAGAATTAGGATTTGGAGGGGAGGGATTTAAAATCTGGGTGGCGTACCGGTTAAATGAGGCGGCGCAATCGATGCGCACTTGATGTGTGGAAAACGATCAAACACAAAACTCACCGGCAAGTGTACCGAGTCGCATCAAGTAGTAATTACTCACATGAGTGAGGTCGATCCCACAGGGATTGAAGGATTGATCAATTTTAGTTAGGTGGTTGATTTAGTCAAGCAAACAAGTGTTGATTTGAGTAAATTATGACCAACAGAAGCTAAATTGCATGAAACTAAAAGGGAGAGGGAGAATTGACAGTAAACTAAAGAGCAGAAGAAGTAAAATAGCTGAATCTTAAATTGCAAGTAATGTAAATGGCTGAAGCTTAGAGTGCAAGAAATGTAAATTGCTTGAATAATAAAGGGGTGTGGGATGCTGGGATTCAGAATTTAACAAAAGAAAGTAAAGAAGATGAATTAAGTGCAGTAAATCTAAACAGAATTGGAAAATTGCAGTGAAGAACAAAACAGAAAGTAAATTCAACTCAATTGCAAGAGCTAGGAAAGAAATTCAAGAGCTCAGAGGCTCAATGAGACTAGAAAACAAGTCTGGATCTTAATTCCTTCCTTGATCCAACAGAGAACAATTTGTAGAAGAAAAGAAAATGAAAGCAGTAAAGGAAACTCAGATTCAATTCTTGGAACAATTGAGAAGAGAGGTAAAGATGATTTTCAAACTTTTGAATTAATGAAGCTCTTCAATCTCAATTCAAATTCCAAAACAGAAAGCAAAAGTAGCAGAAGAAATGAAAATGAAAACAAAAAGCTAAATCCAATTCCCAAATCTTAGAATTATGCAGAAGAAAACAAAGATAAATTGTAGATCAATGATTGAAACAGAATTCATTTAATCTCAATCCAAAATTCATCAACAGAAAGTAAGAAATGCATAAGTAAGAACAAGGAGGAGAAAATTCAGCTCTCAATCCCAATTCAAAGCTAAAATGTAAAAGTGAGCTCAAAATAAAACTCAAAATAAAAGAAGGTTCAAAAGTGAAAGTGAAAAATGTAAAAGTGAAAAAAAGTCCTCTCTAAATCAAACTAAGTCCTATTTATACACTTTCTATTTTTGATCTTCAGAATTTGGAGTGGGCTTTTCAAATTGGGTGAAGAATTGAATTTAATTTGATTTTGGACTGAAATTCACCCAGGAGTCACTCCCAGGGCAGCGTTCAGTTGAGTGTTTTAACTGAGCGCCTAAACCTTGTTTCCTTTGGGCTCCTGCCAAGCTCCCTCATGCCAAATCCATTTCTCCTTGTAGCATTGCAGCCTTCATAGTGCTCAGTTGATAAAGTTAACTCAGCGCCCCATTATGAAGGAATAAGACTCCACTTTCAAGCCTTGGTGGGACCAATATTGCTTAGCAATTCATGAGGAGTGGCGCTCAGTGAAGTAAATGAACTGAGCGCCCTTTGTGCACAGAGGAAAGCCCCTAATTCGAGCCCTTGGTGAAGTTATTCATCATCCAATTCCTTGAAGAGTGGCGCTCGGTTTGCAATCTTCACCCATCGCCTTTTGTGCCTTGAGAGAAGCTCCCTTATTCGAGCCTTGAGGGAAGCAATTCGGCCAATTTTTGTTACACAAGGTAGCGATCAGTGAAGTAAATTAACTGAGCATCCCTTTTGCTTGCAAGGTGAGGTTCCAAGTTCGAACCTCAGCTCTCCCCTTCTGGCCACTTTTTGCTAATTTTTCCTTGCACAAGCGTTTCTCTTGGTCCCTTGGGTGCAAGGTTCGAAACTTGGTGGCTTCCTTTGCTTGACATTGCTTCTTGTTTTCTTTTGGGTTGATGCACGATAAAGGTAAGTAAGTTAACTGAGCGCTCCTCATTTTGCATGCTTCCTTGGGCGCTCAGTTAACTCTTTTAACTAAACGCTACACCTTTGTTCCCTTTTGGTGCGCCACTTATTTGCTTCCTTGGTGATGCCACGCTTTTGTTTCTTTGGTGTGCCACACTTTGTGCTTCCTTAAGCCACGGTTTTTGTTTTCCTTAGGCCACGCTTTATAGGCACGCTTTTTCTTATTTTCTTTCATTTATTCACATACAAGTAATCAAATCAACCAATCAAAGCACCACCAAATTCACAAGGTTTATAAATTATTCAAAAACCAACTAATTCTAGCTTAAACCTCATGATTTTGTGTCAAATAAAGGATGGTTGATTGATTCAATATAACCATGCAAATCCACTCCAAATCACTTACTTATAATGCAAGAAAGTGCATAAAACCTAATGAAACAAGTGAAAATTGCTTGAAAAGCTAGCATAAGATGACTTGTCATCACAACACCAAACTTAAACCTTGCTTGTCCCCAAGCAAGCACTAAACATAAGAGAAAATGAAATGAAACAGAGAAGTATTCATGTCCTTATTTAGCAGATAATTGAACTTGGTTCATAGGGTTTTATGCAGACAATGGTAGCTTATTTATTACTTGCTGACAGATAAGAAGTGATTCCTCAAAGGTTTACTACAGTTGTTTCTATAATGCCTTACTTTTGCTTGATCCTTATGAGCTTTTTCTTTCTTTACTTTGCTTAGAAAGCTTATTTATTGATGAATTCTTGGTGGCAAATGATGCAGCAGCCTTTGGCTTAGTTTTGCTCAACATTTCTTCACCACAGACACATGGCTCACATTTTCTTCCTCAGGAGCATTGATGCCCAACGTCTCTTTAGATCACCAAGTGTTTTGTAGCTAGGTTGCTCTTGATAGTGGACTTTCAGTTGGCAATCCTAGATTATTTAATCCAAGTGGCAAAGTTTTGAAATACTCCTCAGAATCTACTTATCCAAGCATATCCCAGTACAAAAACACCACAGGCATATGTCTTAGGGTCCAAGTTATTGGTGTCTAGTCTTTGATGAGCGGATAATTTATACGCTTTTTGGCATTGTTTTTAGTATGTTTTTAGTATGTTTTAGTTAGTTTTTATTATATTTTTATTAGTTTTTAGTTAAAATTCACTTTTCTGGACTTTACTATGAGTTTGTGTATTTTTCTGTGATTTCAGGTATTTTCTGGTTGAAATTGAGGGACCTGAGCAAAAATCTGATTCAGAGGCTAAAAAGGACTGCAGATGCTGTTAGATTCTGACCTCCCTACACTCAAAATGAATTTTATGGAGCTACAGAAGCCCAATTGGCGCGCTCTCAATTGCATTGGAAAGTAGACATCCTGGGCTTTCCAGCAATGTGTAATAGTCCAAACTTTGCCCGAGATTTGATGGCCCAAACAGGCGTTCCAAGTTAGCTCAAGAATTCTGGCGTTTAACGCCGGAACTGGCACAAGAATGGGAGTTAAACGCCCAAACTGGCACAAAAGCTGGCGTCACTACAAGAAAACCAGGATTTTGCTACGCTTTTAAAGCGTGGCGAAAAGTGGAAAAAAGCGTAGCGATAGCTTTTCGCCACGCTTTTTGAGCAACCGGCACGCTTTTTAAAGGGTCACGATTGCTAGCGTGCCGGTTGCTCTATCGCCACGCTTTTGGTGACTTATGGCTACGCTTTTTTTGTCGCCACGCTTTTATCTATTGGCTACGCTTTTAAACGTGGCCGTATACAAGAGAATATAGCTACGCTTTTAAAGCGTGACAATATCAAAAGATATGGCCACGTTTTTTAGGGGTGCCAATAGCTAGAGATATGGCTACGCTTTTAAAATGTGACAAAATCGCAAGTGATATAGCTACGCTTTTAAAGCGTGACGATAGTGAGATATGGCCACGCTTTTAAAGCGTGGCGATAGCAAAAGATACGGCCACGCTTTAAAAGCGTGGCAATAGCCTTGTCAAATTCAAAAAAAAATTCTTTTTTTTTTACTCTACCTTTCTCAGTACACAATATAAATTTTCAATCCTTTTCTATTACTAAACTTATATAGTATACAATTTTTATTACAAGACAAATCAAACAGTAATTAGTGACACATAATTTTTCTATAATTGTTTTATATACTAAAAAACTAATACTCAAATACAAAATAAAACTTGAGTTCAAAACTCTGATTAGGTAACATTGTGTATCACAGTTTCGTGCAACAAGTTTTTGGCGCCGTTGCTGGGGATTGTTTGAGTTTGGACAACTAACGGTTCATCTTGTTGCTCTGATTAGGTAATTTTCTTCTTGTTTTAACCATTATTTTATTTTCAAAAAAAATTTCAAAAAATTTTTTCTCTTCATTTTCGTTTTTCAAAATTTTTTTTTCGGAAAATTACAAAAAAAAATTAATAAAATCATCAAAACCAAAAATTTTTTTGTGTATCTTGTTTGAGTCTAGTATCAATTTTTAAGTTTGGTGTCAATTGCATGTTTTTAAAATTTGTGCATTTTTTGAAAAATTCATGCATTGTGTTCTTCATGATCTTCAAGTTGTTCTTGACAAGTCTTCTTGTTTGATCTTCATATTTTCTTGTTTTGTGTCTTTTCTTATTTTTCATATGCATTCTTGAATCCTTAGAGTTTAAACATTGAAAATCTCTAAGTTTGGTGTCTTGCATGTTTTCTTTTCTTGAAAATTTTTCAAAAATAAGTTCTTGATGTTCATCATGATCTTCAAAGTGTTCTTGGTGTTCATCTTGACATTCATAGTGTTCTTGCATGCATTATTTGTTTTAATCCAAAATTTTCATGTGTTGAGTCATTTTGTGGTTTTTCTCTCTCCTTAATAAAAATTCAAAAATAAAAAATATCTTTCCTTATTGTACTCATAATTTTCGAAACCTTTGGGTTGACTTAGTCAAAATTTTTTTAAAATAAGTTGTTTCTTGTTAGTCAAATCAAGATTTCATTTTTAAAAAATTTATCTTTTCAAAATCTTTTTCAAAATCAAATCTTTTCTTTTTCCTTTTATTAATTTCGAAAATTCTTTAAAATTAATTTTCAAAAATCTTTTTCTCAATTTTATCTTCTATTTTCGAAAATTATACTAACAATTAATGATTTGATTCAAAAATTTCACGTTTGTTACTTTCTTGTTAAGAAAGGTTAAATCTTTAAATTCTAGAATCATATCTTTTAGTTTCTTGTTAGTCAAGTAATCAATTTTAAAAATTAAATCTTTTTAATTTCCTTTTTCAAATCTTTTTCAAAATAAATTTCAATCATATCTTTTTAATCATATCTTTTCAAAATTGATTTTTAATCATATCTTTTTAATCATATCTTTTTCAAAATTGATTTTCAAATCTTTTTCAACTAACTAATTGATTTCTTTGTTTGTTTTAATATTTCTTATCTTTTTCAAAACCACCTAACTACCTTTCTCCGTCTAATTTTCGAAAATTACCTTCCTCTTTTTCAAAAATATTTTTAATTAACTAATTGTTTTAACTTTTAATTTTATTCCTTTTCTTAATTTTTGAATTCTAACTTAAAATTAAAATAAAAATAAAAATATTTTTCTTCTCTTTTAGTTAATATTCAAATTTTCTCCTATTTCTCATCTCTTTCTATTTATTTATTCATTTACTAACACTTCTCTTCATCTTAAAATTCGAACCCTCTCTTCCTCTCTGTGTTCGAATTTTTCTCTTCTCCTTCTTCTATTCTTTTCTTCTTCTACTTACATAAGACTCTCTATACTGTGACATAGAGGATCCCTCTTCTTTTCTGTTCTCTTTTTTTATATGAGCAGGAGCAAGGACAAGGACATTCTTGTTGAAGCAGATCTTGAACCTGAAAGGACTCTGAAGAAGAAGCTAAGAGAAGCTAAAGCACAACAATCCAGAGAAAACCTTACAGAGAATCTCGAAAAAGAAAGAGACATGGCCGAAGCCAATAACAATGGTGGAGGTGCAAGGGAGATGCTTGGTGACTTTACTGCACCAAATTCTAACTTTCATGGAAGAAGAATCTCAATCCCTGCCATTGGAGCAAATAATTTTGAGCTAAAGCCTCAATTAGTTTTTCTGATGCAACAGAATTGCAAGTTTCATGGACTTCCATCAGAAGATCTTTTTCAGTTCTTAACTGAATTCTTGCAGATTTGTGATACTGTTAAGACTAATTGAGTTGATCCTGAGGTCTACAAGCTTATGCTTTTCCCTTTTGCTGTAAGAGACAGAGCAAGAATATGGTTGGACTCTCAACCTAAAGATAGCCTGAACTCTTGGGATAAGCTGGTCACGGCTTTCTTAGCCAAGTTCTTTCTTCCTCAAAAGCTGAACAAGCTTAGAGTGGATGTTCAAACCTTTAGACAGAAAGAAGGTGAATCCCTCTATGAAGCTTGGGAAAGATACAGGCAACTGACCAAAAAGTGTCCCTTTAACATGCTTTCAGAACGGACCATCCTGGATAAACTCTATGATGGTCTGTCTGAATTATCTAAGATGTCATTGGACCATTCTGCAGGTGGATCCATTCACCTAAAGAAAACGCCTGCAGAAGCTAAGGAACTCATTGACATGGTTGCAAATAACCAGTTCATGTACACTTTTGAAAGGAATCCTGTGAGTAATGGGACGCCTCATAGGAAGGGAGTTCTTGAAATTGATGCTCTGAATGCCATATTAGCTCAAAACAAAATGTTGACTCAACAAGTTAATATGTTTTCTCAGAGTCTGAATAGATTGCAGAATGCATCCAATAGTACTAAAGAAGCATCTTTTGAAGAAGAAGCTTATGATCCTGAGAACCCTGCAATGGCAGAGGTGAATTACATGGGTGAAGCCTATAGAAACACCTATAATCCCTCATGGAGAAATCATCTAAATTTCTCATGGAAGGATCAACAAAAGCCTCAATAAGGCTTTAGTAATGGTGGAAGAAACATGTTTAGCAATAGCAAGCGTTTTCCATCATCTTCTCAGCAACAGACAGAGAATTCTGAGCAGAGCCCCTCTAGCTTAGAAAACATAGTCTCTGATCTATCTAAGGCCACTCTAAATTTTATGAATGAAACAAGGTCCTCCATTAGAAATTTGGAGGCACAAGTGTGCCAGCTGAGTAAAAAAGTCACTGAAACTCCTCCTAGTACTCTCCCAAGCAATACAGAAGAGAACCCAAAAAGAGAGTGCAAGGCCATAACCTTACTTGGTGTGGCCGAATGTACAGAGGAGGAGGAAGAGGACGTGAATCCCAGTGAGGAAGACCTCTTGGGACGTCCTCTGGACAAAAAGGAGTTCCCAATTGAGGAACCTAAGGAATCTGAGGCTCATATAGAGACCATAGAGATTCCATTGAACTTCCTTTTACCATTCATGAGCTCTGATGACTATTCCTCCTCTGAAGAGGATGAAGATATTACTGAAGAGCAAGTTGCTAAATACCTTGGAGCAATCATGAAGCTGAATGCCAAGTTATTTGGTAATGAGACTTGGGTGGATGAACCCCCCTTGCTCACCAATGAACTGAATGACTTGGTTAGGCAGACATTACCTCAAAAGAAATAGGATCCTGCTAAATTCTTAATTCCCTGTACCATAGGCACCATGACCTTTGAGAAGGCTCTGTGTGACCTAGGGTCAGGTATAAACTTAATGCCACTCTCTGTAATGGAGAAATTGGGAATCTTTGAGGTACAAGCGGCCACATTCTCATTAGAGATGGCAGACAAATCAATGAAAAAGGTTTATGGACAAGTAGAGGACATGCTAGTAAAGGTCAAAGGCCTTTACATCCCTCCTAATTTCATAATCCTAGACACTGGGAAGGATGAGGATGAATCCATCATCCTTGGAAGACCCTTCCTAGCCATAGCAAAAGCTGTGATTGATGTGGACAGAGGAGAGTTGGTCCTTCAACTGAATGAGGACTACCTTGTGTTTAAAACTCAAGGATCTCCCTCTGTGACCATGGAGAGGAAGCAAGAAAAGCTTCTCTCACTGCAGAGTCAACTAAAGCCCCCAAAGTCAAACTCTAAGTATAGTGTTGGGAGGTCCCAACATTGCTCTGAACATCTGTGAGGCTCCATGAGAGCTCACTGTCAAGCTATTGACATTAAAAAAGCCCTTATTGGGAGGCAACCCAATTTTATTTATCTATGTTATTTTCTTTTTTTAGGTTGATGATCATGTGGAGTCATAAAAATAACTAAAAAAATTTAAGAAAAATAAAAAACAGCATTAAAAAGAGCACACCCTGGAGGAGAGACTTACTGGGGTTTAAACGCCAGTAAGGGTAGCAGAATGGGCGTTTAACGCCCAGTCTGGCACCATTCTGAGCGTTAAACGCCAGAAACAAGCACCATACTGGCGTTAAATGCCAGAAACAGGCTACAATCTGGCGTTAAATGCCAGAAATAGGTTGCATCCTGGCGTTTAACACCAGAAACAAGCAACAGTTTGGCGTTAAACGCCAGGATTGCACAACAAGGGTGTTTTGTATGCCTAATAGGATCTGGGATGATACATCCTTGACCCCTCAAGATCTGTGAACCCCACAGGATCCCCACTTACCATACCCCTCTCTCTCTCACTCACCAATCAAATCATGTCCTCTTCCCTATATTATCTTCACCAATCACCTCCATATCTTTTCCCCAAAAACCCCACCTACCTCACTTCAAAATTCAAACACTTTTCCCTCCCAAACCCAACCCTAATGACCGAAACCCAACCCTCCCCTCACCCTTATATAAACCCCTCACTACTCCTTTATATTCATGCAACACAAACACTTTTCCCCCCTCTTGGCCGAACCACATATCTCCCTCCATCTCATCCATTTTCTTCTTCTCCCCCTTCTTTCTTTCTTCTTTTGCTCGGGGACGAGCAAACATTTTAAATTTGGTGTGGTAAAAGTATTGCTTTTTGTTTTTCCATAACCATTTATGGCACCTAAGGCCAGAGAAACCTCTAGAAAGAGGAAAGGGAAGGCAAAAGCTTCCACCTCCGAGTCATGGGAGATGGAGAGATTCATCTCAAAGGTCCATCAAGACCACTTCTATGAAGTTGTGGCCAAGAAGAAGTGATCCCTGTGGTCCCTTTCATGCTCAAGAAAAATGAGTATCCGGAGATCTAACATGAGATCCGAAGAAGTGGTTGGGAAGTTCTTACCAACCCCATTCAACAAGTCGGAATCTTAATGGTTCAAGAGTTCTATGCCAATGCATAGATCACTAGAAACCATGATCAAAATATGAACCCGAATCTGAAGAATTGGATTACAATGGTTCGGGGAAAATACTTAGATTTCAGTCTGAAAAATGTAAGGTTGGCGATCCACTTGCCAATAATGTAAGAAAACGCACGCCCCTACACTAGAAGGGTCAACTTTGATCAAAGATTAGACCAAGTTCTCATGGACATATGTGTGGAAGGAGCTCAATGGAAAAGAGACTCAAGAGGCAATCCGGTTCAATAAGAAGACCGGACCATAAGCCTGTGGCTAGAGGATGGTTGGAGTTCATCCAATGTTCCATCATTCCTACTAGCAACCGATCTGAAGTGACTGTGGATTGGGCCATCATGATCCATAATATCATGATTGAGGAGGAAGTGGAAGTTCATGAGATCATACTTCTAGAACTCTACAAGGTGGCTGACAAGTCATCCACCTTGGCAAGGTTAGCCTTTCCTCATCTTATTTTTTACCTATGCAATTTGGCTGGGATTGACATAGAGGGAGACATCCTCATTGAAGAGGACAGGCCCATCATTAAGAAAAGGATGGAGCAAACAAGAGAGCTCATTCATGGACCTCAACAAGAGCATAAGGAGGATCCTCATTAAGAAATCCCTGAGATGCCTCGAGGGATGCAATTTCCTCCACACAACTATTGGGAACAACTCAACACCTCCTTGGAAGGCTTGAATTACAACATGGACCAACTAAGGGTAGAGCACCAAGAGCACTCCATCATTCTCTATGAGATTAGAAAAGATCAAAGAGCTATGAGGGAGGAGCAACAAAGGCAAGGAAGAGACATAGAGGAGCTTAGGCGTTCCATTGGTTCTTCAAGAGGAAGATGCCACCCTCACTAAGGTGGACTCATTCCTTAATCTCCTTGTCTATTTATTTTCTATTTTCGGTTCTTGAGCTTCATGTTTGTCTATGTTTGTGTCTTCACTACATGATCATTAGTGTCTAGTGTCTATGTCTTAAAGCTATGAATAATTCCATGAATCCTTCGCCTCTCTTAAATGAAAAATGTGCTTAATTACAAAAGAACAAGAAGTACTTGGATTTCAAATTTTATCTTGAAATTAGTTTAATTATTTTGATGTGGTGGCAATACTTTTTGTTTTCTGAATGAATGCTTGAACAGTGCATATTTTTGATAGTGAAGTTTATGAATGTTAAAATTGTTGGCTCTTGAAAGAATGATGAACAAAGAGAAATGTTATTGATAATCTAAAATCATGAAATTGATTCTTGAAGCAAGAAAAAGCAGTGAATAAGAAAGCTTGCAAAAAAAGTGGCGAAAATTAAAAGAAAAAGAAAGAAAAAGAAAAAGCAAGCAGAAAAAGCCAATAGCCCTTAAAACCAAAAGGCAAGGGTAAAAAGGATCCAAGGCTTTGAGCATTAATGGATAGGAGGGCCCAAGGAAATAAAATCCAGGCCTAAGTGGCTAAATCAAGTTGTCCCTAACCATGTGCTTGTGGCATGAAGGTCTAAGTGAAAAGCTTGAGACTGAGTGGTTAAAGTCGTGATCCAAAGAAAAAGAGTGTGCTTAAAGAGAAAGCTATTGAGAAACCTCAAAGACTGGATTCTCCTACCTACCTCGGGACAAGGATAAAGAGTTCAGGAAGAAAGAATACCAACCTACTGAGAAATCTAGAAAGTACCATAACTACACCTTTCTGCGGGTGTCTCTTGTGGATGTTTACAGGGAGATATGCAAGATTGAGAAGATCCCGCCACCTCGCCCGATTAAACACAAGAGAGGAGAAGGTCAGGCAGAGTATTGCGAATACCACCGAATCTACGGGCATTTTACTAACGAGTGCTACGACCTAAAGAATGTCATAGAAAAATTGGCACGAGAAGGGAGACTAGATCGGTTCTTAGCCAATAGAGCGGATGAACCAAAAAAGAGGAGAAGGGATGAAGAGGTCGGACGAGTTGAACGTCCCCCTCACACCCCTGAAAGACATGTTCACATGATAAGCGGAGGATTCGCAGGAGGAGAGACTTCTAAGTCATCCCGCAAAAGACACCTTAAAGAGGTGTATCATGTCGGAGAAGGGGACAGGTCACCCGACTTCCCCACTATTACCTTCACTCTAGAAGACGCCACAGGCATCATCTCGGGGCATGATGACCCCATGGTCATTACCATCATACTCGCCAACGCCAATCTCCACCGAACATTGGTAGATCAAGGAAGCTCCGCAGATATCCTGTTCATATCCGCCTTCGACAAGCTCGGCCTACAAAAGAAAGAGCTCAGAGAATATCCAAATAGCCTGTTCGGGCTCGGAGACTGACGAGTCCATATTTTCTGATATATTTTTGCTTGATTTGGATGGACTTCATCACATAAACTCACGCTTAAGCACCAAAATAGCATGCTTTTGTGTCTTGTCCCTAAATTGAACCTAAATGTGAAAACATGCGATTTTGTGCTTTAAATGAGTAATTTAATTCCATTTTTTATTCCATTTGATGCCATGACATCTTTGTTCACTAATTTCAGGCCTTAGAGGCAAGAATGGATGGCCAAAAGTGGAAGAAAGCATGTACAAGGGAGAAAACATGAAGAAAACAAGGAAAAGCACACACAGCGAAGTGTGCGTGCGCACAACCTTCCGTGCAAGCGCACAAACGAGTATTTCTATGTGTGCGTACTAACGTACAGAAAATTACCGATTAAGAATTTAAAACATAAATTAACGTTGCAAGTACAGTTCTTAATCAATAAGAATTCCGCGTATCAATTTAAAAAGGGTTGTCACAAAATTTAGAAATAAATACTGGGAGTAAAAATCCCAGGTCGTCTCTCAATGAGTTGCTAAGAGAGTGCTATTTATTGATCAGGGGGTTTTTGATAAATTTGAAGTTGGAGAATAGAATTAAATCAAAGAAAATGAACGAGAGATTTAATTAATTATGATAAAAAGCCTTGACTGGGAGAAGATTAATCGGAAGTTCTATCCTTGTTAAACTTTCTCAGGATTAATTAATAATGGATTGTTGTTTTTACTTAGTTAACCTTTACCAAATAAAGGAAAGTCAAGTAATTGAGCCAACTTCTATTCACAAGTCCTAATCCTCTCCCTTGGAAAGGATTAACATTAGTAACTAGAGAGCTAGCTAACAACTTCCAATTACCAATTAATACTTGAGTATTCCAACTCAAAGGTCTCCTATTAATCAACTCCTAAGTCAAATTGGGAGTCTACTTCCTTGACATGGATGCTGATTTCACATACATATTCAAGGGGTAGAAAAAAGACATAATAACTGAATTAATTGAAAGCAAGTAGACAAACAATGAAATTAAATGGAAAAGGTGTTCTTTGCATTAATAGATTCAAAATCAGAAATATCCATAAGTAACTTTGAATAACATGAATGGTAAATAAAAGAAGAAAAGGAATAAAAGAACAAACTATAATGCTAAAACTTCACGGAGGTAATAACTCTTCGCAATTATCCAATCCAAAATGTAGTACTAGAAAAAAGGTGTGACTATGAAGAACCCTAGAGGAAGTGGTAGAATTCTCTCTAAGATTCCAAACTAAAACTAAAAAACTAAGAATGTGTGTATGTCCCACGAGTCCCTGCTGTCCCCTGGCTCTAATATGTGTTTTTGGGCCGAAATCTGGGTCAAAACTCAGCCCAAAATCGCCCCCAACATTTTCTGTATTTTCTGCACATGGTGCATGTCACGCGTACGCGTCAATCACGCGTACGCGTCGATGGTCTTCTTCGCGAGTCACACCTACGCGTTAGGTATGCGCACGCGTCGCTGTGCAAATCTCTAAATCGCTCCTCGCTGGTTATCTCCTTTAATTCTTGTGCTCCTTCCATTTGTGCAAGCTTCCTCTCTATCCTCTAAGCCATTCCTCCCCTATATAGCCTGAAAACACTTAACGCACAGATCACGGCATCGAATGGTATAAAGGAGAAATTAAAAATTAATAATTTAGGGGCTTAGGAAGCAAGTTTTTAATCACAGCATAGAATTAGGAAGGCAATTGTAAAACATGCAATTCACATGAATAAGTGTAGGAAGAATGTGATAAAAACCACTCAATTCGATATAAGATAAACCATAAAATAGTGGTTTATCACGTACGCACAAGTACCTGTGCATACGCACAGGTCAACATTCAGCCGAGTGTCTATGCGTCTGCACAGGCCCCTGCACGTGACTGCATTAATGAAACATGTGCTGCACAAATTTGGAGGTCTCTTAGCCCATTTTGGATGTCTTGAAGGCTGAAATGAAAGGCTATATAAATGGAATATCAACACATTTTGAAGGCATTAGGCTTTAGCACATTTTAGTTTAGCTTTTACAAGTTTTTCATAGTATTAGGAGTAGGAGTAGGACTAGAGTAGAATTGCTCTCCTAGGGTTTATGTAGTTTTCATGTAGCATTTTATAGCATGCCTTTATCTTGGATGTTGATCAACTCTTTTGTAAGTACTCTTTAATTTCTCTTTAATTACATTGTCTTTATTTTCATTTCTTCTTGGTTCAAGTGCTTTGTTTATATTTCCATTTTGTGTTACTTGGAGTTTTGATTGATCAATTTAATGTTTCATACTTTCTTTATGTTTGATTGCTTGTTTATGTTTGGTTTTGTTGATAGTTGGTTATAGTTTTCCATTTTACTTTGCAAATTCCCATGCTTTACTTTTATGTACACAAGGTGTTTGTGAAAATACCAACCTTAGAATTTGAGTAGATTTTTCCACATTGGCTTGTGGTTTGAGTTCCTAGGATACTAGAGTCGTAATGTACAACATTTAGTGGTAATTCTTGGGTAGTTAGTTGACTCTTGTTTCCATTGACGCTAGCTTTTTATCTACTAGTTTGGTAAGTTAGCTAGGACTTATGGATTAAGGTAATTATGCTTGCTTGACTTACTCCTCGATGGTTAGGGTTGACTAGGCGAAACTGACTCATGATAATTACCATAGTTGTGGTTATGGCAATGATAGGATTCCTTGGATCCTCATTTCCATGTCAAGGCTCTTTTATTGCATTTATAGCATTTTCACTAGTTTTGACCTTGTTTTCTTTTTATTGCTTTAATATCAATTTTGATCATTGCTTAGTTCTTTTATTGCTTAGTTCTTTTAATCTTTCATTTCTCGCTTGAAAACCCCCTTTTGCCTCCACAACTAAGGAAGTAGCACTTCAATTGCATCCTAGGGAAGAATGACCCAAGGTTTAATTACTCTCGGTTATTTTGAATTTGTAAAGATTTGATTAAGAGAATTCATTGTTGGTTTAGACTATACTACCAACGAATTGATTCTTGCTTTTGATCGATTCTAAACTATACAATAGTACTCTTATTAGAGACGCCCCAATCCAACCACTTGGGTACATCTCACTGCACACAACATTTGGAAAAGGAACACGGCCAAGAACACTGAGCATAGACTACATCATAGTCGACGTAAGCTCCGCATACAACGCCCTCATAGGTCGGGCAACGTTAAATCAACTTGTCGCGGTGGTCTCCACTCCACACCTATGCATGAAGTTCTCAACTACAGAAGGGATCGCTATGATGATCGGACTTTTGTGTGGTCTAGAATTTTACAATAAAATCTCATTGCAAGTATAGATTCTAAACCAACAAAGAATCCTTTCATACAAACATTTGGTTGTCACAAGTAACAAACTCCTAAAAATAATAACCAAAGTATTCAAACCTCGGGTCGTCTCTCAAGAAAATGCACGGAAGTGTACTTATAATTGGTTATGGAAAAGTATATTTTTGGGGTTTTGAATGAGAAACAAGGAAAGTAAACTACAATGGAAATTAAATGACAAAAAGGGTCTTGGCAAGGGTTGGTGGTCATGGATCTATGTCCTTATCACTAACCACAACATTATAATTGCAAGGATCAATCCCACTAAGTCATCCTCTAACAAGTAAAGGAAAGTCAAGTGAGCTATATCAATCCAAGTCCATAAGTCCTAGCTATTCAGTAATTGAAGTAATGGAAGCTAGAGTAAATGGCTATCAATTATCAATCACTTAGATATTAGTAACTCAAGAATTCCTAAGTCACCTTCCCAAGCCAAGACCATAAAATTCTACTCTAACATCCTTCCAAGCATTTTGTCAAACACTTGGTAGGCACTAAATAAAAGCATGGAAAACTAACAAGAAGAATGAACCTAAACAACCAGTTGCAAGCATCAATGACTAACAATTAAAGAGAGTAACAATAACCATGGAAAACATAAATTGCATTAATATAGAAATTGAATAATGTAACATCAAAAGTTCACAAACTAAATAGGGAAATAAATAAATCAAGAAGAAAAGGTAAGCTAAGATGCTAGAGTGATAGAATGTAGAATAGAAACTAAGATAAAGCATGATAGAAATCTGAATTGGGGAAGAACTAAACCTAAAAACCTAAAACCTAGAGAGAGGAGAGAGCCTCTCTCTCTAGAAACTACATCTAAAACCTAAGATTATGTGAATGATTGTATGAATGAATGATTGATTCTGCTCCACTCCCAGCCTCTAATCTGTGTTTCGGGCTTGAAACTAGGCCAAATACATCTTATCTGTCACACGTACGTGTCGCCCACGCGTACGTGTTGCTTGTCTGCCGCACTATCCACGCGTTCGCATACTTTGCACGTTCGCGTTGCCTAACAGCAAGGCAACTATGACAAATTGTATATCATTTTGAAGTCTCGGATGTTAGCTTTCCAATGCAATTGAAATCGCTTCATTTGGACCTCTGTAGCTCAAGTTATGATCGATTGAATACGAAGAGGTCAGGATTGACAGCTTAGCAATTTCTTCTATTTCTTGTATTCCTTCCACTTTTGCATGCTTCCTTTCCATCCTCTAAGCCATTCTTGCCCTAGAAAACCTGGAATCACTTAACACACATATTAGGACATCGAATGGTAATAAGAGAGGATTAAAATTAGCAAATTTAAGGCCAAAGAAGTATGTTTTCAATCATAGCACAAAATTAGGAAGGAAAATGTAAAACATGCGATTTCTATGAATAAGTGTGAGAATAATGGGTAAAATCCACTCATTAAGCACAAGATGTACCACGAAGTGGTGCATCAAATCTCCCTATACTTAAACATTAGCATGTCCTCATAGTAAGCTCAAGAGAAGCTATAAGAGTGAAGGCAAAATGGTAGGATTTATGAAATGCAGCCTTTTTGTATGAATGCAGCTAAATGCAAAATGCTGTTACCTACTTGGTTAAAAGTAAATAAACCTTTCAAGAATAAATATGAACTGGATTAAAAGTAAATAAAAATGAAGTACAAATAGACTTGCAAGAAGAAGATAGCTCATGAAAGCCAGGAACAAAGAATTGAGTACCGAACCCTCACTGGAAGTGTATACACTCTAATCACTCTAGTGTTTGAGGGCGAATATCTCGATTCTCTACTAATCTTGCTTTCTAAGGCTTCCTTTTCTTCTAACAATCAACAAAAATTTAATGCACAAATACACAAATCAAGAGGTCTTTTAAGGGTTGTAATGGGGTCAAGGTCAAGGTAGGATTGTATTTGGTCAAGTGGACTAAAATCTGAATCCTTAATTAACCTAAACTTCTCACCTAACTTTGGACAATCCATGTAATCATAATATAAAGCCTAACTACCCATTAACCATGTTTTGCACATATTCATGCATCCCAAATTGAGTAGAACTCTTTATGCATTGCTACCAACATTTACTTTTGGGTATTTTTGTCCCCTTTTTATTTATTTGCTCTTTTCCTTTTCTTTCTCTTTTTTCTTTTTTTTTTGTATTTTTTTTCTTTTGTTTTTCTCAATGCATATGATTAAGGTATTGAAAGCATAAACACGTGCTTAACATTATTGTTCATATTTTCTCAAGAATACACAACACCCAATTTTTCAAAGCAAATGTTTTCAAACCCAACTTCCCCACACTTAAATCATGAGCACTCTCACTAGTCTAAGCTAACCAAGGATTCAAATTAAGGACATTATTATTTTTCGCTTAGAGTTAGTGATGAGCTAAAGTAAAGAATAAATGGGATAAGTAGGCTCAACATTGGTTTACAAAGGATAATGAAAAGGTTAAGGCCATATGGGTATGTAAGCTCAGTGAAACAAGGCCTCAATCATATAAGTGCATGCATACATCAAACAATGAAAATATAGAATTAAGATCACAATTTTAGAGAGAACAACGCACACCAAATATAAAATGTTGGTTGATAAAATGCGACCAATCGAAGAGGCTCAAAATCTCACTAGTTTTGTGTGTTCGAACTCTAAACCATGATCCAAAATAAAATTTCTTCAAACAAGTTTAACAAAAGTTTTAATTCGAGTTAGTGAAATGCTATAAAAATGTTTTTGAAAAAGAAAATATTACTTCAACCAAGTAGTTGGTCAAATATGCACAAAATCAAACAAACATGCAAATGCAACAACTAATTTAACAAAGAAAACTAAACATTGGTGTTAAGACAGGAAGTAGTTATCCGCAGAAGTCAGTATCGGCCTCCCCACACTTAAAGATTGCACCGTCCTTGGTGTATGCAAAGATGTGCAAGTGGGCGGGTGGCTCCAACTGAAGCATTTCTCCAAAGATTGTGCAGATGAATTTGTTTGTTGCCCCATTGAGAAGCTTTTCCTTTCCTTTCTCGGTGGCCATCTTGAAAGAAGAAAAAATGAGGGAAAAGTAACCCAGAAACAGAGATAAAAAAACAAATAAAATATGGATAGGTTAATGCCGAATAATGAGGATCTCAACTACATAGTAGCTACAACATGCGAGTGAAAAAATAGTAGAAGCAAATGGCATATCAATAGTGCAAAAATTGTAATAATGGGGGAGAGAGTGTGGGTAATGAAAGACAATATAAGTGTATATCAATGCAAATGGAATACAAGTAGCATAAAAATGAGCATTGACTTATAATTAATAACACCCAATAATTCAAAACAAGTCATGAAGCACCAAAAGAATTCAAGAAAAGATGCAACAGTTGAATAAGAACATTTAACACCAATGGTAAAATAGGAAATTAGAAAAGGAGATAAAAAATTTGAATAAAATTAAAATGCAATGAAGGAAAGTACGCAAATGTAATATGTAAAAGAGAATGAAGAAGAATAAGGATGAGAAGGAAGTGAGAAAAGAAGAAGAAGAAAGTAAGAAATGAGGAAGAAAGAAGGAAGAATTAGGAATGAAAGAGAATTAGGATTTGGAGGGGAGGGATTTAAAATCTGGGTGGCGTACCGGTTAAATGAGGCGGCGCAATCGATGCGCACTTGATGTGTGGAAAACGATCAAACACAAAACTCACCGGCAAGTGTACCGAGTCGCATCAAGTAGTAATTACTCACATGAGTGAGGTCGATCCCACAGGGATTGAAGGATTGATCAATTTTAGTTAGGTGGTTGATTTAGTCAAGCAAACAAGTGTTGATTTGAGTAAATTATGACCAACAGAAGCTAAATTGCATGAAACTAAAAGGGAGAGGGAGAATTGACAGTAAACTAAAGAGCAGAAGAAGTAAAATAGCTGAATCTTAAATTGCAAGTAATGTAAATGGCTGAAGCTTAGAGTGCAAGAAATGTAAATTGCTTGAATAATAAAGGGGTGTGGGATGCTGGGATTCAGAATTTAACAAAAGAAAGTAAAGAAGATGAATTAAGTGCAGTAAATCTAAACAGAATTGGAAAATTGCAGTGAAGAACAAAACAGAAAGTAAATTCAACTCAATTGCAAGAGCTAGGAAAGAAATTCAAGAGCTCAGAGGCTCAATGAGACTAGAAAACAAGTCTGGATCTTAATTCCTTCCTTGATCCAACAGAGAACAATTTGTAGAAGAAAAGAAAATGAAAGCAGTAAAGGAAACTCAGATTCAATTCTTGGAACAATTGAGAAGAGAGGTAAAGATGATTTTCAAACTTTTGAATTAATGAAGCTCTTCAATCTCAATTCAAATTCCAAAACAGAAAGCAAAAGTAGCAGAAGAAATGAAAATGAAAACAAAAAGCTAAATCCAATTCCCAAATCTTAGAATTATGCAGAAGAAAACAAAGATAAATTGTAGATCAATGATTGAAACAGAATTCATTTAATCTCAATCCAAAATTCATCAACAGAAAGTAAGAAATGCATAAGTAAGAACAAGGAGGAGAAAATTCAGCTCTCAATCCCAATTCAAAGCTAAAATGTAAAAGTGAGCTCAAAATAAAACTCAAAATAAAAGAAGGTTCAAAAGTGAAAGTGAAAAATGTAAAAGTGAAAAAAAGTCCTCTCTAAATCAAACTAAGTCCTATTTATACACTTTCTATTTTTGATCTTCAGAATTTGGAGTGGGCTTTTCAAATTGGGTGAAGAATTGAATTTAATTTGATTTTGGACTGAAATTCACCCAGGAGTCACTCCCAGGGCAGCGTTCAGTTGAGTGTTTTAACTGAGCGCCTAAACCTTGTTTCCTTTGGGCTCCTGCCAAGCTCCCTCATGCCAAATCCATTTCTCCTTGTAGCATTGCAGCCTTCATAGTGCTCAGTTGATAAAGTTAACTCAGCGCCCCATTATGAAGGAATAAGACTCCACTTTCAAGCCTTGGTGGGACCAATATTGCTTAGCAATTCATGAGGAGTGGCGCTCAGTGAAGTAAATGAACTGAGCGCCCTTTGTGCACAGAGGAAAGCCCCTAATTCGAGCCCTTGGTGAAGTTATTCATCATCCAATTCCTTGAAGAGTGGCGCTCGGTTTGCAATCTTCACCCATCGCCTTTTGTGCCTTGAGAGAAGCTCCCTTATTCGAGCCTTGAGGGAAGCAATTCGGCCAATTTTTGTTACACAAGGTAGCGATCAGTGAAGTAAATTAACTGAGCATCCCTTTTGCTTGCAAGGTGAGGTTCCAAGTTCGAACCTCAGCTCTCCCCTTCTGGCCACTTTTTGCTAATTTTTCCTTGCACAAGCGTTTCTCTTGGTCCCTTGGGTGCAAGGTTCGAAACTTGGTGGCTTCCTTTGCTTGACATTGCTTCTTGTTTTCTTTTGGGTTGATGCACGATAAAGGTAAGTAAGTTAACTGAGCGCTCCTCATTTTGCATGCTTCCTTGGGCGCTCAGTTAACTCTTTTAACTAAACGCTACACCTTTGTTCCCTTTTGGTGCGCCACTTATTTGCTTCCTTGGTGATGCCACGCTTTTGTTTCTTTGGTGTGCCACACTTTGTGCTTCCTTAAGCCACGGTTTTTGTTTTCCTTAGGCCACGCTTTATAGGCACGCTTTTTCTTATTTTCTTTCATTTATTCACATACAAGTAATCAAATCAACCAATCAAAGCACCACCAAATTCACAAGGTTTATAAATTATTCAAAAACCAACTAATTCTAGCTTAAACCTCATGATTTTGTGTCAAATAAAGGATGGTTGATTGATTCAATATAACCATGCAAATCCACTCCAAATCACTTACTTATAATGCAAGAAAGTGCATAAAACCTAATGAAACAAGTGAAAATTGCTTGAAAAGCTAGCATAAGATGACTTGTCATCACAACACCAAACTTAAACCTTGCTTGTCCCCAAGCAAGCACTAAACATAAGAGAAAATGAAATGAAACAGAGAAGTATTCATGTCCTTATTTAGCAGATAATTGAACTTGGTTCATAGGGTTTTATGCAGACAATGGTAGCTTATTTATTACTTGCTGACAGATAAGAAGTGATTCCTCAAAGGTTTACTACAGTTGTTTCTATAATGCCTTACTTTTGCTTGATCCTTATGAGCTTTTTCTTTCTTTACTTTGCTTAGAAAGCTTATTTATTGATGAATTCTTGGTGGCAAATGATGCAGCAGCCTTTGGCTTAGTTTTGCTCAACATTTCTTCACCACAGACACATGGCTCACATTTTCTTCCTCAGGAGCATTGATGCCCAACGTCTCTTTAGATCACCAAGTGTTTTGTAGCTAGGTTGCTCTTGATAGTGGACTTTCAGTTGGCAATCCTAGATTATTTAATCCAAGTGGCAAAGTTTTGAAATACTCCTCAGAATCTACTTATCCAAGCATATCCCAGTACAAAAACACCACAGGCATATGTCTTAGGGTCCAAGTTATTGGTGTCTAGTCTTTGATGAGCGGATAATTTATACGCTTTTTGGCATTGTTTTTAGTATGTTTTAGTTAGTTTTTATTATATTTTTATTAGTTTTTAGTTAAAATTCACTTTTCTGGACTTTACTATGAGTTTGTGTATTTTTCTGTGATTTCAGGTATTTTCTGGTTGAAATTGAGGGACCTGAGCAAAAATCTGATTCAGAGGCTAAAAAGGACTGCAGATGCTGTTAGATTCTGACCTCCCTACACTCAAAATGAATTTTATGGAGCTACAGAAGCCCAATTGGCGCGCTCTCAATTGCGTTGGAAAGTAGACATCCTGGGCTTTCCAGCAATGTGTAATAGTCTAAACTTTGCCCGAGATTTGATGGCCCAAACAGGTGTTCCAAGTTAGCTCAAGAATTCTGGCGTTTAACGCCGGAACTGGCACAAGAATGGGAGTTAAACGCCCAAACTGGCACAAAAGCTGGCGTCACTACAAGAAAACCAGGATTTTGCTACGCTTTTAAAGCGTGGCGAAAAGTGGAAAAAAGCGTAGCGATAGCTTTTCGCCACGCTTTTTGAGCAACCGGCACGCTTTTTAAAGGGTCACGATTGCTAGCGTGCCGGTTGCTCTATCG